>NC_073745.1:109975715-110613215 GCF_029784135.1 Toxorhynchites rutilus septentrionalis
ATACAAATGAAACACAAATTTCTGTATTACTCTAGAATTAATCAAGGCATCTGGAGGTTTTAGGGTGCAATAAATGATTGATTGGTGGTTAGATACTCCTCCCCCTCTCTTAGGGAGACTGCCATACAAATGAAACACAAATTTCTGCATTACTCGAGAATTAATCAAGCAAATGCAACCAAATTAGGCATCTAAAGGTTTTAGGGTGCAATAAATGATTCGATGGTGGTTAGACACTACACCCCCCCCCCCCCTCTTTCAAGGGAGACTGCCATACAAATGAAACACAATTTTCTGTATTACTCGAGAATTAATCAGGCAAACGAAACCAAATTTGGCATGTAAACGTTTTAGGGTGCAATACGTGTTTTTACGGTGGTTAGATACTCCTCTCCCTCTTTTAGGGGGTGTTGCCATGCAAATGGAACACAAATTTTTGTATTACTCGGAAACTAATCAAGTAAATGAAATCAAATTAGGTATATGGAGGTTTTACGGTGCAATAAATGTTTTCACGGTGGTTAGAACCTCCACCACACTCTTTAACAGGAGGCTGTCATACAAATGAAACACAAATTTCTGCATTACTGGAGAATTAATCAAGCAAACGAAACCAAATAGTGTACGTTAACTGTGGTTTGCCTGACTCCGCTGATCGGTGAATTAACTTTTGCACTTTTCAAACGAAGTACGAAAGGTTTCAGGAACGAAACATTTCTCCAGATAAATTCAAAACGCTGTTGCGGTGAAAGTAATTAAAATTGATTGAACAGTGTTATTCGGAAAATAAGTGTTCGAGCTTGCAGCACGGGCATTGTTAAAGACGGATGATGCATGAGCGACAGTCAACCGATGCTTCAATGATTCCGACTAAGTTTGAGAACTATACGAGTGAATAATATTTTTGCTCTGTAAAATACGGAATTATTTGTGTATGCAGAAGCTGTTTGGATGCTCAGTAGGATTGGGTTTCCCGCTCACGAAGCTTTGTTGAATCCAAGCGATTCTAACACTAACTCTAAACGAGTCGAACTCTAACGATCGACTTATAATGAATCCCAAAATGTATATTTTCGATCAAGAAGTTAAACGAGACTGTCGAAATGAAATAAGCTGTGCAAGCTTCCTCGCTGATTCTCTTGACTTGACTTGACTTGATGAGTAAATTTGGATTTTAAAATCTCTCCTTCAGTAGGTTCCAAGTAACCTGATAATTGTGGACAGAAATATCGAGTGAGGAAATGATCCGTGCTACTTCACCAGTTAATGCAGATCGCAACTATCAAATTTCTGCACTGCGCTTAGTTGTCAATGCGAGTGGATCAAAGGATCGAAAAGAAACCCAATCATTCATAATCATAGAGAATTCCTTCAGTTCAATTCCTGGAAGTCTTGTATTTGTAGTCGGTTGTGATTAAGTGAAATTGACGGGTGCAAGGAACCTGTTGATTCGTTAAAACGAAGTCCGAAACGTTCGGTTAATACCAGAAAATCTCTCATCTGTATATTCCAAAATCTCCAACTCATATCGAAACGATTCAAATTCGTGCCATAGTTCGTCGATGCGTTGAATCTGAATCGGAATATAATCCACCTGAGCGGAATCGTATTCATCGTTAAATAATTGAATCAAAAGGGCGGACTCGATTATATACAGTTTCCAATTTCTTCAATTTCGAATTTAAAAAAGAAGACGGGTGGGTAATGTCGGGGACATAACCGGAGTGACGTAGGACTATACAAAGGGGACAGCTTTTGCTAAATATATATTTTAAATATATTGTTTTATTTTCTTCTGCTACGTGAATACCTACCTATCTACCTGAAAAATGGATTAGTTTACTGTTTACTCTTCATGAACATGTTGGGGGTTCTGAAAAGAACCTTTGGTGTTGTGTTTTTGCGTTTTTTTTTACAAACTTTCTCAATTTTTTCTCGCTGTCTTATAGTTAATTCTTGATTTTTTTCCGAAGGCTTTGTACTTATTAAATGTTCAACGCCGGGCATCTTTCGGCGTATGCACATATCGTACAATCAAAATGATGGCTGTGATAGGGGATGCATAGATGGTCATCAGCTCATTCACTATCATATATTTCACTATTGAGCACATTACCGTACCTTAAACTGTTTCCGTGTTTCGGAAACGAATGAATTGTAAGATTTATAGTTTCCGCAAACAAAGTAAATAAAAATGAAAAAGAACTGAGGTTTTGGAGACGAACTCTACGATCTGTCGAGAAATAAACGAGCTATAAGCGTTCTGAAAAACCAACAGTAAATACATGGACGAATGACCTTCGGATTAAAGCCTTTTAAAATAGGAACAGAGCAGCAGGAAATACATAGAGGCGAATGAACTGCAAAGTTCAAAGCCTCTTAAAAACAAAGAAAGAAGAATAAGGAAATACATAGCTCATCATGTTGCTCCTTAGTTATTTTTCTTTTTTTGCAGATGTAACGTCATTTATTTTTCAACATCAGTTATCAACCAAAGAAAGCAGTTCTTGCTACCGAGAAAATTCGTTAATGCCATCCTGCATACAATGTGTTGTAATTTGAAGCCATTTTTAATTCGGAAACCATGCATGGGTTTGTGAAAACTGAATGATCAATTTAAAAGACCCCAACCACCAATAAGTTCAAGAACAAGATAAACAAAATAAATCAGTTTATATTATATGTCATATTATGTCTCTTTAGAATGCATTGGTATTGTGAAAAACTTTCAATAACTCTTCTTTGAAAGGTTTAATGGCCCTGAAAAGCGCCGTGTTTTACGGTGGCTGGTTTTGCCACCAAAGCAGTCTGTATAAACAAACTTTTTCCTTCTTCTACCTGCTTCCGTTTTGCGATTGCGTTTGCCACTCGCTGAAACTAGTTGTTGCCACCGAACCGAATGTGCTCTGTTCTGTTCGGTTTTGCGGGTTTTTTTTATTGTTGTGAGCAGCTTTGCAAGCCAACTCGAGCACTCCGGCGGCCGAAATTCTATAACCGCTATTAGGTATACTGGTGCTCCGGCACCAATCCGTTGATGCGATGTGATGTGAAACGATGCCACACAACCACACTGATTTACGGTTTGAAAGAGAATGATATATTTTTCAGCGGATCCGCGCCTTTTGTACTCTAGCGGTACACACTCACAGGATAGAGACAAATCAGCAGACTAAGCCAAAGGGGCGAGTCCAACGAGACGAACGAAAGAGCGTTAAAAGGGAGCGATGGCAAAAAAAAACATTCATTACGATTTGTTCGCTCGTTGGATTCACATGCAGGCTAAAAAGGGTCCTTTTCAGGATCACAAAATTATCTTCAATCTAAAGAGTTTATTGTTTTGTTATCACTCGATATCCCCATTTTGTTCGGTTAAACCTTCCTGTATAGCGATTGCGTTTGCCACTCGCCACAGCTTTCACAGTTGGAAAATTTCTTCCCATCCAGCTTGTGACATGTTGTATCCAGCTTGTGACATGTGTCGCATTGGAGGCGATTTTAACCTGTAATTGAACATTTGCGATGACAGTGGTACAGTGTCGACTTTCGATGTGGGGTCATAATTTGGACCTCGAATTTTATGTTTACAAAAATGTCCAACTAAATATGTCGCATTACAGGTCCGTCCAATTAGCTGAATGTAGAGCTAAATGTAAATTACTGTACTTTCAATCTAGAAGCAATTTAAAAATTAATGAATATTGAATAATCGGGAAAGTCCCCAACCATAAATAAGCTCAGAACAACTGCCAAATTCACATACTCATCATATACTGGCAAACAAATTATGAAAAAATCAATTTGTGTTTTATTATTATTTTGGATATTATTTTAGAAGGCATTGAACTGTATTTCGTGAACTCTTTTTTGAAAGGTTTAATGGCCCTGATAAGCGCCGTGTTTTATGGAATTTTAGAAAACTTAGTACTCGTGGTTTTGAAAAAAACCATTTCGAACGCCCTCGATCCCGCCTTATGCTGGATTTGCCACCAAAGCAGATTGTATAAAGAACAAACTTTTTTCCACTCGCTGCAACTGCCTGTTGTTGTCTTGATGTCCACCGAACCGAATGTGTTCTGTTCTGAATGCGGGTTTTCTTATCGTCGCGAGCAGCTTTACCAGCCAACTCGATCACTTCGACGGCCGAAACTATATAACGCCGGCTAGGTGGACTGGTGCACTGGTACTAACGCGCTCGGCCTAGCTACCCTTGCGGGGAACTCCAGATCAACACGGTTCGAGCGGGATTTTGCCTTTCCCTCCACTTTTCCTCCTTTACCATGTCCAGACATGGCTGCTTGGGTTGGTTTGTTGATGTGTTGTGATGCGACCCGATGTGGTGTACGGTTTGAAGAGAATGATCGTTACGGCAGCGGAGCGGGGATTTTTAAGCTGACTGGCTGGCTCGAGAATTACGCATGTGTGAGACTGCGACCAATGTTTCGTTAATTTTTTTCTTTTTCCTTTCCAATCGCGCTCCATTCTATTTCGCTGCTGCTCTGGTTACCCGTTTTGGTCGGTACGATTTGAGGAGCACAAAATGGACCAATCAAAAATGGGCACATAGTGCATTTGGACAATGCTTGATATTTCACAATTATTCAATTATTTATCTCAAGAAAAATGAAATGTTATTCATTATGATAGATGCGTAGATATATTTCCTATCAATTGATGCCAAAACCATTGCGATCTATTGAGAAATGCTCGAGTTATAAGCGTTCCAAATCTTGCATTTTTTCCTACTTGTTCAGTGCCTAGGTTTCCATTTCACCCCCTATATCTTCCGGTTAGACGTAGTCCTACGTCAAAACAATTCTTTTTTGCATATTCGAGCGCCTACGATGTAACGTCCTCAAATTATTCACTTTTTTAACTTATTCTCGCAGACGCCAAACGAAGGAAAATAGCTACCTTGAAGAGGGGCTAATTTCAGCAGTGAATCCCTAGGCAATTAGAAAGCTGAGAAGGGAAAACGATGGACAATGCTTAGGATTAGAGGAGATGTGTCTAAAACGCGCCTGCCGGGCAATTTGACCCGTGCTGAGAATGCAGGAAAACAAGAGCGCGAACTGGAGAATTAATGCACGAATATTGGGAGAATACGCTCACCGGAGGAACGGTTTTTATTTCTTCGCTGGTGGGCATGAAGGGACTAGATTGATGGAATCTCTCATTCATACAAGCTGTTTCTCTGAGCTTTATAGTCTCTGAGAGAAACAACTCATGGGCATATTATACTTCTGATGGGCCATTTAACACCGTATGATTGGAAATTTAGAATTTGGGCGCCTTACAAAATAAAATTCGTAGCACTTTTGTTATTCAGTATCTAAAACAGAACGAGTACAGATGACTGAGGGTTAACTAATCTACGTACTGACGTAGTTGTTACCTTAAATTTTGAGAGCACGGTCAAGATAAATCCATTCTCGCTTAGAGGGTGCGTATTACACACTTCTCCTATAATCTACAAAAAATTGTAAGGGGTTGTATCTAGGACACGACCGCATATTTTCGACGTAGAACTAAACAATTGCATTATGCATTCCAATTGTTTACCACTTCGAATATTATTTTAGAATGCATCGAAATTTTAATTCTTCGTTACAAATAAATTTGATGAACGTCCTTGAATGTTAGATATGATCCCTTGGACCACCAAAATATGTGAACGGAGAAATTGTCAAACGATCATTGTATTTTACATTTCCCTCTGAAATTATTGCACATCTAATGTTTACGTAGTTCTCGAACAGCGAAAGTTCATTCACCTCTAGTATCTGAAATGACGATTTTCCCAGGCCTCTCAGTTTAAAAGTACGTTTTAGGGAAACATATTCCGGTCCGCACAACGACAAGCGAGTAGAAAAGTACTCAACACCAAAAAATACCCCCGACTTGCAAGTATTTGCAAAGCGGATTCCCCCAGGCAAATTAATTTTGAAGTCCGTGTTAGGGGAACACATTTCAGTGGGAAAAAATACCCTCGACTTGCATATTATGGCGTAGCGGATTCCCCCAGGCACATTGATTTTGAAGTCCGTGTTAGGGAAACACAGCTCAGTGGGAACAAAAATACCCCCTACTTGCATGTATTAGGCTGTCAAAAAAGTCCTGCGGTATTTTTTTTGAATTTTCATTTGTTCATAAAATTAGTTACAATCATCTGTTTTAAGTCAAATATGCGCCGTTTTGTTCGATGACTTGTTCCCAACGAGATGCTAACTTCATAATACCCCTGTTATAGAAGCTCGCTTCCTTAATGGCAAAAAACTCGGATAGCCAATTTTCACAGACCTCTTTTGTGGCTAACTTCTGACTACCTAGCTCGTTCGCCATGGACAAAAACAGGTGGTAGTCACTTGGTGCAAGATCCGGACTATACGGCGGATGCAAAAGAACCTCCCATCCGAACTCCCGGAGCTTCTGGCGCGTCACCAAAGAAGTGTGTGGCATGGCGTTGTCCTGATGGAAGACAATGCGGCCTCTGTTTATCAAAGATGGCCTCTTCTTCATGAGTGCTACCTTCAAGCGGTCCAGTTGTTGGCAGTACAGGTCCGAATTGAGCGTTTGGCCATAGGTAAGCAGCTCATAATAGATTATTCCTTGACAATCCCACCAAACACACAGCAGAACCTTCCTGGCCGTTAATGAGGGCTTGGTCACCGTCTGAGCCGCTTCAGCGGGCTTCGACCACGACCGTTTGCGCTTCACGTTGTCGTAAGTGACCCACTTTTCATCGCCAGTCACCATCCGCTTCAGAAACGGGTCGATTTTGTTGCGATTCAGCAGCGATTCACATGCGTCGATACGGTCAAAGATGTTTTTTTGCGTCAACGTGTGTGGCACCCATACATCGAGCTTCTTTGTGCATCCAAGCTTCTTCAAATGGTTAATAACGGTTTGATGACTTATCCCCAGCGCTTGGCCGATGCTACGGCTGCTACTATGCCGGTCTTACTCGGCTAATTCAGCGATTTTGTCGCAATTTTCGACGACAGGCCTTCCGGAGCGTGGCGCATCTTTGACGACCTCTACACCAGAACGAAAACGTTGAAACCATCGTTGTGCGGTGGAAATGGAAACTGTATCGGGTCCATAAACTGCACAAATTTTATTGGCAGCTTGAGGTGCATTTTTGCCTTTGTCATAGTAGTACTGTAAAATATGTCGGATTTTCTCTTAATTTTGCTCCATATTTGCGACACTATAACCCACGAACGACTAAACGAAACAAAACACTGTCAAGGACTATATTATAGCGCGCAAAAATACCTTTCCAACAAGCTATAGTATGACTCGATACAATGAATACAACTAGAACGACACCTCGCGGAAATACCGCAAGACTTTTTTGACAGCCTTATATATTTGCAAAGCGGATTTCCACAGATACATCGATTTTGAAGTCTGTGTTGGGGAAACCGTACATCGGGCCAATAAAAACTATAAAAACTTGCCAGTTAGGGCGTTTAGATAACGCTTGACATTTTACAGTTATTCAATTGTTCATCTCATGGAAAATAATATTTAATTAATTTTGATAGACGCGTAGAAATATTTCCTATTAATTGATGCAAACATCTTTCCGATCTATTAAGAAATGTTCGAGTTATAATCATTCGAAATATGGGTAGGGTTAGCACACATCGGCAGAACAAATATATGGGAAAAAAATGATGTTCTTCCAGTTTTCATGAATTTAAACCGTTCAGAGATTAGCGAATTGTAGTGTATAGCATATAAAACAAATCTTAGATAATATCCGATTCGATTGGTATGCATGTCATGAGAATTCGTTCACAGTGAAAATAGTTATTAACGTTAACTTTATTTCATAAAAACGTGACCTGTTTTCTGATTTGGCACCCTTCCTGAAAGACGTAGTTCTACGTCAAAAAAATTACTCCAAACAAAGCATTCATTTTCACTACACAGACAGATAGGATGATACATTCATAATTCTAATTCTGGTATAGTGCACATAATGTTGCTTTTGAGCAATTCCAAATGAAATCGACAAATGACAAAACATGAGTATTTTTGATTCGAATGAAAGTTTGTATTCCGTTTGGGTTGAAGGAAATATGAGTTTTCCACAGCAATTGGGATTTTTTTGACTCAAGCGTAACTTTTGAAAAGGGCGTATCGATTTTAGTAGGAGAAATCTTTGATAATTTATATCTCAAAAACTACGAGTCGTACCGAAATAGTGTCTTAGAAAGAGTTATAGAGTATTGATGTCTAAACATGAAAAAATATTCACTGAGAAAAAAAATAGTACTATTTTCTTATTTACAAAAAAAAAACTTTAATTTGCAATATCCAAAATACATATTTTTTTTAATCATTTTTTCAGTTTTTTCATATAAAATAGAAGTCATGTAGAAAATTGAAAAAATGAGTCCAAGATGGTAAAACTATTTTTGACGAACTTTGTGGAACATCGAATTTTTATGAATTTTCGAAACTTCGAATTTTTGTATGTTAACAATCATTTTTAGCCACAAATTATGATTCCTGAATGATTTAAAACAAAAAAGCTCATTATAAATCTCCTTCTAAATGCAGCCATTCTCGAGATATTTTGAAACATATTTCTAATTTATTGTCTATTTTATAGTGAATATTCCCTTCTAATATGTTTGTCGTGTTATAACCGTCATGTTCATGAAATTTTATGAATTTGCTTATAATTTCCAACAACTTTTCCAAATACATCATCATGGTAAAAATATATGTTTAGGAGTTACGTTGAAAATCATTTGAACATATTTGGGTTAATATAAAACGGGTAGAGATGAACCAGCCTTTGGCTGAAAATCTCTTTAATAAAGAAAGAAAAAAAAAATAAAACCTAGCGATATTAAAAATTTTTTTTTCTTAATACAAACTTTTAACATGTTATACATGTTGCGCCAACAGAACACAACATTTATAAAATGAAAAAATATAATTCTCTACAATTTGTCAAATAATTCCTATATTTATCGGAGTTTAAGAGATACTAATAATAATACTAGAATTTTTAGCATTTATTTTTTATCAACATTTATTTTTATCAACTAACAATTTTGTTGTATATAATTTAATTTTTTTATTATTTTCTTATATTTCTATACAAATTATGATAACTTGCTGCATTGTCGTTAGAGTACAACTTTGCTGCTACTTCATTCTCGGATAAAGGTACAAAAGAATGATACTTTTGGCTACCTGGAATTTGTTTAGTGTTATCATACATGCTACTCAACTCTGCCACATCCTGATCATATTCTTCTTGTGACATATATGAAAATGACAATTTAGTAAGATAGTCTTCTTTTCGCTTGCTAGCCCAGTCAAATAACGTTTTTGCACTCGTAATCGGATGCTCATGCTGCCTGGCCAAACTAGCTCTTGTTGCCATCCGTTTTAATGTACCACCAATTGCATCACAAGGTCCTTTGCCGTGTGATGTTCCAAAAAAATGCCATTCAGCGTAAATGTCGTATTTCGATTAAAACTGACATAAACTCGCAACATTTTTCCTATTTTTATACTGGGATGCATCACCATCCGACATGCATTTTATTCTTTTTACCTGCATTTGTTGTTTCAAAAATGTTACCAATTTAGAAATAAATACTTGCACAGCTATTGTGTCATGACTTAAATCTTCAGGTATAACAACAAAACTTAAATTTGCCAGAGAACCTGTACCAGTGATGACTTTGAACTTCATCTTGAAGCACAAATATATAATTTTCGGAAAAATCGCAAATCACAACAACCTCATTTTCTTGTGGAAATGTGGACTGTTGTGTTTTAATGTAATCATGAGTAAGTAATTTTTCAATTTTTTCGCAAAAATACGATACAAATTCTTCCACCGGTTTTACAAGAGTTTCTATGTCACATCGATCAGTAGAACTCCATTGTGCATAAGTGATTTCAATTAAATTGCGTTCCTGAAGCTCATCTAGAAACCAGTTTCCAAACTCGTCCATTGCTGGGCATTTTTTTCATTCACGAAGGTAACAGTATTTTGATCTATTTGATATGTCACATAGTATTTTTTCCATATATTCTTTGCATTCAATGTTAAAGGAATATTTTTTGAGACTATGAAGCATAAGATTTACATTTTCATGGAATGTACAAACACAAACGTTATGAATTTCTGAACTACTTAGCAATTTCCAATGCTTCGGACGCAATGATGCAAAAGAGCTAAATCCTATTTTGCAATTTGGATTAAGTTCCTGTTGAAAGTTTCCCGTAATGATGTTATAAATAATCTTTTTTGGATGTGTTGACGCTTCCCATCTTTAGCTACAGAAACATAGTCTCTTTCTCCAGGTAATGATCGACTGATATCGTCGTCATTATAAAATTCCGAAACATGATTTTTAACATCTTCACTTAAACTTGGTCCATATTTGCTATGTGGTGTCGACAATACACCTTTTTCATTTGCCAGTTTTTTGGCTTGAACTGCCATATATTTACTAACGCCGAATTCTTCTTCCATTTTTTGCACGGACCAAGACTTAGGCAAAACTGTTAAAATTCCAACTTTTTCTGATCTTGTTCTGGTCAAATTTCTCTTTGAGCTGATTGATAATCTCATCAAACTCTTTTGCCTTTTGATTAAAGTTCGACTCTTCGTCTTCTTCATGTGAAAAGGAAAATAGATTTCTTTTTATACCTTTAGAAATTTCTTTGAATTTTTGTTCGGGGTAACTAGCCTGTCCAACTCATTTCGTCATTATTGGTGAAACGTTAATACCGGTGATTCCCTTGTTGAATATCTCAATGTTGTACGCTCGGGAATACTCTGGTATATTGGTGTTTTGGGAATCTTGCGAAGATGCTGAAACGACTGAAACTATTGATGGTACTTCTTTTAAAGTACATATTTCCTACTGCTGTACTGATCTGCTCCTCAGTATTACACTGCTTTGGTTTGGAAAATAAACGGCATGATGATGATGGTCCCGCCTCCTTCCCCTACAGAGGTTTGAGCAAGACGAGTTATCTAAAAGATAATTTATTTATTTTTTCTCAACATTGAAATCAGTTTAGCAAACACAAAAAAAAACGCACTGATTTTATTCACAGATATAAGTTCAAAAAAATTGAAATTACCAAAGACAAGCCAATACTCAGTCATGTCCGCCACAGAGCCGATACGGTCCCGACGAGGCCCTTGCAGCCAAAGGGTCCACAAGTCCAACCGCCAGCCTTGTTTTGGATTGACAATGAATATCCTCATTCAGAGAAATCGAGAAAATTTCCTAGACCTGCACTTAAAAGTCTTTCAATTTAATATCCTTTATATCTGTGCCACGCGCGCGACGCTCAAACTTTTGTAGACTACTTTTATTTTTTTTTTCAACTAATACAACTATAAAAACAACAAAATAAAAATAAAAATAGTCCATCATCACCAGATCATGACAGACATAATAGAGATCAATACTAATTTTAAAAAAAAGATAATTTAAAAAAAATTTAGATAGTCTACATAATATAATCCGTTCATAAAAACTTCGTCAGGTTACTCGAAAACATTGAAAACAAACTACCAAAAATTATCCACATTAATTATCCGTTCGTATAAAACTTCGTCAATAAAAATCTTCGTCATAAAATTAAAAAAAATCGTTCGACTGTTAATAAAACACAGTTTTCACGTGTGAAATACAGTGCCTCTTAAATTCTGTAAGTGTTGTTGCTCATTTAATATGTCTTGGCATCGAATTGAAAACATTTATTCCTTTGAAGTACAACGAATTTTGTGAAGCACATGACAAGAAATTAGGTGTTCTTAATTCATTCGCGTTTCTAGTGTTATATCTATGGAAATCACTTCCTCTTTCAACTCGATCACACAAATATCGAGGCAGCAAACCGTGAACTACTTTAAAAATGAACACCATAGTTAAATAAACAATTCTTTGCTTCACGGATAACAATTTTAGAGCGTCCAGCATCAAAGATGAGGAAGTGAATCTATTACATTTTAGAATCAACCGCATTATTTTATTCTGCAAACGCTGTAATCTCGATATTTGTGTATCATTGGCTAAAAATAATATGGAAGAACAAAAGTCTAAATGAGGAGAGATGATTGATTTGTATAGCTGTATTTTACTGCACATAGTTAAATCGTTTTTCAATCGGCATAAGATTCCACACTTCTTGGCAATTTTCTTGATGACATTGTCAATGTGAGTATTGAACTTGAGTTTGTCATCAATAACCACGCCAAGATATTTAATCTCCCGAACGCGATCAATGGTCTCATCATCAATTACAATAGAGACGTTTTCATTAGAACGATTTCGCGAGATTACCATAAATTTAGTTTTATTTATATTCAACTTCAATTGCTTATACTTCAACCATCTACTTAAAGAAAGCAAATCTCCATTCAAATGTAAAACGACCTGATTTAAATCATTAACTGCAATGAATAACACAGTATAATCTGCAAAAAGGTTAATATCACAAAATCGTAAAACTCGTCGCATGTCGTTGATGTACATAATAAATAGAAGGGGCCCTAATACACTTCCCTGAGGTACTCCAAAATTATTCCCTACGGGACTGGAAATTCAATCATTAAAAATAGTCCGTTGAGTTCTGTCATACAAATAATTTTCAAACCATTTATATGCAGTACTAGTAATTCCAAAGCGCTTAATCGTATTCAACAACAAGGGCCTAGAAATTGTCTCGAAAGCGCGTTTCAGATCCAAGAAAACAGCAATTATGGTATCTTTACATTCTATTTTCTCTTTCCATTTTGCTAACACCAAGTTCAACGCGGTTTCACAGGAATGTCCTTCCCGATATCCCAATTGTTCTGGTATTATTTAGCAAAGCGTTGAGATTTAAATATTGCAACAGCTGGCCTTTAACAACTAATTCTAATATTTTCTCTAATGTGTGCAACATGTTGATGGGACGAAACTCTTCGGCTTTAATCGTTCCAGCAACCTTTTGAATAGGAACTATGAAAGATTCCTTCCACACCTGAGGCACATGCCCAGTTAATAAAGACTTATTAATAAGGTCCAGCAAGATGTGATCAATGACATGAAAGCAATCTTGAATAACTCTAGCATTGACATTATCCACTCCAGCCGTTTTACCTAAAGAAAAGCAAATAGTTCTAAGTTCATTTAATGTAATTGGGTGAAATCTTTCAAATCTACAATTACTATCAACCGGCTGTTTTATTTCATCAGGTTCATCGACCAATTCAATGGACTGATTGATCAATGAAACACTATTGACGAAATAATCATTAAACTTGGATACTATAGCCTGTTCAGACTGTTCAAGTGTGCCATGAAAAGCTATGGACCGCGGTTTACTATTACTAGGTTTCAATAAAGATTTCAAAATTTTCCATAACTCTTTGCTGTTGTTTTGATGCTGATCAATCTTCCTCTGAATATATTCACAACGAGTTTTCTGAATCGATTGTGAATATTTATTGCGCGCGATCGTGTACATATTCCAGTGATTTCCATCATTTGTTCTACGAAATTTGTTGTACCATTTGTCTCTCTCACGTTTAAGGCGCCAAATCCAAATTGTACCAGCTGTTCGAGTTTTTCAAAGATACATACTTTTGCGTAACTAGCTGATTTGTACACGTTTTCAAGGTAATAGTAAGAACAGCTGCTGATTCATCTAAATTATCGACCTCGAATGGAAAATCCAGGCTTCTCGTCACAAGATTCGAAACAGCATGTTTCGAATATTTCCTGATCCACAAATTTTTTAAGATGTATCTAAAAGGATATTGCATCCCATTGACTTAAGTTTCTCAATCATTGACACGGTTAAGAAACGTTTTTCAGATGAACATTTCTTACCGTTTTTCGGAAACGATCTACAACACGAAAAAAAATATTTTGTAGTCCATTGTGGTATACTGTTATATACTCTATAAGGGTGGGTTTAGGCTAGCGAGTTATTCATGTGAAGAAATATGATGAGATTTATAGAAATCGCATCAACCGTTTACACTAGCGTGAACTTCTATACTGAATATATTCATATTTTCGGTGAATTTATTCACCTGAAGTAGAACTGCATCCAACTTTAGCGATTTCTAGCCAGTGAGAAATTCACAAGCGTTTACATCTGCTGGATTTTTTTCAAGTTATATATCTCTCATAAATGTATCATATTTATTATCACCCGTTTACACATATTTTCACGTGAATAAATCCATCTATAGCTATAGATCTCCCTAATGTAAACCCGCCATAAGGAAGATTGTTCGACTGATGAACGATGTTTGATTATGAGTAACTTTATATACATTATAGAGGTACCTTAAAGGTACCTGACTTTATATACCTGTACAGAGGTAGCTTAAAGATACCTGACTTTATATACCTATACAGAGGTAGCTTAGAGATACCTGACGTAAACATGTTAATTATATTTGTACCTATAACGTCTGGTTGAATCAACAAGTTGTATTTGTTGTTGGGATTTCAATTCTGCTGATCGTGTTTTGATTGTGTAACACGAATAATATGTTAAAAGTATGTATTAAGATAAAAAAAGATTTTTTTATATCGCTACGTTTTGTGTTAACCCACATGTCTTCGAATGTTTTTCAACGTAACTCCTAAACATATATTTTTACCATAATGATGTATTTGGAAAAGTTGTTGAAAATTATAAGCAAATTCATAAAATTTCATGAACATGACAGTATAACACGACAAACATATTAAAAGGGAATATTTACTATAAAAAAGACAATAAATTAGAAATATTTTTTAAAATATCTCGAGAATGGCTACATTTAGAAGGAGATTTATGATGAGCTTTTTTGTTTTAAATCACATCATAAATCATAATTTGTGGCTAAAAATGATTGTTAACATACAAAAATTCGAAGTTTTGGAAATTCATAAAAATTCGATGTTCTACAAAGTTTGTCAAAAATAGTTTTACCATCTTGGACCCATTTTTTAAAGTTTCTGCATGACTTCTATTTTATATGAAAAAATCGAAAAAAAATTGATTAAAAAATATGTATTTTGGATATTGCAAATTAAAGTTTTTTTTTGTAAAAAAAGAGTACTAATTTTTTTTTCTCAGTGTATATTTTTTTCATGTTTAGACATCAATTAGCTATAGCTCTTTCTAAGACACTATTTCGGTACCACTCATAGTTTTTTAGATATAAATTATCAAAGATTTCTCCTACTAAAATCGATACGCCCTTTTCAAAAGTTACGCTTGAGTGAAAAAATTCCCAATTGCTGTGGAAAACTCATATTTCCTCCAACTCAAACGGAATACAAACTTTCATTCGAATCAAAAATACATGTTTTAGAAATATGCATTTTTTGGACGATTTCATTTGGAGTTTTGTCTTGTCGCAATATTGCTCGGTATAAAAATTACCTCTCGTCTTTCTGATCGAAAACACCGATTTGTCCTGAAGATCTATCGGTGGCAGGTGTCGTCATTTGATGCCGAATGTGAGGGTGGCAGATTTGAACACGAACAATAACAATTCAATTACCAATTACCATCGCTCAGCCGCGGAAGGGCCCCATCAATAAGAAAATAATGAACGCTTCATTGGACATCGGGTTCGTATGTGCACCACAATGGGTATTGAACGCGAATCGTTCCGTGGATAAACTCCATGTAATCCATTCATCTTATTGCTTCTGTCAGCTGCCAAGAGAACATCCAACGCAGCCATAATCGGTTTTCTCACGCAAGGGAAAACTTTCGGACACAGCTGATGACAGACAGCTAGCGCAAAGCTGTTCGGGATAATCCACATACGAGTGGGGAAAGGGAGGAAAAGGATCATATGACGAATAGCTTCGACGCTGATGGAGGAATACGGGCAAAAATCCTTATTCATCATATTGCGCCCGTTGATGGATCTAAGAACGGTTCTGTCAAGTAGAACATTGAGTGCCATTCCGGTTGGGACGAGTCAACATTGAACGGGAATGACGACGACGACGGGACGATGTAACAGAGAGGCTTTTTTCGTAGCGTCTCCGTTTATTGATGAGCTTTCTTTGAACTTCTTTACGATTCGTTAACTGTGCTAGTAGACGACCATCATCTGCAGTTGCTCCCAAACGGATGGGTGTTAAGTGCGATCAATCAACGACAAACGTTTCTGTCTGTCGCAGTCCGTGGATTACTGTAGCATTCGAATCCCATAGAAATCACCTCCTGGCGATTCCATTCTGATTTCCACCCAAACTAACCAAATCCCGGTTCGCAATTACTAGATTCAATTAAGCTGATTGGACGTGCCACCTTCAGAACTCGAAACGAAAAATGAGTACCAATCGGCAACCGGGTTTGTTAAGCAATCTATATTCATCAGAACGTGGCGAGGAAATTAAACGATCCGCCGGCACAAACAGCACCGGACAGCATCCGAATCTGCCCCGTTGATTATGATGAATGAGCGCGTCGGTTTCGCATAGTGCTCCGGGACGCTCGATACTCTCTCGGTTAATCCTTTTCGACTTTATCGCCGCCTCTCGCTTCCTTCCACACTTCCACACCCAGCACTATGTTTGGATTCTGTCGTTCCAAGCTGCCTGTCGGACTCCAGCCGACCGTGAAACACGCATTCATGATGGATTAAGAATGATTAAAATAGGAAATACCGGATTCCGGACACAGATGGATTCGAGAGTAATTATTCGGGGTGCTGTTGTGGGCAGCTGTCAGCCTGGAAGGCGGCAGCAGAAGAGCAATAAATCGATTATGGAATAAATCCAATCCAATCAAATGGATAATTTCATTAAACTCGGATAGGATTGGTGTTTGTAAGATGAATACAATGGACACACGAATACTAATGAGACTAATTCAGACATTTGGTTTATGCTAAAACAAATTACAGTGCGAAAAACTGCTATCAGTGCACATATATTTTCGCATAGGTATAATCAATTAAATTACTATTTGCGAAATGAAAGAGAATGAAAACCCACGTATGATTTAATGTACACTTTACGGCGTTTGATCAATACCATGTTCGATTTGTTCTGATGGTTGATATTTCTAGAAACGTTTGTACTGGCCTAGTGTGCCAACAATAGGTTAATCATTTTCAAGTTCTCCGTAACAAAACAGTGAACTTAGTCAGTCGGCCACAACATAGCATAAGCTATTTTTGCTGCTCGATTGATTTTCTTCCACCCGTGCAAAATTGCACGTTTGTTTGTGGTTTATCCAGCAGCACGACAAAATAAATACACATCGAGATTAGAATTCCACCACATGAGAGCTATTTACTTCCGTCGAGAACACAACTGGCGAAGCTACTCGTAGAACCATACAAATCCACAACGAATTGCTTTAAGAAGAAGAAAGATCTAACGTACGAACGACCCATTCCACGCGCGTAGAACATAACGACGATGCTTTCCATGCACTGTCGCTGATGATGATAAATTACATGTAATTTCAATCCCGATCCAAAACGAAAGCCATCAGCTGGTAGAGAATAACGGCTTTCAGTATTTCGAAAGATTGAGCATTTCGTGCAACTGACAAGCCGTTTGCTGTTGCTGCTGGAGAGAGTGTGGGGTACGAAAATTTCAATAACTCACTTCGCGTTCAACGAATCGTCTGCGTGTTTTGCGTTCTGCCCAACCCAAACCATTTTTTTTCTTCTTCTAAGTGGTATGGGCGCAGACGATTTGGGAATAAATAATTTCGTGATCAATCAATTAAATTTAATATTTTTTGACACTTCGCGGCGTGCTTTGTGTGGGGCATTGTGGTGACTGTGGAGATACGAGAGTAATTTGCTTTTGCGATTGTTGAAAAAAAGTCCCACGTTGTTGCCTTGATGACGGAAATGGAAACGACCCTGGCGGAAGGTTCGATTGGAAGCAATTAGGCCTGTTAAGAATGAATCTCTTTACGTGAGGCGGAAGAGTGTTGGAGCTTGAAATCAGAGCCATTAGCAATTGAAAAAAAAAGTGTTAAAACAATGGAAGTCATAGAAACCTTCCTATTTTTTGACGTAGGACTACGTCTAACCGGAAGATATAGGGGGTGAAATGGAAATCTAGGCACTGAACAAGTACGAAAAAATGCAAGATTTGGAACGCTTATAACTCGAGCATTTCTCAATAGATCGCAAAGGTTTTTGCATCAATTGATAGGAAATATATCTACGCATCTATCATAACGAATAACATTTCATTTTTCTTGAGATAAATAATTGAATAATTGTGAAATATCAAGCATTCTCAAAATTCACTATGTGCCCATTTTTGATTGGTCCATTTTGTGCTCCTCAAATCGTACCGACCAAAACGGGCAACCAGAGCAGCAGCGAAATAGAATGAAGCACGATTGGAAAGGAAAAAGAAAAAAATGAACGAAACATTGGTCGCAGTCTCACACATGCGTAATTCTCGAGGCAGCCAGTCAGCTTAAAAATCCCCGCTCCGCTGCCGTAACGATCATTCTCATTCAAACCGTACACCACATCGGTTCGCATCACAACACATCAACAAACCAACCCAAGCACCCGTGTCTGGACATGGTAAAGGAGGAAAAGTGAAGGGAAAGGCAAAGTCCCGCTCGAACCGTGTTGATATGGAGTTCCCCGCAAGGGTAGCTAGGCCGAGCGCGTTAGTACCAGTGCACCAGTCGCCGCCGTTATATAGTTTCGGCCGCCGAAGTGATCGAGTTGGCTGGTAAAGCTGCTCGCGACGATAAGAAAAACCGCATTCAGAACAGAACACATCAAGACAACAACAGGCAGTTGCAGCGAGTGGCGAGTGGCAAACGCAATCGCAAAACGGCAGCAGGTAGCAGAAGAAAAAAGTTTGTTCTTTTTACAATCTGCTTTGGTGGCAAATCCAGAACAAGGCGGCATCGAGGGCGTTCGAAATGGTTTTTTTTTCAAAACCACGAGTACTAAGTTTTCTAAAGTGGAACCATTCCATAAAACAAGGCGCTTTTCAGGGCCATTAAACCTTCCAAAAAAAGAGTTTAGGAAATAAAGTTCAATGCGTTCTAAAACATTATCCAAAATAATAATAAAACACAAATTGATGTTTTCATAATTTGTTTGCCAGGATCTGATGAGTATGTGAATTTGGCAGTAGTTCTGAGCTTATTGATAGTTGGGGACTTTCAAGATTATTTAATTTTCACCAACTCTTAAATTGTTTCCAGATTGAAAGTACAGTAATTTACAATTAGTTCGACATTTAGCTAATTGGACGGACATGTAATGCGACTTATTTAGTTGTACATTTTTGTAAACATAGAGATCCAAATTATGACCGCACATTGAAAGTCGACACTGTACCACTGTCATCGCAAATGTTCAATTACAGGTTCAAATCGCCTCCAATGCGACACTGAGTGGCGCTTCGGTACGTTGCATTGAATGTAATTTACTGTAAAATATGTCACAAGCTGGATGGGAAGAAATTTTCCAACTGTGAAAGATGAGGCGAGTGGCAAATGCAATCGCTAAACAGAAAGGTTTAGCCGAACAAGATGGGGATATCGAGTGACAACAAAACAATAAACTCTTTAGATTGAAGATAATTTTGTGATCCTGAAAAGGACCCTTTTCAGCCTGCATGTGAATCCAACGAGCGAACAAATCGTAATGAATGTATTTTTTTTGCCATCGCTCCCTTTTAACGCTCATTCGTTCGTCTCGTTGGACTCGCCCCTCTGGCTGAGTCTGCCGATTTGTCTCTATCCTGTGAGTGTGTACCGCTAGAGTATAAAACACGCGGACCCCAAAAAAATATCTTATTTTCTTTCAAACCGTAAACCCGTGTGGTTGTACGGCATCGGCACCGTGGACGTAACAAAGGAGGACAAGTTAAGGAAAAGGCAAAGTCTCACTCGAACCGTGCAGGTCTCCAGTTCTCTGTTGGTCGCATTCACTGATTGCTCCGCAAGGGTAACTAGGCCGAACGGATTGGTGCCGGAGCACCAGTATACCTAACAGCGATTATAGAGTTTCGGCCGTCGGAGTGCTCGAGTTGGCTTGCAAAGCTGCTCACGACAATCAGAAAACCCGCATCAAGAACAGAGCAGCTTCGGTTCGGCGCTCATCAAGGCAACAATTAGTTTCAGTGAGTGGCAAACTGCTTCTCCGGCACGTCGCATTAAATGTAATTTACTGAACAATATGTCACAAGCTGGATAGGAAGAAATTTTCCAACTGTGAAAGCTGTGGCGAGTGGCAAACGTAATAGCTAAACAGGAAGGTTTAACCGAACAAGATGGGAATATCGAGTGATAACAAAAACACAACACCAAAGGTTCTTTTCAACCCTCAACATATTCATAAAGAGTAAACAGTAAACTAATCCATTTTTCAGGTAGATAGGTAGGTATTCACGTAGGAGAAGAAAATAAAACAATATATTTAAAATATATATTTAATAAAAGCTGTCCCCTTTGTATAGTCCTACGTCACTCCGGTTATGTCCCTGACATTACCCACCCGTCTTTTTTATTTAAATCGTTTATTTTTACAGGCTCAGTTACATAGGTTTAAAGGAGCCGAACTCCTTACTGTATTGTTACTAGTATATATACATTTTTCCTTAATTCTAATGGTAATAATATAGGAAACCGATTACTCGCGGTCAACTCGAGTTTAGAAGGGTGACATATTTTCTTCAGGAAAAGGAGGGGATATGAGGATATGTTGACAATGATCACACTCACACTCTCAATCACACTCTCAATCACACTCATCACACTCAATTCTTAAACCTATCTTATATCTAATATGTATTTACATTTCATCTTATTCTTAAGAAGGGATCCGATCTCTCACAAAGGAAAAGGAAAAGGAAAAACTAAGGGTATAAGGACAATCACACACGAAGATCGATAGCTTTAAGGAATACATATATTTGGGACATGTAATCAAGGTCTAACCGAGCCAACACGTCTCTCACCGGCATCATGGGCTGCCTTTCTCGGGCCCGAAGGGTGACTACTAAATTCGATCTGGCGACAAGATACAGCTCGCATGACCAAACAACGTACTCGATGTCGTGGTAACCTTGGCCACAAACACAAAGATTGTTGTCGGAAAGATTAATACGAAAGAGTAGCGCATCTAACGAACAGTGATTGGACATGAGTCGGGAGAAGGTGCGAATAAAGTCCCGACTCAAGTCCAGACTTTTGAACCATGGTTTGAGGCTAACCTTAGGGATAATCGAGTGGAGCCACCGGCCCAATTCATCTTCGTTCCATTTGCGTTGCCAGTTAACTATGGTATTTTTGCGGACTAAAGAATAAAATTCATTGAAGGCGATTTGACGCTGATAAATATCGCCTTCAATTGCACCTACCTTTGCTAATGAGTCAGCCCTCTCATTACCCAGAATTGAGCAATGTGAAGGGACCCAGACAAAGGTAATGACATAACAGCGTCTGGATAAAGCACTCAAAATTTCTCGTATTCTCTCAAGGAAGTACGGCGAGTGCTTTTCCGGCCTCACTGAACGGATAGCTTCGACAGAGCTAAGACTATCCGTTACAATGTAATAGTGTTCAACAGGTCGTGAGGCGACGCTGTCCAGCGCCCAGTGTATCGCTGCCAATTCAGCAATATACACTGAGCAAGGATTCTGAAGACTATGTGAGGTGCTAAAAAATTCGTTGAACACTCCAAATCCTGTGGACTCATTCATAGAGGACCCATCAGTAAAGTACATATTATCACAATTGATATCCCCATACTTTTCATCGAAGATCGTTGGAACGATCCTCGATCGAAGATAATCTGATGTTCCATGGATATCCTGCTTCATGGACAGATCAAAATGCACAGAGGAATTGATGTAGTCAGGAAAACAAACACGGTTGGGGATATACGAAGAAGGATTAACCTGCATGGAGACGAATTCATGATATAAGCTCATGAATCCAGAATGAAAATTTAGCTCGATCAGCTGCTCAAAATTTCCGATCACCAATGGGTTCATAACCTTACACCGGATGAGGAACCGAAGAGATAATAAATTGAAGCGATCTTTTAGTGGGAGTAGGCCTGCCAAAACCTCGAGACTCATGGTATGCGTTGAGGGCATACATCCCAACGCGATACGGAGACAAAGATACTGAATTCGCTCGAGTGTAATGAGGTGTGTTTTGGCAGCTGATTGAAAACAGAAACTGCCATACTCCATCACTGAGAGAATAGTTGTTCGATACAACATTATAAGATCTTCGGGATGAGCTCCCCACCAGGTGCCGGTAATTGTACGGAGAAAGTTTATTCTTTGTTGACATTTTTTACTCAGATACCCAATATGGGCCCCCCAAGTACATTTAGAGTCGAACCAGACCCCAAGATACTTGAATGACATAGCATGAGTGATCGGTTTACCCAAAAGTTGAAGCTTTGGTTTTGCTGGTTTATGCTTCCTAGAAAAAACCACCATCTCTGTTTTCTCCGTGGAGAATTCGATCCCTAGCCCAATGGCCCAGGTTGAAAAATTGTTCAAAGTATCTTGTAAGGATTCTTGCAGGTCGGATTCGTTTGATCCTACGACAGACACCACTCCATCATCTGCAAGTTGTCTTAGGCTGCAATTTTGTGTAAGGCAATTGTCAATGTCACTTACGTAGAAGTTGTACAAAAGGGGGCTTAAACATGAGCCCTGGGGGAGTCCCATGTAAGAGACCCGACTTACTGCCGAATCTCCGTGAGAAAAGTTCAAATGTTTCTCACAAAGCAAGTTATATAACATATTATTCAATAGAGGCGGCAGACCCCGAGATTGTAATTTGTCTGACAAAACCTCTTTTGAAACAGAATCAAAGGCCCCCTTTATGTCCAAGAATACTGAAGCCATTTGTTTTTTTTCGGCGTAAGCCATTTGAATTTCTGAAGAAAGCAACGCAAGACAATCATTCGTCCCCTTGCCCCAGCGGAACCCATATTGTGTATGTGAGAGTAGGCCATTCGTTTCAACCCATCGATCAAGGCGAAACAAGATCATTTTCTCCAACAATTTCCGTATACAAGACAGCATTGCTATTGTGCGGTACGAATTGAAGTCGGACGCGGGTTTTTCCTGATTTTAGAATAGCTATAACTCGTACTTGTCTCCTATCATCTGGAACAATATTATGCTCCAGAAATTGTTCAATAAGTTCAACAAGCGATGTTTCGCCACATCAGGGAGATTTTTCAGCAAGTTGAACTTAATTCTATCCGATCCCGGAACAGAATTGTTACATGAAAGGAGAGCAAGAGAGAATTCTACCATCGAAAACTCGGAATCAAGATCGCACCTATCTTGTGGTATATCTCGAATAATTCTTTACACTGGAGCGGAATCGGGACAAACTTTTCGTGCAAAATTAAAAATCCATCGATGTGAATATTCCTCGCTTTCATTGGATGAAGAGCGATTTCTCATGTTTCGAGCCACTTTCCATAATTTTTTCATTGACGTTTCTCGTGATAAACCTCCCACGAAATTTCGCCAATAAGCACGTTTTTTCCCTTTGATCAAGTTTTTAAATTGATTTTCAAGGTCCAAATACGTTTGAAAATTCTCAATGGTTCCACGTTTCCGAAAAGCTTTAAATGCATTCGATTTATCTCCATAAAGCTTAGAACACTGGCCATCCCACCATGGATTGGGATGCCTTCGACGAATAGTGGAACCTGGGATGGGTTTCGTTTGAGCGCGAACCGCGCTGTCATAGATTAAACGAGAAATGAAGTTATATTCCTCCAATGGAGGCAAACCATCTCTGGAATTGATGGCTAGAGCAATCGCGTCCGCATATTTTTTCCAGTCAATGTGTCTTGTGAAGTCGTATGCCATGTTTATTGATTCAGAAGAATTCAACCCATTGGTCATAGAAATTTTGATTGGCAAGTGGTCACTACCGTTGGGATCCTGGATTACATTCCACTTGCAATCTAACGATAGTGAATTCGAGCAAAGCGAGAGGTCAAGAGCACTTGGGTTAGCAGGAGGTTTAGGTACACGTGTTGTTTCCCCAGTGTTCAAAACGGTCATATTGAAGCTGTTACAAAGGTCATATATCAACGATGAACGATTATCGTCGTACGGTTCCCCCCAGGCAGTTCCGTGAGAGTTGAAGTCTCTCAAGATTAATCGTGGCTCAGGAAGGAGTGAGCACATGTCAACAAGTTGCTTGCGGCTAACCGCAGCTCTCGGAGGCCAATACAAGCTGACTATACAGAGGTCTGTGCCTCTGATGTTTGCATGACAAGCAACAGCTTCGATCCCTCCAATAGGTGGAAGGTCAATTCTAAAAAATGAGTGACACTTATTGATCCCCAATAGTACCCCTCCGTATCTGTCATCGCGGTCCAAGCGTATTATATTAAAATCGTGGAAAGAGAGATCATTTTGAGAAGAGAGCCAGGTTTCGGATAGAGCAAAAACATCACAATTGAGTTTATGAATTAGAAATTTGAATGTATCCAATTTAGGCATAAGACTACGACAATTCCACTGTAAAACAGTGATATCTCCGACCTCTCTATTTAAATTAGACATCAAGAGAGATAATCATTGCAAGGAGGGGCCATGTTTGCATCAATTGCTGCAAAATTGTCTTTAGTACTGGAAGCATTGCGGTGACAATGGTTCTGATGGAGTCGGAAACATTAAAACACGTGAAGATTTGATCCACAAGGTCAGACAACTTTATAAATCCCGATTGGGAAGTTGAACTTGACGGAAAAACAGGGACAGTTGGGGTTTTTAATGTCCCCTCGAGTGCTGGGTCGTTCGAAGGTGAACTATTACCACGGAGGCCAGGAGGGACCTGATTTTGCTTATCCTCTGCACTCGATTTTTTGGGCAAACTAACAGGGGGTATCACCGGAGGGACTTGTCCTTGAACTTTGGGAGTGGTCACATTTTTGCCCCGGGGATTCCCTTGAGAAATAAACGGCGTGCCCCCGTTAGCTGTATCCGCTTCCATTTCGTCAACTGGCAACGTAGCGAAGACATTGTGTGTATTGATTGGTTGTTGTTCTTGAGCCAGTGGAGAAGCGCCCTTCAAAATTTCTGCGAAAGTGCGTTTAGAGCGTTCCCTCAAAGAGCGCTTCTGTTTCTCCCAGCGAGCCTTGTATGTTTCACAAGCTGAGAGCACTTGTGGGGATCCCCCGCAATATGGACACTTATGCTCTGTCGCACTGCAGGATTTCCCCTCATGTTGTTCTCCGCAAGTGGCACATCGTTCTCTATTGGCACAATAAGCAGCCGTGTGACCAACTGACTTGCACTTTAGACAAGTCATTGGCTTTGGAATAAAAAGTCGCACGGCTAACCTTATCTACCATCACGTAGTCAGGGAAGGCTGAACCAGCGAAGGTGACTCAAAACGAGTTGGACGGCGTAAATTTCTTTTCTTCTCCTTCATGGGAGACTCTTCCAAACTGGAGGCAACCCAAGATCTTAACAGTCGTCGAGGGCAGTTTTTTAAAACGGCCGGTACCTTCACTCGTAATGTATTCGCACGTCAAGCCCGTTTCGGTTATCACACCCTCAATTTCGACTATGTGAGAGGGAATGTAGACCCGATACTCAATTGTAAAATGCTGATCGACAACAATCTTGTTTGCGTCTTTTCGATCATTCACGACAACTCGCAATTTGTTTGGTCTAACCTTCGAAATTTCCGAAACGGAGGTATACCTTGCCAGATCTTTCGCGATCTGCATGACTCTCAACGCCTTTCCATTTGGCTTAGGCCTGAAGAAAACAACCCAGGGACCAGTTCCGGGCGCATCTTCTGGAAAGACCTTTACACGGTGAGTGGGAATAACAGGGAGGGAAGGCGAGGACGGGGATTGAGAGTGGGAAGGCGAAGGTTGAGAATGAGCGGGAAGAACAGAGGGAGAAGACGAGATTGAAGGTAGAGTGGGATCGTTAAGGGCAGATGGGAGATTTGCTAGTTTTTTGGAGGGAGGCTTGGTAGGGTTAGCTGACTCGTCCCCAGAAGAAGTATCTTCCGTATTTGGAACACGTTTGAGTGACTTTTTTTTATCCGTTAGGAGGGAACTAGAGTCAGAGACCTCCATATCCGAAGGTCCCCCACCCTCTGCCATTTTAAAATTGGCACTTATATTCTAAGTATTTTTTTTAAATAATATTTCACAATAATAATAATTCACAAAAACAAACAAAAAAAAACTTATAATTAATAAATATTTTCTCTCACTATATTCAATCTTATTCACCTATGAACGCACTCCAGTGCAGATGAACGGGAGCGTGCTGAAAGCTCGTTGGAGGTGGGAATGTGCCTACGACACCACTACACACAGTCGTCGGTGAAAGCTTACCCGCACTGTCACTGTTGGCACGATGAATCGGCGAAATCTCCAATGTCGGCGAAGCAGCGACAAAACAAAAACTAATGCTTGGCTTTCCGAGGATGAAAGCCTCTATCCACTTGCAGGCAGGGCACTTCACTCACTATGACCTTCCTATTTATTCACTGCGAATCTCTATACATCTGTTCATATCGAGATGTGATTTTTCTTATGGTTCGGATTTGATTCTTAGATCTAGATTGCCAAGTCCGGATTTCGAATTTATCATCTCTGACAGCTACGAATCCCAAATTAGTATCATGTATCCGAGTTTCAAAATCAGCTACCAAATTCGGATTGCTGATATTAAAATCCAGGTTCGAGATATTGAGTTCCAGTTCCAATTTGAGACACTCATTAGAAATAAATCTCGGTATACGACACATGAATTAGCAGATGCACTACAGTTATTTAAAATCACCGTTCATGAGCATCTGCTGAAACTTGCCTACGTAAATCGCTTCGTTGTATCACATTGCGATCGAAAACCATTCAATGGATCGCATTTCGAAAGTTATGAATTACTCCATAACCGCCCAGCTTAGCTCACCTCTTCAATTTTATCGCCTTCCGAACACGGGAGGACTCACTGTACCACGGTTGACACTATCGCAACCAAGAGATAAAATGCGCCTCCACTGGTTAGCTCGCTTACAAATTTTCGGATCCGTGGCAGAATTCGGTATCACTGCAGCACTCATGTTGTACACGGGCGTCGTAATCCGGGGGCACGCATGGAAACAGCGTGGCGTGAACCGGAACGTCCCTGTTTTTTTTTATCACACGCCCGATAGTGTTCAACTCACTATGAATCAAAACTTTTAACGGTTGTTAAATTTTGCTATCCTCTAGATAGGTGTTGGTCGCGTCCAAACTCCAGCTAAAGTGGCCGAGGCGGCTTAATTTTCTTCCCACGAAACCTTGGTCCTTCTTCCTTTTTCGATCCATCTCTCTCTCTCTTAATCCGTTCTCCCTCTCATCCCTCGCCTCATTCCTTCTTCTTTCTCTTCTCACTTCCGGAACACCATCTATTCATTTTCGTTTTCCCGCCGTTGTTATTCAAGGGGGCTAACGATCGTTACAATTATGGGATTAGTACAAAATACACTTACAACTAATGTTGGTTCATACAATAAATAATTCATGACAAAAAATTACATTTAACGACAATATTATTAACGAACCAGCCAACAGGAGAGGAGAGAGCAGTCATCGTGTGTGGACGCGTTTTTCGATTGCTCCGTGTTTCTACTTATTTCTTTTGCAATGGCGTGTTTTCGCAAGTGTTTTTTTTGTGCAATTTTGTGAAGTGAAGCTTTCGTGACGGTTGGATTCATTCAATTTATTTTTGTACAAGTGGGAAATGTCGTGAATATCCAGTGGAAAATTATACGCTGCCCGTCTTTTTTGGACGTGTTTCATTTTCACCAAGTTGTCGTGTGAAAAACAGTTGATCCGTGATTAGCGAGCATTTTGCGTTCCCGGTCGCTGAATTAGTATTCGCGATGTTTCATTGATTATTTTGACGTAGGACTACGTCTAACCGGAAGATATAGGGGGTGAAATGGAAATCTAGGCACTGAACAAGTAGGAAAAAATGCAAGATTTGGAACGCTTATAACTCGAGCATTTCTCAATAGATCGCAAAGGTTTTTGCATCAATTGATAGGAAATATATCTACGCATCTATCATAACGAATAACATTTCATTTTTCTTGAGATAAATAATTGAATAATTGTGAAATATCAAGCATTGTCAAAATGCACTATGTGCCCATTTTTTATTGGTCCATTTTGTGCTCCTCAAATCGAACCGACCAAAACGGGCAACCAGAGCAGCAGCGAAATAGAATGAACCACGATTGGAAAGGAAAAAGAAAAAAATGAACGAAACATTGGTCGCAGTCTCACACATGCGTAATTCTCGAGCCAGCCAGTCAGCTTAAAAATCCCCGCTCCGCTGCCGTAACGATCATTCTCATTCAAACCGTACACCACATCGGTTCGCATCACAACACATCAACAAACCAACCCAAGCAGCCATGTCTGGACATGGTGAAGGAGGAAAAGTGAAGGGAAAGGCAAAATCTCGCTCGAACCGTGTTGATCTGGAGTTCCCCGCAAGGGTACCTAGGCCGAGCTCGTTAGTACCAGTGCACCAGTTCACCTAGCCGGCGTTATATAGTTTCGGCCGCCGAAGTGATCGAGTTAGCTGGTAAAGCTGCTCGCGACGATAAGTGGCGAGTGGCAAACGCAATCGTAAAACGGCATCAGGTAGCAGAAGAAAAAAGTTTGTTCTTTATACAAACTGCTTTGGTGGCAAATCCAGAACAAGGCGGCATCGAGGGCGTTCGAAAACCAGGCGTTTTCAAAACCACGAGTACTAAGTTTTCTAAATTGGAACCATTCCATAAAACAAGGCGCTTTTCAGTGCCATTAAACCTTCCAAAAAAGAGTTTAGGAAATACAGTTCAATGCTTTCTAAAACAATATCCAAAATAATAATAAAACACAAATTGATTTTTTCATAATTTGTTTGCCAGGATATGATGAGTATGTGAATTTGGCAGTTGTTCTGAGCTTATTGATTTTCACCAATTCTTAAATTGCTTCTAGATTGAAAGTACAGTAATTTACACTTATCTCGACATTTAGCTAATTGGACGGACCAGTAATGCGACATATTTAGTTGGACATTTTTGTAAACATAGAGTTCGGGGTCCAAATTATGACCCCACATTGAAGGTCGACACTGTACCACTGTCATCGCAAATGTTCAATTACAGGTTAAAATTACCTCCAATCCGATACTGAGTGGTGGTAATGCGACGTGCCATTGAATGTAATTTACTGTAAAATATGTCACAAGCTGGATGGGAAGAAATTTTCCAACTGTGAAAGCTGTGGCGAGTGGCAAATGCAATCGCTAAACAGCAAGGTTTAGCCGAACAAGATGGGGATGTCGAGTGATAACAAAACAATAAACTCTTTAGATTGAAGATAATTTTGAGATCCTGAAAAGGACCCTTTTTAGCCTGCATGTGAATCCAACGAGCGAACAAATCGTAATGAATGTATTTTTTTGCCATCGCTCCCTTTTAACGCTCATTCGTTCGTCTCGTTGGACTCGCCCCTCTGGCTGAGTCCGCCGATTTTTCTCTATCCTGTGAGTGTGTACCGCTAGAGTATAAAACACGCGGACCCCAAACAATATCTTATTTTCCTTCAAACCGTAAACCCGTGTGGTTGTACGGCATCAGCATCGTGGACGTAACAAAGGAGGACAAGTTAAGGGAAAGGCAAAGTCTCACTCGAACCGTGCAAGTCTCCAGTTCCCTGTTGGTCGCATTCATTGATTGCTCCGCAAGGGTAACTAGGCCGAACGGATTGGTGCCGGAGCACCAGTATACCTAACAGCGATTATAGAGTTTCGGCCGTCGGAGTACTCGAGTTGGCTTGCAAAGCTGCTCACGACAATCAGAAAACCCGCATCAAGAACAGAGCAGCTTCGGTTCGGCGCTCATCAAGGCAACAATTAGTTTCAGTGAGTGGCAAAGTGTTTCTCCGGCACGTCGCATCAAATGTAATTTGCTGAACAACATGTCACAAGCTGGATGGGAAGAAATTTTCCAACTGTGAAAGCTGTGGCGAGTGGCAAACGCAATAGCTAAACAGGAAGATTTAACCGAACAAGATGGGAATATCGAGTGATAACAAAAACACAACACCAAAGGTTCTTTTCAGAACCATCAACATATTCATGAAGAGTAAACAGTAAACTAATCCATTTTTAAGGTACATAGGTAGGTATTCACGTAGGAGAAGAAAATAAAACAATATATTTAAAATATATATTTAACAAAAGCTGTCCCATTTGTATAGTCCTACGTCACTCCGGTTATGTCCCCGACATTACCCACCCGTCTTTTTTTTGAAAACCTAATAGATGTGATAGAATAGGAAAGAAGGTGAAGTGATAGTAGCAGTATGCTAGAAGAGCGAGAGGGATTGTCGTAGCTATAACGGTGCATCTATGGCTGTGAAGGATTTTTTTTAAATATATATAAAGTGAGAACAAGCTATGGTTGTATGTGGAAGAGGTGAAATGCAGAAGAGCAAGTGAAACATGATTTCATGCTGCATTCGTACGATTCGTCTTCATCGTCATTGTTTTATTCTGTTTTTTTTTCTCGCTTTATGTTTGTGTTGTGCTTGCGCGTGAGGTGAGAGTTCTGTTGTGAAGTTGTTCTCTCCGCTCAAATATTAGCGCTCTGTCTGAGCACAACACCACTCTCTGAGACGCCATAGAAGTCTTTGGGCCAAGCAAAGACGTGTAGGGTTGTTCATGTTTATACGTCACATATTGTTTTTCATTATCTTTGAATTTGTATTTCTGAAACGACATGCCGCACACTCATTTTTGTTGTTCTGTATATGTGTCTAAATGAATTTATGATCTTAGATTCATTGATTTAGATTTTAGGAGATGTTTTGACGTGGGACTACGTCTAACCGGAATATATGGAGGGTAAAATGAAAACCTAAACACAGAACATGCAGGAAAAAATGAAAGATTTCGAATGCTTATAGCTCGAACATTTCGTACTGGATAGGAGAGATGTTTGCATCACTTGATAGGGAATATTTCTACGCATCTATCGCAACTAACAAAATGTTGTTTTTCATTAGATAAACAATTGAATAACTGTAAAATATTAGGCGTTATCTAAACGCCCTAACTGCATCGTTTTGATTGGCCCGATTTACGGTTTCCCTAACACAGCCATCAAAACCAAGCAGCCTTGGGGAAATCGGCATTGCAAATACATGAAAGTAGGGGGACTTTTGTTCTCATCGAAAAATGTTCCCTAACACAGACTTTAAAACCAAGCAGCGAAATCGGCATTGCAAGCACACGAAAGAGCCTAGAGGCGAGTGAACTGAAAAGTTTAAACCCTCTTAAAGCCAAAAAGAAGAAAAAGAACACACGAAAGTAGGGGGAGCTTTTGTTCCCACCGAAATGTGTTCCCTAATAGAGATTTCTAAACCAAGGTGCCTGGAGAAATCGGTATTTCAAATTCATGCAAGTCGGGGGTATTTTTGTTCCGACTGGAATGTGTTTCCCTAACACAGACTTCAAATCCATGAAGCGTGGGGAAATCGGCATTGCGAATTCATACAAATCGGGGGTATTTTTGTTCCGATTGAAATGTGTTTCCCTAACACAGACTTCAAAACCGTGGTTTCTGGGGAAATCGGCTCTGCAAATAAATGCAAACTGCGAGTACTTTTGTCCTCGCTTGCCTTTGTGCAGAGTGGAATATGTCTGTCCTAACATGATCTTCTAAACTTAGGAACCTGGGAAAATCGTGCAGCCACTAGAAGCGAATGAACTTCCCAGTTTCAAGCAAATTCGAGATTCGAGAAGTATGTACACTTTTGGGATGTAAACTTCAGAGGGAAATGTAAAATAAAATAATCGTTTGATAATTTTTTTTTGTCTTTATTGGAAAGATTTTCAGCCTTAGGCTGGTTCATCAAACGTTTGATAATTCTTCCGTACATATATTTTGTTCTAGTCATCATACCAAACGTAAAAGGTCCGTCATTAAATTTACTTGTAACGAAGAACAATCAATCACAATAAATGAATTGACTTTACACGGCATTTGTTCATTTTTTTCACTCACAGAGCAAATATATTGAACTCAATTGAATTTGGAAACTGTTTCATTCAATCAAGAATTTAATCAATACAAACGAATGATTGCTCAGCTAAGGTAGTTCCACGTGAACCTTGCGGTTATATCATAGATATAACCCACTAATTTTTAAAATTTAATGTTCACACAGATCGATTTTATAATAATCGTGGCGGTTGTAGAGTAATTCTCTAGTTGGCATTCTTAGGTTTCCTAAATATATCTCTCCGACGTCGTGATTGGAGGTCAATAACAAGTTTGCTCGATGATTAACACATTAAGGACCGCACGTTTTGGGACAAATTTGAACGCTTCATTTGTTGTGATTCCTGAAATGAGATCGTTTCCTTCAATGTGGATTAGACGAAGGCGATCCATCGGTGGGCCTTGTTAGATCCTTGGCAAACAAAGGATTTAACCTTCAAGTGTAGAAAACACGAGTTATTCCGTAATCCATCCGTAACAGACAGAACGCGAAACACGAGACATCTCGTGAGCGGTCCGCAATGTGTTAAATGAATATGTTGCCAGTTTCATTGTTTTTAGAAGAATTATTTTGGTAACCTTCTTCAGGTCTCCTAAATATATCTCTCCGACTTCACGAGTGGAGTTCGATTACATGTCCCCTCGATGATTAACAAAATTTTGGTTTCCCAAAGTTAGGATTGAAGTTCGATGAAAATGATGCACTATAAATAATATAATGTATAGCCGATCCAATTAATTTACAGGTTTAACTTCTCAGGTTGACTAAAAATAATCTCTGCCGCGTGTTGTAACATAGAAGATATACAGAATTCCGTTTTGTCGAGTGGTCGATAGTTCGTGTTTACATAATCACATCACTTACCACAGTGAATTCTGATTCTTACCTTATCTCACTAACAACTATTCCTCCCATGATATTCGCTAGGGAACCACGCTATAGAGGTGACCCTTCTGGCCCTCGGGCGGCGAATATCATACTAACATTCCTTCCCTTCCCCTGGTGACTGTAAGGACGTGGCCGGCGTCGTTATTGACCATTTAAAGCTCGAATCACCGAAAATTGCACAACGAGAATGACTTGCTAGTCCCAAGCGTCATTCTGTGTGTTCTTTGTGCAATTTGGTTGGTTCAGGTCAATCACGGAGAGCAACTACGAAATGTACAGTCCACCCAAGCTCAAGATCAAGCTCAATATTATTAACGAACCAGCCAACAAGAAACAAAACAAATAATTTGCTTAATTCTATTTTTTAACAAGTACTACAGTAAATAAACAAAAACTGAACTGCCCTTTACGTTGCGTCGTTGGTCGGTAACAATCTCCTTCTGCGAATCGCAACGAAAACACGCCGTTTTTCGAAGTAAGTGTTGAGGGAAGAATATCTTGGGGTAAGCGAAATTACCCACTATTAGCTATCTCTCACTAAAGGCGTTCTATTCACTCGAAGAAAAAAAAAGGAAAATGAATGAGAAATGAAGAAGAAGAATATTCTGTGTCTGATGAAATTTGAAAGATATTTTTGTATTATGAACAAGCTGGAATCAATCGAATTATTCCAACGGGTACTGGATGAATTGAAGACAGTGATTCAGGACAAGTGTCCAAAAAAAGGTAATATGTTAGGCGTCATGTTCCACCAGAACAATGCCAGGTTTCAGATCATTTTGACACCCATGAAAATGTTGTGGAGTTTAGCTGGGATGCTACTCTGCCCGTCGTGCCCATCGGATGTTGTACCGTATGCGTGATAATGTTTGTACCTTCGTAAAAAAAGGTCCCCGTTTCACCTGTGCATAGAATACTTTGGTTTTCTATGCACACACGTAAGCTATAATTCATATCATAATAGACAGGCTGCGAGTAAAAGAACCCGATTTCCTTAGTTTGATAGTTGCACCTTGACGAAGTGGCAGCGTATTCTTGATTTGTCCCAAGCGCAATTGTCGAAAAAAAGGATAACTTTCTGAGAAGGTTACTACAGGTCGTCCGATGTCAGCTCGGATTCGGAGGGTTATCGAAGTCGAGCGAACGAAAAAAACCACACACATGATTGCCATCAGCAACCTTCCTATTAAACCTCTTTTACCTGTGCGTAAAATTGTACCTCGTATACCGTTCTGAATCATATTTCGGACGCTCAAGACATATGATGCAGAAAACAGATCTCAACTTTACGCGCAGGTATTATTTGGTTGATTTATTGAAAAATTTGATCAATTTATTTTGTAATTTTTTGAACGAAAATTACATTACACTTGATTATATTTTATAGTCAACTGCGAAACATTTACCAAGCAATCACAGTAACCTGATAACGATGATGAGAACTGATGAAACACGAGAGAAATTTAAATATTGATGAAGGGGTAAATTCTACGTGCCCACGCTAAGCAAACGTCAAACACAAACGATAATGAGTAGTGCTCTTGGATTTTTTCCTACTATGTAATAATTCAAATGTAATTCTTAAATAAAGTGATAGTGAAATCAAGGGATTACTCTAAAGAAGCAATTGTGATAATAATTTTATAGTTATATCGTCAGTGCATTAATCATTTCAAGATATTAGAACAAACCGTCCGAAATATGATGTTGTCCGAAATATGATTCAGAATAGTACTCACAGACTGTACGCGTCTCTGTAATATTGCTATTGTGTATTTTTAGCCGTTATTGGTATTTATTTGAAGAAAAAGTTGTAATTGAATGAAAAAACTCCAGAAAATATTTTTTCTCTAACTCCACTCAGACTATTAAATTTAATTCAGCCACCTCATTGATCCTCGGTCTGTCAGACCGAGAGGGTTATAGGAGGGTTAAAATGGAGAAAATTATATATTTCGGGAAATTAACCAACCAACAATTGAAATATGTTAAGCATTGGCACAGAAAATCCGTATTCGTAGTTTTGTATTCAGTTGCACTCTATAGAAATAAGAATACGAGACTGTTCAATGAAATATGCGTTTGGTTTTATTTGAGAATCAAATTAAGATCGAAAAAGCACAAATGGCAATTCTGCGTTGATTTTACGACCTCCGAACTCCAGTTCCAAAATCACTGCCGAATCTGAAAACGAAACACACGATAAGCTTCAGCGATGAAGAACTTACTGTGACAAAAGAATTGGTTGATGCCCAGTTATGGTCGCTGTTGAACTGTTATGCCGAAAGAACCGCACCCTTTATGAAGCTGACGTCAGATTGCAATTTATGCGAGAACAGCTACAGGAACAACCATCAGAAATTTCGAAAAAGCTGCTTGAAGCCCTGATTGAAAGGATTGCAGATTCGTTCGCATATATGAATAATTATTCTGCTCGTGGTTATGACACAATAAACGATGACCTCGGCGTCTTCTATTAAACGTCACGGATTACATTGATCAAACAGGCATTTGAAATTGTTCGTGACTTGATGAAATTCGACGATTATGGTAGCTGGACAACTGGAGGAAAAAAATCCACTGGACGCTGCAGAACCTGCAGAACAGTTGAGCATCAAGGAAAAACTTGAACGACGATTGCAGCAATCAAATATATTAACGTCCAGCCTAAGCTCAACGTCTACAAACGGATTGATGAAAAATGATGAAATTTTCATACAGAGAACATCACAGGCAAATAAATGACAATGGTATTCGATGCTCTTCGTACGCCCAACATCATTGGATTCTGAACGTGCGTTTACATCTTCTGAAAATTTTGTTCATGAGATTAGATCTAGATTAGAAGACAACAAAATTAACATTATTTGTGTTTTTAAGTATTACTTTAACCAACAAACTGAATAGCAAAAACTTCCAACATGTTGTCTTTGTAAACTTATCATCATCAATAAAATTTTCTTCAAGAAAATGGTTTATTTTAAAATATTTTTTTACCGATAATTTACCGGTTTTACCGGTAATTAAATTTTCATTACCGAATAACCGGTTATTGAAATTTTGGCACGGTAATGCAATCCCTAAAAGGAGCAAGTAACACAGCGGCTATTGAATATGTCCGAGTATCTACGAATAAAAGTTGTTTACCGCGATTTAAGTGTTTTTGTGTTACTCTAGACAGCGTGCAGAGTAACTCCGCCTGCGTATGACGGTTTCTATTATGGAAAGAAAAAAATGGATAAACTCCTAATCACATTTCCTTTTCCGGGTGACTGTAAGGACTTGGCCGGCGTCGTTCTGCATTACTCGAGAATTAATCAAGCAATTGAAACCAAATAAGGCATATGGAGGTTTAGGGGAGTGCTCCCTTGGCCGAGTGGTTAGCGTCATAACTAACATGCCGGGTGTTCGGGTTCGATTCCCGTTCTGGTCGGGGGAATTTTTCGTAAAAGAAATTTCCTCCGACTTGCACTGTGATCACGCGTATTCTAGTGCTTGCCACTCAGAATGCATTCAAGGCGTGTTATTTGGCATAGAAATCTCAACTAAGTACTAATAAAAATGACGCAAGTAATACTACGTTGAGACGGCGAAGTTCCTCTAGGAACGTTAGTGCCATTGAAGAAGAAGAAGAAGAAGAAGGTTTAGGGTGCGATGAATGTTTCTATGGTAGTTCGACACTCCTCCCCCCTCTCTTAAGGGGGGCTCCCATACAAATGAAACACAAATTTCGGCATAACTGGAGAATTAATCATGCAAATGAAACCAAATTTGGCATCTGGAGGTTTTAGGGTACAATAAATGTTTTTACGGTGGTTAAACACTCCGCCCCCTCTGTAAGGGGCAGCTGGCATACAAATGGAACACAAATTTCTACATAACTCAAGAATTAATCATGCAAATGAAACGAAATTTGTCATGTGGTTATCTTAGGGAGCAATAAATGTTTCTATGATGATTAGACACTCCTCCCACTGTCTAAGGGGTAGTTTCCATGCAAATGGAACACAAATTTCTGCATAACTCGAGAACTAATCAAGCCAATTGAACCGTATTAGGCATGTGGAGGCACGAAGGGGCAGGGTAGGGGCACGAAACGTTTCTATGGTGGTTCAACACACCTACCTCCTCTCTATGGGCATGGGAGCTGCCATACAAATGAAACACAAACTTCTGCATAACTCGAGAACTGATCAAGCAAATGGAGCCAAATTTTGGATGTGAGGTTTTTTTGGGTACGAGAAATGTTTCTATGATGGTATGACACCCATTCTTTCTTTTGGAAAGAAGAGGGGTTTCCACATAAATAATGCACATATTTCAACCAAACATATTCCAACCTAGAGGCGAATGAACTGCAAAGTTTAAAGCCTCTTAAAAACAAAGAAGAAGAAGAAGAAGATATTCCTACCAAACATGACAATTGAACATTCTCGGAACTCTGAAGGAAAATGGGAAAATTCAAAAATTTCAATTCGCATGTGTTTTACAATTACATATTGACAAGCGTTGTTAGTCCATTTGATGCTTGCGGTAACGAAATTGATCTTCGTTCGAAAGAATGGATTTTAATGTGATTTTGGAAATGGATTTTAATGTGATAAAACGCACTGCTATATCGTCTTCTTTCTATATAAATAAAAATGGATCGCCGTATGTGTTGATAAAAGCAAAACTCGAGAAAGGAATTGGCCGATTTGGGGCTGTCTTCATTCTATCATATTTTCTGTATCAAACATTTATTCCATGTAACGGAGAAACATGTTATTAGCAAGTGGATGAAAAATCTTGCACGAGAATTGTGTCTGAAAACAATCTGATATTATAATTAGGGATTGCATTACCGTGCCAAAATTCCAATAATCGGTTATTCGGTAATGAAAATTTAGTTACCAGTAAAACTGGTAAATTATCGGTAAAAAAGTATTTTAAAATAAACCATTTACTTGAAGAAAATTTTATTGATGATGATTAGTTTACAAAGACAACATGTTGGAAGTTTTTGCTATTCAGTTTGTTGGTTAAAGTAATATTAGACTGTCAAAAAAGTCCTGCGGTATTTTTTTGAATTTTCATTTGTTCATAAAATTAGTTACAATCATCTGTTTCAAGTCAAATATGCGCCGTTTTGTTCGATGACTTGTTCCCAACGAGATGCCAACTTCATAATACCCCTGTTATAGAAGCTCGCTTCCTTATTGGAAAAAAACTCGGATAGCCAATTTTCACAGGCCTCTTTTGTGGCTAACTTCTGACTACCTAGCTCGTTCGCCATGGACAAAAACAGGTGGTAGTCACTTGGTGCAAGGTCCGGACTATACGGCGGATGCAAAAGAACCTCCCATCCGAGCTCCCGGAGCTTCTGGCGCGTCACCAAAGAAGTGTGTGGCCTGGCGTTGTCCTGATGGAAGACAATGTGGCCTCTGTTTATCAAAGATGGCCTCTTCTTCATGAGTGCTACCTTCAAGCGGTCCAGTTGTTGGCAGTACAGGTTCGAATTGAGCGTTTGGCCATAGGGAAGCAGCTCATAATAGATTATTCCTTGACAATCCCACCAAACACACAGCAGAACCTTCCTGGCCGTTAATGAGGGCTTGGCCACCGTCTGAGCCGCTTCAGCGGGCTTCGACCACGACCGTTTGCGCTTCACGTTGTCGTAAGTGACCCACTTTTCATCGCCAGTCACCATCCGCTTCAGAAACGGGTCGATTTTGTTGCGATTCAGCAGCGATTCACATGCGTCGATATGGTCAAAGATGTTTTTGACGTAAGACTACGTCTAACCGGAAGATATAGGGGGTGAAATGGAAATCTAGGCACTGAACAAGTAGGAAAAAATGCAAGATTTGGAACGCTTATAACTCGAGCATTTCTCAATAGATCGCAAAGGTTTTTGCATCAATTGATAGGAAATATATCTACGCATGTATCATAACGAATAACATTTCATTTTTCTTGAGATAAATAATTGAATAATTGTGAAATATCAAGCATTGTCCAAATGCACTATGTGCCCATTTTTGATTGGTCCATTTTGTGCTCCTCAAATCGAACCGACCAAAATGGGCAATCAGAGCAGCAGCGAAATAGAATGAAGCACGATTGGAAAGGAAAAAGAAAAAAAAAGGAACGAAACATTGGTCGCAGTCTCACACATGCGTAATTCTCGAGCCAGCCAGTCAGCTTAAAAATCCCCGCTCCGCTGCCGTAACGATCTTTTTTTTCAGCCACATTCTTTGTGTGGATACCGACTGGACAACATCGTTGCTGGACGGGCTGGACGGCGAGGGATCGAGTGCCTTTCTCAAGGCAAGAGGGCGGAGGTGGTAGCGCTGGAGTAGAATAGAGTAGAGTTTTCAAAGGGCCTTTCTCAAGGCTAGAGACGAATGAACTGCAAAAGTTTAAAGTCTCTTTAATACAATACCTTCCTACCTTCCGTAACGATCATTCTCATCCAAACCGTACACCACATCGGTTCGCATCACAACACATCAACAAACCAACCCAAGCAGCCATGTCTGGACATGGTGAAGGAGGAAAAGTGAAGGGAAAGGCAAAATCCCACTCGAACCGTGTTGATCTGGAGTTCCCCGCAAGGGTAGCTAGGCCGAGCGCGTTAGTACCAGTGCCCCAGTCCACCTAGCCGGCGTTATATAGTTTCGGCCGCCGAAGTGATCGAGTTAGCTGGCAAAGCTGCTCGCGACGATAAGAAAACCCGCATTCGGAACAGAACACATTCGGTACGGTGGACATCAAGACAACAGGCAGTTGCAGCGAATGGCGAGTGGCAAACGCAATCGCAAAACGGCAGCATGTAGCAGAAGAAAAAAGTTTGTTCTTTATACAAACTGCTTTGGTGGCAAATCCAGAACAAGGCGACATCGAGGGCGTTCGAAATGGTTTTTTTCAAAACCACGAGTACTAAGTTTTCTGAATTGGAACCATCCCATAAAACACGGCGCTTATCAGGGCCATTAAACCTTTCAAAAAAGAGTTTACGAAATACAGTTCAATGCTTTCTAAAATAATATCCAAAATAATAATAAAACACAAATTGATTTTTTCATAATTTGTTTGCCAGGATCTGATGAGTATGTGAATTTGGCAGTTGTTCTGAGCTTATTGATAGTTGGGGACTTTCCTGAAAATTCAATTTTCACCAATTCTTATATTGTTTCCAGATTGAAAGTACAGTAATTTACAATTAGTTCGACATTTAGCTAATTGGACGGACATGTAATGCGACATATTTAGTTGGACATTTTTGTAAACATAGAGATCCAAATTATGACCCCACATTGAAAGTCGACACTGTACCACTGTCATCGCAAATGTTCAATTACATGTTAAAATCGCCTCCAATGCGACACTGAGTGGCGTTTCAGCACGTCGCATTGAATGTAATTTACTGTACAACATGTCACAAAGCTGGATGGGAAGAAATTTTCCACCTGTGAAAGCTGTGGCGAGTGACAACAAATCGCTAAACAGAAAGGTTTAGCCGAACAAGATGGGGATATCGAGTGATAAGTGAGTGAGTGCATGTGAATCCAACGAGCGAACAAATCGTAATGAATGTATTTTTCTTTCTTTCTTTCTTTGTAAGTGGCTTTAAACTTTGAAGTTCATTCGCCTCTAGCCCAGTGGAGAGCCACAATAAAACTAGCCCAGAGGGGACTGTCGAAAGGGAAACCAAAAAACGCAAAAACACAACACCAAAGGTTCTTTTCAGAACCACCAACATGTTCATAAAGAGTAAACAGTACACTAATCCATTTTTCAGGTAGATAGGTAGGTATTGACGTAGGAGAAGAAAATAAAACAATATATTTGAAATATATATTTAACAAGAGCTGTCCCCTTTGTATAGTCCTACGTCACTCCGGTTATGTCCCCGACATTACACACCCGTCTTTTTTGCGTCAACGTGTGTGGCACCCATACATCGAGCTTCTTTGTGAATCCAAGCTTCTTCAATTGGTTAATAACGGTTTGATGACTAATCCCCAGCTCTTGGCCGATGCTACGGCTGCTATTATGCCGGTCTTTCTCGGCTAATTCAGCGGTTTTGCGCAATTTTCGACGACAGGCCTTCCGAAGCGTGGCGCATCTTCGACGACCTCTACACCAGAACGAAAACGTTGAAACCATCGTTGTGCGGTGGAAATGGAAACTGTATCGGGCCCATAAAATGCACAAATTTTATTGACAGCTTGAGATGTATTTTTGCCTTTGTCATAGTAGTACTGTAAAATATGTCGGATTTTCTCTTTATTTTGCTCCATATTTGCGACACTATAACTCACGAACGACTTAACCAAACAAAACTCTGTCAAGGATTATATTATAGCTAAAAATACATTTCCAACAAGCTATAGTATGACTCGATACAATGAATACAACTAGAACTACGCGCTTACAGCGACACCTCGCGGAAATACCGCAGGACTTTTGTGACAGCCTAATACTTAAAAACACAAATAATGTTAATTTTGTTGTCTTCTAATCTATATCTAATCTCATGAACAAAATTTTCAGAAGATGTAAACGCACGTTCAGAATCCAATGATGTTGGGCGTACGAAGAGCATCGAATACCATTGTCATTTATTTGCCTCTGATGTTCTTTGTATGAAAATTTCATCATTTTTCATCAATCCGTTTGTAGACGTTGAGCTTAGGCTGGACGTTAATATCTTTGATTGCTGCAATCGTCGTTCAAGTTTTTCCTTGATGCTCAACTGCTCCAGTGGATTTTTTCCTCCTGTTGTTGCTACCATAATCGTCGAATTTCATCAAACCACGAACAATTTCAAATGCCTGTTCGATCAATGTAATCCGTGACGTTTGATAGAAGACGCCGAGGTCATCGTTTATTGTGTCATGACCACGAGCAGAATATTTATTCATATATACGAACGAATCTGTGATCCTTCCAATCAGGGCTTCAAGCAGCTGTTTCGAAATTTCTGATGGTTGTTCCTGTAGCTGTTCTAGCATAAATTGCAATCTGACGTCAGCTTCATAAAGGGTGCGGTTCTTTCGGCATAACAGTTCAACAGCGACCATAACTGGGCATCAACCAATTCTTTTGTCACAGTAAGTTCTTCATCGCTGAAGCTTATCGTGTGTTTCGTTTTCAGATTCGGCAGTGATTCTGGAACTGGAGTTCGGTCGTAAAATCAGCGCAGAACTGCCATTAGTGCATTTTCGATCCTAATTTAATTCTCAAATAAAATTTCAAAGTGCCATGAAGGCAAATATTATTTATGGTGTAAAAATGAAAATTACCGAAAATATCGGTTATTGATCGTAAAATTACCGGTAATTCGGTAATGAAAAATTACCCGGTATTACCGGTAAATCCGGTTAACAATCCCTAATTATAATGTCGAGTTTTGGTAGAAGTACTGCAAATTTTATAGTGAAAAATAATTTTAAAGGGTAAATTAGAAGATCAATCAATGAACAGTTCTGCGATTGGACCCATGAACGTGCGTTTAGTAAGAAAACGTGGATGTGATTACGAAAAATAATTTTTGGGCGGGACGAAGTTTGCCGGGTCAGCTAGTGTAAACTATTAAAAAACAAATAAATCAATAATCACGTAAATAAAACTTAGGTGCTTGAAGCCATTGATTCGTCGATCATCTGAATTTGTTTAGTATGTTGTTCAAAAAAAAATTTTTTTTTAAAGTCATTTCTGGAAAAAGCGGAAAACCATTGATTTTTCGGACCGCCCTAAATTCCCTAAAATACTCTAATGCAAAAAAAACAGGGGTCTATGTCCTCGTCGATAGGGGCAATACTTGATATATATAATAAGGCACCAGAAACAGTATGTGTGATCATATCTCTAAATATTGAAATAGTGATCATAGGGTTGGAAGAAAAACATATTCTTGGTTGAAAGGTCAACCGTTATAGAAAATTGAAATACCACTTAAATCATTTCTTTTTCGATTATTTCGATAATAATCGTTGGGTTTATTGCATGGAATAGTATTTCTGTTCCATTTTCATTCCATTTCATAAACATAGAAGTGAGTTTTCGGTGCTGATTCAGTTGAATGAGGCAAATTTTTATCCCAATTTGAACCGAAGCAAAATATTATCCTACCACAACAGTATAAGTGGGTGACTGCGACGATTTCCACTGAGAAACTAAAGAAAAACACTTGTAAACGAAAGGAGCGGAAAGGCGACCAGACGTGAGCGATATCCTTGAGATGATAATTTATTTCCTAGCGTCCTTTTTCGTCCCACTTCTTGAGCGGCCGAAAGAAATGGGCGAAAGCCGTTATGGCTGCGCAACTAGATTCTGGAGACATCAAGTGTGTTTGTGAGGTTTGACTTTTGACTGGATTCCGAGACGGCCCTAATGGCATTTGTCTCGCAGACAGGAGGTCATTTTTGATGTCTTTATTACCATTGCTGTCGCCAAAGGGGAAAAAATGGCAAATTTTGTGTGTGCGAAACCGCTTCAACGAGGATGTTTTCTTTTGTAGCTCAGGTTATGATGATTACGGAAATCACTGTATCGTACGGCAATAATGGATAATTTCTATTACGTGTTATGCAACAAGACTTACACATCGTCTCATGTAGCATCTCGTTAGCAGGCACACAAAGGTATCCTGGAAAACTCCTGTTGCTTCGGTGTACCGACAGCTCATCTCGAAAGCCAAGAATTACAGCTCGACATCAGTGTTTCATAAATATTCATTTCGTATTCCTATCAGCAAACGGTCCGCAAGTGCGTGTGATCTTTTGCTACAAATGCTGGGGGAGGAAAACTGTTGGAAGAACGACCCAAACACGCTTTTCCATTCTGCGGTATTACACACATTCACCCACGCAGCTTCACTTACCCGCGTTTTACTTATACGAGGATATGTGTGATACACGATAGGGCAAGGATGAGACGGGCCTCGAGACGACGCCATCCCGGGACCCGAATGTGAGTTTGCGTCGTTAGGCACGTCAAATTTATGAATTACCGGACGGTGATTGCTCCGAGGGGTAGATTCGGTGATACATAAATATTTATGGAAAAATGCCGTCGGCACCACGTGCACATTTTCCCCGATCTGTCAAACCGAAAAATGGATATGTCACTATTTGATATTGGACAAGGCGCGCTCTTGATTTGCGGAAACGATGCTTTGGGGAGTGGAAAATGTGGATCAAACGGGCTGTCATGCGGTTTTCGAGAGTGGTAACACAGTGGCAACAACGGGACAACGAAATTCGTATAATTTTTCGATATTTACATGGAAATGAAGATATGTTTAGCATTTCGGATGGTGACATCCGTTTGACGTTATCCAGGTTTCAATCTTGATTTCGAGGTCACAAATTTAATGCCTCCGAAAGACGAGAGACTTACTTTTTTTTATTGGTCATCCAAGCGTAGTGTTATTCCATTCATGGAGTTATTATTTACCTGCAAAGATAGAAAAAACACAATCAGTTTAGTTTGCTCCCGTACCATCTACATATTCCCGTTTGAAAAAAGCATATGCTCGAAGGGAAACATGTCACTTAAGCCCCTGTCCAGTGCAATCTCCTCCTTCCACTAGAGTCCATAAATCATCTATCGGAAATTTGCCTCTCAAGAACGACTACCGACTCCAGTTTCTCTGTTATTCCAAAGTCAATTTTCCCCGGTGCACTCACTGAGTTGTAAGTCAAACAGATTATAGTCTGCGGGGCAGCAGAGGAAACAGAAGGTCTGTCTACCTCTAAATGTACACACAGTGGTTGGAAAGGGTTCAGGGAGTCGTCTCCGCCAGCGGCCGTAGGAAATACCCAGCAGCGAAAAAATAACATACTAAAATCTCCACTCCGAAAACCGTGCTGAGAGCGTGATGTGCGTTTTTTCCGGCCCCGAATTGTTTATGTTGTTGGGTTCGAGTACTAGTATGCCTATGTAGAATGGTGAAAGCGAAGAAGAATGTTTGAGATACGAGAAAATAAAACAACACAAAATCTCGCTAGACAGTCTCTGCTCCTTGGGTAAGATTATGCGTCACGGTGCCCCCGCATGGACCGGCGCGAACGGGCCGTTGTTTGGTGTTAGGAGGAAGTCATCAAGAAATGATTTTCGCCCAAAACCAAGATCTGCGCGTGATGACGGAGAAGTTTGTGGTGTTTGATTTGTTTGTTTTAGTTCGGTGTTTTTTTTCTCCCTACGATTTTCTCTTTCTAGTGGGATGAAGTGATAATGATCGAATCCGCCGGATGGCCGGTGGATTCGGGCATAGGAATGTTACCCGCAGTGTCTTCCTGGCCGCGGAAAGTTTGTAGATTTGTGTGCCTCCCGGTGGAGTGTTGGTTTCGGAGATAATCATAATCATCGTTCGTTAAACTGTGGCATGATGGATGATGACAGCTGCGATTTTGCATTCATCTACGTTGTGCTACTGTTGGGCGGCTACTTAATGAGCTCAATTTGTTTGAAATGCAGAGATACGACTAGCACTCTTTTGTCGTCATTACAAGTACTGATGTTAATTTATTCACGTAGTCATTTAGATACTCGTCCATTATTCATACATTCTAAGTCATTTCACTACACTCATAATCAGAATTGTTTACTTCAGATATTAGGAAAGTTGGGAACAGTGCCAATCAGATTTATTAGACCATAAAGTACAGTAATTTTACACACCATTTGATGTAATTATGATGAATAAAAAATGATAAGTTTGTGTCTGAGACATGACCGCATAGCCAAGGTTGGATTAACGATATTTGTTGCAAATTGATCTTGAGAATCTTTGAAAAAAAACTCCGCATTTCTGTAGATCGCAAAGGATTAGGGGGGTATTCTAGTGTAGAGACACGAATTTCGGACGTTTTTTCGAGCTCCTTAAAAATAAAACAAAGAATATTTTTAATTTCGATTATATCATTATTTGTTCATCTATCTTTTAACATCTATCCGATTTAAAAAAAAGAGTAATATTTAAAAAATCTCTCAACTCTCCCTAACTCGATGTTCTGTATCTCGATATTTTTCCTAACTCGATGGGTTTCATGGCACCTTCGATTTTACAAGCATTCTTCTCTCCATAACTCGATACCTCCCTAACTCGATGCCTCCCTTACTCGATGGGTTTTGATTAATTTTTCCATGGATTTTCACCTGCCTAACTCGATTGATTTTCGCGTACATGTTTTTGTGCGTTATTACCTCAGATTTCAATTGCCCTTGAAAGTGAAGACGGAGTGTTCGTGTCATCAAACAATTTCTTTTCAAGTATGGAAAACCACGAGAAACCTTTCAAGCGAACAATCAAAACGCTAACCATTGCGCAAGGTTTGAGCATCATCGAGCAGGTCGGAAAATATGGACGGAAGGGGTCTGAAGCTGCAAATAATTTCAGTATTGCACGAAGAACGATATTAACACTATTCAAACTAAAGTAAGAATGGAATCGGAATGGAAAATTGTATTCATAGCTATAGCATATAAGGTTGGTCGGAATCGAAAAGCTGGAGCGGTCAATGGATTTTTGTCTTATCAAGCCAGAGAGAATAATTTACCTCTCTTAGGTTGCTTCAGGAAGCTGAATTTTCCTTCAATGATGATGGAGATATTCCGCTGGCATAATTAATGCGTCGTGAGCTTGCTGATGTCGGCAGTACAATACCGTTCGATTGCTCAATGTATTTTAATGATTAGTGCAAAAAGAACCAAAGCGTGATTTGCTGTGATCTGATGCCAGATACCGATATACTGGAAAGTGTTGAAAAAGCTGAGAAAAACGCTGAAGATAGTAGTTCTATTGAGATGGAGAATATTCAGGAAGGTTCAGATGATTGTGCCGAAATTACATCTTTGAACGTTAAATCAAACCTGAAGAATGTGTCCGGAATATTGAAATCAACTGAAAATGTTCCTGTGGAACTATTCGAACATTTCTTTGTGATTGAACAGTTCTTGCGTGATCGTTACAATTTAGTGTGAATAACATACTTAATCGATATATTCTTTGTTAACCTAGTTCCTCATGCAGGTCGGACTCGATTATATATGATTCGATTATGTAAAATTTAGGACTCGATTATATACAGTCTTTAATTTTTTTTTATAATTCAAATATGAATAATTTCAAGAAAAAAAAATTAACCTTTCAACATTAAAGTGAAATTTAAGAGGCTTTTATAAGTACGGTGGGTTGAAAATCGCGATTTTTGATGATTTTGATTGAATTTTCATCAGGAATTGTTTATATCGATATTGCAGCGAAATTAAGAGAGATAGCAGTTGGGTGTCAAAGAACAAATTGTAGAGGGGTTAGAGAGCTTCAATTTAATTGATAGAAACAATCAAGTTTAGTATAAATTTTTGGAATAAAATTGATAATTACAAATTTAAAAAAAAATAACTTTTAAATTTTCCACTTCCAAAATGTTATTTTAACCCACTAGACCAATTTAGATGTTCCACTACTATATCCTGTACTAAATTTTCTTATCTTTCAATTGAAAGCAACAGAATCGGCTTTCTTAGCGTACTTTTTAATGTAGAGTCATTTTGAGGCAACAGAGTCCAAAACAAAGGAAATGTTTTATAACTCTGTCATCATTTAAATTCGAACATATGCGTAGAAGGATTTTTTTCGTGAAATCCGTCTATCACCTCTTAAGAGATTCTGGAAAAAATATTTTTTTATGTGAGAAAGGTGTTTTTTCACTTTAAGGGAATTAATCAAAAATTCAAATTCATACCAATATTGGGACACTTACCCTAATATATGACAATTTATGACATAAAAAAAATATGAAAAAATGTTCCGTATCTCGATACCTCCCTAACTCAATAGTCTCCTTGGATATCGAGTTAGGGAGAGTTGACTGTATTATTTCTTAGAGGTTCATGCGGTAGAGAGATGCATGCGGATTGTATTCATATACATTCGACATAAATCGGTTCAGTAGAACTTGAGATATCGTGAACGCCAGTTTGAAAATACTGGTTTTAAGAAAAAACGCGTTTGAAGTTCATTGTTATGGCCGTACCAGGATAGATACCACTCCTCTAAAATGGCTCTAACTCGGTAAATAATATGAGTATATTCTTGAATGCCTAAACTACAGAAATAAGAAGGAAAAAAAAAGTAGAAGGGTCTGAGCCTAGGAGCACGGACAGAAGTTTGACGTTGGACTGTCATTGTTCAGAACACTTGGTTATTTTAAATGTAATTCTTTTCATTGTTCAGAAATATGTTATTTTAACTCTTTTGAAACTCTAAATAGTAGCCCTGAAAAGAGTCGTTAGTTGTATGTACCCATAATCTTCAAACGGTTTGTAACGAACAAATATAGACAATAAGCTTCTGGCAGGAAGTTCAACTGTCTAACTAAAAATGATTTTCAATCAGTGGGACACATAACAGGGTGGAATGGTAGATGAAGTATATGTATTATATCGTCATTGATTACATTGAATATGAAATTTATGGAGACGAAACGAAAAAACAAGTTGGAAATACTCATGATTTCGTGATATTTTGAGGTAAAATACACATGAAATCATGAAGTTGCTTTATTTTTAATGGACAGCTATGTTATTGAGATTTCTTTCCTTTGTCTTATTCTTATTATTAGGCATCGGGAGCAGTAGCTTTTTCGGTGAAATAATGTTCGTTTGCAGACTATCACAATCAAGTCGTATTGGTTCTACTGCTCAGTCTATCATAGAATTGAGTCATTGAGAATTATGAATATGAGTCATGAAGAATATTAATATTTCATTTTGTTTAATTTTTGTGATGCGATGTAATACCGATCTCAATAAGTCTTCGCATGATACTCTCTGCCTCCTCCTAATTAATGAACGATCACTGTATGGGTGACACTTTCCTCGTTGTTTTGATGAAACCTTGCATGAAGTGATGCATGAAATCTGACATCTGATTACTTTAACATCTTGCTAATTTGTTAGATAGAACGAATTATTGCACGCAATTTTTATGTTACATACAACATTCATGGGAACGAAGTTGGAAGAAAGAATGCATAATACATCATTTACCTTCGCATCCGCTCGCGAAACATACCTCTTTTATTTGTTAAATTGATCACTTGTTTTATTACTTACAGTGTTGAAGTCTCTGGCGAAAGTGCTGGATAAATTTTCCGTCTAATGGTATATATTATAACATATATATACCATTAGACGGAATGGTATATATATGTTATAATATAAGCAACGATTCTGCGTAATATGCATTTGAAAACTCTTAATAAACGTTACATTTTTCTTAGAGTGACCCCCTTATATAGAAATCAAAGACGTAGTCCTACGTCAAAATTGATTTTTTTAAATTTCTATACTACAATACTGCTTTAAGAGAACGCCTTGCGGTCTACATAAATGTATGGGAAATTCGAAGTTCTCGATTCAACCCTGTCTCAATATATTGACTGTTGAAAATTTTATGACTACAAGGCGCACTCGATTACATATCGTCTCCATTTTTTTCTTAACTGTACCATAAGTCCGAAATCCGGAAATCCGCGCTTACGATAATAACGTGAACTACTAAACTATATTGACATATCTTAGCATGAAAAATCACCATTTCTATAGAATCAGAAGGCATTCATGTAAGTTATGGATCACAGAATTCCACAGTTTGTTTTGTAATGATTTTTTTTCATTGTTATTCTATTATAATCCAAAGTCGAACATCAATAATGAAGTTATTAGCAGCGCCCGTGGATAGCTCCAGATGTCTTTTCGTAAAGTTTTGCACTCCATGATAATTATTTCTTCTTTGTCGAAAAGAATGCTGCTGTATCCATTTTTGTGAATTAGTAGCGTTCCCTAATCCGATCTTCCTGTGTACTTTTGAGTATATTGAAGAAATGTGCGGTCTCCAGGATCGAAAATTTTTCCTCCATACTTTCTAGGGCTTGTATAATACTCTTATGCAACTTCTTCTATAAGAAATTTCATCGTTAACTTTTGATCCGTTCGGATTTAAAATCATCTTATTGGGTTTGTGAATCACAAGTGTTTGTTTTGACTTTTGACAGCTAGGAACTATGCTTAACACCACATTAAATTGATACAATAGGAACTATCAGTCACATTAGTTTAACATGCAAAAGATGTTATAGTTTTGGTATGTTACCCCCGTTTTCTCGGTGCAAAGTACACTGCTGCACTAACTATTACCTATTTTAATTAATTGTACTCGATTGTACAATCGTCATAAATAAAAACACTATGATCAGAAGCTTCTTTTTTATAATCAACAATAAACTCACTTCTATTTAATAATCACTTTCTGATGTGTTTCGCTTGACGGATCATTCCGAAAAGATCGATTTATCCAATTGCGAACTCTTCCGAATATTCGAGAAGCATCTTTTGATTCCTTTCTCTACTTCCTGTTTCCGACACTAGTTTTAAGGTATTCTTTAGCCCACCCATCTTAATCGAGTATACTAATATTTTCATTGATTATTCGATCGTTTAATTCTATCAGTGCTCTGGTATCAATCATTAGGTACAACACAATTCATATTTTTCTGATAGAACCTACTCGTTTAATCACTTCCCACTTTAATCAATGTATGAAACATATATTTGTTTTAAATTCACATTAACATTGTTCATCTATACATAACCCGATCTCTCCTATTCAGCACTATTGTCAAAATTACCTAAAATTGAAAAAAAACTGTTGTCCAAACTACCCAAATCATAACAAAAATCAAAAGTGAACAGCCGAAACAAATAATTACAAAATGTCTGATAAACTATTTATTACAACTTGCAAAACATCACCTTATTTAAAGCATCTGTAGTTTACGAGAGTTGCAAATGCGAAATTTCATAGTATCCTTCGCGTGGGCTCAATAATATAATATCAATCAAAACACCTCCAATTTACGAATTGAAATATGAATTAGAAATCAGGAAACAGAATTTCGAGGAATCAGAAAAACAGAAAAGAGAACGATTTTAGAAAATATTTCAGGAAGAGAAAAAGGGAAAATATACATGGAATGTAGAAAGCAATATTGGTGAGGAGCTATTTACGGTTAATACGAAACTACACGAAATCGAAACATGAGATTTGTGAATGTTGATTGTATACCTGTTTTTACTGAAGTGAGCTAATATGACTCACACAAGAAAATTGAAGTTTTTTTGCAAAGAAAGTAGTCCCAAATCAATTTAAATAAAATGTTCATTATCAAAAAATGATGGAAAACATTTTTCACACATAAACTTAGTTTTTGAGATAGACATTTTCTGAAAACATTTCTATTACATATAACACAATTCTGTTTCCTTTGCATGATTGATGAGCTTGACAATTCTTCCGTGCGTCAGTAGCATTTATTTCCGTCATTGGAATTGAAGTGTTCTCGACATCTTCTCTATATTTACTTCTTAGTTCTTCAGCCAATTGGAAAATAAAATCTTTTCGTTAAATATTTATTTAAGTCGTCTCTTTATACAGAATCCAAGCATTGATAGCTGCTAAATTTGAAATGTTTTAGAAAATCTGTAGAGGCCATCTGCGTGAACTTGCTTGAACGCTATATTTTCAGGCCATTTGGTCATGTACATCAATGCCATACTTGGTGCTATTATAATAGTTCACTGCTGCTGGAACACGTTTTTTATTAGCAGGAAATAGTAAAAAATAAGGAAGGAAAAATCGAGTGCAGGGGCAAATGAGAAAAATGGAGAAAATGAAAAACAAATCAAACGAGAAAAGAAAATCAGAGCTCACCATCGGATTCAGAGGGCTCTTCGTTGGACGGATTCTCATGGGATGGAGGTCTCAGACTGCGTCTTTCAGGTAGAGGAATTGATGGCTGCCGAAACGACTCCAGACGATTGTTTTGAAAAGTTAGAAAAACCCGGTTGGAATTGGAAAACGGAAACCTTTAAGACCTCGGTTCTCTAGCGCTCCCAGGACTCTGGCTGTCCACTGGCGCTCCCCGGACCTCGTAAAGGTTCTCAATAAACATTGCCTCAAAAACACAGCTGTTCTTGATAATGTTGGTTTAAGAGGTGGTCGTCCAAGTTAGATCGCTGGTTGTTGCATAATTATTGGTGGGTACTGAAGCCGTAACCCCCCAAACAGTCTCTTTAAATTCAGTCTCATAGTTTGTGCATGTGGACATGGTGGCAGGAACTTTGATTGAACACTTACTAGTTGAGTGTGATTCTCCAGACGTTGCACAGCAGGACAAGATGTCGCAATAAGCGCTGCCATGTTGAAAGTTCAGACAACGTTGTCATTGGGTGGCATGTTTGTTGCTTTTTCGGTGCAGCTTTCGGCTTATGGTGTTTGGAAACATTGACCTAACCCGTTTGCGATACTTGCAAGGTAGTCATTCCCCCTTTAAAATGGACCAAGAACAAACTGTCGTTATATTTTTTTTTCACTGCGACTGGACGAATGTGTCACATTTACCTGAAACCCACTCACCCGACAGATAGTTACCCGAAAGACATTCGTCCGAACTCCAAACATCCGAATGTAATAAATACCCGAATGCGACAACTACCCGAATGTTATATCTACCCGAATTGACACTTACCCGAATGCGACATTTACTCGAATGCAACAACTACCCGAATGTGACAGTAATCCGGAAGAAGGATATATTCGAATAATAAGTAAATTTGATTACTAGGAAGTATTTGTATATTTATTTATCAGTGTTATATAAAGATCATATTTGTCTCGTACGTTCATTTCCATTCAAAAAGTATTTTTCGGGGGTAGTGCAATTTGAAGAAAAGCGGCGTTGAATAAAATCATTTTCAAAGTAATGAGAAGTGAAAGAATGCATTTTTATAAAGTATTATGAAGTTAATCCATTCATATGGAGCAGCCTGTTTACCTCAGGCAGTATTCTAGTCTAGAAATTTGAAAAAAAATCGAATTTTTTTTCCTTTATATTTCTGTAGTCTAGGCATTTAAGAATATACTCTAGGAAGGACTTATAGAAAATCCTATTATTTACCGAGTTAGAGCCATTTTAGTGAAGCGGTGTCTGACCTGGTGCGGCCATAACAATGAACTTCAAACGCGTTTTTCACGAAACTATTTTTTCAAACTGGCGTACTCGATATCTCAAGTTCTACTGGACCGATTCATGTCGAATTTATATGGATACAATATGCAGTCATCTCTCTATCGCATGAACCTCTAAAAATAATAATTTTTAAAATTTTACTATTTTTAAAAAATCAGGAAATGTAAGAAAAATCGTTTTAAATCGCATTTTGTTTTTCAAACGGCCACCATTTTGTCAAAAAAGAAGTTTTTGACTTGTCCGAGGTTCATGCGATTGCGGCATCTTCACTGATTCAGAATCTGTTGGTTTTTTTTTTGTTTCAGATAACCAGAAGAGCTGGAATCGTGGACGCCATGGCACAACTTTTTTTTCAGCTTGTAACTATTCTAGTTATGAATATTTTTTCTCCATTCAATTTTTGTTTTATTGTTAGAAGACAGATAAACAAATAATGATATGATGGATAGTAAACATATTCTTTGTTTTATTTTTACGAAGCTCGAAAAAACGGTCGAAATTCGTGTCTCTACACTAGAATACCTCCTTAATAGAAAGTTGATAATTTTTGTACATACGTATTATGGCACTGAAGTGAAATTCATGATCAGAAAATTATGAATTTATTTTTTCGCAATAAAATTTATTCTGAGATCACTGTAATGGGAGTGAACTCCGATCGAAATCCCATTTAACGAAGATTAGGAACCAAGGTGGCCTGAAGCCGCCGATTTCCGATTACGTCGATACGTATTTACCACCGCAGCGCAGTTTTTATCATGAATTTATTATTTCGTGATGAATTTTTGACGTAGAACTACGTCTTTCTGGGAGGGTGCCAAATCAGAAAAGAGGTCACGTTTTTATGAAATAAAGTTAACGTTAATTACTATTTTTGCCGCGAACGGATTTTGGCGATTTACGTACCAAACGAATCGGAAGTTTCCTAAGATTTGTTTAATATGCTATACATTATAATCTCATAGTCTGTATATGGTTTAAATTAATTAAATTTGGAAGCATTCCCATTTCCTCATACATTTGTTCTGTCCATTTGTGTGCTTTCCCGAACAGAGCTGTCAATAACGAGCAACGAAGGGGAAATTGTCCCCGTGTAGTCTCCGTGAACAAAGGAAAAGAACAAGAACGAAGGGGAATATTAGCCTAGTGTATAAACAGTGAATCTCGCTAAGGCAAACTTTCATTCTTCGTGAGGAAATCGACTGAACAACATCGTTGCTGGGCGAGCTGGACGGCGAGGGATCGAATGCCTTTCTCAATGCAATGGGAAGGAGGAGTAATATTATGGATAAAGTAAAGTTTTCTAAAGGTCTTTTTGAAGGTTACAGACGAATGAACTGAAGAAGTTTGAAGTATCAAGCAATGAAGGAAGGCAAACTTTCAGTATCGTTCTGTATTCAAAGCAATGAATATCGCTTGTTCTTCCTTGTTTTGCGTCATCACACGTCTTCGTTTCGGATTGAGCTGTGGACGCGACGAAATTACTCACTCACTGATGTCTCTGGCATTGCAATCATTGCATCAAACTGATGCCATTGTATCAAAGTTCTGAGCTACGCAATTGTGTAGGTAATCTCAAGCTATCGTCTATCTATCAAGCTATCGTCTATCTACCAAGCTATCGTCAGCTCAACAAGAAAATAAATGTTCTGGAATTTTGTCAGTGATTTGGTTTCGCATGACGGAAGGATGACAGCTAAGCTAATCTAGACTGCCAATATTGACGGAAAGGGCTTCTGTTTAGAAGACCGCAAAACGGAGGTAAGTGTGTGTATATTTAGTTGCTTCAAGTCATCGTATGTGGATATTTGTATGCGTACGTGCGTGCTTCATAACCCGTACCTAATAATAGTGCATCTTCGCCACACTGAAACCCTATTTGTATCTGCTCCCGTGTGCATTGGCCCTGTAACGATGCACTTGAATTAAACTACCGCGTAGTTCTACGTCAACTATGCGGTCGTGTCTTGAACACAACCTCCTATATTTTTTCTGAGATCAATAAGGATAAGGAACCGAGGTGGCACCAAGCCGCCGATGTGACGCAATTCGAGTTACCCGCCGACCCACCGTCGGAAGCGGCGGCCTCTCGCAAGCAAACCTGTGTTCCACCGATTGCCTGGTTAGTTTGAAACATAAGAGACGATCCTCTAGTTAAGTCCGACCGAGCGTTAGTGAGCGTCGGCAAGTATACGTTTATCTGGTGCATCACGTTCGCAACCAAGCAATCCAAATGACATGCATAATCAACCCTGCAATGCATCAGGTAAACGTATGCCTTCTGACACTCACTAACGCTCAGTTGGACCTAACTAGAGGATCGTTCACTATGTTTCAAACTAACCAGACAATCGGTGGAACACAGGTTTGCTTGCGAGAGGCCGCCACTTCCGACGGCAGTAATATTTAAAACCGGGTGAGAACGCAAATTTAACCGCCTTATGTTTATGCTCAATTGTTGCAGAAAGGCAACACAGTCAATATCTGATCGTAAGAGATCAGCAATGAACATTGCCTTGGAAAGGTCACGACGCGAACGTAGAAGTTACAGACTCAACAAATTACACCTACATCCAAAATTGATTTTTAGCTCATTTTTTGTCATCCCGATTTATGACATTAAATGAGACATAACATAACAGAAAATGTCATGACTCACAAATACTGGTAAGCATTTGTTAACATACATGGTACAGCAATATAAGATTAATACGAGCGAGCGAAACAAATGACAATTAAGCTTTCCGCATACTTTGCAACATTCATGGCCCAGACCGAGATAGATATTGTTCTCCTTCATGTGCTCCTTTTTTACTCTTAGAAAACACTTCTATGTATGTATGTAAAGTAGGTGAATGTAAAGTAGGTGAATGATTTTTTCCTACAGAAACTGATGACAAAACATTTCGAGCCGTTCAAAATCATCATATTGTTGTGACACTAAGCAGAAAATATTTCTAACTGTTGTTGAAGGAAAACTGCGTCAGTACGATCGTTTATGACAAAATACAGTTTTAAATCGTCCGCATAAGACATCTTCTGGCATTTGATTGAGAAGTGAATGTTATTCAAATAAATCAGGAATATGAAAGGTTCGAGATGACTACCTTGAAGTACACCAGAAGATACAGAAAAAGGATGAGAAATATGATCGCGCCTATTTTCACAGACATTTGACGACCAGTAAGATAAGATCGAAGCCAGTTGAGAAGTGAACCATGGAAGCCAAGCCGCTCTAGTTTGGCAACAGCAATCTTATGGTCGATTTTGTTAAACGCAGCCGTGAAGTCCGAGTAGGTAGCATCTACTTGTTTTCTGTTTTCAAGCTCGCGAATTATGAATGATGTATATTGCACGAGTTTTGATAAGGTCTTTTCCGCATAAATCCATGTTGTTCCGCTGCGATATTACTGGAACAATTGTGTTTAATATAGTCCAGGACGATCAACTCAAAAAGTTTAGACACAGCTCACAGTGCCGCAATGCCCCGATAGTTGTTAACAGAATGCTTGTCGCCTTTCTTAAAAACAGGGAAAATATATGAATCCTTCCAACCGGCAGGAAAAATTCAAAATTTTAGAGAGAGGTTGAATATAGCTGCAAGTAGTGCACTCAGGACGTCAATGCAGTTTTTGATCACCAAGGCAGTGATATCATCTGGACCAATGCAGGTGGAGTTTTTCAAGCGAAGACCAGCTTTACGGACGTCGTCTCTCGATAGATGTGGATGAGGTTCGACGGCTTGGCGCATGGGAACTTCTCTTACAGCATTTGAGAGAAGTTCATCAGAAACCACTTCGTTAACGAAAACACTGCGGAAATGTGCCATGAAAAGATCGACGATTCCATCAACGGTAGATATTTCCCGATCTCCATTGAACATCGTGAAAGGCAGCCCAGATTCCTTACGATGATCTTTCACGTGATTCCAGAAGCTTTTGGAAATAATAAATTTACGATAAAAACTGCGCTGCGGTGGTAAATACGTAAGTACTATTTTTTTCTTATCTATTATTTTCACGTTTTCATTTTGTTTTACGTTAAAGTTGCCTGCTTAATTTCGGAATATTCCATAACTCATGCTCATTTCTGAATGATCTTTTGGCCTTGGCAATACGGAACGGAAAGAAGACGGCATGTCAATTGTGCCTACACTAATTTCTTAAAATGACACAGCGAAGTCTGGTAAATGTCCATTCGGGTATGTGTCGCATTCGGGTAAATGTGCTTCGCGTAAACGTGTTTCGGGTGAATGGGTGAATGGGACACAACCGTCTAGACATTGGGAACACGGTCAGCGCATTAAGCTTGAAGTGATCACTCAGTTATTCTATGACAATATCAGCTTTGATGTCAGAGAGTTTTCTTCCAACCAGCTTTCAAGGAAATATATAGCTTAAGTATGAATTCCCTTGATATATATTTTTTTATTATTAAAGGTCAGAGACACACTCATGATGCAGCGTATAAAAAAATTATTTATTAATTTTGAAAACTTTTATTCTTAAACTTCAATTTCGGTGCATCAGAACTGCAAAGCATTCACAGCTGAAGAGGATCATTCAGAGGTGATGTAAATTCAAGGTACATTTTCAGTAAAGGAAAATTTAACATATGCTCGGGAAGCGCTTCCATGGTGCTCCATTTTTATTTGTTCTTCGTCAGGACGCGAGCTATGCCTTGCAGAAAAAAAATACAGTAGAATGTCGTCTATCGGATTTCCTTTTTGCAAACAAGCAAAAACCGAAAAAGAAGGAAAGATAAATATGCACTGGCTCCCACATACGTTTCGCCTTTTTCCATATTATGCATTTCTCACTTCCTTGACGAGAAAAAGAATGGCAGAGAGGTGCTGACTTTAGCCCGATGCTTGCCAGCTTCATCCACAACCTGTGCACGGATGTTGTTATGCTGTCGTGGTGTTAGGGAAGAAAAACGAACAAAAAAAAATATGTTGCATTCGAGGGCACTTTGTCTTGCTGCTGTGGGATGAGTGAACGATATTGGTTGGGATGATGATGGCAGGCGATAGTGATGAGGCGACAGCGCTAAGCGCTGCATTGAAGCCAGGAAGAAATGTCTCCGTAACCGCACACAACAAGGGACATGTGCGAATTGGCTACCCGTAGGTAAACTATTTGCTAACAAGATGTTCTGCGCCGAGAACCGGTGCTGGTGGTGGCGAGTGGGTCACATTCGGAAGATAGCTCGAGTGCGAATTTAATTAAAACTAATTTGCTTACTTGCATAGACAGTGTGTGTTTGTGCCCGGGTAAACACAGACAGATGGCAAATTCGACTGGGAGTTGGTTTCAGTTTGTCGATTTTTGTTTTTCTACCATTTCCTGTGTCACATTATTCTAGTTCACGTTGTGCAATGCAATGCAACTTACAGACCAAAAATAAAGTAAAGAAACGCTCGACTAATGCTAGGTGTGTGCCTTTCTACAGTCCATAAACATCGGCCAAGTCTGTTTGTACAGACACCAAAAGAAGGAGTTGAGCGTTTGGCTACTGTATAGACTCTGTAGTCGTTGTTTTTAGCCCTGTAGAACGGTTAAAGCAGACTTTTTCTTCTGTCTCTTACTCGGATCACCGTTTTGTCCATCCGTCTGGCATTCGTTCGTAGATTCGATTGCATTACAACATGATGTACGCAGAGATGCCAGACAATTTATCGTTTAAGGCCATAAACTTTTTCGAATCTTCACATCGAATTTTCTACTTTTTTTATTATTTGCTATTCAATATATTTCACTATATTTCATAACCATAGTATCTGGATTGGATTTTGAACTGATGAACGAGTTGGGCAGTCCAGAATCTAAGTCACATTTTCAATGAACCATTCTATGGTCATTCGTCTTTTGTGAAATGATTCGTTATTCGGAATACCCAATCATCAATATGTTTATGATGCAGCAAATGATTCTGAAGTATCCAGTGCACTGCCGATAGTGTGTTAGTGTTAATGGGAAACAAATTTGACCCAGTCTATTTTATGTAACCCTTCCAAAACCAAGAAGCTCCAACTTCGATAGTAATGTTTAAATAATAGAAAATGTTGCGACCTACAATACTGTTATTAATTATTGAAAATATATTATTGAATGAAAACAAATTTAACTAGAATTTAATATGATTCGTTGAATCGATGATGAACGAATTTGATTAAAAATGATTAATAAATAATTGAATGATTGATGATATTGAATGAGATTTGACATTATTGCTCAAACAATTCAATTTAATCGACAATGTTCTAATTTTATGGACTTTACTTTCACTGGTTTAAACAATTTTTCACAAATTTCAATAATGAATTTTTCTACCGTATTAAAATTTATTCATATCTCACAATAATATGATGAAACCCTGAATTGAGTGATTTGATTTTTTTTTGTAATTTTCAAAATAAAACACTATCAGAACTAATCGACACATGTTGCATTGAAGTATTGATAAAATTTAACATAATCGATTCTCTAAATAAAGTTCCATTGAAATTCTAACAAAATTTAGCTAAATTCCGCATAACTGACTGAAATTAAATCGGTATTTTCAGGGTAGGATTATTTTGCGGATCAATTAATGTTTCGAACTTGACTGAAATTCCTTTATGTTGATAAAAAACTGTCCAAGTACTTCACAGAGATATTAACATTCCAAGTCAGTCTTCAAACGACACGTCCAAAATAATCTGCAAAATGATTTACATCGTAACACATGTTTATCAGAATTCACTTCTCTAAACAACTACTCTCAACCACACGATGAACTGAGTTTCCGAAAACCAGATGTATTTCAAAACGTGACGTTGGAGGATGTTCTTGTATACAACATATAACGCTAGCAACATGACGTCGCCCATAATTTGGGAAGCAGGGCTTGGCAAAGTGTTATTCAACTGAGGATAGTCACGGGACTATGAAGAAATTCGCCTTTGTATTCAATTGGAAATGAATTTTGGCTTCTTCCAGCAGTTTCCCCGTCAAATGGGCTTCATTGCGTATTGAAATGACTCCCCCCAAAATTGACTCGTTTGTTTCTCTCTCATGTATCACGTATGCATGTATCGATGTTTGAGTTCAACATATACTACAGGTGAGCTAGATTTCTTCATATCGCATCCGATAATTACTCACACATATAAAATAGCGTGCAGTATTGTGTTCCGAAAGACTGACAAATTTGTGAAATTTGTTGTTATATCCCCGTTTTTCTGTATGTTTTTTCACAAAATTGAACTCGGCAACAATGTGAACTAAAATTGTGTTTAGAATGCCTCCTAAACTAATACTAATACTAATACTAACGCGAGAACCTGATAACTGTTTAAGTTCGATGGGTTAACATCCATTAATGGTATAACTACTTTTTTGCATCAGAAATCAAGTTTTAGTTTCACTTTACATGGAGGTTCAAATAAGATTGTGTACGCGGGTAACTAGATTCGTGTCAGGGGGAGTAGAAGTGTGGATTGAAGTCAGGTTGAATGAAGAGGCAGATTTGTATTCATTAGCCACGTCAATTAGAATAACCATTTGCTAGAATGTACATCAGTCAGCATTGAGAGGCTCGTCAATTAATTTTCTAGTCAATTCATATGGTGTTGCAGCGAATGCCGAATAGTCCTAGTCGAAGTGAAGCTACTGAGAGGAGAGTCGATTTTCATTTTTTGTCTTCGAAGATTTCGGACCCTGTTGGCAAGTTTCATTCATCCAGTTTGAAGTGTTTCTTTATTGCTTTGCTTTGCGAAGGACAACAAAATATGTTGCCTCTTGCATATCGCGTGTTGCTGGATGCTAGTTGCATATTGTTCCAGTGTACGAGCCAACTGATAGAAGTTGGAAAGAGTATAAATGTATGTTTTTGAAGTCCAGATAAAATGATCGTTTTAACACGATGAGCTTCGTGTCGGTGCCTAGGGATTGACGTTGAGTATTTTATAGAAAAACGTGTATCACTGGGACTGACAGTTACAAAATAAGGAAGTATTAAAATAATGGTTTGTTTTCGGATGTTTTACGATTTTTGATCGCTTTCTAGTTAAATTTCTGACTATTTTTTCCTTATACAATAAATATCTGAGAGAGCGGGTTGAAGCGTAGCGAGAGTAATTCGGAGCTCAGCGTTCATCAAATTTTCCTCTTTTTTCACAATTTATAACTTTTGAACTAGTGGGTCGATTTTGACGACCAATATATCAAATTGAACTAGTCCCTTTTGAAAAAAATACTACACTTTTTAAAAAAAATGATGTTGTTCCCGTAATTATTAATTGTATTTGTTTGTACATGGTCTCGTGCGTTATATATTTTTTTCATATTTTTGCTTGAAAGTTAATTTTTTTACATAACATATTCAAGAATTTTTGTTTTGGAGTTATGATTTTTCAAAATAACCTGACGGTCCGAAAAATCAGTTTTTACCCTTTTTTCCACCACAAAATTTTATAACTTTTGAACTATTGGATCGGTTCGAATGATCACCATATCAAATTAAAGCCAATTCTTGTTTAGAAAAATAATACACTTGGGAAATAAGTAGAATTTTGTTTCCGTTATTATTTATTGTGGGGCTTAGAATGCAAGGGTTGTAAGTGACTTGATCGATTTCTTTTCATCAACTTTTTCTTCAGTTAATAACTCAACTGCAAAAACGTTCCAATTTGAGTTTGCTATAGAAAACCAAAAAAAAAACCAAATAGACCAAACGAGAGAGTTGATGTAGAGAAATCGATTAATAATAATCAATTAATTGTTTATTGTAATTGATTCTCATAGGTTTCGGGACCTCTTTGTATTTTGGGATCATACCTCTGCTTCCAAGCGCAAATATATAAAAAAAGATAACGCATTGCATTGAAGTATTGAATTTTAGAGAGGACTAGCTAATTGGCTTCAATTCGATATATTAATCATTAGAATCGGTCTAAACGTTCAAAAGCTATGAATATTTAGCAATAAGGAACAAAACTACCGCTTTTCACGGAAATCAGAGAACCACTATATCGTTTTGGCTGAATTTGGATGTCAAATTTGGTAATATTCCACTAACTCATTTACAGTCACTTCAAGTGTTGATAGATTAACTGAGGTTACCCGTACTTATTTCGGATTGGTTGTTCCGGCGGAAGTGGACTTTTTCGATCTGAACTAAACTCGATCTTGAGATATATCAAACTAATTAGTGTGGATTTTAACTGTGATTAACGCATTTGAATGTGTGGTCACCTTCGACCTGCTATCTGCACTCATCCTAAACCAGGTAAATACTCAAACCAGGCACCCATGTATTCATCTAATCGCTTCTCAAATTTATCATATTCGCACAAAAATTTTGTGTACATATGGAAATATAAGAAAGGCACTCATCCTACATATGCTCCTTCATATCATGTATATATTTCAAAATTAGCTTGACATGACTTAATTGTTTTATGTATCTAAAAGCCATTATGAGCTTATTTTATTTTTGGTAGATTGATCCAGTAGCTACGTATCTCCTTCGGCAAATTTTTCTGTGATTTTTGAATGCCATGCCAAGGTTTAGAAACTTCATTCAGCTGATTCTTCGTGAACAATCCAAGTGTTTTGAAACCTCAATGTGGTCATAGGGATTATTTGTTTCAAAAGAGGATTTTGAAAAGATGATTTGATTTATATTAGGCATCTTTGACCTGGGTTATTCAAATCTGGTTTTTGAATTGAACTGAACACTCGAAGAAATTTGAAGGAGTATGCTTCTTGATTCGTTCGACTGACGCGTTTAATGAATCAGCTGCCAAATATGTGTGTTCTGCCTCCAAATATTTCAGAGTACATATTTCGATGGATTTATGGTTGCTGTAGTCTAGGTTCATTATTCATACAATCGATCATTTTGATCATAAGGCGTTGAAATTGTTTATTTTTTATGTTTTTGACGTAGAACTACGTCTTACATTAAGGGTGTCAAATCAGAAAACAGGTCACGTTTTTATGAAATAAAGTTAATGTTAATGTATTTTTGCTGCGGACGGATTTTAATGATTTGCATACCAATCGAATCAGAAATTTTCTAAGATTTTCTATATATGGTTTAAATTAATGAAAATTGGAAGCATTCCCATTTCCCCATACATTTGTTCTGACCATTTGTGTGCTTTCCCGAATAGAGCTGTCAATATCGGGCAACTTATGCAGCCGCTAGAATAGAAACAACGAAGGGGGATAGCGAAAAAAAAATATTTGCGAAGTAAACTCCACCCTTGGATAGTGAGTAAACTGTCGCTAGCGTATATATATTGCATCTCCTCTGAGGAAAATTCTCAGAATATTTCTGTGTCCGAAACAACAAAGGTCGCTTATTCTGCTCGTTTTGTGTTTCATGTTCCCCTCGAGCTGTGAACGCTAGCGAATATTTCACATGAATTGTGTTTCGATGTTTCATTTTTATCGCTGAAACTGTGTGCATCTGTTAGACGCGTGTTTGATGCGTGTTGAATGGCGATGCACGAAAGATGCATCTCGTTAAATACTCAATGCAATGCGTGTATTGATATAGAAAGAAACAAATTGCGACATATGAAAAATTTATGTATTGTTCTCGTAAAGGCAAGAAAGAATCGTTGCTTCTCTAAATGATTCTACAAAACCATGCAAGCCATTATACTTTATCAGGATCCCAGGAACTTTTACTAAAGACTTATTTATGAAATTTCGACGTCTTCGCAAATAATATCCGGAATGATAAACCAACAAATTTAAAAAAAAGGTTGCGTAGTCCTACGTCCTAAACGGTCGTGTCTCGGATACAACCCCTCGATTTTTTTAACGATAATATTAAATAAAAAAAAATTTGATCATGGTTTGCCATGGTTTGGCTTGTTCGGTTTTATAAATTATCATTTTGAATTGAATTCGAATGTTCAAGTAAATGTTGCATTTTTATTGCTTGAGTTTACTGTCATCAGATTGATCCATTCATAATTTAGGTTTTCTTCAGAATATTGCCTTCTCTTGGGAATTTTAAAGGTGAACAGCATTCAACATAGAGAAACTTTATTTCTGCTTCGCGGGAAAGACAACAAAAGAAAACAAACAAACTGCAGTGTGCCAAGCAGTTGTCATAATAATCATGTGGACAAACCAACAGCAGTAAATCGGACAAACCATGGTCAGAATTGAGGTAATCGAAATGCATTAATTACCTGATTTTGATGTATAAATCTGATACAAATAGTGTGCAAGCCTAATGTTCACAATATTTGTGAGCATTATAATCTAGAAAAGGTCTGAATACATACCAAAAATTATCTGGTGATTGTTTCAAAGTTAGCTCAAATGAGGGGCACCAATAGAAGGTGAATTTTTTAAACATTTAAATCATGTTAATCCGTGAAATATCCTTTAAAACTACTCTAAAATGAAAAAGACAATTTTATTTATATGTTTGAAACACTTGAACACCTGATTTAACACAGGTGCGCTGAACCAGAGCGTTCAAAAAGAGGACAAACCAAGATCATATTTTCGACTGGACAAACCAACAGAATTTTCCTAACCTAAAAAATATTTGATGGTCGGTGGATACTTTATTTTGCCGATGAGAATTTGCCTACGGATCAGTAATATTTTCGCGAAAATCGTAAAATTGGGTGATCTGGCATCTCTGGGCGCATGCAGCAGTATCGAATTGTGTTCGCGATGCTCTTACCCCCGGTATCCGGTGATATGTATTTTGTTTACATTTAAATTGACTCCAAACAACACTACACCCTACGTTTCACGTTCTGAACCAGAGCTCACTCAATCCGATGGCAAAGACGTTAACGTGCTCTTGTTTATCTAAGGAAATAGAAAGTAAAACGTATCGGGAACAAACTGACACGTACGCACATACACACACATGGGTGTTTGTGCCCATATGCACAAGATGGACCGATGGTGTGCTGACGGAAGAAAATTTATTGGATTTTCCTTCTTTCGTAAAACGACGACCCAGACGCGCCGGTTGTCGACTGCATCGTCTGGAGACTGCAAAAATTGTCCGACCAGCGCGCGAAGGAAATGTGCGAGAGTGGGTCGTTTTGTGCGCGCGTTCGATCAACAAAATCCCCGCCATATGATGTGTCACTTTACGAGCTGTGAAGTCGAGCTGCGTTGCCGGGGAGTTTACAAATTAGCAATGAAATCGGAGCGAGGATGAAGAAGAAACTCGTCTGGTAATCGACGATAGAAAAAAGATGCTGTTTAGTGAATAAATGTACTTTTCTAAGCTAATTCGCCAAAGAAGCAAAGAGAAATATTTTTATGGTTCGTTGTGCATCTTTTTGCGTTCGCAAACATACTTCATCACATGAGGTCCCCCAATTGGAAAGGCGGAATCAATCCGGAATCCCGAGTCAATGCACACTTGGCACGAAATCATGCCGCTGGTAATCAAGTGGCACAGTCTGACAACTTGATTAACTCCCGGTTGATGTGTTGCAAATTTCCGCCTGACTCTTGGTGCGGAATGACTGACTGGTTCGCGCGTATGACACATGTCCAACAGAATGACAACTGAAAAAGCACAACTTGAATCGGCCCCGAAGAGGGATGCCCCATTTCGGTAACGTTGCAATGTGTTTTGCTTCTCGCGCGGAATTCTGCCCGTTACAGTAAATAACGTTTGGTCCCTTAGTGGATGAGTGACAGCCGGGAAGAAAATCAGGTCAAATTTGTTGTTGTTAAGCAATGGCTGGATGACTAAGAGAACTGTTTTTCGTAACAACAAAATGCTTTCTGCCCAGCCCAACTCGAAGTAGTTTCTAGTTAGTTGTCGGTTGTCTCAAAAATACGACGTCCAATTGGTTGCGAGCATCTTCAAAATTAAATCGGAGTCACTTTTGATTCCGGGTTCGTTTATGTTTTAATTTTCTACAAAGATGTCTTCGACATGAAAACCTCGAGGCAGATTGCAGCGGATATCGAACGCATAGTATAAAAATATTTGAATATGAGAAAACCAGTTCTTTTTATTTTACGGAAAGCTTCGAAGCTGAAATTTCAAAAGATTGCCACAAAAAGGCTTCTTTTACAGATTACAACATAACACGTGAAGTCTGAATCTGTTTCGCATACAAGATCCAGCTGACCCAAAAACTCTGACCTATGGATCATGTTTGTGATCTGATTGGCAGCTGTGAAGCATATTTTACATTTGAAATGACGTTTCGTAATGAATATAGCTTCTGCTTATAGTTTTTGAAGTTCTTCCGGCAAGCCTCGTACGGGGTCATGCCAAGCGAATACGGTGGATGTGACCATTCATAATATTATGAATCCATGGAATACTGATTACAAGTTCGATAATGGGGTGTGTGTGATGTCTCGCATTAATTGTAATTTCTACAATTTGTTTCACTACGAGAAATATAAATTAATTTCTTGGGATCGCTTAAGGTGAAAGAAAGCCTTCTGCTTCTGCTTATAGTTTTTGAAGTTCTTCCGGCAAGCCTCGTACGGGGTCATGCCAAGCGAATACGGTGGATGTGACCATTCATAATATTATGAATCCATGGAATACTGATTACAAGTTCGATAATGGGGTGTGTGTGATGTCTCGCATTAATTGTAATTTCTACAATTTGTTTCACTACGAGAAATATAAATTAATTTCTTGGGATCGCTTAAGGTGAAAGAAAGCCACAAATGGCTGCCACAATGGCGCTCATTTCTTTCATCTTCCTTCCTCACCCCTCGCCCGAAAATCAATAATATCAATAATATCAAGTAATATCAATCAAACTCTTATCGATTACTCAAAAGATATTAAATTTCCATCTGTTGTCGCACTGCATAGTGAAAAATGTCGAAAAACTCGAGCTAGTGCTCTAAAAGTTAAATTTTAATTTTTCAATTTTCCGCAATGGATTTGTTTGTATTGGTGAAAGCATCGTTATTTTTTCGACACTGATGCCCGACAACATCATCGAAAAAGCTAAAAAAAACCACTCAATAAAATGTAATTCCTGAGTCATAGCGTTTCATGTCATGAAAATCAATAAAATAAAATGGTGTTGTTATCAATACAATTATTATTTTTACGTTTAATGGGTATATAATGTAAGTTTTAGCAACTTTAACATTGGTTAAGGAAATTGCATTGCTGAGCTCGGAACACTTCCATGGCTGTGCTGTTCCATGCTTTCAAAAATAGTAAACGGAAAAGCATTACATTCAATCAAAATGACTCGGCCAACGAAGAGAAGGGTTAAGGCTCTCCAACGTGAATATGTGAAAACAACACGATCAACGAAGGAAAATATCAAGGGATTATCAACATCGAGTTACTGTGCGGAAGAATTTGTTAATATCAACAGAGCCCCAATTCGCATGTGTTATAAATTTGCAAATACAAAATAATTGCAAATACACATTCTTTATATATTTTTTGTGCGGTTTTTTTTGCGATTTTTTTGTGCGGTATATGAAAAGAAGCATATTTAACAAAGTTATAATCCATTTAGTTTTTGACGTAGAACTACGTCTTTCATTAAGGGTGCCAAATCAGAAAACAGGTCACGTTTTTATGAAATAAAGTTAACGTTAATAACTATTTTTGCCGCGAACGGATTTCGGCGATTTACATGCCAAACGAATCGGAAATTCCCTAAGATTTGTTTAATATGCTATACATTACAATTCCATAGTCTGTATATGGTTTAAATTGATGAAAATTGGAAGCATTCCTATTTCCTCTGTCCATTTGGGTGCTTTCCCGAACAGAGCTGTCAATAACGAGCAACTTATCGACGAGTAACGAAGGGGAAATCGTATGATGTAAAGTCTCCGTGAACGAAGGAAAAGAAGAAGAACGAAGGGGAATATTTGCCTAGAGTAAAAACAGTGGATATCGCTGAGTTTTCCAAGGCCTTTTTTGAAGGTTAGAGACGAATGAACTGAAGAAGTTTAAAGTCTCAAGCAAGAAAGGAAGGCAAACTTTTAGTATCGCTCTGTATTCAAAGCAATGGATATCGCTTGTTCATCCTTGTTTTGCGTCATCACATGTCTTCGTTTCGGATTGAGCTGTGGACGCGACCAAATTACTCACTCGATGATGCTTCTGGCATTGTAATCATTGCTGACGTCATTGCATTAAGGTTCTGAGCTACACAATTGTGTGGGGAATCGTCAAGTTAGGCTATCGTCAGCTCACCAAGAAAATAAATGTTCTGGAATTTTGTCAGTGATTTGGTTTCGTATTACGGTAGGAAAACTCTCTTCACAAAGGATGACAGCAACTGGCAACTGGCTAGACTGGCAATATTAACAGAAAGGGCTTCTGTTGAGAAGAGTGCAAAACGGAGATAAGTGTGTATATTTAGATGCTATTTGCTTGCTTCATAACCCGTACGTAAAAGTAGTGCATCTTCGCTATGCTGAAACCCCATTTGTATCTGCTCCCGTGTGCATTGGCCCTGTAAAGATGCAATAATCGCCTATTTTTTTATGCTATGATTGACGATTGTTTGGTGTTGCAAATTATGTAATAATATAAACAAGGAGGGGAGATAGCGGGAGGGAAATATCTACGCTATGGTATTGGTAATGAATCTCTGCTGAGGCAAATATTCAGCCTTTTTCCAAGCAGTTAACATTGTTTGTTTCCTGTCATCAATGCATTGAACTGACACTATAGTGAAGCAGGTATTAAGGTTGTGCACCAATAAATTATTTGGGGAATACCAAGATGTTCAATAAGTTATATTAGTTATTAATGTATTTGGGCTCGCGTGCCAGTCGCAAAACTGCTTTGAACTAGAATTGCATTTGCGCTAATCTTGATCATAATGAAGCAGTGCTACTCTTTTCGAGGTTGTTGTGATTAAAAGATAGAGTTTATTTCGTATATTTAGTAACCAATAAAGTAAATGTCATTCTAAAATTTTGTATGTGTATGGTTTCGCTTGCCAGTAGCAAAACTTTCTCCAATAAGGATGACAGCTGCGCTTATCTCGAGCATGGATTGTTCTGCGAGCACAAGAATGAATCATCAAACAATCATCGTCAAATGATTATACAATAAAAAAACATTTCAGGTATAATGGTACAATGATTATTTCAAAATTTTCGTAGCATTATAAAATAATATCCGCAGTTATAAACAAGCGACTTGAATTAAACTACAGCGTAGTTCTACGTCAACAAAGCGGTCGTGTCTTGAACACAACCTCCTATAATTTTTCCTCGATGTTTTATGTGAATTTCACTGCGAACAAAGCATATCTGCGTCTAAATTATCTACTTCTCAAATCATTCTCGTCATTCAATTGCTCTAAGTTGCGCATGACATGATTTCCAACAGCAACAAGTTTCGACATGCAACTAACAGCACAAACAGCCACGTGCAACCGAAAAGGCATGTAACCGAAAAAGCATGCAGCATGATTCTTTAAAGCTACTGGCAGTGGCGTCGAGTGAAGTTTTCGCACACGGGGCGGAGGAGTCGATTTGTACCACAACACCCCACAACCCGCGCCAGAGAAGGGATCAATCTAGTTTATTTGATTTATCCATACAAATTCGATTCATTCTGCACCCCTAAAATCGTGCACCCGGGGGCTGTCCGCCCCCTCCGCACTCACCAGTCGACGCCCCTGCCCCTGGAGTTTTGCACGATTTTTTTTGTGCGGTCCCTATCCTCCGCACAAAAAAAGGTTTGTCTGTATTTGCAATTGTTCATCGGAACACATCGTTCATGTTTTTTTGACGTAAGACTACGTCTTCAATTTCTATATAGGGGGCTCTCTCTACGAAAAATGTAACGTTTATTAAGAGTTTTCAAAAGCATAATACGAAGAATCGTTCTTACGATATATGTTATAATATATTCCATTAGACGGCAAATTAATCCAGCATTTTTTTTCACCTGAGACATCAACAGTGGAAATAATAAAACAAGTGAGCAATTTAACAAATAAAAGAGGAATGTTTTGCGAGCGGATGCGAAGGTAAATCATGTATTATGCATTCTTTCTTCCAACTTCGTTCCCATGAATGTTGTATGTAACACAAAATTGCGTTTAATAATTCATTCTATCTAACAAAATAGCAAACTGTTAAAGTAATCAGATGCAAGATTTCAGGCATCACTCAAACTTTATGCAAGATTTCAACAAAGCAACAAAGCAACGAGGAAAGTGTCCCCCATACAGTGATCGTTCATTAATTAGGAGGAGGCATTGAGATCGGCATCACAAAACTGAAATGAAATGAAATATTAATATTCTCAATGACTCAATTCCTTCTCTGATAAATTGAGTAGTAGAACCAATACGACTTGATTGTGATAATCCGCAAACGAACATTATTTCATCGAAAAGGTAATGCTTTCGATACCTAATAATAAGAATAAGACAATGGAAAGAAATTACAATACCATAGCTATCCATTAAAAATAAAGCAACTTCATGATTTAATGTGTATTTTACCTCAAAATATAACGAAACCGTGTGTATTTTCTACTTGATTTTTACGTTTTTTCAATGTAATCAATGACGATATATTTTTTTTTGGTTTACCGTCCATTCCATCCTGTTATGTGTCCCACTGATATTCATTAATCATTTTCAGTTAGACAGTTGAACTACCTGCCAGAAGCTTATTGTCTTTCTTTGTTCGTTACAACCCGTTTGAAGGATATGAGTACAAACATACGGCCCTTTCCAGGGCTACTATTTAGAGTTTCAAAAGAGTTAAACTAACAGATTTCTGAACAATGAAAAGAATTACATTTAAAATAACCAAGTGTTCTGAACAATCACAGTCCTACGTCAAACTTTCGTCCGTGCCCCTAGGCTCAGACTCTTCCCGTGTCTGCTCTCAGTCACCATACCGTTTTTACCGTTTTGGTTGTTTGTCTGCTCTCAGCCACCACAGCAAGGAACTATACTAATCTTATACTTTACGCAACAATTTATCAGTTCACACTTTTCATAAACGAATTTTAATGTCTAGTGAACTTGTTCAAGCATTGAAACGGTGCTTCTATGAATAATAAATAACGGTACTCAGTATAAACAAAAGTTGTTACCCATGCTTGAGGAAAGACTCAATTCAAAATTTCATGCATTGCGGCAATGTGTAGATGTAAAGAGCATTGTTCTGTATGTTCAAACAGAAAGATAAAAGATGGAAGACACCAAACTATTTTTTTGTGATATATGCGAAAACCAGGGCTGTATTTTAAGCATTTTTTCGAAAGATATCACACGGAGAAAATTTTTTACACAGATTTATTATATGAAAGTAACACATTGAAATACATGTTTAGTAAATTCTTATCTAAAGTTTACAAAAAAATTAATCATGTTCATCTTTCATAATCTCACAAGTTATGAATAAACTGCATATAATCTAACAAAGTTATACATCATTGCTTTTTCAAGTAAAAATAATTACGATCAGCAGTCTTCCATGTTTCACAAAAAACACTGCGTCCGGAATAAACATGTCCACGCTGCTGTTCACAGTTTTGTGTTTGAGTACAAACATGATTTTTTCGTACCTATGTTAGAAAATGTGACATGTTTGTATTCGTGGTATGTTTGGACATACGATATTTAATCCCAATGTTTCACATGATGTTCGAACATGGTGTACAGTTTCTCTTGCATTTTCACTCCAAGCACCGGCAGTGCGTAGAGTAGAAGAAGCGAATCGGACACCACACCACCACCACTCAACGCGTGGTGTGTTGGTATGTTGACATGGAAAAAATGCTTTCCTTTCATGACAATGGATGCTTCGTCTAAAATATTGGGCAAATAAAATAAACCTCTTTTTCTGTTCTGAACAAAATAAACATCGATTGATATGAGAGTTTTTCACATTTGATATCATTATTTAGTGCACGCATCAATTTATATATTGAATTCATGTAACAATCGCTATTATTAGCTATTTGAACAAGTACTAAAATTGAATTATTCAGCAGTGACATGTTAGGCATGACGTTAACCACTCGACCACGGGAGCAACAATTTTGGCTGGATCTTTGAATACAAATGGCCAATACTGCTTGTTCGCGACGATCGCGACCCGAGCTATAAAACGAGCGGAGAAGAGGAGAAGAAAGGATGATGCAATCGCATGCACACATAGCATATGTAGTGCAGTGTAAGTGTAGCTTTTAGTTTTTTCCTTCATTCAATTTGTGATAACATCGAGAAATTAATGGTGTGTTTTAGCCGCTGAAATTTCTCTGCTGGTTCTGCTGTGTGCCGCTGAAGGTTGCATCTAAAACTAATTTTTGGGTATTTATTTTTTTTGGTCAGCATTTGTACGACGTCGCCCGCTATGCAGTCGGCTCCCCAGACTTTAATTGCCAACATGCACGCAAAAAAAAAATAGAAAGCTTCTTTCTATTCAGAGAATGTTTTCTTTGAACGAAACCAAGGATTATTTAATCAGACTTGCAAAATGTGCATGAACGATCTATAAACTTTTACTTAGTCGCGGCAATACATACACACACTCTTTACAGATACACGGGCCGAAGGTTGTGCAGTCCACTGATGATTCAACAAGAGCCAAAGGTTGTACCGCTTATGACAACTCTACACGAGCTGATGATTGCGCCGGCATTCTATCCTGGATTCCTCGAGTCGAAAAAGACGCACCACGCTAGATATGGGGTGCAGACTAGGGGGTCGTTTCTGATTAACGGTCAGCTGCATCCCAATAGGAAGTATCCCATGTCGGGCACACGTACAGAGCACTGAAGACTGCAACATCCCAATTATGAGAACACTTGTAATACTAACCTCGAGCCAACCGCGAGTAATCGGTTTCATATTACTAACATAGTTGTAAGCAAACATTGTCAAAATATTGAACTCCCGGCCCCGTTAGGATGACGCCATATGAGCCTTAATAAAAATATATATTTTGGTGCATGAACTTATAGCCTCTTAGTTCGTGCAATTTTTGAAATGCGAACTAAATTTCAAGTTCGTTTCTGTGAAAAAGTATTCTACGAAGAAATGTTTTGGGATGAATAATTTCTTTCCGTGTATGAAAAGAAACGAAACGAAAGCAATGAATACTGCGACATCGGGTGATATGTTTGTACATGATGTTCTTGAATTATAAACATCGTGTTTGTTTTCACATGTCTATGTTTGTGTATCATTGTTCGTGTTGGGGATAGACACTCAACACTAGCGAGAATCATGTTCGAATTCAAACAAAAACATGGAATTTTCACATCGCGTGGACATGTGTACGTGTTTTTCGGAAGACTGACGACCAGTACGATACCCATGTTCAAATTTAATACGACCGCAAAGGGCTAAGACTCGCTCCAGTGAAGCGCCACACATTCTGATAAGTGAATTCTTGCGTAACTTTTGAAAAGGTATGTTACATTGGGCCTTTTCAAAAGTCAACTTTCAAGTAGTCAACTCGAGAAAAACGAAGTTGAAAACCCGAAAATTATTCCGCGAATTGTCTTAAAAGCAATCGATCTTTATCGCTACTCTCACCACTAGCAGTCAAGAATAACTCTGAAAAACCAATCGTAACTGTTGTTCCATGATTTGAGATTAAAGTTGAAGTTTCGGAGTGAAAAATGTTACTTTGGACGTTTTGACTTCCCGCGTTTGCACATTGGACATATTACGTTGCCCGATAAGAATTTGTAACTGACTACTAAACAACAATCCAAATATCAGCATTTCGTTCTTAAGACAGATTATTATTGTTATCACTCGTTGAATTGCACTGAAATCGATAACAACACCTGTAAGAAACAAAAACTCAAAACGACCGAAGTACGACATCGTGTTGTTTTGACTGCTTCAGTACTTCGGACGTTTCGGGCGTCGGAGGTAAGTGACGTCCGAAGTAACAGCCGGGTACTTAAAATCCCAATCTGTACATATGATATTTAGGATTATAGATACGTGAACGATTGTTTTTGTAATGCATACAACAATGATTGAAAACTAATAGCGTGCATCCATTAACTCAATTTGTTTACATTTGTTACATAGGACCTTTTCAAAAGTTACGCGAGAATTAATCTATTTACGTGTGCTTTGTTCTTCTCTCACAAACACTATTACCTCATAAGAACACGTGCTTTTACATATATACCTACTACAATGGCTTTCTTCCACCTTCACCTTAACGACCTCACTCTTAAAAGTTTGAGCTTGAGTTTCGGCAGAAAAAGATTACGCCCCCGGGTGGACTCGAACCACCAACCTTTCGGTTAACAGCCGAACGCGCTAACCGATTGCGCCACGGAGGCGTGATGACTGTAATGTGATATGATAGAAACCCATGAATAATCACTTGAGAAAATGGAACATCGTACAAAATACTGATAGTATTTGTTCCCATTTCTTATCATCTTTTATTGCTCTTTTTGAGGAAATTTTGATATTTATATGTTACAATTTGCCAACGAACTTTCTGATAGTAGACACACTAAATCCAAAAATTAACATTTGATACAGCTTCATTCAAGCATTTCTGAATATTATTCCAAACATTTTTATTTGTCTGTTTGAGTAATGATTTTCCAGGCTTTTCACTCGTCGCTCTTCACACGACATTTGATCGTGTAATACTTCAAATTAATCGTCTTAAATTTTTAAGGCTCTTTGAGGTTGTTTTATATGTTTTATATATCGTGATATGATGGAACGTTGCTCCAAATTTCTATTAAATAGTTTCTGCTTCAAAATTCTCGAAAATCGCCTGGCTAGCTCAGTCGGTAGAGCATGAGACTCTTAATCTCAGGGTCGTGGGTTCGAGCCCCCACGTTGGGCGAATACTTTATTTTTGCATTTCGTTTTATCCAAAACAATGCCATAATATAAACTTGAAAATTTAAGTACTACGATTTGATAAAACCGTTATTTCAGAAATGGCTAATCTTTTCACTCGAAATATACAATATACTACAAATCGTCAATACATCGTAAAATGGCCCATTTTGCGCAGTATGAACAATATGTAGCAAAGTGTTGTCTTTCTCGAAAATTTAAAAAAAAATGAATGCAGTTTTTCCAGTTTCTATTAGTTATATTCTAATTGTTTTTTTTTGTTATGAAAACTCAGATAACTAACTATTAGTGACACTTATGATGCTTGTAAATACCCTGAAAAAATGTAATGAATAAAAATGTAGCATAATGAAATAACAATTCAAAAATTGGATAACTGTCATCGCGGGGGACATAAAATTAGGTAGGTAATTTCAATACCTGATGAATAAAATATGTGAGGTGGTATTCCATCATTTGGTTATAACTGTTACTGAATGAAACACAAAAATCTATAACTTGATATTCATAGATTAAACAAAATTGATAATAATTCAAAAATACATAATACTCTATAGTTATGCCAACCCTGGCTGTTAACTCCGAGACGAAGTGACGAGCAATTCGCCATAGATGAGACTGCCGGCTCAATGGTCTAGGGGTATGATTCTCGCTTTGGGTGCGAGAGGTCCCGGGTTCAAATCCCGGTTGAGCCCGTATACTCCTTTTTTAAGCGATTAATTCCCAAATGTAGTTGTTGACTAAATACAGGGGTTGCATTGCGCATTTCGAATCGAGTAACTCTTTTCGAGAAAATTCGAACTCAAATCGAAATGTTTTTAGTATTATGTATAGTTTTCAAGTTCATATTTTCGGTGTACTAGATTTAGAGCAAAATTTGTCTCGTAGAGAAATGTGAAATTTTTGGGTTCGTAAACAAAGCTGGTCAAAGGTATGTCAAAATGGTCGAGACGAATAAAAATCACTCGTTTCGAAATGCGCTGTCACCTCAGGCATATATAACTTGAACTTTGTTTATTATTTTGTCATATCGCAATGCTTATATAATTTCATTTTATTTTATGAAAAACCAGAGTGGAACTTTTAATCACTAATTTCTTCTGGTTTCTCATCAAATTATCTTCTCACTTTTACTCATAAAAGATGGGAAGTTCAAAAAATGGTCTACTATTTCAAGAAATTGAACACTCTTCATTTTAAATGTAGGATGTGGGGGTAATACGGACATGTTAAGAAGAACTTCAATTGTACCTTTGGAAACTTATGTTTCCCAAACTTCAATGCAGTTTCTTGTAATCCAATATACTGTTTTTCGACCTAATTTATCAAATATTTTACAAAAAAGTATTTTTCAATGTTTTTTACTGAAATTAAAACAGACCGAAAAATACAATTTTTTTTTTCGATGCGGGTAAAATGGACATATGGTGGGGGGAATATGCACAGGTTTTTAATATAAGAAGTGTACAGGTTTGTCGCTCGTGAGAGGAATAATTTTATTCAACCAAGGTCTGGACTCATCACGAATGTCCGTTAAATGATGGAAAATCCATCTGGAACTGATATTGTGCTCCTCGGCAGTGTAAACGGACAGACCCCCAACTCTTCTGCTTTTGGTTCCAGTTAGCTTCTAAACAGTTCACATTTGGCTATTTGATTTCCATTTATAGACGCAGGTCATTCCTTAGGAATAGATTAAACAGACTTTTCACAGTCCATCTCACTCCCACTGTCCGTTTCACCCCACCAGTACAATTTTTTGTATAATTTAAATTTTCCACTCACAAATGAATTTACTTTTCCGTACATACCTGATATCGCTTCTCTCTTAACTCGCAAACCGAAATATAACCATCAGCGAATTGATTTTTGATACTAAACCACTCAAAATGCTTAATATCAAAGCCGCTAAAATTCCACCCACATGCGGAATCATGTATGATTTTCGATTTTTGTTGCTTATTTCCACTTTTGATTATAAGTATTTGTCGGTAGATCATCAAAGCAGCAGACGAGCCGTTGTCCGTTCCAGCGAAACGTATCCGAAAAATCATTTGCAGTCGGTAGCAGATTACAGCAGGTAGGTATATTTCACTTATTTTCCCTTTTATTCCAGGTCATCAGGAAACCAAACGTTCAAATTATTTCCAGGTCAGTATTTACTTTTACTTCAAAAACACTTCCTTTTATTTAATCTAATTTAATCACTAGTTCAATATTATTTTACTCTTCTAATTAAATGTCAGTTGCACAAATAACTTTTCTTCGCTGATGTTTGCCTTTTCACAAGATGGTTGACAGCAGGTGTCGTCGGCCGGAAACAGGTTGACAGCAGGTGTCGTCGATCCGAAAAGAGTTGACAGCAGGCGTCGTTGAACAGGAAAGAGAGCGAGGCAAACAAGATGTCCTTCTTTTATACCCGTCGTGACGTCATTCGTTCCGTATGCGGAAACGATGAAACGTCAGCCAAACGCGAGACAAACGCATAGTCAAATAAACGCATGACTGACGAACGAGGGGTTTTTCGCCTTTGTAGTTCCTCAATCCACAGCCAGTTGGCGCTCCTTCGTGTTGTCACGAACACTATTCATTGCCATAGGGTGGTTTAAATATTTCAAAATAACATGTGGAAGGTGTTCTCAATAACGAAATCTGAAATTCTAAATGTAACTATACAAATCAACCACCTTTCCATATTACCTCAGTTCCCCTGTATGCGTACGGAATATTTCCTTTATTTTGTTGTTGTCATTCTCTGTTCATTTGTTAAAATGGTGTCGAGACAACAGGAATTACGTTTCAAAATTTTGCTCGTGCATAAGTGAAATCCATGTTGCTTCCACCCCATCCCATCATCCCCCATCATCCAGCAATTCCACGCTAATTCAGACGACCGCTGCATCGACCCTCTTTAATTTTTGATGTAGAATTATCCATCCATTAAGAGTGCCAAATCAGAAAACAAGTCACGTTTTCATGAAATAAATTTAACGTTAATAACTATTTTTACCGCGAACGGATTTTGGCAATTTACATGTCAAAATAATTGGAAATTCCCTAAGATTTGTTTGTTATGCTATATATCACAATCCCCTGGTGTGTGAATGGTTTAAATTGATGAAAACTAGAAGCATTTCCATTTTCCATACATTTGTTCTGCTCATTTGAGAGCTTCCCTATCCGTGCCGTCAGTAACGAGCAACTTATCGGCAAGCAACGAAGGGGAATGATTCAAAGTCTCCGTGAATAAAAAAACAAGAAGATTAAGAACGAAGGGAAATATGTGCCTAGAGCATAAATATTGGATCTCGCTGAGGCAAACTTTCAGTATCGTTCTAGATAAGAAGCAATGAACACCGCTTGCTCTTCCTTGTTTTGCGTCATCACATGTCTTCGTTTCGGATTGAGCTGTGAACGCGACTTTTTGAACATGCACTTCTATTGGTTCGGTTTCAATCAGAAAACACGATTTGTGGAGTTATCACTAAGAGTTTATTTTAAACAACTGTCTCGATTCCAAGATGTAACTGTTTCGTTCGAGAATTTATTTCCAACTGACTTAAGTCTTTCTATCGCAATAGATATTTCATCTCCTCTTCTCTATTGTTTATCTTCGGCCCTCTCGACAATCGTTCATGGGCTGATCTTTCGTATCTTAGCTGCAGATGATTGTAGTAATTGCACGGTGGATTCATGCCATGCGAATATCAAAATTTTCATCTACTAAGTTGCTATAAAACTTTGGGCTCAGGCTTCAACAGCGACCAAATCACTCACTCGATGATGTCTCCGACATTGCAATCATCACATCAAACTGACGCCATTTCATCAAGGTTCTGAACGACACAATTGTGTGGGGAATCAGCAAACTATGCTATCATCGGTTCACCAAGAAAATAATTGTTCAGGAGTTTTTTGTGTTTTGGTTTCGCATGACAGTAGCAAAACTATCTCCACCAAGGATGAAAGCTAAGGTAATCGAGACCGGAAATATCAATAGAAAGGGCTTCTGTTGAGAAGTGCGCAAAGTAGAGATAAGTGTGTGTTTATTTATAGCAAATTCGTTTTTGTTCAGTTCCAACCTGCTGTCAAAACTTGTTACGAAACCAACCCTAAAGCTGTTGGGTTCGCATTGAAATGTTTCACGGGTTCGCACTCGGTTTCACCAATACAACTGTACTGAGTTGTCAAGTTCCGAGTATTGTTAAGTATTGTATTAAGATTCGTGTGCTTTCATTGAGAGGTGAAAATAATTATGGATTTTCAGGTGGAATAAACATGCTTTTAAAATGAAAATTATGAACGAGAATTTACTTTCACGTAACGAATATGTATTATATGAGATGAAATAACAGTTTGTTTTTCGAAATTGCAATAACACGAAAACTGTGTCTGATAATGTTTTTCGTCATCATGAGGACTTCTTTGGTGCCTTTGACATTGCATCAATGCATCTCTATGGCGAAGCAGACATTAAGGTTGTACGCCACATAATTATTTGAGGAATTTCAAGGTAAACCATAGTGAATGTTGTGAGTTATTCGGGTTCGCGTGTCAATAAGGATAACAGCTGCGCTTTTCCTCAGGCATGAGAAAGTAATGCAACCTTTTTTTTCCAGGGCAGTAATATTAACAGAAGCGTTTCTGTCGATAAAAACAGAAAATGATAAGAAGTGTTCATATTCTTAGTAGCTTCACGCCACCAATGTATGGCTCTGTATGTATGCCACGTTGAACGCTTGTTCGGTGCTGGTTGGTTTTCGTTGTACGAACGATGTCTAGAGGTGCAATTCCACTGAGACAATACTAAATAACGTTTAGTATGATATTTGATACTTGCAAGTATTGAGATTGTTGTTGTTTCCATTCGGTGCCAAAGATATATTGATGTAGTTATGAGATGTGGAATAATGGGGCTGGCGCAACAAGTATATAATTGCCTGTAGCCAAGTGTATGCCAGTTGCAAAAAAGACCACCGAATTAGCGTGCGAGGTAAATTTTCAATGCATTGACATGAAACAAAGTCCGACATGCGTTCAGCTTGTGTATTGTTCTGCGAGGGTAAGAATGAATCGTCAATCAATTATCGTCAAATGATTCTACAATAAAAAAACCATTCCAGGGTGACCAAAACATTCTACTAAACATTTCTTTCTAGATTTTCGCAGCATTCTTAAATAATATCCGAAATTATTAACAAGCGACTTGAACAAAATAACAACGTAGTTCTACGTCAATAATGTGGTCGTATCTTGAACACAACCTCCTATATTTTTTTAAATGTATTGTTTGTGTCCTTTTTTTAATAATAAGACCCCAACTCTAGGATCCTTAAATTAGATATAAGGCATAAAAAACAGACTCACATTCGCTTTACACCTATTCATAGCTAACCGATTCGGATGCCAAATTAACCGATTCGGATGCCAAATTGCACTGTTTAATCTTGGTTTTAGACATACGAAATGCTATCGACTGCTCGCTGACTGGAGAGAAACTGGAATAAAAATAGCAATAGAAATTTCTTTTATGCTCATGTCCAGAACAAGGGCGGAAGCAACGTTAATAGGTTTCCATATTTTGAGAATGCATTCTGAAACAAACATTTTTACACGTCAGCACGATAGCAAAACAGGAGCTGACGGTTTGTCGCCTGACTGCTTTTTTTACCCTTCGATAGAATAATGTACGATCGTTAGCTAATTCTGTTTTCGCGATGGACCAAACACAAACACGAGTCGTTCCCCTTCTATGCAGAGTTGCCAACCTTCCAGTTTTTCCTGTATATTGCCAGCTTGGAATGCTTTAATGCCAGCGAAACAGCCAAAGGAAAAAAATCTCCAGCTTTTTTAAATTTCCACCGTTTTATCCAGCGTTTTTATTCTTCCGGCATTTTCATGTTTTTTTCTCCTGAACATAATATTCTCTTCTTTCTCCCGTGAGAATACTATTCCGCTCCACTCACATCAATTACCTTCATGACGATTATCGTCTTACTCTATCTATATCTATCTAGAATAGGCACACATATGTCTGGTATGGTGTTCTCTCACTAATTTGCCTACCTTTTATTGCTATTCAGTTCGAGCAGGAATACTATGTCAGCTTGGATAATGTTTATTTGAGTGCTGCTATCGAAATGTTTATCAATGAATATTTGTCGTTTTGTAAAACTTCACATAGCATGGCGATAACTTATTGATAGAAAGGTAGCATATGTAAATTGTTCCTCTTCTACAAAGTCTTACAAACTTATATAATTATATCGATATAATGAATTTTGGGAAATCCGAAACCTGGACTTCACTGTAAAGCCGGGATTCTCAAAGTGGTCGATATGACCCCTTGGGGTCAATATTGGTTTCCCAGGGGTCGACATAATCGAAAACTGATTCTGGGGGTCCACGAGGCCTAAATATCTAAAAATACTGTATAAGTTGTGTTTCGTGAACCAACTTGTGATAAGAATGACTTATATTTTTGTAGAGATTATAATTGCTGTACTTTTCAAAAACTCAATAAGCTGATAAGCGTACACAAGTTCGTGCAAGATAATGTGTTTGAGCGGATATGTTCTCCAGGCACGTTTTGACATGCTCTGCATTAGACACATATCCGCGATTTAACACGAAGGAAGTCACTGCAATTTTTTTGAATAGGAATTGAAAGTGTTTTGTATAAATAAGAAAAAAAATACTAGAGATTTTTTGAAGACATTTGGCCATAGGGGTCTGTGGTATCACTTCATTTTGGAAAAGAGATCTCTCGCCCATAATAGTTTGATAGTCCCTATTGTAAACGAACGCAAGGATGCTTCTTTCTTTTGGAGTAAAATATTGTCCCTAAAAGGGAATGATAAATTTCCTAATGAAAATGTGTCACCCTTCTAAACTCGAGTCAACCGCGAGTAATCGGTTTCCTATTTTATTAACCGTAGAATTAAGGAAACATGTTAATATATGCTAGTAGAAATATAGTTAAGAGTTTGGCTCCTTTAAACTTATGTAACTGAGCCTGTAAAAATAAACGATTTAATAAAAATAAAATAAAATAAATTCACAGTGGAAATTACGCTCCGGTGGCGTTAATACGTAAGTACCAATGCTACACACTGACAATGTCACTATGTGTCCTTATTTCTATTGCTAATATAAATAAAATTGAAAAAATAAATTCTTCCAGCTTTTTTCCAGTTTTTTTAAAATTTTTTTCAATTTTTTTTTGTTTTTTTTTTCTCTCATTTTGTTCCAGTTTTTTCAAAAATTTGGTTGGCATCTCTGCTTTTATGCTATGCGTGCGAAACCAAGTTGTGCCGATGAATAAGACAAGTTTTGAGCCCATCCTTGCTTTCCCACGAACACCATGCGCTTGGAGCTATGCGATCTTTTCACATCGATACACCACGAGTGAGGTTCGATGTTGTACGCGAAAGGGTTAACGTTCGTCAATTCATTTTTATTTGTAGCAAATAGTTGTTTTAATTGGTATCTCGAATGAATATAAATCTGTTTCTTCATTCATTTTCAGTACTACATCACATCACGACGTCCATATACGGTGAAACGGACACTTGATTTCTGATGGAAACAAGTGATTACACCATTGATGAATAGTTCCACTGTTTACCTACCGTAACCCATCTACAATTTGTAAATAAGAAAGAGAAACGAATTCAGTCTCAGAATTTCACAATGCCATGAAGTTCATTTTACGGTTAAAAATGTGCTGGAAGAAGCAAAAACACATTTCCAATTGGATGCGAAGGCTGATGGTTTCATAGTCCCTCGGCGTTTATCTTTGACTTTGTCGAGCCCTGATTAGGATATTAACAAAATTTACAATAGTTAATGAAAAAGTAATTTTATATCATATGTTGAAATACGTTAGTGTAGACCATGGCGTGTCGTGTTTAACACTTCTATACTCGCGCATTGGTCTGCCAGACCGAGAAATCAATAATTCGTTCATTTCTCAGAAAATATCAACACTACGACTTTGCGATTTTCTCTAGCTTCGTTATTTGTCGTTCGTCATCGTTTAGCTTATCGCATGTATTGGTAAGAAGGGGACGTGTGTTACTTTTTTAACGCTTTCGATCTGACACACCGACGCGAGTATTTGAGTAACTTTTTTGGACAAGTGCCTTTTTTCATATTCTAGAATATTGTTGAATGAAATGTATACATGATTGTTAGTGGCGTGGAATATTTATTGAATATGATGCATAAGATCATTACCGGACTATTTTTATTCGAATTCAGTCCCTTCTGTAATTGGATTGAACGGATCCATATATTAACTATTCGTCGATATATTCGTCGTTAGATTCATACGTTCAAAAGCAAAATAGAAATGTTCGACTTTCGTATAGTTATTTGCTAAATATAATGGTCATACATATACACACTTGTGAAAGAATTTCCCTTGTGGAAGAATTGAAAAGAGTAAACTATAAACTAATCGGTGGCTTATGGTAATTTTCAACAGTTACAGTTTCGGTGTTTTTTTTATAATGGACAATACTGACAAGAAAACGAAAAAAAGAAATGGAAGTTCCTAGAAATCTTTTTATATCATCTTTTTATGCCCTATCTAAAACGTCTTGTTAATTCTTAGTTTACCAAGAATACAGAGACAAAGAATATTAGAAATATGCAAACTTTATATTCCAGCACCTTTTTCATCTGGTAATTATCTAGAAGGTCGTTATACATTCTTCTCTTCGATAAAAGACCCGAAAAACACACAACAACTGCATGGAATGTAAAAAAATATGTTTGTTTCGAGCATGCAGTTATGCTATGTTTTGATTCTTACTCCAATGAAACCACAATCGAATAATATGTTTTTTTGTTATTTTATAGCTCTTTATACTTCCGTGAATTATATTCAGTTGCTTACTTTTATTTAATAACAGTGACAAATTAGAATTTCGTTATTTGTGTTGGAGTTTCAAAAATTACTCTGTTTGAGGAGGCTGAATTAGATGACTATTAAAACATAATATAGACGAAGAAAACATATTGTTTGGAGTTTTTTTCATTCAATTATACCCTCTTCTTCAAATAAATGCCAATAAAGCCTGAAAAATACACAATGGCAACATTACAGAGAAGTTCAATTTTCGGTCTGTGACACCGTGCGGGAGTATCCGTGTTACGGTTTTGCACGCGAGTACAGGAGGGTTTTTTTTATCTAAAATATATATTTTTATTAAGGCTCATATGGCGTCAGCCTAACGGGGCCGGGAGTTCAATATTTCGACAATGTTTGCTTACAACTATGTTAGTAATATGTAACCGATTACTCGCAGTTGGGTTAAAGATATCAAAAAATAACACAATTATCAAATATCGTATCGTAATCCCACGTCAACTATGACTACCCCATGTCTCGGACACACCCTTTCAACTTTTTTGCCTTCTTTTCTAGACATTGGTGACAAAAATCAATGTTTTCAGGATCCTTTGAAATGCGAAAGTGTAGCGACACAATGAAACTTTTTCAGTTCGAAGAAACAAACTGATTTTGAGTTTCGGTGGACAATATATAAACAAATCTACAGTGTTGACTGCAATCGTTTCGATTAAAACAAACGAGAAATGGCGCCGCGATCGATACACGCCACATTCGTTCAACTCACGAACGACACGCCAAATGTGCTTCAAATCTCAAAAGCGTTCTGATTGTTATTGTTTTGATCTTGATTTTTATTTTTGGCTTGTTGTTTCGTTTGCCCCGTCATTTAAAGACCTCTGATTAATCACATTTCGTATACCACACAAGACGTTCTCGCCCCGTCTTGTTTCGTTCCCCCTCCCAAGAAGCTGCCGTTCACAGTCCCAGCATCTCGCTTCTCAGCATTGTTTGCATCGCGGATTTCTTTTTTGCTGATTTCATTTTTTGCGTCTTTTCATTCGCATGCTGCAATCTTACGACGATGTGAAATGATTAATATCTTCTTCACGCGGCGATTGTGAGTTGGAACGTTTTCGGTAAAACATGCAATTTACTATGGCCATGCATCTCGACCATGTTCCAATCGCGGTGGAAGCCTTGCTCGTGGCCAACGTTTACCAATTTGTGGGTATCCGTTCTGAAAATGGGGTGCAGCAGAAGGGAGGCCCTATTATGCGTGTAAACATTGATGATCGCATGCAAATTGTTGACTTTACGCTACCCGTGGGTGAAAGACGTCCAACTTCCTTTTGGCATGTTGTGCCAACTCACAAGCATAACAAAAACCGCAGAGCATTGAATTAACGAGAGAAAAACCTTCTCTGCCAACATACGAACAACTTTTCTCCCGTTTCGGTTGTGTTTTCCTTCTCTTTGGTGCCATCAGACAAACGAGTGCAACTTCTTTACTCATTGCATGTAAAGATCTTCTTTTATTTTTTGCTGTTGCATGTATTATTTCCCTCTTCCCGGTCGTCGTCAGTCAGTACATGATCTTGTTTATTATTTGCAAGGCCAATGAGTGCATGATCACGAGCAGGGAAGGTAGTAATTATTCCGTCATTTACGAGATTTGCTCGATCCTCTTCCACGGTGTGATAGTGGAGTTGGGTAATAAGACATTTGGTAAGATACATGTTCGGTGCAATTTATATTACAATCGACCGTTGATTGATTGAGCCCTGAAACATGCTCATAATTTACAAAAAAAAATGGCCTTTAAAAATTTCAAATGAACTTAGTCGAACTTTGAGATGGCAAAGTGGGCATTGCTAAGCATCTCATTATACACCCAGGAGTGGTTATATCTCGTACGCATCTCATTTGCGAGAAGAATCTTGACTTGACCGGAAAGAAAAGTGGATTATGTTGAAACGGTAGCAAAACTTACGCGAGCAGATGCAGTCCACATCGGTCCACTTAGCCCTTTATCTTCGAACTCGAGTCCCACAGATGGCCACTTGGGCTAGACCCGGGTGTGTGTGTTTGTTGTAATGATGTACCAGCAGATAGAGGATAATGAGCATTGCAAGTGATGGCCCGCATGGGTAAATGAACACCGCCCCATCGGCATAAATTCAGCGTCAAGTAGCCTCTAATAGACTCGCAGTATTTATCGTGTGTTCCTCGGTGCGTTCAGAGGCCAGCCTGAGAAGCATCTCCAAGCAGCTTCCAAGCCGCTTCTCCTTAAGTGAGTGACGACGAGTGATGTTGCTGCGATGCACTTGATTGCAGCCAGCAGTACCAGCGATGCACCGCGGCCGAGAAGCGTTTAGCAAGAAATATTTAATTATTCGTTATTTAAATGAGTGCTTGTTACTTGCTCTGGATGATTTATTTTTCAGTGCCGCTGCCTTGGCAATCGCCGCTAAATGAAGCCCGAGAGAATCCAAGAGAAGGGAAGTCTCCATCTGGGTATTTTCTTTCGCCGAGTTCCTTTTCAACGCGCTCTGAGCGCTTCATTACGTATGCATTCAAAACATGTTCTGGGTCTTTTCGCAATTAAAGTCAACAAGTGCAGCGTGCGTTGTCGAGGTCCACCGATTTTGTTCGCTTTCGAGGACAGAAAGTCAGGACGATGGTCTCGGGAGAGTGCAGCATTGCAGCGATGATACCCAGAGACTTGCCAGAACTTACAAACTTCAAGGTGAGCAGTTGAATTATTTATGTGCAACGTTTCCTGCGTTAGGGACCGATCTCATTGAAACGGGATGGCAAAGGACGTAACGTTCACGTTTCCAGTAATTCAAAGCTAGATGAGAATTGCATAGAAAAGAAGAGAATTGCATTCGGAAAGATCAATTGATAGGAATTATTTCTACGCATCTCGGTATTGCAAATACATGCAAGTTGGGGAAGTTTTGTTTCCACCGAAATGTTTTCCCTCACACAGCCTTCAAAACCAAGGTGCATTACATTACAAGGCGTTTGCTCAAATTCTTTACTTACACAGCAAATGTGTTGAATTCAATTGAATTCCAAAATTTTTCCATTCAATCAATAATTTAATCAGAACAATCAAATGCTTATTAAGCCATTACTAAGCCACCCATTTTTCTGACAATATACAATTGAGTGCAGCGCGAACATCTTCATAATTTATTATAAGAGAAGCGTAAAGGATGAGTTGAAGTTCAAGTTAGCGTCTTTTGGTTGTGAGATGGAATCTAGAGACATGCTAAATGTGAAAATTCATTTCTGAATTTTTCCAGCAACTTCCAGTTTCCAGTTTCCAGCAAATTATCAATAGTTTTCCAGATTAAGGGAGGATTGAGGGTATAGATTTTTAAAAAAGCGTTGTCTCCAGTGCTGGAGATGGAACAGAATAAAGGGTAAATTATAGTCATAGCTAACGGAACCATCGGTTGAAATTTTATGGGATCATTTGTACCTCTCATGACATAATTTTTAGAGGCGAATGAACTGAAAAGTTTAAAGCCTCTTTAATCCAACATCATCATCATCATCATGACATAATGTGTAAAAATGTGGCTGAATGTTGAATTTTGGATGATAGGTCGTCGAATTAGCTTGGTTCAGGGAAAGATTGATTTCATGGTCTAGTATTGATTCAAGTTAAAGTGGTTCTGGCAGGAAGGTTGAGGTTGGTCAATGCGTGTAGTTGTTGGATTGACCTCAGTACAAGGGAGATACCTTCATGACCTTGAGGGCTAAGGCAGGGCTAACGCACAGACTTAGTCAACACAAAAGCCATCAAGTAGTGCTTGAATGACAACCGGTCTCATTAGGCTATAACTGCTGTAGGACCTGGTGTAATCTTTCTGATTAACTGAATGCGATGTAATCCTTGTACAAGGGTCGTTCGAAAAATAAGTTTCAGTGCCTCAGAAATCGCGGAAAAATAAAGTTAGGACAAAAAACAAGGTGATTTTCGTAATCTACGTTTTATTTTCTATTTTTCTACATAATCGCAGTAACGTTCGAGGCATTTTTCATAGCGTGGCACGAGTTTTTCTATTTCGAGCGCGAAGTGCGTAGCGTCCAACTTTTTGAAGTACGATGTAACTGCGTCACGAATTTCTTCAGTGTTATCGAATCGTTGACCGACGAACGCCTGTTTCATCACCGGGAATAAGTGATAGTCGCTAGGGGCGAGATCTGGGGAGTAAGGAGGATGCTCGAACACAGTCCATTAGAATTTTTTCAATTGCTCTTGAGTTACGCGAGCAGAATGAGGCCGCGCATTATCGTGGATGAGGAACACTCCTTTAGTCAATAAACCTGGCCTATTGTTCTTAATCGCGCTTCTTAATCGGTCCCAAACTTCACAATAGTACGGTGATGAAACAGGCGTTCGGCGGTCAACGATTCGATTACACTGAAGAAATTCGTGACGCAGTTACATCGTACTTCAAAAAGTTGGACGCTACGCACTTCGCGCTCGAAATAGAAAAACTCGTGCCACGCTTTGAAAAATGCCTCGAACGTTACGGCGATTATGTAGAAAAATAGAAAATAAAACGTAGATTGCGAAAATCAGCTTGTTTTTTCCAATTTTATTTTTCCGCGATCTCTGAGACACTGAAACTAATTTTTTGAACGACCCGCGTATATGTTGCAATTCAAGCTGAACGTTCGGTCAATGTAAACCTCAAGGAATCTGAGAGATTTACTTTCTTCTAATAATTAAGGCTGTTTTTTTTCATAAAAGACTGTTCCATTTAGGACCTGGCCGCAAAAAAATTTCAATTTCTCCATGTGAAAATAAAGTGCGTTTCAAGTACTCCATAAAAGGAAAAATCACTTCGGAGAGTCGACGGAGATCTGAATGGAATATATCCCTCAGAGCGGTGCAATTTTGTTCGGCACCGAGTCAATAGTCATGTCATCCGGTGGATAGCGTTCGTTGCCGTAAGAAAACAAATTGCGACACAATGCCAGCAAGGGTATCGTTCCCACTAGGGAAACCAACTGCTTCTACAAAATCCCGCCGATTGGACCTCTGTTTTTTAGTTTTTACATACTAAAATAATATCCGAAATGATTAACAAGAGAATTGAAGAAAATAATTTCGTAGTTGTACGTCAATAATGCGGTTGTGCATTGGAAAAATTTCTATATTTTGTTTAATATAAATTCAGATTGTTTCCTAAAAGTTATCCATTGGTTATATTTTTGTATGAGTAATCATTTTCTGGAAATTTTATAATGAAAAAAGGATAAAATAAACATATTTTCATAAACCGATGTATTGTATAATAGTTGAAAGATTACAGCAACTTGAAGCCCGGAAAACAGATATACAGCAATTCTATAAAAAATGAAAGAAATAGCTTCAATACTGCTCAAACCATCCATATTTATTCGTGATGGTTTTTTATGTTTTGAAATTACATTTTCAAATTACATTGTTGCTTAGAATAAAGTATATTTAACGTTAATTTCGTTCGAAAGAGTCGTTTGTTTATTGATTGGTTTGAGCTTAAATATGATAATTTCGGCTGTCCAGTTTTTTAGGACCATTTCAAAATTCATAAGTATTGACAATGAAAAATTCAAAACAACTGGCAGATTTACATGTCAGTAATTGGTAATCTTACCATTTTCGTTAATAACCTGGAAAATTCTTGTTGGCATATTATTTATCGGATTTATATTCTGTAGAACGGATTTTTAGATATTATCTCATGTCTTCGAAAATATGGCCTTGAGTTCGTCAACAATGAGGAACTGCTTTCCCTCAGCGTAGATTCTGCGTACTAAGATATCCCAAAGATTTTCAACAGGATTCAGGTGTGGAAAGCGAGCCGGCCAGTGCAATAAGTCATGTTTTTGGTCTTTAATCCATTGCTTAGTTTCCTTGCCGGGTTAAATAGCGGCATTGTTTTGCTGGAATGTGATTTTTGCCACAATATCTACTCAAAAATGGTAGGAGAGAGGATACTAGAACATGTATGTAATCCTTGAGTTTTCCGGTTGCACAGAATCCCGCCCAAACCATACACAAGCCTTCACCAAAGTTCCTCATTAAAAAATACTGTTGCTCCTTCTATGAATCACACCTGTGATTCAAAACCATCAAAACCATTCAAATTGAACTTTTTTTTCGTCACTGAAGATATCCTAGCAAAGTTAAGAACAAAAAACATCGTCTTACATTGAAGAACTTTTTATTGTGGTATATAGCTGTTGTCAACTATTTTCGGTAATCGAGTAATCGAGTAATCGGTAATCGACAAATTAACAGATTCCCGGATAGAATATCGATTCCATATTAATCCGTTAACTTTGTTCGAACTTTGATAACTTTTTATGTCACCATTTGAAAATGTTTATGCACCAAATGATAGCAATTTTTATTTGTCGCGGTAATTCGCGAATAATATGTGGCGCACTTGATGTATATTTTTTATTTCGTATATAACTAAAAAAGACAGTAAGTCTTATGTTACTGAAATACAAGTAGAAAAAACTTACCTAGCACTTATCATCAAAAGTACCGTCGATGGGGGTGAGATTGCGTCAAAAACAGAGAAAGTTACTATTAGTAATATCTTGACAAATATTGCGAATATTTTTGAAAGCTGTGAACCGTTTAATAAGAGACATATTTCCACAACTTTCAATGCGTAATACTTAACTGTAGTTCAAATAGCTATTGTTTAGGGGGTCTCCGTAGCCACATTGGTTGCGCGTTCGCTTAGTAAGCGATCGATCGTGAGTTCAAAACTCAGGGCCCCCATTGACCATCTTTTTATTGTTACAGAATAACTACGTCCACGCAACAATCATCAGCGATGGAGATCGATCCACGGTCGAAATAAGATCGATTCATCCATACAACTGCTCTGCTCTGCAGAAATATCGGGCTGCTGTTCTATAAATAACTCAACAATGGATCAACGACTGTCTCCGCTGTCCAGTCTTAACTGTGGATAATGGAAGAACAGATAGAAAACTCTTTCGCCTAAATGGCTACTGTGTAAATATGTACCATTTGCAATGGTATAGAAGGGAATATAAATATGTGACATGTACACGATTAAAATTCGGCTCTGTTACAGCTAAAATGCTAATGAGCCTAAAATAAACAAAAGGGATAAAAAAAAATAGCTATTGTTTAATAATTCATCAATATTTTATGTGTAAACAGCCATCAACTAACTCCCCAGAAAAATCTTATGCTTAACATTATACAGAACTACTACAAGGTGGAATATATCATAGAATAATTCTTTTATGTCTTGTCTAGATAATGAATTGTTGTTTTTGAACATCAAAAATGTTTTTACATAGGATTTTCAACATTTTCGAAACAATCTCTTATTTACTCTGAATAAGAATAAGGAGAATGGGTCAAACATAAAATTGAACATATACAACTAAGTTACAATGTACATTCAAAAATACACTCACAATTAGTAGAAATTCTCCATATAAAACACTCTTTACACCGCCCCTAGACGTGGATGTTTTCGAATCTATGAAGTGGAATGGGAGGCAAATTCTTCGCACGTATAATGAGAAAAACGTTTCAATAGCGATAACTTTGCAGAAGCCATATTTTCTAGAATTGCTGAGCGGCTAATTGAAAGTCTTAGGTGGCTCGCACACCAGAGCAACAAGCAACTAACAACTATCAACATGCAATAAGCAATATTATGGCAATGGGGTTTTCCATTTATTTTTTGTTGATTTCGCACACCGACGCAATACGATATCGATATCACATTTGTAGAGCAACACATATTGCTAGCAACACAACGTGTCGGTTGAAAAGCAACTTATCGCCCATAATTTAACAAATTTCGTTCATAAGGCTGGTTGTTTGCATAATGTTAGGCGTTTGTATTGCTTTGGTATACGGAGCACAACAAAAGATGTTGCCTGTTGCATATTGCGTATTGCAGCTTACTAGTTGCTTATTGCTCCGGTGTGCGAGCCGCCTTAAAGACAATCAAAAGAGCAACTTGATTTCGGGATTCAAGAAATGTGGCATTTATCCGATTACTGCGAAGCCGCTACTGAAAACATCTCACATGTTTCAAGTTCACCAGAAAGAATTAAGAACAGAGGAATCGAGGAATTCTTCAATTCAACCCGAGAGATTGTAAACACCTAAGTGTAAACACCTAAGTGTAAAACACCATGGTGTTTTGGCCAAAAAGTTCGTAAAAACCTGGAGCGTCCAATGGTTTATTCTTATACTAGATGGTCTCAGGAACCCATCTAGCATAAAATTTCATCCCCATCTGCCATATAAGGGTAAAAACCGAGATGGAAAATGAAAGGTGGGAAGATTTTTTAAATCTGTGACGCCACAGATTTTGTTTATGTATGTTACTTTTCTTATAATAGCCCACTACATAGGAAAAGTGTTGTTATTAGAAGTAAAAATAAGCAAATGAAATGAACGATCTATTTTTTTCCCTAAATCAATGCTAGCGTTCAAAATCACATTCTAACAGAAACTGAAATTTCAATATTTTTGAAGTGTTCTAAACTTAATTTCAATTCAATTTTACTTCTCGTTACATCGACCAAAAACGTTAACGAATAAAGTCATAGTTATACAATATTTTGTTCCTTTGACGGATAAACATTTAACAGAGCATGGGAAAAAGGTTGCAAGTTATTTCATGTAAAATGAACTTGAAAAATAAATTTAATTGACTCCGTATAACTTAGATTGAGACAAAAAGTTTTCCGCTTGCGTCTTAGTTTTAGACGACTGAAGTTTTCAGCACCCTAATTGTGAAAAAGTAATTACAATTGCTGACAAAAGTCAAACTTCCATGAAGTTACTCTTGAATCCATAGTAGACATTAGAATACTATTTCTGAAATCAAAGAAAAAATTAAACATTTTAGTTCGTGATATGTTCTGATTTTTTCCATAATGCGAAAAATATGAATTGGAAATTTGTAATTAGCTTTTGTATATCCTCTTTCAACCTTATTCGATGACACATTCAATTTTGTACCATTTGAGTAACTGACTGGTATGCCTGGTATGTGAACTTCCTATCTTCCTGACTACTAACACAATCAAAATTTAACACAACCAAAACCCGTGAATCTTCCCACCTTCTATTCTTCATATCGGGTAAAAACTACCCATGTGCAGTACTGCACACACGGCCTCAACTCAAGGTAAACGAGTAAAATATCGATAAAAATATTTATAAAACAATAATTTTTTTCGAAATTATATTTTTATAACAATATTTCAAACTTCTTGTTCTTCAAATGTCTTCTATTAAAACAATCCAGACATAAAAACTTTTCGGAGCATTTCGGGCAGTGATAAATTGTAATTAGTAGAATTATACAAGCAGTGATACCAAACTATGATATCGAAGTGTTTTACTATGTATTAAGGGCAGTAGAGAACGAAAAACACATTAGTTTTAACGTAAAACATGTATTGTAGCGCACACGTTTGACAACTTTGGAAGATTTCGCGTGTGCAGTGCTGCACTAATGGCTCCAGCAGAATAATCTCATGGCCGTCTAAGTGTTAATGAGAGCGACACACGAGAGCGACGAAAGAAGGTTCAGGAACCAGCATTACGGCAGAAGACATCGTCGATGGCAGAATTAAGAAAAATTTTCAAATATAATCATTTCCATCGCATTTATAGGTGGATTGACACTATCCTCGTAACTCAAATAATCATTCAAGACACTTACATGTTGTCAAACTATCTTAAACTTATTGAGAAATTGATTTCTAAACATAATTCTTAAAAGAAAACAATATACATTACTTTGACCCATTGTCACTTCTAAGGGGTGAGTTTATTATTACGGAACATATCTACATAATCAGAAGTGTGTTCCACTCTTATTTACGATAGTTAGGCGTCGTGCACAAATTACGTAACTCTAAACATGCGATTTTTGGACCCCCTATGTAGCAAAAAGTAACGCAAGACAAACCCCCCTGCTCCTTATATTACGTAACGCTAATCTTTACACAGAGTCAAAGTCGTTCGTTCAACATTTAAAAATAGATATCTGCCCAGGTCGGAATCAAATGTTCTTACGGAAGTTTCTATATGCAAGTAGTAACATCGGAAGAGCTTTCGATAAGTTCATAGAATTTTGAACAAACATAGACGGAAAATTAATGCTGACATCAGTTGGGACTGGTGCTTTCAACCCATCTGGCGTTAAGGTGAGAGGAACATGGACTGATATAAATTGATGTTAATTTACACTGCAGCAATTTCTGTCGTTACATTTCACTATTTGCAAAAGGCTCTGGGATGTCCCTACGTGGCGAGCAAACCACTGGGTTCAATATCGTACTATTTCCGCTTCAACTATTTTGGAGTTGGCGAACTCGAACTGCTCTACATACTAATACTGCTGCATACTTAAAATGTTTCGTTTCCAGTTGAGATCCCTCATGATCATGAGAAAGAATTGAACCTATGTTACTCCGGGGAAGAGGAGCCATCCGACGTTCAAGAATTGAAGGCACTGCATCCTGCAGCATTCGTTGTATTGGCGTATTGGATCAAGATTCAATTGATTAATATGATAAATCGAAAATATCTATTACCTTTTTTAAACGGGTTCTCGTCTGGTCCTCCATCCACATTATTTATGATTACTGGCTTGATTATTCGTTGAAGTTGAATAACCTCGAATTCAGGCAGCTCCCTAACCTTCTTAAAATCAAGTCCATGAGAAAATGCGTTCAAAGAACAGTGCAATGTACATTGGACCACTTTATTCAACTGCTTCAGCTTGACCTAGTTACCCTAGCATCTTGCGATAACAGACGGAATAAACTTTTGTTTGGAGGCCTTGATAAAATCTTTTTATCTTAGCTTTTTTCAAACAATCTATATTGAAATCTGATTTAGGTTTATAAGTTAAATTTTTAAGTATAATTTTAGCTTTAGTATCATTGATTGGCATAGAAAATATTTATTAGGCGACGCTGATAGTATCCACGTAATGCCAGGAAACATATACTATGTAGTAAACATACATTGCTTTATTGAGGTGCAATGGGAATTTATTCAGTTACCAGGGGTTGCTTGTTCACATTGGGCAACGTAAATAACTTCATTACAATATATTTTAAGTACACAAAAAAAAGTATTGGTAGTAATGAATTAAAAGATAGCATAATAAGGCTAAACTGGAGAACTGTCAACGCTTGAGATGGGCACATAAAGTTACTATATAGCTAATGCTTAGGATATGGACAGGACAGGATTTTTTCATTCTAAACAAATTAATTCATTTGATGGTTCAGTAGATGGCTTCTATTTCTACATCTTCAACACCTACGTAGATATCTTCAGAAGTTTTTCTAAATCTCCAAAGTCAGGTTTTGGAACATCAGATTTGATGTATTATTCTTGGCACATATTACTCAAGAAAGTAAAATAAAGTAATCTGGTGTCAGAATTAATCTGAGTGAATTCAGGTGTTTCAGTTTGTTTTGCTTGAATTGAGCAATCAATAGCAAAACGTAGTTCAAAAAATAGTAAAATAGGATTTCGGTCGTAGTTGAATATTTTTAGGTTATGTTTAACGACTGATTTCAGTGATAGCGGACGACTTTAGCATTTTCAATGGTTCGAGCTTCAATATTTCCTGAAATGAGTTAATCTCTTCTTTTCGCTTTAAGCTGTGCATTTTCAATTCATTTGAAAACTAAACATTCCAAGGCAATGAACTTTCACGACAGTATGAGTGCGCTTTTGGAATTTACATTCTTTGTGCTTCAGTAAGAAAAAGATAAACGATGTTATTTATTTATTATAACGCTATATAAATAAAAAAGGTTATTTGGGAAAAAATATTATTAACCTCAAGCGTTATTTTAAAAAAATCTGAAAATTATGCATGAAACACAAAAAAATTGTAATCTGTATCTGTATCTGTATCTTGGTTCAAAAAAATCTATAAAATCTGTAGAAATAAAGATTATTATGTAGATATGGTAATCCTGTTCGAGATGCATCTATCAGTGATTGCTTACTGGTTGCTGCTAAACCCATTAAAACAGTGCTTTATCATCTTGGCTCAGGAAACTCAGGAAACTTACTAGCTGCTCAAACATATAGGGGCCCGCGCCAACCTCCCTCCCTCCCCACTACGTCACATTAAGCAACGAAACCTCGACCCCTCTCCCCCTTCCCTACTCGCGTTACGTAATTTGTGCACGACGCTTTATTCAACATAGAAAATATCCTTTTTTGAACCATTCTCACCCCCAACGACGGTATATTATCTTTCCTACAGTATTACTTTGATTAAAGAACACAAATTGTGATATAGGACAAAACCATGCTATTGAACCTTCTACAGAAAAAAATGCTGTTTTTTTTCGAACAGCCATCTTCCGGATAATGGAAAAATTGGGGAAAACATCTATGCAACCGCCAATTTCCAAATACAGTCAACTCTCCCTAACTCGATATCCAAGGGACCATCGAGTTAGGGAGGTATCGAGATACAGAACATTTCTTCATATTTTTTTTTATGCCACAAATTGCAAATATATGATGCTAGGGTAATTGTCCCAATATTAGGGCTTAAAAATATGACCCAATTAGGAATAAACCAATTATGGTACATGGGGTTTACTATAATTGGTACCATTGCGTATACAGGATATTACTATAATTGATTTGTTTTTGTGCATTAGTACATTTACCCTATATGTACTAATGCGCATGTACTATTATACATTATTTTCTCAAATTTTAATATAAATTTAAAATACATAGGATGTTTGTTTAGTAGGCCAATTTTATTGTAAAATGGAATTGGAAATGGAAAAGTAAATAGGTTAACAAAGAAAATATTAATTATGTATGTAATTCAAACTAAATTGTAACGATCACGCAGGAACTGTTCAATCGCAAAGAAATGTTCAAATAGTTTCACGGGAACATTTTCAGTTGATTGCAATATTTCGGACATATTCTTTAGGTTCGATTTAACGTTCGAAGGTGTAATTTCAAAACAATCAGCTGAAACTTCCTGAACCTCCTCTAACTCCATAGGACTACTATTTTCAACGTTTTTTTCAGCTTCTTCAACACTTTCCAGTAAATCGGTATCAGTCATTAGATCACAGCAAATCACGTTTTGATCGATTTCGCAATATTCATCAAATGACGATGAACAATCGAATGGTACTGCACTGTCGACAGCAGCAAGCTCACGACGCATTAATTCTGCCAGCGGAATATCATCATCATCATTTATGGAAAATCCGGCTTTCCTGAAGCAATTTTGAACAGTCTCAGATTTAACCTTGTTTATCCAAGAGCGTGAAAGTAATTCAATTGCATCCAATACCGATATATCTGAAGGGTCCTAGAGTATATTTGAATACAGTATGAGTGCTGAATAACATGAATGTAAAAAGGAAAAAAATACCGTTGTATCCTCCATTTCTAGCAGTCTTCGTTTTACTAATTCATGGCGATAGTACTGTTTCAGGTTCTTGATTATGCCCAAGTCCAGCGGCTGAACTACTGAAGTAGAGTTTGGTGGAAAAAACTGCAAATTTATCGATTTAAGCTTTGGTTGGAGAGATTTTGGGTGCGCTGTACAATTATCAACGAACATGACCACCTTTGAGGAGAAAGAGATATAAGTATGATACATTCCCATTACATATAATTCCCGAATCAATACCTTTCTATTTTCTTTGGAAAATCTTTCGTCAAGTTTCATAATCCATTTCTCAAAAAGAATAGAGGTCATCCAGGCCTTGGTGTTACTCTCGTATATCACTGGTAATGATTTCTTCTTTTTGAAACACCGTGGGTTTTTACTCTTTCCAATGACCAGCAATGGTAGTTTATAGCTTCCGTCCATGTTGGTTGCACACATGACTGTCAGACGTTGTTTCGAATATTTTCCTCCGTGGCAAGTTTCTAATCGAAATGCAAATGTTTTGTCTGGCAAACATTTGTAGAAAAGTCCTGTTTCGTCTGCATTGTAGATATCACGTGCATCATACTCGGCGATTATACTGGGTAGGGTTTACGAAATCCAGTTGTCCGTTACACTGAGATCTACACTGGCACTCTCGCCACATAGCTTCCGAGATGTCATCTTTTGCCGTTTTAAAAATTTACTTAGCCATCCAGAACTTCCTTTAAAATTGGGAATTCCCAGTTTCTGGGCAAATTCGCAAGCCTTCTCCCGAAGAATAGAACCTGAGAGAGGTAAATTATTCTCTCTGGCTTGATTGACAAAAATTTCCATTGACCGTTCCAGCTTCTCGTTCCCAACCAACCTTATACGCTTTTTGTCCACATTAAATTTTCCCATCCGATGCCATTTTTCCTTTTGCTTGAATAGTGTTGACACCGTGCTTTGTGATATACTGAAATCTTTAGCAACTTCAGACACTTTTCGGCCATACTTTTCGACCTGCTCGATGATGCTCAAACGTTGCGCTATGGTTAGCGTTTTAATCTTTCTCTTGAAAGGTTTTCCCTGGTTTTCCATACTTGAAAAAAATTCCTTGATTATATGAACACTTCGTCTTCACTTTCAAGAGCAATTGAAATGACAGCTAGAAACGCACAAAAACAAGTACGCGAAAATCAATCGAGTTAGCGAGGTAAAAATCCATGGAAAAATGAAACAAAGCCCATCGAGTAAGGGAGGTATCGAGTTAGGGAGAGAAGAATGCATGTAAAATCAAAGGTGCCATGAAATTCATCGAGTTAGGGAAAATATCGAGTTACAGAACATCGAGTAAGGGAGAGTTGACTGTAACACCAATCTGCCGTCTTACGCATAGGTGTCCCATGTTCCAAAATCAGCAACTGAGAAAAACGCAATCAAAGTTTTCTCGCATATATGTTTACCCAAAGGCTTTAATGTATTTCAATTTAGCAATACACCGGGTTTTTTATAAGCACTATACTATTGTTTAATGAAGTGTGATGAGATCCCCTTACTGAATCAATTAAGCTTGATTACGGGTTTAAAAATTCATGGTGCGACTGTTATGCCTAGAATATCAACATGGGACAATTGAACTTGATGTTGTTTTTTGATATACTGGGAACAAACAATATTTTTACATCGTTTTATGAAGAAATGAGTGATCTGCAACACCTTCGCAGAATAAAAATATCATTGTTATTAGACATTCGCTAACAAGGTGTACACGTGTTCTGTTAAACTTTGTCTTATTTATTTAAGAATTAGTTCATTCTTCCAAACCAGAAAAGAGCCATTAGGCCTGCTGAAAGTGTGACATGAAATTCTTGTACTTGAACCGACTTATTCGATATGGATCTACAAAAAATACATGGTGGGACAGTTATGAATAGAATATCAACACGGGACAATTGAACTTGATGTTGTTTTTTTTAAAGTTGGGAATAAACTATATGTTTTTTTGAGTGTTTCTATAATATTATGCATAAAAACAACGTTTTATGAAGAAAAGTGAAAATCGTTAAGGTTGTTTTTTTAAAAGTTGGGAATAAACTATATGTTTTTTTTTAGTGTTTCCATAATATTATGCATAAAAACAACGTTTTATGAAGAAAAGTGTCAGAAAGTAACATGGGACAACTACGAGTAGAACGGCAGCAATGGGTTTCGTCAAACAATAGTGTCTACAGCTTGGCCACTGATGAGTTAATTATAACATGTAGCGGTGGGGGGAAAGTGGTCACCTGCTTGTTTGGTAGTATAACTATTGACTATTGACATCGTATTGATAGTCACCTTATGTTTGAAGAATTTCATGGCACCCCGTAATTCAGGGGAGCTGTCGCATGTCAAAATAAATATAAATGAAAACAAAAATCGCTCTCTCGGTAGCCATTCGGCCGTAGTTTGGTGCGTTTCGAATCTAAGGAATTTCTAGTGAAATTTAGTTTATTTGACCTGATATTTTCGACAAATCAATAGTTTGGACGACTGTTCCCATACTCTAGGGAAGGTGAACATATATTTTGTTCAATTTCAGCGATTATTTCGCATGTTCCGCATTTCGTTGTTTGGGGGACCAAGTGGTCAGTGGAGGATTACTACTGACAATGTGCTGTTCGCAAAAGCTGATATACCTTATTTCCTTCTGCTCTTAAAGGAGTCCCTTTTGTAGTTTTGATCCAGGAAAAATATGCTACCCCAACCAAAACCGAGCCTCATTACGAAAAACGTTATGTGTTTCTTACTACGTTTCGGTACGTATGAGTAAACTTCAATTACGACTCTAGAGTAATAAGCCTAGCTCATTTCATACACCTACCTACTATTTAAATAATGATTTAAACAAATTTGGCCAAGAAAAAATGCATAAATCTATCCCTTCTGGCGTGATATGTTCGAGTTACCACTTTGCCTCCTCACTACAAAAATGTTCGACTTTTTTTTTAATAATGAAAAATGTACTATTTTCTATTTGCAAAATAAAAACCGCTTACTATCTTGAACTACAATAAGTTGAGCTACAATATTCTTCGAAGAACGGGAATTTTAGTGGTATGTGGACACAGGCAATGGGCATGTCCTAAGGGTGACCACATTCCCCCGGTTCCCCTAGTAACTTCTGGGATGGAATCCAAAATATCGTTTGGATGGATGCAATTGCGAACACAGGGGTAAATAAAGATAAAAATAATCCCAATGCCAACAGTCGAAGCGAAATACGTAAAATTCCATAACCATCTGAAGGGTCTTGAAGAACATGAGCCGTGCCTAGGGTCGGAAAGCGGAAGCAGGTTAAGGGCGAATAGAAGGCAAAGAAGTGAAATGCAACGCGAGCACAGCAATTATGAAATTATCCTCGTTGCAAAACTAATTGTCTACTTATCGCTAATTAATTAGGTGGGTTAAGGTACTAATTAATTAAGTTATTTAAATCGATTATTCATCTGTAGGTGAGTACTCGCTGGTAAACGCTGGATCGTTACAAGCACGCAACGAATTTGCGGCCATGCAATGGCTGTATCAGAGATGAAAAACGTGTTGAAGAAACATTGTTAAATCATTTTATTCATCGTAATATTATTTTGTGCGTTTATAGATGGCTTCGCATCCAACAATCAATAAGGCAGCGGTTTCGTTACACTCACATATTCTCCGGCCGGATTTCCTCCGACGCTAGCAAATCACACAAAATGTTTAGATAAAAAATGCAAACGAGAACGATCGAACGACAGCAGACAGCACTCTTTCTGCTAGCTGATACATATCTAACAAGTTTGTTTTGTATAAATAAGCCGCCAGATCAAAGCGACCGCCAACAAAGCGGAGCACCGTCTCTCTCGAATCTCCCCCTCCCTCGAATCGATCTTGACGCGTTAGCATACCAGCGCTCCGTGAGGCTCCTCCACCCAAGGATCGATTGTTAGGGCGTAAGATTCGTTCCCGGGCGGCGCGCGCCTTTTGCAGCCGATGGCCGATGCCGAAACATCAAGCAAATCCGCGGCCCATATTTGGCTCTAGCTGTCGGGAACAACAATGAGAAACTAGATACATAGCGTTCCACCCAACAGCCACACGGTATGGGGTCGACGCCGAAAACTCGTTACCGGCGATCAAGATACGAATCATCATCTCCGGCCGGCCAAGATTTCCATCAAGTGTCATTATTTCGTTCGTTCGATTCTGTGTCTATAGTTTGTATTCAAATTCAAGTAGACCTGGGCGTCGATCGCGATTTGGAGTCGGGTATAGCTGACCGTGGATCTGCGGTTTTATATCAATTGAAAGTCCACTATTTGTTTGGTTTTAGACATTGGGTATTTTTTGAAAATATTTGTAAGCGCAAGCGGTTATTTTTATGGCGAAAAAGCGAAAATCGCCATACCATGGTGTCGAACTTAATTCCCATATAACTGTCATCGGCCAGAGCACAAATTTAGCTTCTTGCAAATTCCTCCGCCGGCTGAAAAATTTCCCCATTTGTTGACACAAATCACAACATCTTCAGACTGACGCCCAATCGCGCGCCGAGCAGATGAATGAAGTCAACTGAACTGCCGCCGATGGTATGCCTGACTGGTCGCTGATTGACAGATTAACTCTCGGATGCCTTAAGGCCCTGCTGCTGTTGCCCTGTCCAGTAGGACTCAGTCGATCGGATACCGAGCAGCTGGGATGATGACTAAATTTATTTCGAACACGCGAACGCAACGCAACGAAATACCTCAAATTGCTTTCGCTGAAATAATTGAACGCATACCTTTCAAACTGCTACCGATCCGAGGTGTTGACGATGTTGATGCTGGGCACAGATCTGCAAAAGGAGAGAACGACGGTGAAAAGAAGGAAAACGGCGAATTAGTGTAAATCATTCGAACTGTGATGAAGTTGAACTAAAACCAAACATATATAGACAGCGCACGCTGCTGTAGAAATATTTAACAAAAACATTTGATGATCCGATGTTGCGCGTGTGCCAATAAAAGGCAAATATTGAATGGTCGATTTCGCTATTTCAGACTGTCTCCGGGGAATTGGGAATCAGTCCTCTGCTCGTAGTGTTTGAAAGTGAGTCACGATCACGCTCGGATGGGACACGTGCTTAGATCATTGGTTCCATCCAGATACAATCAAATTTGCGTGGTTCATTCCGGAATTGTTTACAAGATTGAAACAAATTGGCTCAAATTAGACAGACATCCCATGAATACGAATAGCTAGATCAATGTGTTCCACATGAAATTCATGTTTTTTCATCTAGAATTGAACTTTAACACTCATATTTTGTTATATTGTCGCAAATTCACATGTCAAATTCGTTTCCAGAGAGCGGCAGAATCGATTTGTGTCAATAAACAATACTGTTTATGTTGAGCTCATTGACCCAGATACTTGCAGAAAGCAAATGCAGTGAAGCAAAGACGAACGAACGTATGGAATATTATTCATTGCAACATTGTTGCCGGAATCACATCAGTGATGGCAGTATTGATTTGTATGTTTTATTGCATCCACCGGACCGGACCTTGCAAACGATTACCACCTTTTTCTCGTATTGCAAAATTTCTTGAGTGATAAGAAATTGGGATCAAGAGAAGATTGTGAAAATCTATTGCTAGAGTTTTTCGCCAATAAGGATCAAGACTTCTATGCTGAGACATAACGAAGCGACCTTTAGAATGGCAACGGCTTTTACAACAAAACGGTGCATATTTCACCCAAATGGGACAATTTGATGCATATTAAAAATAGTTTAGAATTTCACCCAAAAATAATGGATTTTCCCCAACCCAATATATTGTTTAATGAGACACGATAGAATTAGGGGAGAATCCCTTATTTTCGCGATAGTGTAAGTACGATCTGGTTATGCTAGAAGGTATTGTCACTCAATAATAATTCTAGGGGAGGACGGGGGAAGATGGCCACTCTCTAGATTATTGGAACAATCAACTATTGGACAATTATAATACATTAGTTTGGTGTATTGCATTACACTTAATCATGTATGCCCATTTTTGTGTGTGTATAGGTGAAACGTCATGGTAAATAATAAAAATAAACTTTTCGGATGGCGACAAGCACCGATTTGTTATTTTGCTTGCAAGAAATTTAGTGTTTTAAGGGTGTATATGGACATGTCCTGTGAAACCAATATTACAATAGTTAACACACCGGCCTGTTAAGTGTGTTTGTATAGAAAACGGTATGTTTTTAAAGCATTTCATAGAATTATTGAGACACTTTTGCTTGACTCATAGCAGGTGCAAGGTGGTCACTATTGTAAGAGATGTGATTTGCCATAAACGCCCTTTGAACGCGCCTAAATGACGAATTGAATGAGAACATCTTCTTCTTGGATGGCACAAACGTTCCCAGTGAAAATTAGGCCTTCTCAACGTACGTATTACTTACGTCATTTTTATTAGAAGTGCCTAGTTATGATTTCTATGTCGGATAACACGCCTTGAATGTATTCTGGAGTGACAAGCTCTAGAATACGCGTGATCACAATGCAAGTCGGAATTCTTTGAGGAAAAATCCCCCGGCCAGAACGAGAATCGAACCCGAAACGCCGGCATGATAATGTGGGACGCTAACCACTCGACCACGGAAGCACAGGGAACATTACACCACTTGAATTATTGGTTTTATTACTTAAGGCGCATTCATGATAAAAAATCAATGAATTTCATCTGCATGTTTTCAGCGGCATCGAAACTGAATGGGGTATTGAAAATTGGAGAGCTCTCTCATGTGCTTTGGAGTACCAAAATCGAGAAAGCTAGAAAAATCAACATTAATCGACTGGAGTGCATCCACATTTTTCCTAGTTGAAATTGATCCTTCAAAAAAGCAGCAGCTTCATTACAAATCAAATAAAGCATTTTCTGATTTATGCGCGTGAAAATATATATATTTCAGACAATTTTCCCTGGAATGCACTCACTCAGCCACTTTTCTTTTTCTACTAGTGCAGGCTACCATGCTTCAATTTACACAACACACGACATAGCGGTACAAAAGCAATTGCTAATAGATACTAAAATGGTGCATGAGCTAGACCCCCCTCTAACGGCGATAGCGCAGCAAAATCGAATGATTTTTTTCCCAATCTTTTTCTCTCTCTCTTTTGTACTCACGCGTACATATCCACATCCCGTTCTCTCTCATAAGACTCTTAAAAAAGTTTCCAGCATTTTAGCCGGGTTTATACGTTGTCAGTTACTCGGTTGCCAAACGATCCGAAGAATTATGAACGTAACCATACCACGAAATTTGACATTTGATTTGCATGTATGGGGCTACTCACAACCGAGCTACTTCAAAGTTTATTAGCTTCTCGCCCGTTTACTCCATAGATACAAATCAAATGAAAAATTTCAAAAAGTCTTTTGAGTGGATACACACGATTAACAATAATTACTCACAAAGTTATTTTTATTCAATTGTACGGAAGAACATTCAACAACAATGCAGCTGGGACGTTCTACCTCATTCTTTGAATTCCCCAGATCTTGCTCCTTCCGTTTGTGAAACAGAAAGGGAGAGAAAGAGAAACAGAAATAGAGAGAGAGAGAGAGAGAGAGAGAGAGAGAGAGCACGAGAGTGACAGTTTGATGGTATTTTCATCACTAACTTCTACTGTCCGTCTTACCTCCACTTGCAGATGCTTTGCAACTTGCAATTTGTGCTACATTGGAATTGATTGCCGGTGTGTTTCTCTAGGGGTGAATTGTCATCAGCTCTTAAGGTGAAGGTGGAAGCTAGCCATTGTAGTAGTATAGGTAAACCCTCGTGTAAAAATGGGGTAATAGTGTTTGTGAGAGAAGAGCAAAGCACACGTAAATAGATCAATTCACTTATCAGACTGTTTGGCACTTCATTGACACGAGTCTTTGAATACATTTGAAAAAAAAAAAACAAATAACAATTCAATACTAAAGTAAAATGTATGAACGATATGTTCCGATGAACAATTGCAAATATAAATATATATAGAAGGTACATTTGCATATGATTCTAATTATACGCGAGCGTAACATGAGCAAATTTATAACACATGCGAATTGGGGCTCTTTTGGTATTAACAAGTTCTTCCGCATAGTAACTCGATGTTGATAATTCCTTAATATTTTCCTTCGTTGATCGTATTGTTTTCACATATTCACGTTGGAAAGCCTTAACCCTTCTCTTCGTTGGCCGAGGCATTTAGATTGAATTTAATACTTTTCCGTTTACTGTTTTTGAAAGCATAGGCAGCCGTGGCAGTGTTCCGAGCTCTGCAATACAATTTTCTTACCCAATGTTAAAGTAAACTAAAACTTACATTATAGACCCATTAAACGTAAAAATATTGATATCAACACAATTTTATTCTATTGATTTTCATGACATGGGACGCTATGACTCCGGAATAACATTTTATTGAGTGGTTTTTATAGCTGTTTCGATGATGTTGTTTGGCATCAGTGTCGAAAAAATAACGATGCTTCCACCAATACAAACAAAACCATTGCAGAAGATTGAAAAACGAAAATTTAACTTTCAGAGCACTTGCTCGAGTTTTCCGACGTTCTTCACTATACGGTGCGAAAGCAGATGAAAATTTAATATCTTGTGAGTAATCGATTAGAGTTTGGTTGATATTACTTGATGGGAAGTGTGCGAAAACGATCATTTTCTTCACACTGTTTCGCAAAATTATTGATTTTCGGGCGAGAGGTGAGGGAGGGAGATGAAAGAAATGAGCGCCATTGTGGCAGCCATTTGTGGCTAGCTTCCACCTTCACCTTAAGAGAGTAAAGAGCAGTTTCTTTTTCTATTAATGATCCATAAATCTGCACAGCTAAACAACGACTAACTTATAGAGTCTTCGTAGCTAATTGATTGTGTGTCCGCCAATTAGCGAACGATTGTGAGCTCTGAATTCAGAATTAGTGTGAGTGATTATAGAATAAACAACATTCATCAAGTGATGAAGATTCAGCTTCTCTCCTCTATGGGGGCTGCCATATAAATGAATGACAAATTTCTGCATAGCTCGATAACTAATCAAGCAAATGGAGCCAAATTTGGCATACGAAAGTTTTAGGGGACACGAAACGTTTCTATGGTGAATAGACACTCCTCCCCTCTCTCTGATGGCAACATACGAGAAATATACAATTACATATTGACAAGGGTTGTTAGTCCATTTGATGTTTGCGCTAATGAAATTGATTTTTGTTCGAATTTTAATATGATAAAACACACTCCTTTATCTATTTCTATCTAAATAAAAAAATGGATCATGAACGTGCGCTTACTAGGTGAATGTGATAACGAAAAATTTATTTTGGGCGGGACGAAGTTTGCCGGGTCAGCTAGTGTATCATAAAAAAAAAAGATTTGATCCTACATTAGAAAACGGGATTAAAGAAATATAGTTACTTGGCATACTGTGACATACTATCTTCCGAAATGGTTCAATGAGTCAATTCTCATTACAATCAAGAATAACAGTTGAAACACAATAGGTTCTTCTTCTTCTTTTTCTTAAGTGGCACTAACGTTCCTAGAGAAACTTCGCCGTCTCAATGTAGTATTATTTTCATCATTTTAATTAGTACTTAGTCGAGAATTTTATGCCTGATAACACGCCTTGAAGGGGGTCTCCGTAGCCACATTGGTTGCGCGTTCGCTTAGTAAGCGATCGATCGTGAGTTCAAAACACAGGGCCCTCATTGACCATCTTTGTGTTGTTACAGAATAACTACGTCCACGCAACAATCATCAGCGATGGAGATCGATCCACGGTCGAAATAAGATCGATTCATCCATACAACTGCTCTGCTCTGCAAGAAACATCGGGCTGCTGTTCTATAAATAACTCAACAATGATCAATCAACTTTCTCCGCTGTCCGGTCTAACTGGATAATGGAAGAACAGATAGAAAACTCTTACGCCTAAATGGCTACTGTGTAAATGTGTACCATATGCAATGGTATAGAAGGGAATACTCTAACGCCGAAAATGGCAACTGTGTAATGTGCTAATTATAGATATGATAAACATGTGACATGTACACGATTAAAATTCGGCTCTGTTACAGCTAAAATGCTAATGAGCCTAAAATAAACAGAAGGGATAAAAAAACACGCCTTGAAAATGCATTCTGAGTGGCAAGTGCACCGCGCGACCACAGTGCAAGTCGGAAGAAATTTCTTTGATGAAAAATTTCCCCGACCAGAACGGGAATCGAACCCGAACCCCCGGGGAGCACAATAGGTTCTAGCAAATTTCAATTACAAGCCAGATCATAGACATGAAGATAAAATCACATTTTCAATTATATGTGTAAAGAAAATGTGATTACAAGATTAATTGATTCTATTATCATTCAGATCGATCATTCGCCAGAAAATATCTGTTCTGGAACTAAATACATCTCTTGATGTTTATCCACACTTCAGCGGTTAACTAGCAGAAGCTTTACATCCCTAGCACCGATCCAACATCGATCCACTTTTCTCGATAACCTCTTGCAAACCGATACTTTATCTCCGAAAAAAATATATAGAAAAAATAGAAAAGATTGAGCCAAAATTGATTCCTTTCATTCGTACGAGTGCAAGCTTTCGCTCCAAGCCCGAACGGCTGCGGGTCCCCATGGCAGGATTGATAATCGATCTCTACCACTATGCTTCCTTGCTGCTGCTTGCTTGCTTATGTGTTATACTTCCCGCCAGCGAAACGGAAGATGACAGTCGAATCACAGGAACACACTTAAGCAAATATTGATTCAGATTCTGCTTTCCCCGCGGGCACTGCTGCCAGAGCTAATGACAAGGGTGACGGCGGCAATAACAACAAAACTGCAAATAAAAAAAACGAAAGGAAAATGCGAGCGAATCTTCTTGGTACCGGAAGCGGAGTCGATAAATTTTCCCCACTCATGATGATGGAGATTGGGGGGAATGGTGAGAAGCAGAGAGTAGAAGGGACTTGCCGATTTTTTTCCTCTGCTCTGACTCAGCGAAAAATAAAATTTTCCACGAGTTTTTCTTTACTGATGCTTTCGCATGATGAAAAGTTTTCTTTATGCTTGATGCTTTCCACTTAAGTTTCTTTTTCACTAAGAGCCGAAACGGTGGGCAGGGAAGTTGTGTAAGGGGGCAAGCATTTGCTGCATTCTGTTTCCCATCCGAAGCGCCGCCGTCGTCAGGTCGGAGTCCGCAGGAGGTTGAAGGTGGGTGGCGAGTGAGCCAAGTGGGAAAAAGCTTAACAGAAGCAAAAAAGTGACTTCATATAAGTTATTGCCATTTTATGTTCTTCGTTGCCTAGAAGTAATGTGCTGCTGTGCTTATGCTCCCACTCCCACTACCGATACTTGGCCAAAGAGACACAGAGTGGAAGAAAGACAGACAAGCAGCGCGAAAAGTTGTAGTGTTGGCGTGGCTAACGCCGGAATGCTTTATGTGAGCCAACAAAAATCGATAAAATAGTCTTTAGTGCGCGAAGCGGTGGGGGACATCCTCACAGGGAAGTCGCTTGAGTGACAGGAACTTTGATCGAAATTGCTTCCTCCTTGGTGTGGAGTTAGTTGGAGCGGATGCGATGTCACGATTAACTTAGTTTCGTAGCAGATAACTATTTCCAAGTAATTAAAAACCAGCTCAATTTTAAAAGTTAAAACTGTAACTAACGCTACAATTTTTTAACACATTTGATTTTAATTTTACGCCAATGCTCACATTTCGATCGCACCATTCATTTAAAATTCTAAACACCCATCTCACTAAAGTTATATTATTTTTCTCGAGAACCGTAGGCGATAAAAAGGACAGAACGTGAGTTTGTATTGATCGAATCCCGCTGAGACGACTGCGTTTCGAACGTGAGCTAAGTGAATTCGAACGCGAGTTCGCCGCATTCAGGCCCACTGCGGAGGCGTCCGTCACGGGACGGATATTTACGGCCCAACCTCTTGCCAATTGGTCTTTGGAGCGAAAGCGAGAGTGAAACACGTAGCAAAACGCTGTCGCATTTCGGTGCGGAGATACTGCAGCCGCAACATTTCCATATGTATATCGTTTGCACTATCACCGAATCGAACCGTCCAAATCGATCTGGAGCGCGTTGCGTCGCGTGATGGCTGATCCGGCCACCTCCGACGAGACCTTAATCCATAAACATGGTGCGCTGGGCGCGCGAGCAAACGAGCCATGAGCCGTAAAATGCTATACACTTCACTTTTCGCCGAATCGCTTCGGCGCGGCGAGGGGTAAGAAAGAAGAAATATGTATCAAATTTTATTTTACGACGATCGTAAAAATGTTTGAATTCCCAGCAGACGACATCGACGACGAAGGCCGGGAATGACCGCGCACGTTGGTACCGCATGTGGTCGGATATCTATGGGTTCGCGGGTGTGTGGTAAATTACTGTTTTCTTCTCCTAATGGGTTAAAAGCTGGAAACTGGATATACTGACTCAATCGGGCGTAACTTATGGCGATTTGTCAGGACACATGGAATGAGTTTCCAAATTACGTTACTGGGATCGAACGCAGTCATTAAATTCCAATTTCAGATCGGCAGGGTTGCATAGTTCTTAAGATATTAACGACCCATTTTCTGGCGCATACCACGACTTCGAACCAACTGGTCCTGAGTAATGAAATATCTCCAGCTGCAGAAGGTATCCATGCTTTTAAGAGGCTCATACTGTGGCAGTTTCAATTTCATGATTGATCTGTAAATTGAGGCGAGTTTAACCAAGGCTTAATTTTTAACTTCTGCTAACTTTTCGAATTTTTTTATCAATAACTAGCTGATCCGGCAAACATTGTCCTGCCATATGAATTATCCCTAGTGAATATTTTGAGTGCCAAATAAAACTATAGAATTGTAAGCGTGTTTGAATGTTTTTTCGATCTATAAAAATGATCGAAATTGATCGATGAAAAAGGACGAATGAAACGATTTGAACGAAAGTTTGTTTTTTTAATTTTCTTATATATTAGTCTCTTAAATTAACGTAACTTAACGTAACTGACATGCTTGATGTGTTAAATGTGAAAAGAAATAAGTAGTATATTTTTACAGTATTGCAGAAACATGAAATAAAAAAATCAATATTCATTTCGTTCGATTGCTGTCTCCATGGAGGGCAATACGCGTCTGCCTTTTCATAGATGGACGGCTAAATTTATAACTACTGGGCCCGTTCGTGAATTTATAAACCAACGATACGTCAGACAACTTTAATGGAGTTGATGTACCGGCCTATTTCGTCGTTGACATTCTATCGAGGACTTTTCACATCGGTATTCTAAGTTTGAAATACAGCCATATTGCTTCCTTTATTCGCGGATTTGCAATAGTATTAATTTTCTTCACCGATCTGCAAAACTCATCAATAATATGATCATTGAATGTTTTACTCAGCCGAGGCGAATATAGTAGTACTCAACTATTTTCAATGTCGATGTCTGCGTTGCTGATATTCGTGAATGATTGTCCACCATTCTCAGTATTTCTTCGTTAATATATTGGATATCCGCTTATGATTGTGATCATGTCGTTGGTGAACCTCTAGGCAAACCTTTTTGTACATTCCATTTGCCATGCAAAGCGATAAAAGTTTCAGATCACCGAATGGGCCATGAACCATGCTTATGTTAATAGTATCAAAGATTCATTCATATTCCGGAATTCGAATCGAATTCGAATCAGATTCAATCGCAGAACAAATTTTTGACAAACAGAAAATTTTTCGAGACCACAGTAGATCCCACAAATTGTAATTTTAAGATATTTGAAATCAAAACATATTTTCAAAAACCTGTATTTCATATGTACTCTCCAGTTTGATGATTTATTAGTTTTCCGAAGAGTCAAACTATGACGGCTTTGCGACTTTAGTAAATGAAGTCCGTTTGAGGTTAAATTTTGCATAGGGTATTATTTCGTGGAAATCGACATTGTACGAAAATTCACATGTCAAAAATCCTTTTTTAAATTTAAATTGCAATTTTTTAAGAATTTATTGTGTTGTTGGCTTTTCTTTATGACGGTAAACACGAGACAATTGAAATACTTTTCTTTTCAATTTTTAAAATTTATATATATATTTATTCATTTTTTACATAACTTTTTTTTTTTTTAATTCGTTTATTTTTACAGGCTCAGTTACTTAAGTTTAAAGGAGCCGAATTCTTAAATATAATTTTAAAACTATATATATAAACAATTTTCTTACATCTATGGTTAGTAAGGTGGAAAACCGATTACTCGCGGTGTACTCGAGTTTAGGAGGGTGACATATTTTTAGGAGAAGGATGGGATATAAGGAAATTGTAACAATGTTGATGAACACTCAATTTATAAATCTATTCGTATATCTATAGTGTATTTACATTTCAACTTATTCTACTATTTATAGCAAGGGGACGAATTACCCGCAAAGGAAGGAAAGGAGGGTATAAGGATGTAGGGGCAATCACACACGAAGATCTATAGCTTTAAGGAAAACATATATATGGGACATGTAATCAAGGTCTAACCGAGCCAACACATCTCTCACCGGCACATTGGGCTGTCTTCCTCGGGCCCGAAGGGAGTTTTTTAAATTCGATCTGGCGACCAGATACACCTCGCACGACCAAACAATGTGCTCGATGTCGTGATAACCTTGGCCACAAACGCAGAGATTGCTGCTGGCAAGATTGAAACGAAAGAGTAGTGCATCTAACGAACAGTGATTGGACATGAGTCGGGAGAAGGTGCGGATAAAGTCCCGACTCAAGTCTAGACTTTTGAACCACGGTTTGAGGCTAACCTTAGGGATAATCGAGTGAAACCACCGGCCCAATTCATCTTCATTCCACATACTTTTCATCGAAGATCGTTGGAGCGATCCTCGATCGTTGGTAATCTGAATATCCATGGATATCTTGCTTCATGGACAGATCAAAATGCACAGAGGAATTGATGTAGTCAGGGAAACAAACACGGTTGGGAATATACGAAGAAGGATCAACCTGCATGGAGATGAATTCATGATATGAACTCATGAACCCGGAGTGAAAATTTAGCTCGATCAGCTGCTCAAAATTTCCGATCACCAATGGGTTCATGACCTTACACCGGATGAAGAACCGAAGAGATAATAAATTGAAGCGATCTTTTAGTGGGAGTAGGCCTGCCAAAACCTCGAGACTCATGGTATGCGTTGAGGGCATACATCCCAACGCGATACGTAGACAAAGATACTGAATTCGCTCGAGTTTAATGAGGTGTGTTTTGGCAGCTGATTGAAAACAGAAACTGCCATACTCCATCACTGAGAGAATAGTTGTTCGATACAACATTATAAGATCTTCTGGGTGGGCTCCCCACCAGGTGCCGGTAATTGTACGGAGAAAGTTTATTCTTTGTTGGCATTTTTTACTCAGATACCTAATATGGGCCCCCCAAGTACATTTGGAGTCGAACCAGACCCCAAGATACTTGAATGACATAGCATGAGTGATCGGTTTACCCAAAAGTTGAAGCTTTGGTTTTGCTGGTCTATGCTTCCTAGAAAAAACCACCATCTCTGTTTTCTCCGTGGAGAATTCGATCCCTAGCCCAATGGCCCAGGTTGAAAAATTGTTCAAAGTATCTTGTAAGGGTCCTTGCAGGTCGGATTCGTTTGGTCCTATGACAGACACCACTCCATCATCTGCAAGTTGTCTTAGGCTGCAATTTTGTGTAAGGCAATTGTCGATGTCGCTTACATAGAATTTGTACAAAAGGGGGCTTAAACATGAGCCCTGGGGGAGGCCCATGTAAGAGACCCGACTTACTGCCGAATCTCCGTGAGAAAAGTTCAAATGTTTCTCACAAAGCAAGTTATATAACATATTATTCAATAGAGGCGGCAGACCCCGAGAGTGTAATTTGTCCGACAAAACCTCTATTGAAACAGAATCGAAGGCCCCCTTTATGTCCAAGAATACTGAAGCCATTTGTTTTTTTTCGGCGTAAGCCATTTGAATTTCTGAAGAAAGCAACGCAAGACAATCATTCGTCCCCTTGCCCCTGCGGAACCCATATTGTGTATCTGAGAGTAGGCCATTCATTTCAACCCATCGATCAAGGCGAAACAAGATCATTTTCTCCAACAATTTCCGTATACAAGACAGCATTGCTATTGGGCGGTACGAATTGAAGTCGGACGCGGGTTTTCCGGGTTTTTGAATAGCTATAACTCGTACTTGTCTCCAATCATCTGGAACAATATTATTCTCCAGAAACCGATTGAATAAATTCAACAAGCGATGTTTCGCCACATCAGGGAGGTTTTTTAACAAGTTGAACTTAATTCTATCCGTTCCTGGAGCAGAATTGTTACATGAGAGCAGAGCAAGAGAGAATTCTACCATCGAAAACTCGGAATCAAGATCGCACCTATCTTGTGGTATATCTCGAACAATGTTTTGCACAGGAGCGGAATCAGGACAAACCTTCCGTGCAAAATTAAAAATTCATCGATGTGAATATTCTTCGCTTTCATTCGTTGAAGAGCGATTTCTCATGTTTCGAGCCACTTTCCATAATTTTTTCATTGACGTTTCTCGTGACAAACCTCCCACGAAATTTCGCCAATAAGCACGTTTTTTCCCTTTGATCAAGTTTTTAAATTGATTTTCAAGGTCCAAATACGTCTGAAAATTTTCAGGGGTTCCACGTTTCCGAAAAGCTTTGAATGCATTCGATTTTTCTACATAAAGCTTGGAACATTGGCTATCCCACCATAGATTGGGAGGCCTTCGGGAAATGATGGAACCTGGGATGGGTTTCGTTTGAGCGCGAACCGCGCTGTCATAGATCAAACGAGAAAGGAAGTTATACTCCTCCAATGGAGGTAAACCATCTCTGGAATTGATGGCTAGAGCAATCGCGTCCGCATATTTTTTCCAGTCAATGTGTCTTGTGAGGTCATATGCCATGTTTATAGATTCAGAAGAATTCAACCCAATGGTGATGGAAATTTTGATTGGCAAGTGATCACTACCGTTGGGGTTCTGGATTACATTCCACTTGCAATCTAACGATAGTGAATTCGAGCAAAGCGAGAGGTCAAGAGCACTTGGGTTAGCAGGAGGTTTAGGTACACGTGTTGTTTCCCCAGTGTTCAAAACGGTCATATTGAAGCTGTTACAAAGGTCATATATCAACAATGAACGATTGTCGTCGTACTGTTCCCCCCAGGCAGTTCCGTGAGAGTTGAAGACTCCCAAGATCGATCGTGGCTCAGGAAGGAGTGAGCACATGTCATCAAGTTGTTTGCGGCTAACCGCAGCTCTCGGAGGCCAATACAAGCTGACAATACAGAGGTCTTTGCCTCTGATGTTTGCATGACAAGCAACAGCTTCGATCCCTCCAATAGGTGGAAGGTCAATTCTAAGAAATGAGTGGCACTTATTGATCCCCAAAAGCACCCCTCCGTATCTATCATCACGGTCCAAGCGTATAATATTAAAATCGTGGAAAGAGATATCATCTCGCGAAGAAAGCCAAGTTTCGGACAGAGCAAAAACATCACAATTGTAGTTATGAATTAAAATTTTGAATGTATCCAATTTAGGGGTAAGACTACGGCAATTCCACTGTAAAACAGTGATATCTTCGACCTCTCTATTTGAATTAGACATCAAGAGAGATAATCATTGCAAGGAGGGGCCAAGTATGCATCAATTGTTGCAAAATTGTCTTTAATACTGGAAGCATTGAGATGACAAGGGTTCTGATGGAGTCAGAAACATTAAAACACTTGAAGATTTTGTCCAAAAGGTCAGACAACTTTATAAATCCCGATTGGGAAGTTGAACTGGACGGAATAACAGGGACAGTTGGGGTTTTTGATGTCCCCTCGAGTGTTGGGCCATTCGAAGGTGAATTATTCCCACGGAAACCAGGAGGAACCTGATTTTGCTTGTCCGCTGCACTCGATTTTTTAGGCATGCTAACAGGGGGTATCACCGGAGGGGCTTGTCCTTGAACTTTGGGAGTGGTCACATTTTTGCGCCGGGGATTCCCTTGGAAAATGAACGGTGTGCCCCCGCTTCTATTTCGTCAACGGGCAACGTGGCGAAGACATTTTGTGTGTTGATTGGTTGTTGTTGTTGGGCCAGTGGAGAAGCGCCCTTTAAAATATCCGCAAAAGTGCGTTTCGAGCGTTCCTTCAAAGAGCGCTTCTGTTTCTCCCAGCGACTCTTGTAATTTTCACAAACTGAGAGCTCGTGTGGGGATCCCCCGCAATATGGACATTTATGCTCAGTCGCACTGCAGGATTTCCCCTCATGTTGCTCTCCGCAAGTGGCACAGCGCTCCTTGTTGGCACAATAATCCGAAGTGTGACCAACTGACTTGCATTTGTTGCAAGTCATGGGCTTTGGCACGAAGAGTCGCACAGGTAGTCTCAATTTGTCCACCATAACGTAGTCAGGGAGGGCGGCACCAGCAAAGGTGACTCGAAACGAGTCGGACGGCGTAAATTTAGTTTGGTCCCCATCATGGGAAAGTTTCCCGAGTTGGCGACAGTCCAAGATTTTCACTTCCATTGAGGGGAGCTTCTTGAACTTGCCTTTTCCTTCTGCTTTTATTTGTTCGCTCGTCAGACCCGTTTCAGTTATCACCCCCTCAATTTCTACGTTATGGGAGGGTATAAATGTTCGATATTCGAGAGTGAAATGTTGATCAGCAACAATCTCGTTTGCGTGTTTCCGTTCATTCACGACAACTCGCAATTTGTTCGGTCTAACCCTGCGAATTTCAGATACAGAAGTGTATCTGGCCAGATCTTTCATGATCTGAATCACGTTAAGGTTTTTTCCTTTCGGTTTTGGCCGGAGGAAAACAACCCAAGTGCCAGTTCCAGGTGCATCTTTTGGATAAACTCTGACACGTGGAGCGGAGACAACAGAGGGGGAAGACGAGGACGAGGACGAGGACGAGGATGAGGATGAGGACGAGGACGAGGATTGGGTTGGATCGGAAGCATCAGAAGGGGGAAGCGAAATCGATGATGGGAGAGGGGGAGTGGAAGTAACAGTGGGTTGAGAAGGGAGGCTTGCAATTTTCTTAGAGGGGGGCTTGGTAGGATGAGCGGATTCGTCCCCAGAAGAATTATCTTCCTTATGAGGGACTCGTTTATGTTTTTTCCCAGATCTTATATGAGATTCATTATCGGAGATCTCCATCTCTGGAGATCCTCCACTATTCTCCATTTTACAAAAATTTCTGTCTTATTTCTAAATTATTATTGATTTTAACAATAATCCTAAAAAAAAATATGATAATAATATCAAACAATGAACAAATGAATTGAATAATAATATTAATAATAAATATGTGTACCTTAATATATAAGTTGTTCCAATAATGCGCTCTACTGCCCTAATCAGGGAGAGACAGAGGCTACGCGCTACGGAGACAACACAATAGCGCAAGAATAGCTTACGCAGCCACGTGATGATGAATCCCGTTTGCGACAGTCACGCGATGGCGATCCCGTTATGCCGAATCAGTTCAACAGCCGCAATCCGGCTCGCTGCAAGAGCGCTGCTTCCTTTGTTCCTTTCGTCCACTTCACAAAAGGTCAGGTCGAAAGCGGACAGCAATGACCTTCACTCGTACCAATAGCACAATAGCAAAAGTGGCAACGCACAATACCGACACTGAACTTTACTCGTCAAGAGTTGGATAGCGAATGATCTTTACATAACTTGTTGGATTTAATTTATATTCAGTGTACATCCCACAAACGCATCCAAGTTTAGTTCGAGCAGTCTTCGTTGAAAAATTAAAAATCTGTAATCCAAAATCCACAAATCTACATTTGACAAAAAGATAGAGAAACAGAGTGCTTGAATTTTCCAAGGGATTTTTTGAATGATTTTTTTCATGATTCTTATTTTTTCTAATTTTTTTATTAAAGTAATAAACTAACAAAATTTATTGGATTTTGATTTGCGGTGCAATCAATCTATATATATATATATAAAAATGGATTTCTGTCTGTCTGTCTGTCTGTCTGATTCTTATGGACTCGAATACTACTGAATCGATGGACATAAAATTGGTATGTAGGGTTTTTTGGCGCCGGGGAAGGTTTTCTTGATAGTTTGAGACCTCTCCCCCCTATTTAAGGTGGGGGGGGGGTGGTCTGCCATACAAATGAAACACAAATTTCTGCATTACTCCAGAATTAATCAATCAAATGAAACCAAATTAGGCATATTGAGGTTTTAGGGTGCAATAAATGTTTCTATGATGGTTAGACATTCCACCCCCTCTCTAAGGGTGGGCTGTCATACAAATGAAACACAAATTTCTGCATAACTCGAAAACTAATCAAGCACAATTTGGGATGTGAAAGTTTTTTAGTATAAGAAATGTTTCTATAATGGTGTGACACCCCTCCCTTCTCTGAAATGGAGAGGGGGTCCCATAATAATATTACACATATTTCAACCAACAATTTTCCAACCAAACATGACAATTGAAAACTTTCGGAAAACTCTGAAGGAAAAAGGGAAAATTCGGAAAACTTAATTCCCATATGTTCTACAATTACATAGTGACAAGTGCTGTTAGTCCATTTCTGCATCTTTGTTCTTTGATCTTTGTTCGAAGCTGGAAATGGATTTCATTGTGTTGAAACGCACTCCTATATCTTCTTCTACCTATACCAATAAAAGAGTATCGCCAAATGTGTTGGTAAGAGCAGAACTCGAGGAAGAAATTGTCCGATTTAGGGCTGTGTTTATTCTGTCATATTTTCTGTATAAAACATTTATTCCATGTAACGGAGAAACATGTTGTTTGCAAGTGGTTGAAAAATCTTGAACGAGAATTGTGTCTGAAAATAATCAGATATTATAATGAGTTTTGTTAGAAATACTAGGCATTTTATAGTAAAAGGTAAATTCAACAGGGTCGAATAGAAGATCAATCAATGAACAGTTCTGCGATTGGACCCATGAACTTGCTCATAGTAAGAAAACGTGAATGTTTGAAGGTATTGATAACAAATAACAAATTTTGGGCGGGACGAAGTTTGCCGGGTCATCTAGTATTCATTAAATTACCTATCTTCAAAGATTTTAAACAAAAACATCTCTGCATTGAAAGGTCATACAAGAACGTTATAAAGATCAAAAGAAAACTGGAAAAAGATGTAAAAAATATGTTAGTCTACAAACCCATAGAAAAAAACAAAATAAATCGATTTTTTATTCCTACTCAATATGTATATACTGAATATTGAACAATTTAACAATTTAACAATTTAACAATTTAACAATTTAACAATTTAACAATTTAACAATTTAACAATTTAACAATTTAACAATTTAACAATTTAACAATTTAACAATTTAACAATTTAACAATTTAACAATTTAACAATTTAACAATTTAACAATTTAACAATTTAACAATTTAACAATTTAACAATTTAACAATTTAACAATTTAACAATTTAACAATTTAACAATTTAACAATTTAACAATTTAACAATTTAACAATTTAACAATTTAACAATTTAACAATTTAACAATTTAACAATTTAACAATTTAACAATTTAACAATTTAACAATTTAACAATTTAACAATTTAACAATTTAACAATTTAACAATTTAACAATTTAACAATTTAACAATTTAACAATTTAACAATTTAACAATTTAACAATTTAACAATTTAACAATTTAACAATTTAACAATTTAACAATTTAACAATTTAACAATTTAACAATTTAACAATTTAACAATTTAACAATTTAACAATTTAACAATTTAACAATTTAACAATTTAACAATTTAACAATTTAACAATTTAACAATTTAACAATTTAACAATTTAATAATTTAACAATTTAACAATTTAACAATTTAATAATTTAACAACTAAACAAATCTTTCCAGCGGGTTTACAGTTTTTAAAAATAAGTAAATTCGTCGAAATTAGCATATATGTAGTAAGAAATTTTTTTTTTAAATTAAAATTTTGAAGGAAAATAGGAGACTTTGAAAAGAAAAATGATTTCCCATATGTTTTGCAGAGAAAAGCCTCGTTGTCCGTTGTTTCGTTTTGTTGCGAAACTAGTAATGCATTTTCAAGTGGAATAATCACATTTTTCAATCAGAATTGTGAATGAAAATCAACTGTCCATATCGAATATAATATATAATGCATATTTTGAAGGTGATTAAAACATCTTCAACGAAAATGTTGTCTGAGAATGACAACGCACCGAAACGAATTAACAGCTTTGGGAACATGTGTCGCGAATTCGTTCAGGATAACGCATGAAGAATGACAAGCACATGAGGAGCTTGTTTGGAAAATGTATCAAACGCTAATAATTGAGTAAGAACAAGCTGTTTATGTTATAACGCACCGCTTTTCTATATGACTCCACGATTGACTTCTGCGAGCTGTTTCTGCATTGTACTTATCGAAGAATGTGATATGCCAATATTGCATTACGTCAAGAGACAGCAGGATTGTGTTGTGCAGGAGACAAAGTCAAATGCCAAACATTGTGACTCAACAACTAAGGGGTGGCAACTAAAATTTTGGAATTGTTTGGAACTAAAGTTTTGGAATGTGTTCACACAACTAGTAAATGCAAATCGATTTTTCTTCATGAAAATCACATGTAATCAAAGCGAGTTTAGGTTTATTGAAAAGTCCTAGTTGCTAATAATAAGGCGTTCAAATTATTCAAATCTTTATGTTTTTCTAACGATTTTTTTCAAAGAGAAATTATGATCGTGGTTTGTCCACCTCTGATTATGGTTTTTCCAGAAAATGATCAGGATTTGTACGGTTTTAGAAATTACCATTTTTGAATGAAGAAATTCGATTCGTCAAGAAGATATTGCATTTCTCATTGCTTGAGTTTACCGTCATCATATTGAACTATTCATAATTTAGGCTTTCTTCCAAATATTGCCTTTTCTTTGCATTTTGAAGTTAAACAGTACTCAACACAGAGGAACTGCAGCGCGACAAGCGGTTGCCACAGTCATCATGTAGACAAACCAACATCAGTGCATCGGACAAACCATTATCAGAATTGAGGTCATTGAGATGCATTCATTACTTGATTTAGATATATAAAATAAAAATGGTGTGCAAGCATGATGTTTACAATATTTGTGAGTGTTATAATCCAGAAAATCCGAAATCCGTATCAAAATAATCATCTGGTGGTTGATTAAATGTTAGTTCAATTGTGGGGCGCATTGGCACTAATAGAATGGTGGACTTTATAAAACTTAAAACATGTCATATAATATAATATAAAACTATAGAACTACTGTGAATCTTGGAAAACAAAATTATTTATATGTTTGGAAACATTTCAATACTAGATTTTACACAGGTGCGTTGAACTAGAGAATTCAAAAAAAAATAGGTGGGTTATATCTATGATATAACCGCAAAGTTGACGTGGGACTAGGTTAGCTTAGCAATCATTTGTTTGTATTGATTAGGTTTTTGAGTAGGTTTGAATGAAACAATTTCCGAATTCAATCGAATTCAATATATTTGCTTTTTGAGTAAACAGATTGAATAAATGCCATGTAAGGTCAATTCATGTATTGTGATAAATTATGTTCTTCGCTACAAGTAAATTTAATGACAGTCCTTTTTCGTTTGGAACGATGCCTAGGACAACATATGTGAACGGAAGAATTATCAAACGATTATTTAATTTTACATTTCCCTCTGAAGTACTTCTCGAACCACTAATTTGTTTGATTTGATGAACTTCAGGTACTCAGTGCCAGAAATTCAGTGAGTAGAAGATATGAAGGAATATCCTTCAATGCAATCTTGAATAACCGAGCCAAAGCGTTGTGTTCGTACCCGTTTTTGTAATGCGTGTTAGGAACACATTTTTCGGAGTGCAAAAAAAAACATGCGGGTGCAGAACTACCCCCGGCTTGCATGAATCACCAACCTCAACATATTCTAGCCTGCACAAAAGGCAAGCGAGTACAAAAGTACTAGCAGTAGTAGCACCTTGGTTTTGAATTCTGTGTTAGGCAAACACATTTCAGTCGGAACAAAAATACCCCCGACCTGCATGAATTTGCAATGCCAATTCCCTCAAGGCACCTTGGTTCTGAAGTCTGTGTTGGGGAAACACATTTCAGTCGAAACAAAAATGCTCCCGACCTGTATGAATTTGCAGTGCCAATTTTCCCACGCTCCATGGACTCGAAGTCTGTGTTGGGGATACACATTTCAGTCGGAACAAAAATACCCCCAACTTTCATATATTTGCAATGCCGATTTCTCCAACACTGCTTGGTTTTGAAGTCTGTGTTAGGGAACACACTCCGGTGAGAACGAAAATCCCCCCACCTTCATGTATTTGCAATGCCGATTTCGCCAAGGCTGCTTGGTTATGATGGCTGTGTTGGGGAAACTGTAAATCGGGCCAATCAAAACAAAGTAGTTAGGGCGTTTAGATAACGCTTAGCATTTCACAGTTATTCAATTGTTTATCTAATGATAAATAACATTTATTTAATACCGATAGATGCGTAGAAATATTCTCTATCAATTGATGCAAACATCTTTCCGATACAGTAAGACATGTTCGAGTTATAAGCATTTAGAATCTTTCATTTTTCCTGCATGTTCTGCGTTTAGGTTTTCATTTCACCCCCCATATACTCCGGTTAGACGTAGTCCCACGTCAAAAAAAGGACAAACCAAGATCAAATTTTCAACTGGACAAACCAACACCAAAAGCCCTAGATGCGTGAACACCTAAACACCTAAAATCCCACAAACCCACATCATTTACCCTATTTTATGTTTTGTTGATACATGCTTAAAATGCCGTCGAAACAAGAAGCATTTCGCGAGTTCTACGAACTGTACAGAAATTTTGACAAAAAAGTATTCGCTATAACATTTCAACAGCGGAAATGTTGCAGTTTACCAAACCATGTCCAAACCATGTCTTTGATTTAAGGAAAATATGTTTCAAGTTTAACTTGTTGTAAAAAAGTCTTGACAAATGCTGTACAATTTCCTTTTTTATGGTCTTCTGTATTGTTTCCTCGTCTGTTCCATCATCAGTCACTGACGAAAGTCTTTCAAACAATGCGGAGTTTGTTCGATTGAACATAACATTTCAGATTTGAAATGTTTGCCGAGGATCGCAAATTTTAACGTATCCAATCAAGTTTTTGTGTCAATTTTAGCTAATCATAGTCATCTTCAAAGCGAAGTAAATGTGCAATATTCCCTTGCATAATTACCCCCTTTTAATGACCGAATTCCCCACTAGGGGAGAATTCTCACCGGTTGAAAATCACTGACTATCCTTTTCCCCAACCAAGCCACTCCCTTCCTATCAAAAGCAGTGTGTATGACAAATCCACAACCAACACAATCACCCGATGCACAGCAGAACAGGAGCCGAACGCATACATACAAACACCGAACGCATACATACAAACACAGCATACGGATCGATCCCTACCAAGGCAAACTTTCAGTATCGTTCTGTATTCAAAGCAATGAATATCGCTTATTCTTCCTTGTTTTGCGTCATCACATATCTTCGTTTCGTTTGAGCTGTGGACGCGACCAAATTACTCACTCGCTGATGTCTTTGGCATTGCAATCATTACATCAAACTGACGCCATTGCATTAAGGTTCTGAGCTACACAATTTTGTGGGGAATCATCAAGCTATGCTATCGTCAGCTCACCAAGAAAACAAATGTTCTGGAATTTTGTCAGTGATTTGGTTTCGCATGACGGTAGGAAAACTCTCTCCACGAAGGATGACAGCTAAGCAAATATAGGTTGGCAATACTAACAGAAATTATGCTATGATTGACGATTGTTTGGTGTTGTAAATTATGCAGTCGTAATGATAAATATAAACAAGAAAAATAGCGGGAGGGAAATATTTACACTAGGGTATTGGTAATGAATCTCTACTGAGGCAAATATTCAGCCTTTTTCCAAGCAGTTAACATTGTGTGTTCTGCCATCAATGCATTGAGCTGACGCTATGGTGAAGCAGGTATTGAGGTTGTGCGCCAAAAAAACTATTTGGGAAATACCAAGTTGGTCAATAAGATATATTAAGTTATCAATTTATTTGGGCTCGCGTGCCAGTCGCAAAGCTGCTTTCAACTAGGATTGCATTTGCGCTAATCTTGATCATAATGAAGCAGTGCTACTCTTTTCGAAGTTGTTGAGAATAACAGATAGAGTTTATTTCGTTTATTTAGTCACCAAGAAAGTAAATGTCGTTCTGAAATTATGTATGTGATTTGGTTTCGCTTGGCAGTGGCAAAGCTTTCTCCACTAAGGATGACAGCTGCGCTTATCTCGAGCATGTATTGTTCTTCGAGCACAATAATGAATCATAAAACAATGATCGTCAAATGATTCTACAATGAAGAAACATTTCAGGGCGACCAAACTGGTAGAATGGTTATTTCAAAATGTTCGTAGCATTATAGAATAATATCCGCAGTTATAAACAAGCGACTTGAATCTACGTCAACAATGCGGTCGTGTCTTGAACACAACCTCATATAATTTTTTTTTATTCTCCAGTGAAAGCCACATTCAAATGTTCTTTCTATGACCAAATTCCAGTGTTCATGGGCTATCAACATCCAGGCCTCCTTCAGCCGAAGGATCCGCCTTAATCCTCAGTGGTGTGATCTACCAATTTGTGAAACACTCATTGTTTTTCTAAAGTGGATGGGAGTGAAAATAACATCGAGCTCACCGTGAGCCCACGTTATAAATTTTATGTGCATTTGTGGATTAGACACGAGGTCTATCCTGAAAGTAGCAGACAGTTTTCACTGAGCGCTATCGGGGTTTTCTATTGCAACCCACATATCAGCAAATAACAGTGAGCGCGGTAAGAAAGATAGGTCATCCTGGTACCACTGTTTGAAGTGCACTGATAGTGGGAATCGATTGATACCAAAATGGCGGCAACTTTCGTGCTGGTCAGAAACGTCTACTACTTTCTGGACAGCCCTTGGTGATAATAATTTGAATTTTTTGTATTGAACATTCAGAATATTGGGAGTCATTTTGTCGTCATACACAAAATCGACCTGGAAAATCCATCCGTTGCCGAACAACGGATTGAAACGAATTAACAGCTTTGGGAACATGTGTTACGAACTCATACAATGCGATGCATGGAAAACGAGAAGCACATGCGACTGCTGAACGATTGAATCGGTGTTAAGTGCCAATCGTCGAGTAAGAAGAGCTGCCGTGAATGTACAATCATAACGCTTCCCAATATGACTACACGATTGACTACAGTGAGCTGTTTCTGTATTATATGGGTTCAAGAATGTGGAATGCCAATATTGCAATACGCTGATGTTTCATTAGGAGACAATACGATTGTGTTAGGTAGGTGACAAAGTCAAAAACGATCAACAATTCTATCAATTTTAGGAGCGTCAAATTGACCGTGATATCCGTTCTGTTCATGGAATGCCATCTTCTCGCTAAACATCTACGCATATCGCTTGAGGAACTCAGAAGAACGTTTACAAACGAAACGGAACTCCGCCTGCGAATGACGGATCTTTATAGCAGCATATGTCCGAAAAGAACCTGAAACTATTGAGAACAAGAGAAGAGGGTCCAAAGCCTCTAGGGAGGATGGCTGTGATAGCTAATATCCATGATTATTATACAAAGAAAGAAACGGTTTTCAGTTCTATGACAAATAAATTTTAGTACACATTTTGCACTGGTTTAGTGATTCTATTCCGTAGTTTTCGATACAATTTTAAAATAAGAGCTTTTAGGATGGTTGACATAGTGTCCTTTAAGATTGGTTCATGTGAACTGTTTAGTTAGAGTGTAGTGCAATCACATATCATTTTTATCGGGAGCATCAGATGGTATGCATTATTCAACTTTCGGTTCTACCATCTCAATTAGATACTATTTTGTACAGAACTACGTATAAGCCGAGCACAAAAGAATTGAATTTCTAGAAAGTGTCTAACGTTTTGTTATACATAGAAAATACTATTTACAACTCCATCAACATAAATAAAAATCTGATTGCTACCCTTGGTAGCAATAACTTAATAATAAACCCGTAATTCAATGGCCTCGACACCATCATATTATTTTATGACCAATCATTCCAAAGAGAAATACAATATTTTTTTCGCATGCATCCTACTCCAAGTTTAACCGATACTTATTTGGCGAATCATTCTATCGCCAGCAGTGAATATCCCAAAAAGTGGTTCGTATTAAAGGCATAATACCGGCTGAGTGAACAGCACACAACCGCTCGCACATGTTCTCGTAGAAGTTTGGACAAGTTCGAGAATCGACAAGAAAAGATACTTCAGAAGATTGAAGCAAAATAAAGTTAACTTGTTTCTCGGTATCAGATCTCAATCAATTTAATCAATCTCTCACTCGGTCACGAACATCGAATTGGCGAAAGGATAAACTCTGTCTTCACGACTAAGGATCTGTTTCAAGTGTTTGTTTCAGTAATTTTGCTGACCTTCAGATGTGATGTGTAGGAGGAATGCAGATTGAAAATTTGATGACAGAAGTTACCTCTACCAAGAGAGAGCATATTGAAATTATACAAATCGAGATAAATGAAACTTTGCTTTCCTTCATAGCAGTGGTGAAGCTAGAATTAATCAATTGCAGACATCACGCTTTAAGTGGTCATTTTCAAGCTAATTACAACAATTGCCGCAGGCGATACTGCGAGACTGCCTTCGGCCACGTCATTTCCGCGGATCCATTGGTAAATCCCACTCACAGTGTACTTGTCCTGTCGTGTGTGTCACTCATCGTTAGCTCGCGCCGTTTCCATCTCACAGCGCGTCAGCTTTGGACCTCATTGCAGCAGCATCCATCAGCCGACGTGATTTGCTGGGATGATTTAATCAAACCGCCACCACTTGTCGCGAGCTACACGAGCAGTTGTTTATTTTGTTTCGTTTGCTGCGAAAAACAACACCCGAGAGACGTTAGGTCCTGACTGTCTGACTGAATGACTTATGGGGCCCTCGTCAGGCTTCAGACTTCGCGGTACACATCGATCGTTCTGACCGAGTCAAGAGTCGTGCGATTTGACTTGATAGCTCTTAATAAATTTGCGCTTGTCCTGGGGTAAGCTATACCGGAGAGCACAGGGTTTCTTCAACGGTGTCGCTGGGTGTTGTGCGAAAGTAAATTTTTGCCGGATGAGCCGTGATAGAATCAGCGAAGTGGAACACTTCATCTTCATTTGTTTCGCGGAGTTGGAAGTTAAGTGTAGTTAAATGCCTCTTTCATGAGGCTTTACATAATCCCTTATTTTCCTGTTGGGTGGGGTGCGCCTCGCTCCGCAGGTTCGCCGAAACGGAAGGTTGGCTTGGTGCTGAAAGGGGTAAGCGGCGGGCAGCTCAGGTTTGGGGTGGCCCAAATGAGAACGATGAATTTTCCACAGGAAACAGACGATGCAAATATATGCGAAGTGATGCAAATTTGAGTTTTGTAAAAGTTTCAGAAGATTATCTCTCGAGCCGGAAGAAGGATCTACTTTTGGAATGGTGCTCTCCAATTGAAGCACATCGTATGTTTATGGGTTGGATAGGTTTGATGACAGGTTGAAACTGGAAGGGCCTAGAACAAGTGGCCACTAATGAAAACCTTATTCTTATTTAGTTGATGGTTGGAGTAGGAGTTATGTTTCCGTCTGATGATTCGATTTGTGATATGAGATTAATTACTTTTATTTTTGTTATCGCCGAAAGCAGCCGAGAGCAAGTACACTGATAGGCGCAAAAATTCCACCCCCATTTGGAATCAAAGTATTCCAATATTAAATGTTTTGACGTAGGACTACGTCTTTCAACATTTAATATTGGAATTTGAGTGTTAATAGCTCCTAAACAACCGAACGAAATGGTATGATAAACACTTCATTCGAAAGATAAAATGTCTACGCGTTCTATACTTGTTACTTTCTGATCCAAAAACTTGTTTCAATAGTCTTAAATTTGCTTTCAAAATAGGCTATTGTAATCACCAATCGGTATATAAGCGAGCGCCGCTCGGAAATCCACTCAGTTCTAATTGAACAGCGATTGGAGCATGTTGTCGCTGTTGTGGTGAAGCTCTTCGTGTTTATCATGAAAGCGCGGATGAACGGTGTCACCAAGAGCCTGTTTGTGCACCTTAGGCCAGAAGGGAATCCATCAGGAGGAGAGTGATGCCACAAACGGTTCCCCGGGAAGATCTCGAAGCAGCCGCTACACACACACACATACACGCATGGAATTCTTTCCGTTTGGATCGAGAAAGATCCGGAAAATAATCTGCCAGTTCCTCTAGGAATTTAAAAATACATTCATGTGAAAGAGTTTATTTGAATGTTTTCTATCCATGTAACACTGTGACTAAATATGTTTCAATCAAGTGCTATTAACAGATGGTTATCGAGTTAGCATTAACCACTGGTGGGCTTACAGTATCGAGGAAAATGTGGAAATATCTAATCGTTACTGAAAATAATCTGCCAGTTCCACTGGGAATTTAAAATTACATTCATATGAATGAGTTTATTTTAATGTTTTCTATCCATGTAACACTGTGACCAAATACATTAGGTTTTGTGATTTTTCAATCAATCGCAATCAACAGGATAGCTTCTGAAGATTATTCTTACCCATCAGTAGGATATTTCCGTATCCAATATTGGATGCATAAAACCTTGTGCCTCCAACGTAACGCTCTCGTTTTCGAAGTTCTCCAAATATTCATTCATTCAGAATGAATTCAGATTCAACTTCATACAAATGATCTCTAAATCAACGATAGTCCTACGTCACCCTTGCGGTTATACCATAGATATAACCCACTTCCTGTTTTTTAAACTTTTCGGTATCCCAGCCAATACTACGTAAAAGTAGGTAATTAGTAAACTATTTTGCCAATTCAGTATGGTTGACTTATTATTTAGAAACATAAAAATGACTTAAGCTCCTAAATGAGTAGTTTGAGGGTATGACATAAAAAAAACAATTGCGCAAGTTTGCTTTATCGTGTTTTATTCATCGATTTACCCCTCCGTTTTGACAGATGGTTGTTTACATCTAACACAAGCATAATTTTCGTAGCAGTTTAGTCAAGTTTTCTTGCACAGTGATGTGTTTTTGACGCTAAGAAAGCTTCCGAAAAATGGGTGGAAAGCAAACCTCAACAAAGGTCCGAAATTTGATTGTGTGTGACTTCCAGCGTAAAAAGTCTCAACGAAACATTGCTGAGAAGTATGGGGTGAGCCGTGGTGCGGTCCAGCTGGTCATTCGGAAGCATCATATGCTCAGCAGGTTGGCCGATCGACCGGGAAGTGGACCAAAACGTGAGACAGTTGCATGAATGGACACGCTAATCATCCAAGAAGTAAAGAAAACCAACGAACGATCATTCGGGCGAATGAAAAAGGTTTGGTCTGGATCATTAGAATCGCACCATTCGACAACGCTTGGTGGAACGGGATCTGAAGAGCTACTTCGCTAAGAAGCGCTGGAGTTCTGGAAGCGCGTTATTTGGTCGATCGAGTCCAAGTTCGAACTGTTTAACAAGAAAAGGCGACTCCGAGTGTAGTGGAATAGCGATGAAAGCCTCCAAGGACCAACATCTAAACCATCATGGTGTGGGGCTGCTTCTCGTGGGCTTGGGTGGGAAACTTAGCGCTGGTCAACGGCATTATGACTGCTGATAGGTACATCGACATTTTGTGCAAGAACCTGGAAGAATTCATGTTGAAAATGGGGCTGGAGGATAACTACACCTTTCAGCAAGATGATGACCCGAAGTATACTGCAAAGGAAACAGTAGAATTTTCCGATCGTCCCGTATCAAACCAATGGTGTAGTCACCCCAAAGCCATGCTCCGACTTGAATCCTATGAGAATTTATGGGCGATTTTTGACTACAAGGTAAACAAAACTGATATTACGAACAAGCAAAACTATTAAGCTGCATTTAAGAAGGCTTGAGACGAGCTGGAACCCCAACCAGTGTTGCAACAGATACTGATTTCTCTGGAAAGGTACATATTTTTGCCGTAGAGCTACGTCTTTCAGGAAGGGTGCCAAATCAGAAAACAGGTCACGGTTTTGTGAAATAAAGTTAACGTTAATAACTATTTTCACTGTGAACGAAATCTCATGGTTTGCATACCAATTGAATCGGAAATTCGCTAAGATTTGTTTGATATGCTAAACATTACATTTTGCCAATCTCTAAACGGTTTAAATTCATGAAAACTGGAAGAACTTCCTTTTTTCCCATACGTTTGTTCTGCCGATTTGTGTGCTAACCCTATCCGTATTTCGAATGCTTATTACTCGAACATTTCTTAACAGATCGGAAAGATGTTTGCATCAATTGATAGGAAATATTTGTACGCGTCAATCACAATTTATAAAATGTTATTTTTCATGAGATTAACAATTGAATAACTGTAAAATGTCAAGCGTTATTCAAACGCCCTAACTGCCAAGTTTTGATTGGCCCGATATACAGTTTCCCCAAAACAGACTTCAAAATCGATATACCTGTGGAAATCCGCTTTGCAAATATACACTATTTTTGTTCCCACCGAGCTGTGTTTCCCTAACACGAACTTCAAAATCAATGTGCCTGGGGGAATCCGCTTTGTCAAAACATGCAAATCGGGGGTATTTTCCCCCACTAAACTGTGTTTCCCTAACACGCACTTCAAAATTAATGTGCCTGGGGGAATCCGCTTTGCAAATACATGCAAGTCGGGGTATTTTTTGGTGTTGAGTACTTTAGTGCTAGCTTGTCGTTGTGCAGACCGGAATATGTTTCCCTAAAACGTACTTTGAAACTGTGAAGCCTGGGAAAATCGTCATTTCAGATACTGGAGGTGAATGAACCTTCGCGGTTCGAGAACTACGAGAACATGAAATGTGCGATAATTTCAGAGGAAAATGTAAAATACAATGATCGTTTGACAATTCTCCCGTTCTCATATTTTGGTAGTCCTAGGCATCCTAGGCATATCAAACGTAAAAGGACGTTCATCATATTTTTTTGTAACGAAGAACATAATCTATTACAAAAAGTTCGATGCATTCTAAAATAATATTCGAAGTGCAAAACAAGTGGATTGCATAATATAATTGCGAAGTTCTTCGTCGAAAACATGCGGTCGTGTCCTAGATACAACCCCTTACAATTTTTCGTTATATTTTGGTATACAGATTCTGTACGTTACAGATTATAGATTTTCGTCATAAAGTACAGATAGCTAAAGGGTTTTCCGTTTGTTTCTTTTATTTATTACTTTTTTTTGCTCAACAAAAAAACCCGATCGGCATTCGGATTTCGCAATCCGATCGAGTTCGAAAATTTTGCATTCTGCTATCCGTTCGTCTCAAATCCAAACAGGCGATGAGTTTCGAGCTTCGAACTTCCCTCGCTGTAGTCAGACAACTGTGAGATCAAAACAAAAACAAAACCCGACACAGAAATTTTCGTCCGTGGACCGACCAAGCACTTTTGGTTGAGAGTCGAAACCATTTTATTATTCTTCTGCTTCAGCACTTTTCAGAAAAACCAAACGCTTTTTGAAGGAAATGAAATGAAATTGAAAATGATTGACGAATGTGATGTTTTGCCAGACGACCATTTGAAAAGTCTGCGAAAAAAATCTTAAATGACGAGGTGTACAAATATATGTTACCACCACAATAATCGCAAAGTAATCTTTGAAAAAACACCGTTAGCGCAGAGAACTGCACCATGTTATAAAGAAAAGAAATACCATATCCCTGCAGCCTGCAACTGAAATTATAAGTCTGCAACAGAATGAAGTATGCAACAAAAATTAAATATCAACAAATTTGCAAACATGTGTGCAAATTTGGCATCCTTGCCCAGATGAGAAACAAATTTCGAAACAATTCGAAGTCGAACGGGTTACAGAACGCAACATTAATTATTAACCCGATCGGGTTCCCGAAGTGGATAATTTAGACGCAAATATGTTTTTTTCGCACTGAAATGCATATAAACCATCGAAAAAAACTAGAAGGACGATAACTTCGTCAAATATGCTCCTTTGCATATACCGCACAAAAAAAACTCACACAAGAACTGAAAACCGCACAAAAAAAAATCTCAAAAAAAAAATTCGCACAAAAAAACCCGCACAAAAACAAGTTTTACTGTATGTGAAGCTTCATGTGAAAGACAGATTTGTGCTTCATGCATGTCTCTGTTGTTGTCCTGGTCTCTCTTTCAGCGTTGTATTTCAAACGTTTCCAAGGTTCTACGATAGGAATTTATAAGATTTGGAGAACGAATTCCGAATCCTAAAAAAAATTTTTTTGGAATCACAGTTTCAGAAAAAGAACATGTGTAGAATTTGTGGACAAAAAATGGATGCCTTAAAAAAGTATTCTAGTCTAGAAATTTGAAAAAAATCAAAAAAATTTTCCTTCATATTTCTGTAGTTTAAGCATTCAAGAATATACCCTAGAAAGGACTCCTATTATTAACCGAGTTAGAGCCATTTCAGTGATGCGGCATTTAACCTGGTACGGCCGTAACAATGAACTTCAAACGCGTTTTTCTCGAAACTAGTTTTTTCAAACTGGCGTACACGATGCCTCATGTTCTACTGAACCGATTCTTGTCGAATTTATATGAATACAATCTGCAGGCAACTCTCTATCGCATGAACCTCTGGAAAATCATATTTTTTAAATTTTACTATTTTAAAAAAATCGGAAAACGTAAAAAAATACTTTTTAAACCTCATTTTGTTTTTCAAACGACTGCCATTTTCCAAACAAAGATGTTTTGAATCGTGTACGCCATGGCACAACTTTTTTTTATCCTTCTCACTTCATCAGCTCTTAACTATTCTTGTTATGAAATTTTTTCTCCGTTCAATTTTTGTTTTATTGTTAAAAGATAGATAAACAAATTATGATATAATGGATAGTAGAAATATTCTTTGCTTTATTTCTATGGAACTCGGAAAAACGTCCGAAATTCTCTACACTAGAATACTCCCTTAAAAGAATTGAAGGTTTATTCGCGTTTTCTGCGCACCTATGCCTTGTTCTTAACGTCCTCACTATGCCACACTTTGTTAATGTAGATTTACAATGAATATAGTATTTGTAATAAGTTAGTAAGTATATATAATATTTTGCATGAAGTAAATGACTATTTATGAGTATGAATAGAGAGTATGGAGTGTATGCCAAAGCGTTGTCAGATGGTTATCTAGGCCAAAGGGGTCATATTCAGTGTTGCCACATTTTCATTTGTACCAGAATGGAAAAAATCTTTCTCATCTGTACGTTTTCTTCAAAAAATCTGTACCATTGCACTATGGTCCAGGAGGTGCATTTAAGTGGAAATTAGCATCTAGAGCTCGACAGTGATTCGCTAGACAAAAACTGTCTTCGACAAAGTTGTTACATATAATAGAGCGCTCATTTTTATGTTATCAAAAATAGGGTGACCAAAATTGTCGATGAAATGAAAAATCTAACTTTCTTATCTTTATAGATAGAGGTAAACATAGTTCAACAATATTGTAGCCCTGGTTATTTTAAGTAACTTTGTGGAACAATATTTCTTTCTATCTTTTCAAATAACCGATATAGCGCTTTTTCTCTAGGTTGAGTTAGGGTTACCATGAAAAAAAAGGTTTTTTTGCTCTAACTTTTATATGTAAAATTCTACATCAAAACTGTCTTCGAATGACTTTTAGAGCTTTCCAATCCACGCATTTTACGGTGCATAACTTGTATGTATCTTAATTCAAGTTATTGATATTTTTCGCCGAAAGCACGACCTTTTCATTTGCTAGTCGTTCTTTTTGGGGCAAACATAATAAAAAATTATTGATGACATTTTAAAGAGCACATTTGATTCTACATAAGGTGTCACTTCCAAAAGAGTGTTATTTTTTGTATTTGAGTAAATTAAATTTGAAATTATGAATTTTTGCATATAAATGAACAAGTTGCAATATTTAAATCCATATAGTAGGCGTAGACTTTAAAGCAGCATCACTTCAGTTCAGTCTTATAGCCACTCAACATGGAGGTTCAAAGAAGACACATTTTTGTTTTTGTTTTCGGTGGACGAAATATAGAAGACGTTATATAATTATTACGAGAAAAATGCCAAGATATAAATGCTGAGCCAAAAGATGAAGCGTAACCGTGTTCGGGAAATTACAGAAAAATTTTCTGCTGAAGAACTGGGCTTCGCAACAGCTTCGGATACAGTATTATCTCAGTAATAGGCAAACACCAGAGTATTCCGATCTTCTGATTCCGGAAAATGCTGAGCATTTGATTTTGTAGTTTTTTATTTGTATGATTTTTATTTATTACTATGAATTTAATTTCCATTATAACAACTAAAACAAGTTAATATGTACATAAGGAAGATTATAAAAATAAATTTTAATAAAACAATAGGAACAACAAAAGTTTGGTAAAATAATGTCATCAATCAACTCATCGCCAGTAAAATATGTCAATATATTACTAAAAAATAACACGTCGAGCCCCGAGTTGTTCTTCATACGGTTTCTATTCAGGAAGCATTTGATAATTTGTCGGTCCCCGCTTTTCTTTTTATACAATAAATATATTTTATTGTAGAAAAAGAAAATAGTCAGATTTTTCTCGTAATAATTGTATAACGTCTTCTATAGTTCGTCCACCGAAAAAGGAAATCAACAATGTGTCTTCTTTGAACCTCCATGTTGAGTGGCTATAAGACTGAACTGAAGTGATGCTGCTTTAAAGTCTACGCTTCTTCTTCTTCTTCTTCAATGGCACTAACGTTCCTAGAGGAACTTCGCCGTCTCAACGTAGTATTACTTGCGTCATTTTTATTAGTACTTAGTTGAGATTTCTATGCCAAATAACACGCCTTGAATGCATTCTGAGTGGCAAGCTCTAGAATACGCGTGATCACAGTGCAAGTCGGAGGAAATTTCTTTGACGAAAAATTCCCCCGACCAGAACGGGAATTGAACCCGAACCCCCGGCATGTTAGTTATGACGCTAACCACTCGACCACGGGAAAGTCTACGCTTACTATATGCATTTAAATATTGCTACTTGTTCATTTATATGCAAAAACTCATAATTTCAAATTTAATTTACTCAAATATAAAAAATAACACTCTTTTGAAAGTTTCACCTTATGTAGAGTCAAATGTGCTCTTTAAAATTCTATCAATAATTTTTTATTATGTTTGCCACAAAAAGAACGACAAGCAAATGAAAAGGTCGTGTTTTCGGGGAAAAAACATCAATAACTTTGAGTAGCATTAAGACACATACAAGTTATGCACCGTAAAATGCGTAGATTGGAAAGCTCTAAAGATCATTCAAAGACAGTTTTGATGTAGAATTTTACATATAAAAGTTAGAGCAAAAAAACCTTTTTTTTCATGGTAACCCTAACTCAATCTAGAGAAAAAGCGTTATATCTGTTATTTGAAGAGATAGAAAGAAATATTGTTCCACAAAGTTATTTAAATTAACCAGAGCTACAATATTGTCGAACTATGTTTACCTCTATCTATAAAGATAAGAAAGTTAGATTTTTTATTACATCGTAAATTTTGGTCACCCTATTTTTGAAATGAGCGCTCTATTATATGTAACAACTTTGTCGAAGACAGTTTTTGTCTAGCGAATCACTGTCGAGCTCTAGATGCTAATTTCCACTTAAGTGCACCTCCTGGACCATAGTGCATTGGAGTTATTCATTGTAGAGAAAAATCATGTAATATGGATAAAAAACCCTTATTTGTTTACTAGAAAAGATTATATTTATTTGATTACTTCATATCTAGATCTACCTACTACCAATACTAGTACTTACATATTAACGCGCCCGATAATTTAAATTTTTCCGTAATGAAATTTATTCTGCCGTAAATTTAGAGGGGGGCGAAGTCACCATCCAACGAGGAGACTAAAATAAAATTTTCGAGAGAAATTTCACACGCGAAAAAAAATCTGTACTAATCTGTGCTTTTTGACGAAAATCTGTAATCTGTACCGTACAGAATCTTCACCAAAAATAACGACAAAATCTGTACCTTTCCAGATAAATCCTACGTGTAGCAACGCTGGTCATATATTTTTGCGCCCATCAGTGAAGTGATATAATCAAAGATGTTCCTGAAAACCATACGGAAAATCGAGTACCCGAAACGATTGAAAATGGATTAAGCGCCGACGCAAATGCGTTCCAATTCACAAGCAATGCTTTGAAGAGTATATCAATTTCGAATATGACAAGTTGTGCTATGAATTTTCTGATTGCATACTCATACCAATATGGAGCAACAAAGTGCTCCTCTGTTGTGACGACATTGTTTATTACATCACGATCGGGCAAAGTAAGACAGTTCACAGACAAGTGTTTCCAAACTTGTAAGTTTGCTTTGCTTTTGTTTTTATAAATTTCAAACGATCTTCACAACGACCTACCAAAAAACTCTTGAACATGCCCGAAACGAACGATGATATGTGTTCTATCAAACATCGCCACTCGAGAACGAATTCTTCTTCTGCGATCGGTCCACCACTTACTCGTGCAGAACCCCCCACTTGAGTCAGAAGTCCTATTCATTCCCGTCAAGAAATCGTGCGCCTCCTATCGAGATCCAACAGTTCGCGAAGATCTCGAGAACCTTCAAGCTTTTTTTTCTCAACCTGTACATCTCGAATATCTCTCAAGTGCCACCAAAAAGATCCACAAAAGTGTGAATCAATAAACATCGCTGCCATTGGCTTGCCGGGTATTTATGAATATTCCAACATCACACAGTTTAGCACTTGTTGTTGGCGGCCGACCTTCACGCTGGACAGTGATATGCGGCAATCATGTCGTGATGTGTCTGGCTTGGTTCCTGAAGCAGGTCGGCAACCTCGTTCTTTGCCTTTTTTGCCCCTTTGTTTCCATCACCCTCGAATGATTATCTGCGGTGCATTGCAGCGCGGTGAACCAATTCTGTGCCTTCATTTTTCATCGTCTAATCTCAGCTGTCAATCGAGGTTATGAATTGAACAAAAAAAAAATTGTGTGTGGCGTGGAATTTTGACTTAATTGAAAAATAAATAAATGCTGCTTTATATCTGCTGCATTCAAAGTTTGAACGGTGCGCGTTCGAGTGGAGGAGGGAATCGGAAATCTGAAAATCGGTGTTTGAAGAATTCAAATTCTACCATGATAAATGTTTCGCCATTTGTTTTAATCTCTGATAAGACCCTGTGTCTTGGGGGACTCGAGGTGTCACACGCTGAGTCGAATTTCGGGATTCTGATAGAAATGGGGGCGATAGGAAAGTGCGTCACCGCAAACGGTGGCAATCAGTCGTGATTGGTGGTGGCAATTCCACATCTACCCGGGGGATAGTGTTTGTGTTTGGCGTAGGAAAGGTGGAAACGAGTCGCAGCCCGGGTTGCCAGATGGCAGATTATTGTCGAGTCATTTCTATCTCATCCCCGTAAAAAAATCGAATGCCATTTACGTAGACTTTTTGGAATCTGCTGATTTTTACGGAATTTTCCGAGGTATAATAATTAAACGTGGCTGTTGAGGGTATAGGGTTTTAGATAGCTGACCCGGAATTTTTCAGAAAGTGCTCTTATTTTATCATATGTGATGAAAAAATTCTCCTACGTATATGGTTCAATCTCAACCATGAGTTGACATTATTTGGCTCTAATTCAAATCGTATACTACTTTGAACGATTCTGTTGACTCCATTTGGAAATTGAAAAAAAACATACATTTGTAATCCTTTAAAATTCCTGGATTTAAATAACATTTTTGAAGTAAGAAACTTACAAGTTACAAGTTAGTGTTTTCTTTTCTTATTATTCTCCCCCCAGAAATGTGTGATAAACTTTATTGTATAATTCTATTATTCTATGCTAGGCTATGATGACAGTGGATGCGACTTTGTGCGAAAGTGTGGCCTTGCGAATCGAATGCAATTGTCGCTTCGTTCGAACTCGTCTGCTTTGCGCGAACAAAATTGTTTGTTTCTTTTTGTCGGTTATTGTACACTAAAATTTTCGTAAAAACTCCGATCCACTGTCACCTTAGACTTTTAGATGCGTCCAATAGGAAAATAATGTAAAGGAAAGCACAGGGATACGAAATATTTTATATTTACGTTAAATACTCATGTTATTTCTAAAAATGAATTCCGACTTATTGGAAAAAAACATCCACGCTAATAAAAAAAAGGTCTAATATAGTGAAGAAATTCCATTTGAGGCAAGGTATCTCGATTCTATCTCTCTAATATACATATCAAATTCAAGAGTCTAATTCTCAATGTTAGCGTTACGTAGTTACGTAGTTACGTAGTTACGTAGTTACGTAGTTACTTTATTCACTCAAAATAAATATTTAGCTCATTTTTTGACATCCTCATGCTTTACTTAAAAATTGAAAAGCTTAAAAGCTTAAAAGTTTCATTAAATGAATGCTTAAAAGTTTCATTAAATGAGATATCCACCCATACTGATAAAGCATTTACTCAAGGAAGAAGCGAGTCTGTGTATAACATATATGCCACAGCAATATAAGGGCAATGTAGGGCGGCTCGCATACCGGAGAAATAAGCAACTAGCAACATGCAATTAGCAATATTATTGTCAATGGGGTTTTCTATTTGATTTTTGTTGATCTCGCACACAGACGCTATACGATATCGCTATCGCCTTTTTTTTATCCCATTTATTTATTTTAGGCTCATTAGCATTTTAGCCGTAGCTAGGAGCTCGTTACATCAGAGCAGAGCCAATGCGTACGAGAGCAAATACGAATGGCAACTAAAAGTATCGAAGGTGCTATTAACATGTACAAGAAATGAACAAGTTCTATGTTCCGCGCAACGAAAACAAGTAACACACACAAAGATAAACACTGATGACTAGAAGCAACCTATAATCATTTTTCGCCTGCTTTGTCGTGGCTCGGATGGTTGTGTTAATTGCAATCCCAGATGCAGTTCAAGTTCACAGTTCATAGCTCAAAGGGAAACACAAAACACAAAACGAGCAGAATAAGCGACGTTTGTTGTTTCGGGCACAGAAAGATTCTGATAATTTTCCTCAGGAGAGATGCAATACTTATATGCTAGCGACAGCTTACTTACTATGCAATGGTTGAGTTTACTTCGCAAATATTTACTTTTCGCTATCCCCCTTCGTTGTTTCTTTCCTAGCGGCTGCATAAGTTGCCCGTTATTGACACCTCTGTTCGGGAAAGCACACAAATGGGCAGAACAAATGTATGGGAAATGGGAATGTTTCCAATTTTCATCAATTTAAACCATATGCAGACTATGAAATTTGATGTATAGTATATCAGACAAATCTTAGGAAATTTCCGATTCGATTGGTATGCAAATGCGTTAACCCGAAGAGCTACCGCCAAACGGAAACAGCCAGGATCCAGGATGCGTAGAGAACTAAGCTTCAGAAACAACAGAGCGAGCGGTGTTTCGAGACGAAGTTCAGTACGGCTGAGCAAGTGTGGCTCACGACTTATTAGCAAAAGCTACTGTACAAGAACCCCTGAGCCCGAAGATCCACAGTCGGATCAATAACTACTATGCGATCTGGTCTCCTAATACGACGAGACGAGCACACAGTTTAACGATACGGATCGATTGTCCCTCTCATTATTCCGAAGTAGTCACATTTCCGCAGGCTGACAAGTGCAGCATTTGGGAGACCCCTGTACAACATCGCGACAACATTAATCAGCACGTGTACCATATGCCACCGTGTAAGTATTAGTGAATCATATATATTCCACATTGAATAGTGGTAGCGTGTTCGTTGCATCTGTTAGATGTTTTCGAAGCTCCCATTTTTATAAACGCAGTGAGCAAATGCAGGCAAACTTTTGAATTTGAATAAATTTTCTCGATTGTATTGCTTGAAAATTCCAAAAGGAAGTGTTCTAAGTGAAAGAGAAAGGGGAATGGTCGAAGCCTATCGACGAGAAAAGGTGCCTCTTCCCGAAATTGCCCGTAGACTCAGTAGATCAGATTCGGTGATAAGAAACTTATTGAAGAATCCGAGAAAGTATGCAACAACCAAACGAAAGGCAAAACGATCAAAGCAGTCGGCGTGGGATGAACGAAGAATTGTGAAATTGGCGTCGAATTCAACAATATCGGTGTCCAAGATCAAATCTGAGCTGGATCTACCTGTTGCGGATGAGACTATTCGTAAGGTTTTGCACTCCAGCCCCAACATAATTCGATCTAAAATGCACAAGGCTCCGAATCTAACACCAGATCACAAGCAAAAACGTTTGGATTTTGCAAAAGTGAACATGGCTCGTCAGTGGGACCGGGTAAAGTTTTCGTTATTTCCTGTATTTTTCTCAGCTAAATGTTACAATGCGATTACAAATTTATTAGAGCTTATGATTTTTATTTGTTCATCTTCAGGTTATTTTTTCTGAAGAGAAAAAATTAAATTTGGATGGCCCCGATGGATTTACGGGATATTGGAGAGATTTACGGAAGGAACCAATGTACTTCTCAACACGGAACTTTGGTGGAGGATCTTTGATGATCTGGATCGGATTTTGCGCAAAAGAAAAGCTCAACCTAGCATTCACATCTTGCAAACTGAGTTCGCCAGACTACATAGAGGTCTTGGAAAGCCCGCAGGCCGGATCTGAATCCTGCAGAAAACATCTTGGGAATAATCGTGCGACGAATCTACGCCAACGGAAATCAGTATAACAGCATTGCTGAACTAAAACTGGCAATTTCGGCGGCCTGGGAAAAATTTGCGATGGAAACTATAAAGAACTTGGTCAAAAGCATGCCCAACCGGATTTTCCAAGTTGATCGAGCGTGGCGGAAGACCAACTGACTACTAAAATGCAGAAATTTGTCAACCTATTGAGTAATACAACGTTCCACACCTTAAAACAGCCAGTGCGTTTTAATCATTTGTGGGAACCGGTTTTTATGAAACAAGCACAAATCATGAATTCTTGCTTACACGTTTTTGTTTTTGTTATGGATTTTGGTTTTGAAATACATCTCTTTTGAAATAAAATATATGAAAATGGTCAATTTTTTCCTGGTCCTTGAGATCTTTGGAAATCGAAGGTGCGTTTATAGAAAGTGGGAATAGTGTAGCTATCATCGTCGAAGTGAATGATGTCTGCGAAGCCTCACGGTATCTGAGAAGCCCCGGGCCCCGATGGTGTCCAGAGCTTCTGGTACAAGAAGCTGACCGTCGCACATCAAAAGATAACTGAACGCTTCAACAAGGTGCTACGTGATCCACAAAAGCTTCCTGAACACTCCACCCGTGGCATATCCTTCCTCCTTCCCGAAGACAGCAACACATTGAGTACACGGCAACAAAAGTACAGACCAATAATGTTCCTATGGAGTTTGTACAAAATACTGAGTAGCATCATAACCGTTAAAGTTTCTGCTCACTGCGAACATCCTCGCAGAGGAGCAAAAAGGGTGCAAGAAAAATAGGCATGGCTGCACAGACCAGGCTATCTTCGAAGTGGCCGTAGTCGGACAAGCGGTTTACAACCAGCAGAACCTCAGCATGGCCTGTATCCACTGTAGCATGACTTATGACTCTATACATCACTCGTTTCTTGTCCGGGTATTTAGGCTCTACACGAATGATCCCTCTGTCGTGGGGTTCCTGTAGCATGCGATGAGAAAGTAGAGCACATCTCCACACTGCAATGATGGGGAAATTTTTCACAGTCTACAATGCTGCAGATAAAGAGGGGGATATTTCAAGGCGACTCTTTTAGCTCGCTTTGGTTGTGCTGAAGAAGTGACCCATATTTTTTAATTGGCCGATCTAAGCTGATTCACGTCATCGCCAAGGTGTGGCTAACCGCGTTGTCGAAGAAATGAGCAGGAACATCGGCATAGAGATCGGCATTGATAAGTACCGCCGGAGGCTACGAGGTATACGACGACGAGTTGATAAGCGTAGCGAATTCGTAGCGAATCTTTAAAAAATCTTGAATTCCGACAGCACACCGGGATTCGCCACTCTGGCAAGATGGAGCAGAGAGACAAGCTAATACGTGGTGAACTTATGGCAGATACGATCATTTTATCGTGCTGGTGCTGGTCTATCACTGGCGCAGCATCTTTACACACAGCAATTTTCCAGCCAATTATGACGGTCATCGGTTTACTCGGCCAGCCGGACCACATGTTGAAATGAAATAATAAATTGTAAATAAAATTTAGTATATAGTTGACCATAATCCCGACGGTATCTATTTCTCAGACCATCCGATACTTGGGGGATTATTCGAAGTTCAACCTCGAATCTCCCAAAAACTTTCTCTAGTAATAGGGACCGGCACCCAAGCCACCCAAGGCAGTATAATTCCGACAAGAAACTGCAGGTGTTATGTCTGGCATCAAGTCGTTAACAAAATTCGTCTGATACGCCATCAATCAGGAGAAAATATGGCTGTACATGTCCTGGGAAATGACCGTTTCAAGCTGAACTGGATCCGCACGGTTCAGACCGAGCTCTCGATCCTTCACAACCCATTTAACTAACATCTGGAGGAGACCCACGGTCTAGAAATTTAGTACCGATAGTACCGATCATTAATCTTGAAACTCAAGGAACTGTAGTGGTGAAGGGAGCTCCCCGAAATCGCCTCAATGTTCTCTTTGGAATTGTCCTGTAGACACTTCTGGAAGCGCTTAGGGTGTTGAACATTGAAAAGGGATCGGCCGACATTCAAAGGTCGTTCGGTCGGTCTCTCTTTTTGGCAACACGAAGGCCGGAGCAGGTGAAATGCTCTGACTAGGTTTGTCTAGTCAAGAAGTATCATTAGTCTGGAAAGAAAAATTCCGGAGAAATATGAAGTCACGTTAATATATTTGTATATGTCGTATGTACAATATAAATCTCCGAAGACTATTTTGATTGAAGAATGATGATGATGGCCCACCTCATACCCCTACAAAGGTTTTAGCAGGACCATTTATCTTATAGTTAATATTTATTTTCAAACATATCAGGAAGCCAGTATTATAAAAACAAAAACAAAGCGAACTGGCTCTGTTGCAAGCATAAATATCTATCAATAGAACATTAAAAATAGGCATAAACTGCGAAAAAACAAACAATGTTCCTATCCATATTGACATTGATATAGTCATAGTCTCAACTTCAGGCCCAAAGTTTTTTCCAAGGCTTGTCAAGAAAATTTCCAACCTGGGAAGATCCTTGACTGATTGGGAAAGAACCCAATATCCAAAAGTTTCAACTTAGAACATAAAAGAGATCTGCTACAATCAGAAATAATCGATACAGCCATCTGATGAAAGATAGTTTACGACAATTCTGAATGAGCTATCACAATTTCAGTTTCCACTTCAGACCCTACAAAAATTCCATTGTGTGTCAGTTTTCTGCCAGTGTTCATTATTAACATTAGTCCAGGCCCACCGAACGCGCGCGGGGGTAAAACTTTCGTAGACAACGCTCGTTTTTCTTTTTTTTTTTCATAATCTACAATACAATAAAAACACATCATCATCATCATCACTACGAACATGGCAGTTTGAGATACCTGTTTTTTTAAACTTCAATAATTAGTAAACATCAATAAATTAATTACAAAAAAATCCGAAAACCTGTTTACAAAACAGATTTAACGTGGGAAATACACATTCTCTTAAACTCTGCGCATGACCTTATGTTGTAAACGCTGCAATCTCGTTAATTGTGTATTGTTTGCAAGGAACAGGATCGACGAGCAAAAGTCTATATGTGGTGAGATCAATGATTTATATAACTGAATTTTACTATTTATTGTCAACTCTTTCTTCAAACGACACAAAACGCCGTACTTTTTTGGCAATCTTCTTGATAACATTATTAATATGAGACTTAAAAGTTAAATTGTCACCATTGATAACTCCTAAGTATTTGATTTCTTTCACGCGTTCTATTGTCTCACCATCTATTTTAAAATTAATGTCAATACTGGAATTTGCCGAAGAAATTAGCATGTATTTTGTTTTGCCAACATTCAGTTTCAATTGTTTGAATTTAAGCCACTGAGCCAGAGAATGCAAATCTTCGTTTATGTGTTCCTCGATTTCATTTATATCCTGGCTCTGTAAAAGAATGGACAGTAGCAAAATTTGAATACATGTGATCTATTAGAGTTCTACTACAGCAAAACTAGCGTTGGCAGAAAACATGTCATCTGATGCCATTTCCTGTGCATGAGAGTCAAATGCGCAAATAATGAGCTATTTCAAAAGCTTAAAAATGGTTTGTATGTATGCGAGCAGACATCTCTTTCTGTTTTCTTTTCTCTTTTCATTTGGGATTGTGCAAAAAAAAAGTCCATACGACGTCAATGGGGATCGAACCAAGGCCGGCTGAAATGCAAAGTTACTTTACATGACCACGCTATCCATATAGCTGCCAGCGCTATTGTAAAGAAGTGTGATAATATTACACCTCATCATAAAATGAAGTTGGAAGGTGTTTTCTTAGACGATAAAGAAGAACATGAACGAGAATATATCTTTCTCTGTCTGGGCCGTGTATTTGGCAAACTATACGAAAAGCTTTCATATGCTTTCATTTAAATGTGTCACCTGTTTCGCTCCCTCATATATGCTCTACCATATATATTATACAAATGATATATATGTATTGGGGAGTAGAACATTTTATGTTATCTTTCAGCTCATTTAATATAATAAATCGGGACGCCAGAACATGTGCTAAAAATTAACTTTGGGTGTAGCTTCGTTAAGAGATTGTTTTAAATTAAAGTAATGTGATAATTGTTTCAAATGATTCGAATTTCGCACATTAAGCCACTCAATGTTGAAGTCACCAGCAATTATCTTTAACTTACCGCAATCAACAAAGTTTTCCCATCAGTTTTCTAAAATTTCTAGAAAGCGCTGGTCACTAGAACTGGGGAAATGATATAAAATTCAATTATTTCCCATCTGCATGCCTCTTTCAACTGTAATAGTCAAGAACCAATTATTTTCAACAGCTTCGTTTAACCGAATGTTAAATTTAATTGATTCTTTTGCATAAATTGCAACACCTCCAGTGTGTTTGGGGTGCAACAAGCAAAAAGCAACTTTATAACCAGGAATGTTATCATATGATTCTTCATCAATTATGTGAATTTCAGAAAGAAAAAGCATCTGAGGACGCATGTTTTCTGCAAGATATCGCATTTCTGCGTAGTTTGTAGGAAGCCCAGCAATATTCAGATAAATTATTGCTAACTTCTTCTCACATATTTCGATTCGATTATCAAAGATGACTTCAGGAATGGGACTTCAGCGAATTTTCTAAGTTTTATGAGAAAACAAATAAATCTACAGATCGACGGATAATGCCATAGATCTGGCACCTCTGGTTGCAGCTCCTCGTCTGCGACTTTCTTGGAGCGTCCAGACAACGACTCCCGGCAGCCAGCCAGAACCGGTGGGGTTCGGAATTGATAGACAAGGAGAAGAAACGAGCGAGTGTAGCCGTGTGTAGAGTGATAAGATAAGAGGTGTGCCCCAAACACTTCCCGAGAGCGCTACCTACCGAGCGATTCGTATTCGATTACACTCACATGGGGCACTGTGGATATCACAGGCGATAAAAAACAAACCCAAACGACACAACAATGGCTGAACAGAAGTGTCATTTTATTGAGTTTGATTTATGGGCCGTGGATTAAATTTGATCGATTCGATGTTTTGTTTGTTTGGCTGTTCGTGTTGATTTTGCGTGGCGTGAGTGGCGTGTGTATGTTTTTTTTTGGGGAAATATGAAGTGCCCATCGAGGGTGGTGCTCCAAGTTCAACGAAAACACGATGGTGCTTGAAGCGAGAGACCACCCCGCAAACCAACCGCTCTGATATCAGGCATTTTAATAGGACGCGACGAAAGCTGAATGGTATCCCGAAAATTTATTAGGTGGGATTTGGTCCGATATCAACTATGGATGAATATTTGAGTAAGAATTTCCCATTATCGCTGCCAAACGGCCTCAAAATGGGTCAGCTTGGTTTTGGTTCGATTGCCACTTCAGCGGATAAAAAGTAATGCAACAAAATCCTTCGCACAACACACTGCAAACCAGTCTTCCATGTTTCACAAAAAACACTGCGTCCGGAATAAACATGTCCACGCTGCTGTTCACAGTTTTGTGTTTGAGTATAAACATGATTTTTTCGTACCTATGTTAGAAAATGTGACATGTTTGTATTCGTGGTATGTTTGGACATACGATGTTTAATCCCAATGTTTCACATGATGTTCGAACATGGTGTACAGTTTCTCTTGCATTTTCACCTCAAGCACCGGCAGTGCGTAGAGTAGAAGAAGCGAATCGGACACCACACCACCACCACTCAACGCGTGGTGTGTTGGTATGTTGACATGGAAAAAATGCTTTCCTTTCATGACAATGGATGCTTCGTCTAAAATATTGGGCAAATAAAATAAACCTCTTTTTCTGTTCTGAACAAAATGAACATCGATTGAAATGAGAGTTTTTCACATTTGATATCATTATTTAGTGCACGCATCAATTTATATATTGAATTCATGTAACATTCGCTATTATTAGCTATTTGAACAAGTACTAAAATTGAATTATTCAGCAGTGACATGTTAGGCGTGACGCTAACTACTCGACCACAGGAGCAACTATTTTGGCTGGATCTTTGAATACAAATGGCCAATACTGCTTGTTCGCGACGATCGCGACCCGAGCTATAAAACGAGCGGAGAAGAGGAGAAAAAGGATGATGCGATCGCATGCACACATAGCATATGTAGTGCAGTGTAAGTGTAGCTTTTAGTTTTTTCCTTCATTCAGTTTGTGATAACTTCGTGAAATTAATGGTGTGGTTTAGCCGCTGAAATTTCTCTGCTGGTTCTGCTGTGTGCCGCTGAAGGTTGCATCTAAAACTAATTTTTGGGTATTTATTTTTTTGGTCAGCATTTGTACGACGTCGCCCGCTATGCAGTCGGCTCCCCAGACTTTGATTGCCAACATGCACGCAAAAAAATAGAAAGCTTCTTTCTATTCAGAGAATGTTTTCTTAGAACGAAACCAAGGATTATTTAATCAGACTTGCAAAATGTGCATGAACGATCTTTAAACTTTTACTTAGTCGCGGCAATACATACACACACTCTTTACAGATACACGGGCCGAAGGTTGTGCAGTCCACTGATGATTCAACAAGAGCCAAAGGTTGTACCGCTCATGACAACTCTACACGAGCTGATGATTGCGCCGGCTAGTGATCATTCTATCCTGGATTCCTCGAGTCGAAAAAGACGCACCACGCTAGATATGGGGTGCAGACTAGGGGGTCGTTTCTGATTAACGGTCAGCTGCATCCCAATAGGAAGTATCCCATGTCGGGCACACGTACAGAGCACTGAAGACTGCAACATCCCAATTATGAGAACACTTGTAATACTAACCTCGAGCCAACCGCGAGTAATCGGTTTCATATTACTAACATAGTTGTAAGCAAACATTGTCAAAATATTGAACTCCCGGCCCCGTTAGGATGACGCCATTTGAGCCTTAATAAAATATATATTTTGGTGCATGAACTCATAGCCTCTTAGTTCGTGCAATTTTTGAAATGCGAACTAAATTTCAAGTTCGTTTCTGTGAAAAAGTATTCTACGAAGAAATGTTTTGGGATGAATAAATTCTTTCCGTGTATGAAAAGAAACGAAACGAAAGCAATGAATACTGCGACATCGGGTGATATGTTTGTACATGATGTTCTTGAATTATAAACATCGTGTTTGTTTTCAAATGTTTATGTTTGTGTATCATTGTTCGTGTTTGGGATAGACATTCAACACTAGCGAAAATCATGTTCGAATTCAAACAAGAACATGGAATTTTCACATCGCGTGGACATGTGTAAGTGTTTTTCGGAAGACTGCTGCAAACTATATTTTTTTCGCGTAACCACCTAATGGGTAAGATATGGAGGCGATTGAATCAATTACCGTGATTATTCGGATCAACACTTGGTCAGATGCTTGGAACGGTAGCGATAAGTTCGCGCATTCGCGATAATGGCGCGCATAATAGAGCAATCAAGGGTATGGTGTACAATTACAGTTATTTCTGTCATCGAAGATGTTCCATCTCGCCCGTGTGTCCACATTTTTCCCGTCCATCCCGTATACAAACATTCCTCCATCGTCGAAGCGGTTCAATCAGCATATGGTAGCAGCTCAGCAGCTCGGAGATAGGGAGGAAACGCGACACTGACTGTCACATAAACGTCCATAAACGTAATTTATGTACCGAAACACTCAATTAGGCGTACGCTCATATAAAAATAAAACGCCAGTAATCGTCCTCTAACATCATCGTCATCATCAGCAGCAGCAGCAGCAGCAACACCATCATCATTGATGATAATTTAAGTGTTACTGTCTGACTGGCTGGCGGATGCTGCAAAGATTATGTACTTGACTTCTCTAGTAATAGACTAGATATGCAGAGTTGATTCTTTTATATCTGTTTTCGGGGGAATTATGAGGCGAGCAATTTGTGCGCACGCTCTCACACTCATCCTCACCCAGTCGCACAACGATGAGTTTTGAGTGGAATGGATGTCGTTTTCTTGCTTTTATGGCAAAGTTATGCTGTTGGGATTCCTTCACGGTTTCTCACGCTTTATAGCCAATGTCATAATGTCAAGTTTTGATTGGAGCAATTAATGTGACAGGATTTGACTGACGCTTATGATTTATGGTGATTTTGTTTTTTTTTTTTTTCGAACGATTGTATTAAATCTGGTCAGGTACGTATGTTCCAATGTACATTTATGTATTTTATATAAAAATACACTTTGGGAGACTCTGTCAGATTTTCGTCTGTTGAATCAATTGCAAACATGAATGATGTTCACAGTCTAAAAGGAAAATAACTGTTCATTTGATTATTTACTACAAATCTTCGATATTTTCCATTTATACAATAGGTATCTTTGGGAGCTGGGACCGGCACTAATATTGTGCAAGCGCTCCTGATGCGGGTTGAATGGAAAGCGCAGCGAAATAAAATCGGGGCTCAACGTGTTAATAAATGTCGATAATGAACCTCCGATAACGCGAATCGCTTCGGATAAATAGATAATAAACGAAAAAAAGAATTAGCATTATTAATACCGAATACCGTTTACTCGTACAAACTATGGTTACGATGAGCCTTTATCGAGCATGGGTCGTGAGTTCAACCGATGAAGTTGTTTCGTAGATTTCGGGTTGCCTCGTGCATTACTCAAGAAACGTTACACTTCCGCAATTACAGACACTGCTATTAGTAACTAATTTTTTTTTTCTCTCAATATATATGTAGGTTATCATAAGTGTTTTTAGTTTAGTTTAGTCATCATTAGGGCTATAATTGTTACCCATTGATATGAATAAATAAATGAATGTTCACCTGAGAGTTTATTTATGTTGGCCATGATATCATTTCTCATTTAGTTCTAGGGAAACTTTGGCAGGGATCCCATTATATTGTTTACGTATAATTTTTATTCTGATGAAGTGAAAAGTACAACATCAGGAAAGATAAGGATCATTTCAGTAAAATCAGACAAAATTGAGTGTTTATCAAGATATAAGGAAACGTGCCGAAAAGTTTGGGTAATCCAGGAAAATCAGGAAGGTTGTCATTTCTGGTTCAGAATTAAAAAAAAACACGTTTATGAGAAAATATAATGTAAAAAAATTAAAATTAAAATAACAATAACCAATATAAAATAATCGATGAATGCTACTACCAAGGAACTGAGCGATGTGTATGAAAATGTGTATCGAAAATCTGAAGACGGAGATAAAAGACAGCTTGATTGCTGAATTGCGAGTGGAGATACAAGGAGGCTTCAATAAAATTTCTTCGGAGGTATTGTTCCCCTTGCCTTGCCGTTTTCAATTTGACAATCAATTAACACCGAAGAGAGCCCGCGACGAAGACCCCGAACGACTTGAACGGTCACCGAAAATGTTTCGTGGTACGAGTTTGATGGCGAACAGAGCAACTGTCGTAGCCACCGAAAGATCGGATAATAGATTTTGGTTTTTTTATCCCTTTTGTTTTTATTTTAGGCTCATTAGCATTTTAGCTGTAACAGAGCCGAATTTGAATCGTGTATCATATCTATAACTAGCACATTATCATATCTATAATTAGCACATTACACAGTAGCCATTTAGGCGTAAGAGTTTTCCTTCTGTTCTTCCATTATCCAGTTAGACCGGACAGCGGAGAAAGTTGATTGATCATTGTTGAGTTATTTATAGAACAGCAGCCCGATGTGTCTTGCAGAGCAGAGCAGTTGTATGGATCTTATTTCGACCGAGGATCGATCCCCATCGCTGATGATTGTTGCATGGACGAACGCGCAAACAATGTGTCTACGGAAACCCCCAGATTTTGGTTGTACCTTTCAAAAATTTACCCGAAGTTTCTGAAGCGGAGATCCAAAACTTCGCCGAAGAATGTCTGCAGACGGATAATGTAGTGGCGAAATCGCTTATTCCCGGGGGACGACCGTCAACCACGTTGACGTTTGTGTCGCTTAAGGTGGGTATCAACCAAAACTTGAGGATGAAGTCAATGGACCCCTCCACTTGGCCGCAAGGAATTGAATCTCGCGAATTCGAGGACAATGGCACCTCCATGCGGCATTTTTGGAAACCTGTGCCAATGGCTATTGGCTGACCTGGGACGTAACGTCGACGTAACAACTCTGCCACTCTCAATCAGTACTCGTGATTACTTGACCGTTTATTATCAGAACGTTCGTGGTTTTAGGACTAAAACGAACGCTTTGCTTCACTCGTTGCTCTCCTGTGATTTCGACGTTGTAGTTTTCCCCGAAACGTGGTTTCATACCGACATTGTGAACACCGAGTTAGTAGCTAACTATGCAATCTATCGTTGTGGTCGGAATTCTCGCATCAGCTCATTTCAACGCGGTGGCGGTGGTTTGGTTTCCCATGATTTTTACTATTCTACTAGTCGAGCCCTTTCGTTTAATATCCATATTGATGTGATTTTGAAAAAAAAATTGTGGTAGAGACCATTTTGGATTTGCATTTTTCATAAATAGCCGTGTTCTACTAATGATGCCTGTTGACTGTCCTATTGGACAGCACGTACCCTCTTAGAATGTCATTGACGCAGCCACTGATCCGGAATGTCAGAGCTGCCGGCTGTCACTAGTTGTGAGTAAACAAAACAAAACAAAGAAAAAAGGAGAAAAGTGATTCAAGAAAACATAATTCGATTGTGAATTCCTAGAAATATTTGCTGCTTAATTTATTATATGTTCTTACTTGCTACTTAATTAATAAGTAGCTTTCTTAAGAGTAAGATTCTTAAAAAGCGAGGTGAGTTTCTATTGAATATATAATAACTTAAAACTAATTGAAAACTACTTCCTAGATCCTATAATTATATTCAAAGTTTAGACACATAATTTAACCTAATTGAACGTAATGGCATTCGTTCGCTGGCTTACCAATTCAATTTCTAATGCTAAATTGAATTGGTAAGCCAGGAAAAACAATATATTTTCTTCGAACATAGCCGATAACTGAATATTGTTATAGCTCTTGCCATTATACTAAGGAAACTGTATCACCCGCTGAATCCGAACTAGGGAAACTTAACGTAAGTGAGATTGAACTCGAAACGTGAACTTAACCATAACCTAATACAAACTTATCGTTACTATTTACATATCTATATATATATATATATATATATATATATATATATATATATATATATATATATATATATATATATATATATATATATATATATATATATATATATATATATATATATAGCAAATTATTAATTCTCCCAAATAAAGAGCTTAGCGTAGTTATTGTAGCTCTGGAGTTTTTGTGATACGGAAGAACTTCCCTGGTAATTTGTCAATTGAAGCGCAATCTCGACAATGCCCCTTCATTTGATACCCATATTGATGGGATTTTGAAAAAAATATGTATATGGCGCCATTTTGTAGCGACGGCCATTTTGGATTTGCATTTTTCATAAACAACTGTATTCTGATAGTCAAGCCCTTTCATTTGATACCCATATTGATGGGGTTTTGAGAAAATATGTGATTCACCATTTTGTAGTGGCCGCCATCTTGGATTTTCAAGATAATGAAATACGCAGTTTTATAGTGACTGTAGAGAGAAGGTGTGTTCCAAATTTCAGATCAATCGGTCAACAGGAGGGGGGTCTAATTATGGGACAGCGCTACAGACATGTGACAAACATACAAACATACAAACAGGGCAAGCTAAATAAAACCGTTTAATATAAATTGGACATATGGTGATGGTGAAATTGTGTTTTTGGGTAGCTGTCGCCATATGTACAAAGTTCAAAACATCGAAAAGGTCGGGTCAAAATCGGCTGTTTCCGATTAATTTGACGGAGTTGCTCCTTTATGCATTATTTTTTGTAAGGAAAATACAGCAGTAAAAAAATCGAAAAAAATCGATGACGCACTTTGCCAGTATATGTTCGTCAGAGTATCGAACAAATTCCATTTTTTTGTAAGATTATTTTGCTTTACGCGAATTCATTGAAAAGTCAAGACTTGATGGTATGCGGTTCCTTGTTAGAGGCAATTCTAAATCTGATTGTTGATGTTTTATTTTTGTTTGTTTGGTTGAAATGAGAAATTCACCAAAAGATACATGCAGTGATGAAGGTCTCGCTCCAAGTTCGTTAAACCTTTTGATTCGTACTGGCCGAGATTTGCTTAACCCTTAGCGAACGAATGTCGTCATACTCGCGACTTGGAAAATATTCTAAAAAAATCGAAAAATCGAATGCCGTAGTTATTGTAGCTCTGGAGTTTTTGTGATACGGAAGAACTTCCCTGGTAATTTGTCAATTGAAGCGCAATCTCGACAATGCCCTTTCATTTGATACCCATATTGATGGGATTTTGCGGCATTTCGTTATATTTCAGGAATTCTGTTAGGTTACGCCTTTTTTATGCATGCAACGTGATCTGGAGCATTCCTTTTCGAGCATTCAGTGCAAATACATATAGCGAATTCGTTTTTGTTCAGTTTCAACCCCAGTTTCAACCTAACTGCTGTCAAAACTTTTTTTTTATTCACTCAGTTTCAACCTAGTTTCGCATTAGGTTCAACCCGAAAGCTGTTGGGTTCGCACTGAGATGTTTCACGGGTTCACCTTTTCTCGCTCTGGAAATAAAGCACTTAATTTCTTAAAAATCCGTCGACCAACTGATCATCGTTCTAGAAAAATACGTTCGTCCGTTAAAGGTTAATATAGCCAAAAATTCAACAAATAACACGCTTGCATTCACCACTGATAGCAACAAAATAAGACGCCCCTTGTTTCCGGTTCGACGGTTAAGTGACCGAAATTTCCCCAGTTCTTATCGAGCCCAGCAAAGTGTGAAATGCAAAAATATAAAAATAATAACAAACAGATGAACCTACCACGAACGAACAAACGAACGAACCAAGTCCGATGCGATGCGAAAATGATGGATTATTTTCGGAACGTAAACAATAAATCAATAACCTCCGGGTGACAGGCAGCTGATTTCTTATCAAATTCTGCTACTGCTACCAAACAAAAAAAAAAGTAATACGAATGTGATTCGTGTTTCAAGCTTGGTCGCAGCCGGCCCAAAAAAAAAAAGAGAAACAGGGACGTATGGATGTTGCCAATCATGTCAAATCCTATCAGTCCGGTATGATTCATTTGTGCGATATTGGGGCAAGCTGATTTGACTTCGACATATTGCGACACAGAGCTCGGTGTTACCATGCAAATGTGGGATGAAGCGGAAAATGTGTTACCCGTTTCGTGCAGCTTTTGAGTTATGGGCAAATGAGAAAGGCCCCCTTTTCAATGGATAACAGTGTTCTACAAAACAAATCCGAGAATTTTGGAAGCATTTTATATAATTTTAATTATTAATAATAATTTTAATTGAGTTCGAAAGCATGCAAACATAAATGTACAATCCCCGGAAAAAAACCCCGATAGATATTTCTTGTTCGAATAGGCTGATGCCTGAGGGATATTTAGATGAAGAGTATAAGATATCAACACTAGCGAGAAAATGCTAGAATGGCATACCTGGATCTAGAGAAGGGTAGACTCTGGGTTTGCGAATCTAATGCCTTCTCCGAATATCTGGCCATGAAGAAGGGGGACAATCTGACGCTCTCACGAAATTAATAAATACTTGTTTTTTTTTAGCTTAGTCTCGGTTGTATTTTTATTTAGAACAATGTTTTTTGATAAATTCAAGCGTAGTTTTGATGAAATCGGCGATGAGGCGATGATTTGAAATTAATGTAATTTATTTGTCAATAAACACTCATGATCAGATGTCGAGTTATTTCTCATTATTCAGCATCGCGAGTGATGTGAGATAACAAAATAACACGTTTTATTCTGGAAGTCACTTTATTTTGAAGATTATTTTTATACTCGACTCGATAACAGAAGAGGACATGACTTCGAATCTCATCTAATGGCAGCTATCCAACACTTATTAGCTGAGCAGAATAGGGAGAATTGTTTACTATGCCATTGTGTTTTTTGGCTTTTCGCGCGAAGGTTCTACTTCATGTTTTGAACTCGGTATGATATGCAAAAGCACCAAAAGCCATGCTCTATATGGTCGTTGATGGACTTAGTTTCCTGTGTTAAAGGATTAATGTATGGCACATATTCCGGGATATGAGTGGTTAGTTGAAAATTAGCATAAATTTAGTGTGGAACGCACATTTATAACGAAGGCTGCTATCAATAGGTCTTGACTACGAGTCTTTAATCTCAATTTTTAAGCAAATTCATTTCTGAGAAAATATAGATAACGACAAAAATTGACGAACTGAATATGGCCATTTATCTGTGAATGTTTTGGGCGATGGCGAATAGTCAATACCATTTAGCAAAAAATGAGCACTTTGATACTTTGAAAAGGCAAATTAGAGAACTTCTGTAAATACCGACATTCTTAGAATATTTACTGTCTGCATTTTTAGAAAGTCGACACAGGATGCACCAATAAAAAAAAATGCAAAAATATTTCCGTCTTGCTTTTGAGTAATTTTGACAATGTTCCGAGAATCGATTACACAATCGAATGGATTTTCCACTCATAGTTCAAATCCACGTTTTGTAATGGGAGATATAATAATTCCACAACAATTATATTGTCCGTAATTTTGGTGATTATCTGCATATGATTACATCTGTGCCATTAGTTGCATTCACGAGATGAACATACTTCATGGAGTTTATCAATACAGTAGAACCTCGATTATCCGCGGAATAGTCTGGCTAGGTAACCGTGGATCTAGAAATTCGCGGATAACGCAATAAATTACTAAAAAAGAGATGCAAACTGAAAAAAAAAAGATATTTCAGCATGATAACTATGTTTTATCAATACAGGAATCATTAAACTATCCATCGTGTACACCAGAAATCGACTAATGTGAAATCCATGACCAAAACAAAAAAAAAGCAAAATCCTACTACGCACTGATAAATTCCGGGTAAGTTCATAGCATTACTATGGAACTCGCTCTCGCGGATAATCGAGGTTCCACTGAATTTGAATTCCTTTTCCTTCCTTATGTGGTGAAGTTCCAATATTGGTAAAGGCTGATTTAGACGATGCCAGTCAGCGCTCTAGTTGAGGTATCCAGTGAACAGAGAACAGACACTCTGTCCAAGTTACTTGTACCAGTATCGAACAAGTAATTGGCCTCTATCTTGAACATAGTGTCTGTTCTCTATTCACTGGACACTTCAACTAGAGCGCTGACTGGCATCGTCTAAATCAGCCTTAACTCCCCACATGATATTCGGTGTCATCAGTCTGAGGTGTCATCATTCTGAGGTGGCTATCATTTATTGCCCAGGCTTCCGTAACTCGAGTGCAATATATGGAAGAATCTAAATTAATTAAGTTCTCGATATCTATTTTAGGAGAAAAACGTGGAAAAACTCAGTATTTTGTTGAGTTATTTGTTGCCTGATGTATATTTTTTATATAATTGGAAAACATGTAGTAATGAATAAGGAAGTTGGTGTCAGAGACACAACCGCGATTTCAACGTGGGAATTGCAAAGTTATAGCATTCAATTCGCTCAATTCAATTATCACTTTTGATATTAACTTTAGAGGAACGAAATTTTAGTAGAATTTTTTGATGAGCCTGATGCGTGATTTTGTTGTAACTTTATCGTAGGCTACAAAAACAGAAATAAATTTTCAAGTCTCAGTCTCAGCATATGGTATTCGCTGATCGCTGCCTAGAGAGAAATAAAAAAAACGAATGTCACTGAGTCATGTAATTTATACCTTTCGACTGATGCAAAGTTACATGCTTTTTACCTTTGTATATTTTCCCATATTTGTTAGCAGTTAGTAAGAAACGCTGCGACAACGCAATTTATATATTCGTTCATTGCAACGTGACATGTTGCATTCTTTGACTTGCACTGTTTACAGCACAACCGAGAGAGCACAAATATCTTATACCCTTCGACTTATCAGAACGCGGGATTTTCATTTAGATATTGCTTGACAATTTTCATTTGTTCAATATCTCAATAGGTGTGTAGAAGTATTTCCTTTCGATTGATGTAAGGATATTAGCATTCTATCGAGGAATGGCGGTGCGTAAATCGCAATGTTTCCTCTCTCCTCTCTCATTGCCCGTAGAACGAACGCTGCATTTGATTCGTGTATGTGAGCGTCTCCCGGAGGGCAACTGATTGCAATTGATAGAGAAAAGATTATTCAATTCTCTCACGTAAAATAACGCTCACGTGTTGGCATTTAGCGCCGTAATTCGGACGTGCAACGATATGAAAATCGATGCGACAAAAAAGCACTTTTTTAGTTACAAAATTTAATTTTTCTAAATTTTATAGCAAAAATACGTACCATAATTATTCAAAAAAGTCCAAAGGTATCTGAAATTAGAAAGTAATATTTTATTAGTTACAAACACATCATTCACTAGTAATAGCATTGTGAGACGGCTAATAAAACAATACAATTAAGGTGGAATTAATTTTTATCAATCAGCATAGACTTCTTGAACCTAGAGCAGACAACTAGGTGTATTTACATCTCAAACGAGACATCGCTTTCGCCATGCAGGATCGGCTTGTGTTTGCGAAAACCTCTTCTGATTATTTTTAGATTTTTAAACGAGTAGTATTCGCTATTAATTCTATTACATTTATAAAATCCAAAATCAAAAGTTGTATCAATAATTAAATTTGAATATTCAATTCTAATTATCGTTATTAAAATGATACAGGGACCGCACAAAAGAAAATTGCATAAAAAAATCGTGCAAAACATCACCAATAGCTTTAAAAAATCGTGTTCGGTATATAATTTGAAAAATACTTTTTTGGTGCAATAGATAGGGACCGCATAAACAAAATTTTCCCCAAGAAAATAACTCAAATCCACGCAGTTTACCGTTCGATTTACTTTTATTTCCCTACTTTGCGATGGGACAGTTTGCCTTTTCGGTTGCACGTGACTTTGTTGTGGTTTTAATTGCATGTCTAAACTCGTTGCTGTTAGACATCATGTCATGCGCAATTTGATGGAAGGATGGAAATTATTCGCGAAGCGGAAAATTTAAACTCAAATATACTTTTTTCGCACTGAAATGCATATAAACCATCGAAAAAAAACTAAATGGACGATAACTTCATCTTCTTTTCATGGACCGCACAAAAAAAAACCGCATAAAAACAGGTTTTACTGTATTGATAAGTACAAATACAAAACAAAAATACTAAAATACTAAAATACTAAAATACTAAAATACTAAAATACTAAAATACTAAAATACTAAAATACTAAAATACTAAAATACTAAAATACTAAAATACTAAAATACTAAAATACTAAAATACTAAAATACTAAAATACTAAAATACTAAAATACTAAAATACTAAAATACTAAAATACTAAAATACTAAAATACTAAAATACTAAAATACTAAAATACTAAAATACTAAAATACTGAAATACTAAAATACTAAAATACTAAAATACTAAAATACTAAAATACTAAAATACTAAAATACTAAAATACTAAAATACTAAAATACTAAAATACTAAAATACTAAAATACTAAAATACTAAAATACTAAAATACTAAAATACTAAAATACTAAAATACTAAAATACTAAAATACTAAAAAACTAAAATACTAAAATACTAAAATACTAAAATACTAAAATACTAAAATACTAAAATACAAAATACAACCAACCGATCCACACAAACGTATATTTTACAGCTCTGCATCTTATTCTCTTTAAGCTACTGTATGATTCTATTTCTCAGTCATAGCGGCAAAGCAATAGAATATTTAAATTTAACAATTTAACTCCCAGTCTCTCAGACTCCCAGTCCTATCATTTGCTGTGGACTGCTCGCTGGCTAGAGCAATACTGGAAAATAGAAATCTCAAACGACATCTTTTATACTTTCACCCGGTTACTTGTGTTCTGACGCTACGTTATATGTCAATTTTTGACGGAATGTCTGGGAGAACACAGATTGCTGATGGCAATTGATCAATCAGAATGTGGAATTTGGTTTGGACAACGTCTAAAATTTTCAATTATTCAATAGTTTCCTTTCAAAAAAAAAAAAAAACAAAATTAAGTGTATAATTATTTCTAATCAATTGATGCAAACATCTCTATGATGCATCATGTGGTCGAGTTACAAGCGTCATTCTTTCCTTACAAGTTGGCTTTCAAAATTTTCATTTTACATCCTATTACTTCTCATTGAACGTAGTCCTATTTTGAAATTGCATCATATAACAGCATTGTGACGCTTTCTTTTGACACTACTGAAAACTCATGACTAAACCAACTACTAGAAAGCAGTTAATGAAAGTAAAACATATATTTAGGTACGAAAAATATAAAAAAAATACACTTGGACGATTCGGATCTCGAATAATAGACATATTTTTCATGTTTAAACGCAAACTTATCTTAAGCAATGCTCCCGCTCACAATACAATGAACTATTATCATATTGATTTTGAGGGTGCTATCACTAATATATTTTATTTGTATCATTGTTAACAATGTGGATCAATCACTCTGTAATGTTCTTATTGTGTAATTGGATAGCTTGAGAGCCAAAGTAGTTCAGTTCGGCTCAACTTGTGTATCATTTATAATACAACTTATTGACTTCCCATGATTCTAGTAACTTACCATTCAGCCATCGCATTATGACTCTCATATTTATTGTCATATTTTCGGTTTGATTAGCACAAATTTAAGCACCACCACGGTCATCTCATTTACATAGGCTTGTTTATGACTGCAACCCGATGTTATGTTCGCCAGCTTGAATGTTAAAGTTTTTTTTGCGGCGTTGACTGTATGTCAACCTTTCACCAATGATCTGCACGCGGGGACGAGCGAACAGGTGTAATAAAATATTCCTGGCACAACTCCAGGGCGCTGTTTATGGCTTTCCCGGATATTTTAGCGACAGTTCTGCAAAACTCCCCGGGTCGATGCTGTTCTGCAAACAAATTTTAACTTTATTGTCCGATCGTAAAGCACAAAAACAAACCACTTCAAGTGCACCCACCTGCCAGCCACCCGCTACAAATATTTTGCAAATAAAAACCGAGCTCATTCCGTTCGATTCTCGCGACCAGGTTGACGAAAATTCGGGGTTTTTTTCGGGGTGCGTTTCGGCGCCCTGCCACTGCTGGCGGGAGCGTTGGACCGAAAGCCACAAAAACGAACAACACAAACGGGCACTCCAAGATTTATGACAATCATAAATTAGCATAATCGTGTTGTAGCAGCAGCAGCCGGAGTGAATACACCAATACCAAAAATGGATTTAATGCGTTAATCCTGTTGAGCACAAGGCGCACGAGGATCGCGGCTCTTCGTCCCCATGGGTGGGATGGGTCAAGCCGGACGAAAAAATAACACCTATCGGTGTCATCGCGGAACGCCACCCAACAGGTTTCGGTGAATTTTTAATCGACTCTGGTGCTGGCATATAATTTGTGAAAACAATTATCGGAAGCTGGTGCCAGTGTTTGGTTTGCATTAAAGTGTGTACGATTTAATGGGTATTGACCGATGGTCGCTCTCGAAGAAGAATGCGGTTGTTTGCTGAATATAATTACCACATGATGTTAATTCAAGCGCGTAATTTTGGTTTTCGAATATGACAATATTGGCTATGGTGTGTGAAAAAAACACACACAGAACTATTTATACAGATTTGAAGTGAGGAATCCGGTGTACGGTTTAAATTAACGCCCAATTGACGCACGAATGGAGCGGTTGTGTTTTACTGCGAGTCAGCATAATTACTTTCTACCAGCACCGATCAACGTTAACCGGGGGGTCACCAACTTTTCAATATTGACAGCTTACCATCATCAGCTAGTCAGAATGCGCTGAAATTGCAACACGACCACCACAGAAATTCGTGTCTAAATCAGATGGTAAAACTGTCAGTGCATTCATGCAAATTATGACACGCCACTTTTGAAACGATCGACCACTTTGTCAATCATTGGAGGGTGATGTGCTGACAGCTGCTAGCCATACAAACATTATGCGGCAGACAGAGAGATTGCACACATCCGTCAATCTCTGAAGGCTGGCGAGGAAGGTTTAGGAACTGCAACTGCAAGCATAAATCATGTCGTTGCAGTATTGGAAGCTTGCCGCAATTTGTTCAGCGCATAACACAGGAAGTCGAGTCGAAAGTTGAACTATTCCGTTGCGATTGAGTCATACACTAGTTACAGCTTATTTACATAAGTGCCTTTCATCAGAGCTTCTCACAGCCAAGGCACTGATAATGGGTCAACAACTTAAATCTAACGACTCTTAATTGTTTTCAGCGCCGTGTGTTTATAAAAATAACGCGTTTGAGCGATTAGTCTCTGCTCGTATCGAATTATCACAGATCGCTAGGCGCACCGATTTAACTCAACTTCTCTTAATTCTTTAATGGTGACTCAAAATTGCTTTAGTTCAGCCAGAAATGAAGCTGTCGTCTTTGTTGAGAACCGTGTCCTGCAATTTCAATTATTTCCCACTCCAGTTACGTCAGCCTAGCGAAATCTCCACAGGAAATGACGCCCAGCAGCGAATCATCCGCCATAAAACACCACGCGTGCGCCCACATCATCACGGCGGCGTTGGCCGAAGGGTCCCCCGGGAGCCATAAATTAGTGCCAATATCAACAGTCAATCGTCTGACCAGTGGGAGACGACATTCGCGCGCAAACGAAGCGTGGATTGTGTGTCCCCAGCCAGCCCAGTCAGCAGTACTCAGTCAAAGGAAATAGGAATAAAATTTATTGATAATTCCTTACGTGAGTCAAGTCGAGCACAGCATATTGGCGTTTAATGCTGCGAAAATATGGCACAATGGCAATATGTGCGAGACGAGAATGAACTGTGGCTGTTGGACCAACCCGATAATCGAGACGCGTCTGGCGCGTCTACTCGGTTGGTTCGCAAGACACGAGCAAGCTAGCCACATGCATCTCGGCTAGAGTGATTCATGTCCAGGGATGCACTCGGTCGAGTGGAGTATTTTATCATAAAACATAATGATTGCTGAAAGCGTTGAACTACTTGTACCATCAAAGAGTTTTACGTTGGGTTCGGAATTGGGTCAATTATTGTCAGTTATAGTAGTTATTTTAGTAATTTTTCAAAGAAAACATGAAAAAGTTATTGTTTGGCAAATACTTTTCTGTAGAAGTGCTCTTCTTCCAATGTATGGATGACTAGTTGTTTATTACATGAGCTATTCATATAGTTTTTTGAGAATAAAAATTGTTTTCCATAAAAAAAACATTTTTGAGAAAAAAAAATTATTCACCAAGAGAATTTTTCAGTGTATTTTCTAATTTTTTATATATTTCAATGAAAATTCCTACACTCATTCTCTGGCCTAAATTTTCTAAGTCTAATTGTTTTGAGTTATTTTTTTGTAATTCTGAGGTTTTTTTCCTAGTGTTTTAAGAAAATATCTAAATGAAAAACTATAAACCTTCGAAAATAACTTTTTTTGTCAGAGAATGAAAAGCTGGAAATTCTATAAAATAATCACCAATTCATCCATACATCAGAAGAAGAGCACTTTAACATGTGTTTCCAAACAATAACTTCTTCATGTGTTTTTTCAATATTTTTAATAAAAATTTGTAAAAATTAAGAAAAAGTCACAGGAGGGTTGTGTCCGAGACACAACCGTATAGTTGACGTAGGATTCCGTTAGGCTATCTGTTGGTTTTAGATATTTTTAAAGAATTACATCGTTTAGTAATGATTTGGTGGCCCTGAAAAAGGGTGTTTTGTTTGGTTGTTGGGTATTGTTTGTTCACTTCACCAGTGTTTACCGAGTGATGATGACAGAAGGATGCTAAACAGTCGTTGGATGGAACGTATCAGATAAAAGATGTCGAAGAGGAACGAGATATGATGAAAACCGTCCTCTGTGACCCTAGACGAAATGCCTCCTGTGTTATGTGTGGGTGAAATAAAGAAAAAATAAACTCACCGAAGTAATATAAGATAATTACCAATACCAAATACAATTATCAATTTTTCTCATCAGCAAAAAATTGTTACTTCAATATAGAGAAAACATATTTGAAATGTAAAAGGTAATTTTCTTTTCTATTTTTTACTTCCTGAGCGTTTATTCAACCTAATGCGAATTTTAATTGGACTAACAACACCTATACTATACTATATGTTGAGCATATAGAAAATAACTTTTTCTAATACACACAACAAAACAGACAGCTTAAACCGAACGACCCGTTCTTGAGCGGGAACACAACATGGTTTTTATTTATGAAAATTGAAATAAATCGTTCTATATGTCAAGTCATTTTTCACACAACTGCTACCATACACAATTTTACACCTACACTTGTGCTAAATTTTTCACAATACGCGATCGGTCATTGATATGAAATTTCACGAAGCAACCAACATTAAAGTTCCAAATTTAAATTTTATTAAATTTGGAACTATTCGTATCACTCACCTTACTTGCGATACACTGCATTTCATAACTATAGAACCACTCCATTTTTATGAGTTTCCAAAGATATGTAAGCAGTCGATTGAATTAAAGTATATAGTATAGAATTAAATAACTATCTTCATTTATAGGACTGGCCATTTGAACTTTATTGTTGTGTCCAGGCGTGAAACATTCGAAAAACTAAAATTCCAGTGTTTCATAACTATAAAACCAGATGGAAAAACTCTCTCTCCTTTGAAAAATTAACGTCGATTTCGTATGAATTACGATAAGTTTTTAATTCGTAGGTCATCTTCAGTTCTCAATCAAACTCAATCAATAACTTATGAGGAGTGATCGTACGAATAGTAGATGCAGCTTACAAGCAGTATGAGTGATTTGAAGAGCTTAAACGAGCAGTATCCTCTGCGTAGAACGAGATATACACTACAACATGGCGCAGCTTGGTCGAAACCACCCCGAATGGGTTATTTGAACTGATTGAGAACTAAAGATGACCTACGAATTAAAAATTTATCGTAATTCATACGAAATCGTGGTTAATTTTTTAAAGAAGGGAGAGTTTTTTCATCTGGTTCTACAGTTTTTGAATGTTTCGCGCTTGAACAGAATAATAAAGTTGAAATGACCCGTCTTATAAATGAAGATAGTTATTATACCCTACACTATATGCTTTAATTCATCCGACTTCTTACATATCTCTGGAAACACTGAAAAAATGAGTGGTTCTATAGTTGTGAAACGCAGTGTACAAAAATGCCCCCGACTTGCAAATATTTGCAACGCCGAGTTCACCTGGGCACGTTGGTTTTGATGCCTCTGTTAGGGATCACTTTTCGGTGAGAACAAAAGTTCCCATTACATTCATGTATTTGCAATGTCGATTTCCCCCAGGCAGCTTGGTTTTGATGTCTCTGTGAGGGAACACATTTCGGTGCGAGCAAAAGCTCCCCCTTCTTTCATGTATTTGCAATGCCGATTTCCCCCAGGCAGCTTGATATTGATGTCTCTGTTGGGGAACACATTTCGATGCGAGCAAAAGCTGCCCTTACTTTCATGTATTTGCAATGCCGATTTACCCCAGGCAGCTTGGTTTTGATGTCACTATTAGAGGTATATAGGTATAAAAGAGGGTATTTTCGTTAAGATAGGGGTTGCGATTTTTCAATTGTTCGATAGTTAGTTTATGACATGTATTATTTTCTTCAATATTAAAAATTGCTATGGAGTGTCGAAATCGATTGACGCAAAAATTTTATCAATCCATCATGAAATGACTGAGCAATAAGCGTTTAAAATTGGACAATTTTCACGATGCGCTCGATTCTCCGTTTTTAATTTGTCCCCTAATATGTTCCCGAAAGACGTAAACCTACGTCAAAAAACCTTTTTCAAAAATTAGTCTATTCTAATCTACTCTTTAAAATTATTTTTTACTATAAAATTTCAGTTCTTCTACCGAAACTCAACATTATAATATCAGGTTATTTTCAGACACAATTCTCCATCCACTTGCAAATAACATGTTTCTCCATTACATGGAATAAAAATTTGATACGGAAAATATGATAGAATGAAGACAGCCCTAAATAGGACAATTCCTTCCTCGAGTTTTGCTCTTATCAACACATTCGGCGATCCATTTTTATTTATATAGATAGAAGACTATATAGGAGTGCGTTTTATCACATTAAAATCCATTTCCACTTTCGAACGAAGATCAATTTCGTTACCGCAAACATCAAATGGACTAACAACGCTTGTCAATATGGCGATCTATAAATGGCTACTGTGTGAATGTACCATATGTAATGGTATAGAAGGAATACTGGCGAATGACAACTGTGTAATGTGCTAATTATAGATATGATAACCATGCGACATGTACACGATCAAAATTCGGCTCTGTTACATCTAAAATGCTAATGAGCCTTAAATAAATAAATGGGATAAAAAAAAATAAAAAAATATGGCGATCTACCATAGAAACCGTTTATCGATCCCTATAACATCTATATGCTAAGCTTGATTCCATTTGTTTGTTTAGTCCTCGAGTTGTTCAGCACACCCCCCCCCCCTTATTTACATTTATTGCTCCCTAAAACCTCCATATGCCCAATTTGGTTCTATTTGCTTGATTCGTTATCGAGTTATGCAGAAATTTGTGTTTAATTTCTATGGCAGCGCCCCCCTCCCCCCTTACAAAGGAGGGGAGAGTGTAGAACCACCTTAGAAATGTTTCTTGCCCCCTAAAATCTCCACATGCCAAATTTGGTTCCGTTTGCTTGATTAGCTCTTGAAGAAGCCCCCGTCAAGAAGGGGAAGAGTGTTTATTCACATAGAAACGTTTCGCGTCCCCTAAAATCTTCGCATGCCAAATTTGGTTACATTTGCTTGATTAGTTTTCGAGTGATGCGAGAAATTTGTCTTTCATTTGTATGACAGATTCCCCTTAGAGAGGGGGGGAGGGAGTGGAGTGTCTAACTAATGTAAAAACATTTATTGCACTCTTGAACCTCCACATGAAAAATTTGGTTTCATTTGCTTGATTAATTATCGAGTAATGCAGAAATTTGTGTTTCAATTGTATGGCAGAAACCGCCCCTCCACCCCCCTCTGAGAGGGGGTAGTGTAGGTTGGTAGTATAACTATTAAATATTGATAGCATGCACCCGTGGCCGCGTGGTTAGCGTCTCATATTATTATGCCGGGTGTTCGGGTTCGATTCCCGTTCTGGTCGGAGGATTTTTCGTAAAAAAATTTCCTTCGACTTGCACTGTGGTCACGCGTATTCAAGAGCTTGCCCCTCGGAATACATTCAAGGCGTGTTATTTGGCTTAAGAAATCTCAACCAAGTGTTAATAAATGACGCTAGTTAATGCATACGTTGAGACGGCAAAAGTTCCACAAGGGAACGTTAACGCCATTCAAGAAGAAGAAGGCATGTTGACAATCACCTTATGTTCAAAGAGTTTCATGGCTTTTGGGTACTCTGTATTTCAGGAGAGTTGTCGCATGTCAAAATAAAAAAAAGAATTCGCTCTCTCGGAATTTGATCCCGGTATTTGAGAAATTTCCCGTAGAATTTGATTTATTCGATTCAGTGTCTTATGTATGACTGTTTACATTTTTTAGGAGGGGTAACAGACACTTTCTTCCCTTTTTTGGCTACAAGTCGTTACAAACCCAGCGCCGAATCTAGAATACTCTCCAAACCACTCATCTCTGGACTGTAACACTCACAATGGCTTCCACTACGGCATTAAGGTTGACGTCAATGATGTTGATGTCGATGATGGCACCACCCCTTTGGACGCCTGATCTCCGCACTATACCTTCTAAAGCTATGTTGAACAGCATATTCGAAAGCCTGTCACCTTGCTGCAGACCGTGGTACATCACGAACGAGTCCGATTCGGCAATTCTTCGTCGGTTCATACCCTCAGATTGAACCGATGAATAGCACTATATAGCCGCTTGCTCTCGACTTTGAAAATTTCTGGAATGCTGTCTTTTTCAAGTGCTCTCTACAACCTTTCTACAACTCATCCAATGTCGGTGGTTCTACAGCTTGTTCATCATCCACAATTTCCATTCGGTCCTCTTGAACAACTTTGCTTGCCTCGCCATTTAATAGCACCTTGAAATGTTGTTTGCCCGGCCAACTGTGTCTTATCGGTAATCAGGTTCCCCATCCTATCATTGCACATAACAGGGACTGGTACGGTCCAGTTCCTGAACCCGTTTACTGCTTAAAAAAAATTTATTGTGTCATACCTGGAGAAACAATTTTCCGCCTCCGGAAGCGATCTTATAACGATGAAGTCTCTTTTCGATAGCTCTTGCCTCTCGGTATCCCTCGTTGATCTGTCGTGACATTTGCTGCTTCCAAAATGTGGCCTCTGGTCAGGTTCTTATCATTCCTCACATTCCGGCTCTCCACATCAAACTACCTGCTACATGTGATAGTTGCCGTCGTGCCCAATATTTCTCATGCTGTGGAACTGACCGTGTCGTGGGTGTGGTTTTACTGCTTGTTCGGCTTTGCTCCAACAGGTTCAATGAACATCTTCGGTTAATAACCGCTGTGTGTTCAACGTTTCCTTCCTCGTCGTTTTTGATTTGGATACGTTTGACAACCGGGTCGGAATCTGGCATACAACTAAACAGTTGAAATTTTGTCCTCTAAAGGTCCTCACATCGATGACATCTGCCTCTATTGTAGGTACTTGAAGGAGTGCTCTCTATCGGGTCGCCAGCCGAGAATTCTTGTATGCCAGCGCACTTCATGGATGGACGCAACCTCACTCACGTTCCACAGCTCTTTCGCCAGAATGCTTACGCATGTTAGCTCGAGTAGGGTCCTCACATTCCATGTTCCATGTTTCCAATCGTATTCATTCGCTTAAGTCTATTCTGAATTTTTCTCTAGATTCCTAGTACTCTCTGTCCAACCTCTATTAAATCAGGAGATGATCTTGCTGCTTTGTCTAATTCTAAACAAACAACGATTCAATTTATATTCTAGAGTATTGATGTCAGTAATTACCATACACTGCATGATTTTCATATGTGACGCTGTTTGTAAAAAAAATGTTTTTGTATATTTTAAGTGTCAAGTTTGTATAACACCAATTACATTTTCCGTTGTTTTAGTTCTTCTGATCAATAAATCTGGAGAATACTGGAGGGAAAAGTGCTCACGGAGAGAGAAAAAGAACAAATCGATACATTTCACCAAGTAAATGTTGGTATCAAATAAATTGCTCGTCAGATTGGACGATCCTATCAAGTAGATCAATTATTTGGCGAATCCTCGAGAATACGGTAAGGAGATGTTATCTATGTTATCTATAGTGACGAAAAAAAGCTCATTTTGGATGGTCCTGATGGTTTCAATCCTCTACTATCGTTCTACGTAGATATTGTCGCTAAAAAACCACATTCCAGCAAGATAATGCCACTATTCGTACCAGCAAGGAAACTAACCAATGGATTAAGGACCAAAAACTTGACTAATTGGACTAGCCGGCTCGCTCTCCAGACTTTAAACCTGTTAAAAATCCTTGGGGTCCTAGTACGCAGAATCTATGCTGAGGGAAAGCAATGTACCATGGTTGACAAACTCAAGTCCGCGATTTCGGAGACATGAGAAAATTTCGAGAAATCCGTTCTGCAAACTTTGGTAAATAGTATGCCAAAATGAATTTTCCAGGTTATTAACCAAAATGGCATGGTTAACAATTATTAATAGTCTTATAGCAACTGGACAGCTGAAATCTATATATATATATATATATATATATATATATATATATATATATATATATATATATATATATATATATATATATATATATATATATATGCAATGTTGGTAATTTTAGCAACATGATTTACCGATATCACGATCAATCGCATAAAGATGGTGGAGTGACTTACTCCAACGGTATGAGTAAATGCTGAGTATGTGGAATAATTCAATGTTGAATCCGAGGACTTACAATGCTAAGAACCAATATTATTTTATTTTACTACTGATCTGATTGTTTCATTATCTACTTGAAGATTCAGATGCAGAAATTTAGGTAATTATAACATCAAAAACCACAATTGCTTCTCTTTGTTCATCGTGTACAGAAAATAGTAATTATATGAGCAGCGTTTCAATGGTTTCTTATATTCATCTATTAGGAAACACTAAGTAATAAGACACTATCATGACAGACATGTTTGGACTCTACAAAGAATGTGATTCAAAAGTAGATTTAGCTTATAGCACATACTACTGACAATTGTTGATTTTCGAACGATGTATTAAAGCTGTATGGAATTACGCCTGTTATGCGGACAAACAGTGATTTTTCGGAAACGTTTTTTCAAAATTGCTCAAATGTTTTTGAACAAAAAATGTTTGTTTGCATATTGAGCAAACGTATTACATTGTGTAGAATGCGAAACAGCGGAAAAGACGATTTTGTTAATTTTGTCGTTTACGTCTCCTATACAAACATGAGCAGTATTGATGATAACAAAAAATAAATTTTGGGCGGGACGAAGTTTGCGCGGTCAGCTAGTTATCATATAAAAGCCCAATAAATAAATAATCGACTCTTTTGAATGGAATTGACGTTAAATATATTTCATTCTAACCATTCAACAATGTATGAAAATACCTTGTTGAAATTCTAACTGTTTGTGTTATAACGAAATATATTCAAGATGGTCAGAAGTTGAACAGTGTACAATTGTACAATACAATTGCTTGGAACAATCGAAAATATGATATTTCACTTTTAATCTATTCTAATTTCGACATTGCCAATAATTGATGAAGCGGTTCTGTTCTTATTAGCCCTATCACTTAACTGGAAGGTAGATAGCTTTTTACCCTGGCTGAAGTTATTGTGTTTATTTCCGTTATCTCTCACATTCCTATTCCCGTGTGATCTATTTTGAAAACAACATCTGATTCGGAATGCTTTCTAGTCAGAAAACCAATTCACAAAAAAAACGTGCCATGTACTCCAATGACTGTTCAAAAATGTATATTCTATCTATTCGCGATTAACTGGTCTGATGAACTGTACGTAAATTGATTGGGATTCTAAACATTTCATACATGTTTGAGAATAATGTACCGTTCTGACTCATATTATTAACAAACTCAAGTTCCGAACACTTCATTTTAAAAACTGAAACACTTTACACACTTTTTTTAAAAAAAAACTTTACTGAACATCAATGTAAAAAATAATTGAATAAGGAAAACTCCGATATTATTTCGGGTGTATCCTTCCGTATAATAACATTTATAGGTATCAAAACAACATTGATGTCCAGTAAATTTAGTTTTCAAAATGAAGCGTTCAGAATTTGTGTCAAAAATGAAGTGTTCGAAATTTGAGTCAAAACGGCACCAACACTATCTCGCATAAACTTTGTCTTCGCCACCAAATTCATCCCTGAGGGCCCCCATCGACTCGCGAATGAAATCGAAGGAGGCAACCGAGACGGATTGCAAATGCACAAACGAGCGTGCAAATATAATTTTTATTTCTTCTTAAAGTGGCAAAAAGATCGATAGTGGGGAAGATATTAAATAAATAATAACGCTTATTCGCTGCCATGCGTTTTGAACAAGACGGGTAAACATGAATATTTATTTTCAGCCGTACCATTGGCTGTGTGCGTCTATTTGCTGGCGACATGTTCGAGCTTTCTCAAGCTGGGGAGGTCTCGTAAGGTGAGTGGTTGTGACGAAGGGTGGGCAAAAGTTTGCCCACGATGTGCAGCCGGACTTGAGATGCTTGTTAGTAATAGAAGTGGTACAAACCTCCATGTCTGCTGTTGGACAAGAAGTATCACTACACGGTAAGTCAGCAGTCTTATGGAATTTAATAGGTAATCTCAAAAGGGACAGGTATGTAGCTCTGTATCATAACTGATGATCCCTATGCCTAATGAATGCGATTAACCACTTTCCGCAATCCAATCATCGCTCCAGTCCTCAAGCCAAAGTACGCGTTTAGCAAGCGCCAGGAATTTTAAGCGAACGGCGAAACGGCATGAAAATGCTGCGCCAAGGTACGTGATGTACATTTTTAATCACGTTTTGTGATTTGATACTATCCGGACTTGTTGTCATTCGTTCCGTCGAGCTCCGGCCATCCACGACGACATGATTCATTTATTACCAGTTTTTGTTTTAATAACTCTGTCGCTCGGTCTCCCCCTCTCAAGGTCACCTGTATGGTCTCTCTTGGAGGATACAGTTCGAACGGATTGGACGGGATGTTGTGTACATGCTCTAATATTTATAAGTGCGATAAGAGCATGTTCATGCAACACATATTCGTCGATAAAAAGCCGTCTGGAATCCAATATTTGCCATGTTTTGCGTTCGCTGCTACAACGTCCGATGATCTGATACGGAGGACAACTTCGGGAGTGTCTAACGCCGAGTGTGAGGCTGGCGTTGCTACACTTCTTTTTAATGAATGTGCGAAACCTGTTGATGGAGTCTAGTAGATTGAAAACTTGTGAAGTGAATAATTGCCGCAGATAAATCGCTTGCATTAACGAGTTTTTATAAGTATTTAGAAATTAATTAGCCACCGACTGGGTACAAACGGACTGAGTGGGAAGCAGTAACATAAATCAAACATTGTTGGCTGATGAATTATTCACGCATTCTAGCTGTTCATTATATACTTTTTGTGGCTCGCTGGAAAGTAGAGCGAAGCTTGTTGTCAAATGAGTTCTCATTGGACTGGACCGGTCACAAGGATTGCAGGAGATTGTAAGGCACTTATTTGCACGATTCTGCAGATATGACCTTTTCCAATGTGATTTAATAGTTATTCAATCGTACGATTTACCATTTCAATCTTTTCATTTTACAGAAACAGGGGTCTTCGTAGCCTAATTGGTTGCGTGTCCGCTACTAAGCGAACGATCATGAGCTCATAACTCAGGGCCCCTCTACTGACCATCTTTGTGTGTTATTCTAGCTACTATATCCAAGCAACAATCATCATCTGAAGGTAATCCCAGTCCCTTACCGCTCACATTTTCGGTCTGCTGTATCGGTTATTGGAACTATTAATAACTCAACAAAGGAAGCCTCATATCAACAGTCCCGCTGTGAACAGCCCAACTGTGAACATTCGAACAATAGCAATATTCTTACGCCGGAAAAGGCGACATGTGTTGTGCATCGATAGAATAGGAATTCTCTTACGTCTAAACGACTACTGTGTTATAGATAAACACAAATGTTTATCGATAGATAGCGCGATACTCTTACGCCATAGAAAGGTAACAGTGTAGTATACGACAAAAGTTATCTTAGGATAAAAAATGTACACGAATGAATTCGGCTCTGTTACAGCTGAATTGCTAAATGAGCCTAATATAATAAAATTGTGTTGGGATAAAAAAAATAAAAAAAAATTACAAAAATATATAGAAGTTAGAAGAGAGAAGAACCTTATGTTGGCGAAACGTTTAGACATGTGCATCATTTAGACAGCTGTCTCTTGTTTTGTGTTCGAATTGATTCGTCATTTTATCATAAATATACTGACCCCTGAACAACGCCTGGAAATTGTTCAGAGGATTCTTACTAAGCCATGGTTCAGTATGAGAAAGTTCTTGCAATCTCGATTCATTTCACGGTCGAAAAAATCGTTTATCAAAGCAACTAACACGAGTCACCATGGATCGTTGACGCACTTTGCGCTTTATGGTCCGGTGGAATCAATGGTTCATTTTTTTTTAAATGTTGCCGGCCAGAACGTAACAGTTAATGGTTCCCTTCATTTGAAGAGGCTCTGGTTTCTACAGGACGATGCAACATACCACATTATTGGAAGAAACGTTCGGCGCTCGGGATTGACCTCGATGCGTCATGCGATTTAACACAGTTTTGAGCGATTTTTTGTAAGCAGTAAACGATTGTCCTGAAAACCAACTTAAGGTAATGTAAGAAATTCAAACGCGAGAGACAGAATTAACTATCTAGTTCAGTGGTATCTAGTATGTGATAGGATCCGTATGTAGCTGACAACGTATAAACCCGGCTTAACTGCTGGAATCTTTTTCAAGAGTCTTATGGGAAAGAGAGAAAGTTTGGGATTAAACTCATATGCAATATCGAAACATGCGCCAAAAAAGACAAGTTTATTGCCACATCCTGTGCTGAAACATTGACTGAGCTAGCAGCGAAAATTGTTTGTTTGATAAGAGAAGGATTTCAATGTTACCCAGGAATTGGCTTGCCTTTTTCCTATGGATGTAGGATTTGAGGATGTCTTGGAGTATATCGTCCAAATCATCAATCAACTCGCACGTGAGTTCCAAGCTCCTTTTATTCTTTTCTTAATTTTTTTTATTCACTCGAAAACAAACTCATGTTCAAACAACAAATGTGAAATTTTCATTTTAACCATTCCCTGACATTCTCAATATCTCAAGTGTCGACAACTAGAAAAAATGTTGATGCACTGCAGTCGATTAATGCTGATTTTTCTCGCAGATTTTGATACTTCAAAGCACATGAAAGAATTCTCCAATTTTCTATACCCCATTCAGTTTCGTTGATGTACATGCCGCTGAAAACATGCAGATAGAACTCATTGAAACCCAATGTGATTTAGAGCTGCGTAATAAATTTGAAAATCATGATGTCTTGGAATGTAACTCCCGATTTGTTCCAGAAGCACGATTTCCAGAACTAATAAAACATGCTCATTTTATTACTTCTTTGTTTGAAACCACAAATATTTGTTAGCAATTGTTTCAGTTATGAATCTATCAAAGTGATGGAACAAAATCACTGACAGTTATTTGCAAAGCACGCTTCGCATCGCTATCTCTCCCATTAATGCTGATTTAGATAACATGCTCAATAAAAGTAGTTCGAATGAAATTGAAACGGCGTTGGAGTATGTTTGTATTTAAGAATTTTCTATATTGAAACAAACAATTTTAGAAAAGGTCGTGTAGTTCGATGTTCCCATTCACTCTAATCGGCTTCCTAGCAACGGTAATGTTCGGTCTGTACGAGAAGCTTGTGGCAATTGTCACGTAACTTAAGTGCGGGAAAACGTCAAAACAGATATACGAGCTACTCGAACCGTTTTCCATCAACGAAAGATTCGTATTCCTTACACCACAACAGTACCAAGAAACAGATGATGTGGGCGATAGGCCCAGAAATAGACGTCCGAGGTCGGTATGGCTGCACAATGTTATCTATGTTGTTCATGAACGCGTTCGGCGCAATCCTCTTCGGAAACAAAAACGTTCATCAGTCGAAATGAATTGGATAAATTGATCGGTGCGTACATCGATGTGTGAGTCATTTTATGACGTCCAGATTGAAGCGAATATGTTGGGAAAGATGCAAAAAACTCCTAGAACGGTTAAGAAACGAGCAGGGGCTCCTAGAACGGTTAAAAAACGAACAGGGTTTTCATATCATCTTGATCTCTAGTTATGAATTTCACAAGTATAGAACTGAATGCTTTCTAATGTGAAATAAAAAGTGAGTTCAAAAGTACCAGTTAAATACTATGTTTTACATATTTTACATTTCATTATAAAAAGTAGTGAGAAAAAAATCATTGCGGCCCGCGGCTATGATAAAAACTTTAAACCCTGTAACCCTGCGACTACTCAAGTTCTACTTCTACTACTACTTCGACTACTACTTCTAAATCAGCAGCCATTTAAATTCATTTATTGCATTTTTACATAACCAAACAACATAGTCGATATTATGACGATATTATGACACACGAGACCTACACGATAAAAACATGAATTTGAGCACAAATTGATTGGACAACATACAATATAATATAAAATTCAGGGAGGAAGCGAGCGGATAGTGCAATCGAAAGAAAACATAAATCGTCAAACTTTTTTTTTCTATATTCACTGTTCATGTTTCAAGCAAAAAAAAATCTGGATAAATTTCCTGTCTAATGATATATAACACAACATATGTCGCAATAACCATTTTGAGTAAATGCGTTTGAAAACTCTTAATAAATCGTTATATTTTTGGTAGAGTGACCCCCCTGTATGAAAATCAAAGACATAGTCCTATGTCAAAATTCGATAAATGATAAGTCAACAATTTCATTGTATTCAAATTTTAGCGAAACTCATGTTAATAAATTTAAAAAGCGTCTCGATTTTTATCGATATCTGTGAGTGCATTAACATATCCCAAACGACGTTTAATGGCTGCGTACCCTCCCTGTTCACTGACGATCTCCATCATTGAAAGATGATCAGCTTCTAAGCGATAACATTTTCCCGGCAGACAATGGGTAATATATTTATTCTCATTATGGGTTATTAAGACGCTCCCACCACTCCCAGCTACGTATGATGATTTGAGCGTATTGTTGCTTCTTCGCTCATTTTTTTTCTCAGTGCTTTTTGTTCGGTGAAACCAAAACGATTTCTAAAGAAACAAGCTTTTCGCAAGAGTCTGCGTTCACCGGAAGGTTTACAATTTGAAAAATGTCAAATGATCGCTGGAAACACTTTACGCTGAATTTCATTCAATGCGAAATGAAATTCGCTCAAGCTTAAACATAGTAATTTATGTTTTTCTGAATGCCTTTTTGTCAGGAAGCGTTAATAGTTCATACCACGTAACCAAAAAAAAAAACAAACCACCCATCGTCACTGAACAATGCTCATCAATCGACAGCAATTACTCTAAAAAAATATTAACCATAAGTGAAAGAAACTAATTTACGGCAAAAAATAAATAAATACGCACAAGTCATACCGTACCCTACTCGGATTTCGCTGGGCAAATTTCATTGCAATTGCGTTATACTATGTTACCCTCTCACGGCTTATGTACCCCTTTTTCTATGCCAATCGAAAGCTGATTAAAGCTTTTAACGATCACATCGGCAAAAACAGTGACCACACACCGGTTTCTATCTGGTGAGAGGTCCAGCAATGGCAGCAATTGTTTGCGCAGAGAAGATGGCTTTTAGTGGCGGATTTTAGCGAACTGGAACTTAATTATAGGTTTTGCCACATGCGACACGGTCACCTGTCCGAGTTCCATTTGGCAGAGTTCGCTAAGTGCTAATGGCATGCACGTTTGCACAGGGGGAGATGCAACTAACGATAAACCAGTCTCTATACTTTTTGTTGTTGCAATCGACTACAATGTAAAACTATTTGACAGTCACCGATGTGCTGACTATTCCATTTACATATGATTCGATTGCAGGACAATTTTTCACTCAACTGAACATCAAAGATAGGAACAAAAATGTCACGTCTTCCCCCAGAATTTATCACTACTTGATATTTTCAGAATAGAATTTGTTGAAGAAATTAAAAGAGGAAGGTTACATTTATAAGACTTCAGATGATGAATCATTTAATTATTTTATTTTTAGCGTAAAAAATCTGTACAATTGGAATTTTGTACAATGTACAATGTGGAATTTTCAATCTTCACTTGCTGTTTCGACTTCCAATTCACCCGTGAAGATTTTTGGACTTAACTCAAGGAGAAAAGTTTTGTGGAATGTCACTAATTTCATAGTTCAGCTGAACAATTTGCAGGCTCTATCCAACAATGAAAAAACCCTACTTTAGTGTGATAAAACACGATCCTTATCTGTCTATGAACCCATATAGGGGTAGTGAGGGCAAAGTCAAGGTCACCTGCTTGTTTGATAATGTAACTATTGACTATTGACACCGTATTGATAGTCACCTTATGTTTGAAAAATTTAATGACTTTTGAGTCGCCTTGTACTTCAGTAGTACTGTCACATGTCAAAATATAAATAAAAACAGAAATTGCTCTCACGATAGCCATTCGGCCGTAACTAAACTTTGTTCATTATATTATTAATATAACTGGGGCTGGGTCAAACTATGTTTACCTCTATCTATAAAGATAAAAAAATTAGATTTTTTATTTCATCGAAACATTGGCAACATGAAAATGAGCGCTCCATCATATCTAGAAACATTATCGAAGACAGTTTTGTCTATAGGATAACTGTTGATCTATAGATGCAAATTTTCAACAAAATTCTTTCCCTGGAGCAGTGTACTGGTTTAGAGGGCTCAAGAGAACAGATTTTCAAAATAAAATCCCTTGATACATAATTGTACACCCAGAAACATAACTTAATTTTTGAACAATTTCATACCGAAAAGAGAAAGAGAAATATAAGAGAATAAAAAATAAGGTATAAAATAGAATAAAGAAAATAAAATATAATGAGAAAAAATATACAGAGATTGAGGTAATAAAACATAACAGAGGGATAGCAAAAGTAATAACAAATAAAAAATAGAAGGATGGAGAAAATGAAGCATAGAGGGAAAAAAAAGAGAAATGGATATAAAGGAGGTATTGTGAAACAAGAATAATAGAAAAACAGAAACATATACAATACGACATCGGTTAATTTTAAACAATCAGTGTGCCCGTCAATGCGGTATTTCTAAGTAATTAAATTCTTATTTCTAACGTACAAAGTTTTTGAATGTGCCGGAGAGCTGTATTACCAGAATCACCAGGCTGTAAACGATTGCTAGGAATTGTGAATGAAACAAAGGAATAGCGTATGAAACAAAGCTATAAAATAAACGGAAGGGTACAAAAACACATAGACGTTCCAAGACACAGAAAACATATAGAATTGCAAGAGATGAAAATATAATTTAAATGAGGGAAAAATGTAAACCAAATAAAAAGAGATAGGAAAAAAGCTTAGAGATACCTAGAACTATAAAACACAAGCCGAATATAAATGAAATTAAAAAGAATAAGATAAGATAAAATAGGAAAAAAAAACAAATCAAATGAATAAATGGATAAGGAAGAGAATAATAAAATGGATAGAGAGAGTAAAAATCAAAACATGGAGAGAATAAAGAGAAGTGAAATAAGGGGATAAAGGAATGAAATAATAGAGGGCAACAGGAACTGATAAAACATGATTCAAGATATAACTAAAATTAAGGCGATATAGGAAATAGGGATGAAATGAAAATGAAAGAAATGAAAGAAAATATATTAGGTTGAGGAAAAAGTGTTCCATTATTTTTTCGGTAGCTGTCTGCAATGATCAATATCTCGAATAATATCGATCATAAAATTTCAAGTTTAGGCTCTTTGTAAAGGTGACATTTCACACTAAGAAATTTTTTTTGCTGTTTCTGTTTGTTTCCTTCATTTGTGAGTTACAGGGTGTTAACAATGGAAGTTAACCAAGAGAACATTCGGTACATTTTACACTTTTCCTTTTATGAAGGCAAAAATGCAAGCCAGATCGCTGAAATTGTGAATTGTGTTTATGGTGCCGATACTGTAACAGTAAAATACGTGCAATTTAATTTTTTTTATTTTATTAATTTTTTATTAATTTTTAATTTTTTTCATTTTTTTAAAATTATTTTTAGTGAAATACACTAAACTCAGGTCTCTATTATCAACAAATGGACCGTTGACTAGAAACGTTCAGAATTGACCAACAAACGAGGTGTTGTTTTCCATCAGGACAACGCAAAGCCACACAACTCTACGAGCTTGATTAGGATATTCTAATGCATCCACCATATAGTACCAACCTAGCACCAAGCGATTACCATCCTTTTTTCGCATTGCAAAACTTCCTTAGTGATAATAAATTGGGATCAAGAGAAGATTGTAAAAATCTATTGCTAGATTTTATTTTATATTTTATTATACACTTCTATGGGAGAGCCACTACTTTTAGAATGGTAAGAAATTTTACAACAAAACGGTGAATACCAAATGGAACAATCCGAAGCATATCAAAAAAGTTTCGAATTTTATGCAAAAATAATGGATTACTTTTTCCCCAACCAAATATATTGGAAGGGATAAAAGAATCAGAATAATGGCGTCCAGGACATGATCACATTGTCAACGTGGGTCACTGACTAGAACGATATTGGTGTATAAATGATGCTGTGCTAGATAAGAGATGCTTGTAATGAAAAAAAAATCATTCGCCTCTAGAACAATAACATGATTTATAATAGGAGTACCGGTAAGTTTCTTCGTTTTGTTTTCAAAAATTAATGCTTTATTCTGCAAAAATGACTACAAATTTAATATTCAAAGTATTGCCCATCGCTAGTCACTACTTTTTCCCATCTTTCTGACAATTCACGGATCCCTTCGCGGAAATAATCGGCCGGTTTGTTGGCTAACAACGAATAGATCCAATTTTTGACTTCATCAAAATTGGAGAAGTGCTGGTCAACCAGGCCATGTTGCATCGATCGAAAAAGGTAGTAATCGGTCGAATCAATGTCTGAAGAATACGGCGGGTGGGATGGAACCTCCCATTTCAGCGTTTCCAAGCATGTTTTGACCGGTTTCGCGACATACGGCCGAGCATTGTCGAGCTGCAAAATAACTCCATCGTGTCTTTGCTCGTATTGTGGCCGTTTTTCCTTTAGTACACGGCTCAAACTCATCAGTTGTCGTCGGTAGAGGTCCCCCGTAATGGTTTCAATCGGTTTTAGCAGCTCATAGTACACCACACCCAGCTGGTTCCACCAAATAGACAGCATAACCTTCAGGCCGTGAATATTTCGCGCGGCCGTCGATGTTGATGCAAGGTCGGGGTACCATACGTTGGCTGACGTTTAGGATTGTCATAATGGACCCACTTTTCATCGCCAGTAACGATTCGATGAAAAAACCCTTTCTTATATCCCGTTGGAGCAGTTGTTCGCACGTGGAAAAAACGGCGTTCGACGTCTCGTGGCTTCAATTCATACGGCACCCAATGTTCTTTCTTTCGGATCACTCCCATTGTCTTTAAACGATCGGATATGGTTTGCTGAGTTACTCCAAGTGTATCTGCAAGTTCTTGTTGCGTTTGTGACGGATCTCGATCGAGTAAAGCCTCCAATTCTTCATCATCAAACTTTTTTGGCGGTTCGGAAAATATATTCCCACGTTGATAATGGAAGAATAGAAAGAATAGAGATCACTTAGAGTACATTACACATTTCAAAATCCCAATGAGATTACATCTTATCTCCTCATTACATCTTGGTATCATATCTTTGTGGATAGTGCAGTTACCTGATACCATGTACGTATATGAATTAACAAGCAGCATACTTTTATTTGTGATCAAAATGAAAATCAATTACGAATATTTTCTTCCGATAATATCCCATCGCGGCTGAAGCAAACAGTTCGCTCTCCGTATATCGCCAACATGGCACCATTTCCGTCGTTGTTTAGTTGGGTTTGGAGTTATTTTGGACATTTTGGTGCATGGATGATTATTTTATCTTTCACTAAAAGTATAGGTTTCCACTTGGCAGCCTGAATTGAAATGCATCCCGAAAAGCAATGTCGCCAATTGATTTTGTGCAAGCACCTGGAAAATCCTCAACTCCACAAGCACTTGCACAACACTGAGTAAGTGTTTAAAGGAATCCCAATGCTTCAATCCGAGATGTGGCCAAAAAGTTTAATCTGTCCAAGCCTTTGGTTCAGAGAGCCAATGACCGAGAGGGACTGCATACGTACAAAGTGTAGAATGCTTCAAATCGTGACGAACGGAAAATACGGTGGGGAAGTCATTGGCCGGGAAACTGTACACCCAGATGCTGACGAAGTCTCGTTGACACATCATGGATGATGAGACTAATGTCCAGGCGGACAAGTTTGATGTTCCAGAGGCAGTAATGAAGTAGAAACTTTCAAAGTTTGCTAATAAATATATGATTTGGCAAGCGATCTGCTTATGTCACCCAACAAGGGATGTCACAAATGTTGTGCGCCGTTCATGAGTACCGGGACTGTATACGGGCAGATCAACCTCGAGAAGTGTCTACAGTAGCGTTTGTTTCCTGTGTTAATGCAAGACGAGACCCTACGACCTACTGGCCGGATCAAACTTCGTGCCACTATTCAAAGGATATCCTAGAGTGGTTGTTGGAGGTGAGCACCCGTGGCCGACATGAAGGACATGAACCCACCCCCAACTAAGGCCCATCGAAAAATACTGGGCTATTATGAAGCAGGCACTACGGAAGCATCCCAATGAGGTCGAATGTGACGAAGACATGAAGAAAAAGTGGGTTTCCGTACAGGAGATAGCATACGGTCATGCTATTGAAGTTGAATAAAACGATTGAAACGTAAAACACTCCAAATAACCTTTTTTTTTTTCATTTCACCGAATTACATTGTTTGAAAACGCATGTTAGAATTGTACAGGGTTTTCCATTTCGGGCTTCCGAAAGTATACAGCCCTGCGCTGACAACCGTTTGACATAGCTGTCAACCAAAGCGTCATATCGTTAGTTGAATGTCTGCCATTTTATAATATGGATCGTTTTAGCATCGCACAACGTGTTAATTTTGTTAAATTATACTATAAAAATGATGAAAAACCGGCAAATGTTTTTCGAGCATTACGGACGGATTTTGGTCGTCATGGACGGCCTACAGAGCATACAATCGCTAATGTAGTGCGTAAATTCGAACAAACTTGATCCTGTGGAAACCTGTGCATCATCGTAATGTGCGTTCGGCCGAAAATATTGCTGCTATTGCTGCCAGTGTGGAGGATGACCCGAATGTTTCGATTCCACGGCGTGCTCAGCAATTGGGCTTGTCAAACACATCATTGTGGGAATTTTGCATTTGGACTTGCACCTACATCCATATAAAGTCCAACTGGTACAAAAATTAGAGCGTGGTGACCATGGAATGCGTCGGGCATGAGTTAATTGGGTGAACGAACAACAGCAGCAAAATGCTGAATTTTCGCATCAAATTTTCTTCAGCGATGAGGCACATTTCGAGCTCGGTGGCTATGTGAACACCCAAAATTTCCGTATATGGGGTTCAGAAAATCCACACGTGATTGTTGAGAGGCCATTGCATCCGCCAAAAGTCACTGTTTGGTGCGCATTATGGTCTGGTGGAGTCATCGGGCCGTATTTCTTTGGAAATGAGGACGGCGAGACGGTAACTGTGAATGGTGAGTGCTATGGCCGCATGTTAACCGATTTTTTTTTGCCAAAAATTAAATATATGGATACGGATAACGTGTGGTTTCAGCAGGACGGCACCACGTGCCACATAACACGACCGAACATGGCCATATTGCGAACGAAATTTGAGGGACGCATTATTTCGGTTTTGGTGATGCCAATTGGCCGTCCAGATCATGCGATTTGAACCCGCTAGACTTTTTTTTTGTGGGGTTATGCGAAAGACCGTGTTTATGCCAACTCTCCGCAAACTCTTGAACATTTGAAAGACAATATTCGTGAAGTTATGGCCGAGATACCGCCCCATATGTGCTGAAATATCATCGAAAATTACCTGTTCCGGATCAAGGTGTGCGAGGAAGCCCTAGGTGGACATTTGAATGATGTAATGGCATAAACCAAACTTTAATTTGAAATAAAAGTTTCATCGAAATTCGAATTCTAAGTGTGTTTTATTTCAATTTACTTTAGGAATTTAAAGTTGGAAAACCCTGTATAACAACACAAAGATGGTCAATGAGGGCCCTGAGTTTTGAACTCACGATCGATCGCTTACTAAGCAAACGTGCATCCAATGTGGCTACGAAGACCCCTATACACGTCATATTGTCAGCAAGGCATTATATACTAGGATTAATTGCTCACTAATTCGAACTGAACCTAAGTTTGATACCTCAGTTCCGACTTTTGGCGTGCATTGAAGCGATTTTCAAATATATTACGATCGAAATTGGTCAGTGCTTTTGATATGCCACTACGATACAAGGGAACGCGGCTGGTAGTCGATCTGTTTTGGTTTAGCGTACATTATGGCGTTATTAAAAGCCTCATTGAATCAAAAACGTGGCTTAGATCTAAAGCAAAATATATTTTGAGATGGCCGGGTTGATCATCACGTTTGAATCCAAATAAAAACCTCTGGGGAATTATGATTAGAAGGATTCACATTGATCCCCATTGAAAATCTATATAAATGAAAAAGATTTGCTTCCGTTCCCCACGGATTAGAACAGCCAGTATCAGGTTTGATGCGTCTTAGTCTGCGTCAGGTTTGTATGCCAAAAGAAAATTATATACCACGAATATAGATCACGTAGAGGAAAATAATTTCTTTGATTGTGGGTGGGACGAAGTTCACCGGGTTAGCTAGTTGATACTTGTTTCTAACAATACTGGGACTGAAAACTGTAATTATTTAGGCATGTGATAGAATCGAGCTGGCAAAATTGCAAAAAAAAAACACAAAATATGAACAAACACTTTTTTCAGGCGATCAACCGCTCTGATTATGTTGCAAATCACTAAATGGTTTTGACGTGGGACTACGTCTAACCGGAGTATAGGGTAAAATGAAAACCTAAACACAGAACATGCAGGAAAAAATGAAAGATTCCGAATGCTTATAACTCGAACATTTCTTACTGGATCGGAGAGATGTTTGCATAAATTGATAAGGAATATTTCTACGCTTCTATCGCAATTAATATGTTATTTTTCATTAGATAAACAATTGAATAACTGTAAAATGTTAGGCGTTATCTGAACGCCCTAACTGCCTCATTTTGATTGGCCCGATCTACGGTTTCCCTAACACAGCCATCAAAACCAAGCTGCCTTGGGGAAATCGGCATTGCAAATACATGAAAGTATGGGGACTTTTGTTCTCGCCGAAATGTGTTCCCTAACACAGACTTCAAAACCAAGCTGCGTTGGAGAGATCGGCATTGCAAATACATGAAAGTCGGGGGTATTTTTGTTCCGACTGGAATGTGTTTCCCTAACACAGACTTCAAATCCATGGAGCGTGGGGAAAATGCCATTGCAAATTCATGCAAGCTGGGGGCATTTTTGCTCCGACTAAATGTGTTTGCCTAACACTGACTTCCAAACCAAGATGTCTGGGGAAATCGGCTCAGTAAATAAATGCAAACTGCGAGTACTTTTGTACTCGCTTGCCTCTGTGCAAACTAGAATATGTTTCCTTAAAACGGTCTTCCGGGGGTACTTCTGCACTCGCATGTTTTTTTGCACTCCGAAAAGTGTTTTCCTAACACGGATTACAAAAGCGGATACGAACAGCACGCTTTGGCTCGGTAATTCAAGATTGCATTGAAGGATATGCCTTCATATCTTCTGCTCACTGAATTCCTACGCATACCATTTGATTATTAGGCAAGATGTTGATAACCAATTGCTGCGTTGACGCCTATTGATTAAACAATATGCGTTCGATGTACATGTTAAAATCGAAAGTGAGTGCCTGAAGTTCATCAAATTTTCGCAAAAATTCGCGGTTCGAGAAATACGTATACTTGAGAGATGCAAGCTTCAGAAGGAAACGTAAAATAAAATAATCGTTTGATAATTCTTCTGTTCACATATTTTGTCCTAGGCATCATACCAAACGTAAAAAGACTGTCATTGAATTTACTTGTAACGAAGAACATAATCTATCACAATGCATGAATTGACCTTATTTGGAATTATACAATCTTTTTACTCACAAAGCAAATATATTGAATTCAATTGAATTCGGGAATTGTTTCATTCAAACAAAAATTTAATCAATACAAACAAATGATTGCTAAGCTAAGATAGTCCCACGTCAACCTTGCGGTTATATCATAGATATAACCCACCCATTTTTAGTCAATGATTCATAATAGTTGAACTACTAAAATGTTGGACGCATTCAATATTGAATAAATGGATTCATTTACTCGAACTAATGTTGTGAGATTTCATTTAATGTTCCATCAAAGAAAAAAATGAAAAATTATTATGTTCCTTGCACCGTCAAATACGTGGGTACCCAATATCATAAAAACAAAATTTCGTCTAAAACATATTTTTTTATCTTTTTTCTATCATTTCCTGGAGCCAAATATTTCACATTACAGGTCGGACTCGATTATCCGGGATTCGATTATCCGGAGTATTTTATTTTTGATTTTCGGACATTTTGAATAATTTGTATAATAATTCTATATTGAATAGCTAATATGGGTATCAAAAGAAAGGGCTTGATTAGTAGAACACAATTATTTATGAAAAATGCAAATCCAAAATGGCCGCCACCGCAAGATGGCGCCATATATATTTTTTACAACCCCATCAATATGGGTATCAAATGAATGGGCTTAAGTAGTAGTATACAGTTATTTATGAAAAATGCAAATCTAAGATGGCGGCCACTACAAAATGGCGGAATACCTATTTTCTCAGAACCCCATCAATATGGATATCGAATGAAAAGGCTTGTCTAGTAGAACACGAAAGAAAGTTTCCGACTAGTACATAGCAGATATTGAAAAATCCATAGCAGATATTGAAAAATCCAATTTCAAGATGGCCGCAGTCCCCAAACAACTAATTGCTTTTTAAATGGTTTCATTCAGCTTGAACTGTTTCTATGTATGTTTGAATGTTTGTTGGGTTGACCCACATTCATAGAAAATTAACCCCGTTCCTGTTGAATGATTGATCTGAAATTTGGGACATACATTTAATTCTACTATCATTATAAAACTGCGTATTCCATGATCTTGAAAAATTTGATTTGGCCGCAAAAAAAATGGCTGAATGGCTTGATTTGGAGAATACACTACACTATGAACAACATAAATTCGAAAAGGTCGCCGCCACAAAATGGTCGACTATGTATTTTTTGCAATCCGAGTGGTTAGCGTTTCACATTATCATGCCGGGTGTTCGGGTTCGATTCCCGTTCTGGCCGTCACTGTGGTCACGCGTATTCTCTAGAGCTTGCCCCTCGGAATACATTCAAGGCGTGTTATTTGGCTTAAGAAATCTCAACTAAGAATCATAAATGACTCTAGTTAATGCATACGTTGATATAGCAAAAGTTCCACAGGGAACGTTAACGTCATTCAAGAAGAAGAAGTTGTGCGTCAAAGAACAAATTGTGGAGCGGTTAAAGAACTTCATTTTAATTGAAAGAAACAATATAGTTTAATATAAATTTTCAGGATAAAATCAATAATAACACATTAAAAGTTATTAACTTTTAAGTGTTTCACTTCCAAAATGTTATTACAATTCACTAGTTTAGTTACTACTATATCCTGTACTAAATTTTCTCATCTTTCAAATGAAAGCATCAGAATCGTCTTCCGTAGCGTACTTTTTAATGTAGAGCCAGTTTGAAGCAACAGAGTCCGAAACAAAAAAAAAAGTTCTGTAACTCTGTCATTGTTGAAATTCGAACATATGCGTACGAGGATTTTTTCATCAAATATGGTCGTCTATCACCTCCTGAGAGAATCTGGATAAATAAATTTTTTTCATGTGAGAAAGGTGTTTTCTGACTTTAAGGGGATGAATCAAAAATCAAATTTCTCTTTTATTTTCAGAAAACGAAAAATACATGCAAAAAAACAAATAAAGAAAAAAATTGTTTTGACTCGATTATCCGGAGTGAAAAAAAAATCAATACTCCGGATAATCGTATCCGACCTGTATATAGAAAAAGTCGGATCAAAATCGGGACAGCAATGGAAATATGTTTCAGTTTCAATCAACTTATGATAAGCAAATTAGTAAATACTGTCCCGACAAATACCTGCAAGCAGCGCTGTTACTGTATCTGACCATATTAGGATGGAATATATCAGCTATCGATGACAACTTTCCACTTTGTCAACTTGCTCCGCTCGAAGCCGGTTCGCAATTCTGTCGCAATGAGGCTTCTGTCAACGGTAGTTTTTTTTGTGCTCGTTTTTCCATTTTTGAGCGAGGAAAAATGATAAATTAATGGATGAAGTGGATAGTTGTAATGTACTTATTTGCTGACAACACGACTGCTGCTGGCAGTGATCTACATCATCACAACGGAGACGGGACGGTTGTTGTATAATGACTAAACGACACCGGGGTGAATCGATTTGAAGGCCTTTTTTCCGAGAAATTTACCTTCCAATCTCTCCCTCCTTCCTCGTTTTATTATAGACCGGTCGAGAGCCTTCTTCGTCTCCCAAGTGTGGCCTTTTTGGTGGCTACTGGTCTTGACGGTCTGTCATGTAAGCTGCCATGCCATACATACCAGTTTTACGCAGAATGGATGTTTTTTTCTGCGAATTTGGCTCGAGTCTGTTCTCCGTCCCGGTGAAGGTAAATATGATGTTGGATTGCCGAGATGTAGATGTGTAGTACCTCTCTTGTTTTCTCAAGCTGGCGCGTTTTTTGATGCCAGTTTGGATGTGTGATGTGACAGGCAATGGATTTTTACCGAGTGCAGCAATTTTTTTTGCTCCACTCCATTTCTGCCCATTTCTTCTGGCGAAGTTTGGGTTTGATACCCACGTTCGCGCCTTATTTGCTGACCATATGACTGTAGCTTGTAACAAACTTCGCATCGTATTTCCTCTCAGCTCTATAAATTGTAACTTGACTGTAAAAACAATCAATCTCGGTTTCGTATTACCATGTCACGGAATTGTCGCTAAACATTTACAATAACACAGAAGTCTATAAAACATCAGTGGTTATGTTTTTGGACGCGTGTAGAGAATAAACTGATAGGATGATGACAAATGTCAGCGAAAAATAATGACAATCAGCACAGTTGGCGGAAGCCGACACATATTTCTCAATATTAATCTTCCTGACAACAAAAAACATTGATAACACAAGATGCCGACAAAAAGCACGAGTCGGTTCGGGCGGAAATTCTCTTTCGTGCAAAAAAAACTCCGACGATTTTTAGAACAACTATGTTTACATAAGATCTGCCAATTTTATGATTCTTGATTATAGTAATCTCCTCCGTGGTAGGAGGCTCCCACTGGAGGCTTAAGGCCACTCTTACCCGTGTTAAGGGCGGCGTTCCAACAGTGTCTGTTCTTTAAGTTAGAATCTGCTTTCATCCTAGTGGCGAGGACTATAAATCCGTTAAACAAAAAGCATTAGAATATGGACAAAAAAAGCATGATATTCGGTTTAGACCCAAGCAAAATTTTCAGCTTGAAACTTTCTGACCAATCGAATTTTTCGTCAATCTAGCCAACGTGACGCAACCTAGTTTTACCAAGCCACCAGAGGAATTCCAAAATGCCAGAAATTACAATTCATGACTCGCATCACATCAGCAGTTTTTTGAATATTGCGGAATTAAACAGCAGCGGCCAATGAATCTGTTTCCTATCGAAAATCAATCACAGACAGCGAAACACAGCATATGATAACAAGTTCGACCGGTAGTTTCACGGGACAATTACTACCGTCATGTTCTTCTTCTCGATTTGGATTTATTCCCTCTGATTTTTCCACGATCGTGAAGTATCAAGGCAGTGTTGAATGGGAAGAAACGCCGGAGAACCGAACGGTGCGAGAAAATTATAAAATTTGAAGAAATTATATAATTGAGACACACTGTATGTTGGGTTCCTCACTGGTTCACCTTAGCCAGTCTCGGCCTAGGTTCGTTGAGGCGGCAAGGGAAACCTTACGATGTTCAACGTTCCAACGCATACCAATTTCGTCGTATTTATCTATTATTATTGAATTGTTGAAAATTGAACATGTAATCGTAATGAGTGGGGCTGGGGCTGTGGTAGGTTGGTGGGAGGAATCGATGGGGAGCTGAAGAAATCGTGAAGATTTAAACGAGGAAAAATGCTGCTTAATTATTCAATTAACGAAGTGTTTTATAAGAATTGCTGAAACACGGTTCCGATCGTTGTATCGTGACCTCGCAACTGTAAATTGATGAAACTACAACTTTCGTTCAAATTGTAAGGGAGACTAGGATGCGGGAGCCGAGTGTACAAGGTACCCGGGCGGTTTAATATTTTTTAAACCATTGACCTCATTTTTCAATACATTCTCGACGATTCCGACCCCTATTTTGCGAATCATACGATCAATTTTATTCTTGTGTGACTATATTGCCTATTGAGTAATCATATGGGATCGATCCAAATGAAAAAAAACAGGAAATCCAACCAAATTCACAATTTTTATATCACACTAGCTGACCCGGCAAACTTCGTCCCGTCCAAAATTTATTTTTCGTTATCACATCCACGTTTTCTTACTGAGCACACGTTCATGGGTCCAATCACAGAACTGTTCATTGATTGATATTCTAATCTACCCTTAAATAATGGCGTATTCAAAATCATTGACCTTTCTTTGGAAAAAACGAAGCTCGAAATTCAAAACCCTGAATAAAATATGTACGAGAAAGTTGTTGGAAAATAATTGAAATATTTAGTAAAAATGACATTTTGAACTCACTGTTTGAAAAATCTTACTCTTAAACTGAATTGATTGTTAAAAACTTTAATATCTCAAAATATCTCCTCTCCGATATATTTTTTTTGCATATTTTAATTGGAAAATGCTTTTTATTTAAATAAAGTTTGACATATAGTCTGCCCATGTCTGTATACGAGACGTAAGCGCAAAATGAACAAAATTGAATTTTTCGCCATTATGCATTCTACGTAATGTAATACGTTTGCTCAACATGCAAACAAACATTTTTGTTCAAAAACATTTGAGCAATTCTGAAAAACTGTTTTCGAAAAATCTCTGTTTGTACGCATAACAGACGTAGTTCCATACAGCTTTCATACATCGTTCGAAAATCAACAATTATCAGTATTATGTGCTATAAGCTAAATCTACATTTGAATCACATTCTTTGTAGAGTTCAAACATGCTTTTTGTTATTGTGTTATTATTTAGTGTTTATTGATAGAGGAGTAGAGGAATATAAGAAACCATTGAAACGCTGCACATATAATTACTATTTTCTGTACACTGCACTGCGATGAACGATGAGAAGCAATTGTGTTTTTAATGTCATAGGGTAAATGATCTTGGTTTGTCCGATTTGGGGTGTTTTTACGCAACTAGTAAATGCAAATCGATTTTTCTTCATAAAAATCACATATAATCGATACGAGTTTGGGTTTGTTGAAAAGCCCCAAGTCTGTAGTTGCAAATACTACCATAAAATGTTGAATTTATTAAAGTTTTTATGTTTTTTAACGATTTTCCTCAAAGAGGAATTTTGATCATGGTTTGTCCAAAAAATAATCATGGTTTGCCCGGCTTTAGAAATCACCATTTTTGAATGAAAACATTCGAATTCGCAATTAGATGTTGTATTTATCATTGCTTGAGTTTACTGTCATCATATGGATCTATTCATAATTTAGGCTTTCTTCAGAATATTACATTTCCTTGGGTATTTTAAAAGTGTTCAACTCAACAAACTCAGTATAGAGAAACCTTATTTCTGCTATGCACGAAGGGCACACTAAACAAACTCCAGCGCGCCAAGCGGTTGCTATAGAAACCATGTGGACAAAACAACATTATTGAATCGGACAACTCATGATCAGAATTGAGTTCATCAAAATGCATTAATTTAATGGTTTAGCCATGTAAATCTGATACAAATGGTGTGCAAGCATGATGTTTACAATATTTGTAAGTGTTATAATCCAGAAAAGGTCTGAATAGGTGCGAAATGATCATCTGGTGATCGATTAAAAGTTAGCTCGAATGAGGGGTGCATTGACACCAATAGCTGGTGTATTTTATAATCCTTTAAAACATGTGATTCCGTAAATATATACTATCAATCTACTGTAAATCATAAAAAAGATAGTTTTATTTATATGTTTTGAAACATTCGAATACCTGATTTGACAAAGGTGTGCTGAATTAGACCATTCAAAAAAGTGGACAAACCATAATCATATTTTCGACTGGACAAACCAAAATCATTTACCTTAATTACCTAAATTTTTGCATGATTCAAGATTCAAGTAGATAATGAAACAATCAGATGAGTAGTGAAATATCGATAAATCATGTTGCTAAAACTACCAACATTGCAGATTGCCTTTACAAATTGAATTAATTGAAAACCCCGAATCTGCTGTTCTTACCATATCTCAGAGTATCCAGGAATAAAGTACTATCATAGACTCACAACAAATCCAGAGCACCTTTTCCAGACATTTCACTAAATTTATTCCTAACCTATTCGATTTTATCTGAAAACAACTGGTAGTTTCAGACGTTTGACTATTATCGGAAATGTAAATACTAACGCTACAGACATAACAACCTGGTGATTACGTCTAGCTATGCGAACAAATGTTCATTGAAACAATTGTCCGCATAAATAGACGCAAGCGTTTTCCAAATGGAAAAAAAAACATGTTCCAATCCGCAAAATCTCATTTTTTCTGATAATATCCTTCAACTGGACATATTATTTCATTGGAAGTTTGCATAATTAGCGAATGAACAACAAAAGTGCATTTTTCCAACACTAATGGTGTTGTTGAATACGTCTCCTATGCAAACATGGGCAGTAGTGGTGTCGTGTCGAACTTTCCGAAATAAAAGAGGAATTTGATTTTTGATTCATCAACTTAAAGTCAGAAAACACCTTTCGCAATTTATCCAGGTTCTCTCAGGAGGTGATAGACGATCATATTTAATGAAAAAAATCTTTCTACGCATATCTTCGAATTTCAACAATGACAGAGTTACAGAACATTTTTTTTTGTTTCGGAAATTTTTTAAGTGAAACACTTAAAAGTTAATAATTTTCAATGTGTTATTATTAATTTTATCCTAAAAATTATATTAAACTAGATTGTTTCTATCAATTAAAATGAAGTTCTTTAACTGCTCCATAATTTGTTCTTTGACGCACAACTTCTATCTTTCTTAATTTGGCTGCAATATCGATAAAAACAATTCCTAGTGAAAATTCTAGCAAAATCTTCAAAAATCGCGATTTTCACCCCACTGTACATGTTATAGCCACTTAAACTTCACCTTAACGTTGAAATGTTACATTTCTTCATGAAATAAGCCGTATTTGAAATATAAAAAAAAAATCCAAACTGAATATAATCGAGTCCAAAATTGTATATAATCGAATCACATATAATCGAGTCCGACCTGTACTGTATTCTATTAGTCAAATCATTCAATTTGATACCAATATTGAGGGGATTGCAAAAAATACATGGTGGACCATTTTGTGGCGGCGACCTTTTCGAATTTATGTTGTTCATAGTGTAGTGTATTCTCCAAATTAAGCCACTCAGCCATTTTTTGCGGCCAAATTGAATTTTTCAAGATCATGGAATACGCAGTTTTATAATGACAGTAGAAATAAATCTATGTTCCAAATTTCAGATCAATCATTCAACAGGAACGGGGTCAATTTTCTATTAATGTGGGACAACCCAAAAAACATTCAAACATACATAGAAACATACATACATAGAATACATAGAAAACTGAATGAAACCATTTAAAAAGTAATTAGTTGTTTGGGGACTGCGCCCATCTTGAAATTGGATTTTTCATTATCTGCTGTGTTCTACTAGTCGAGAACTTTCTTTGGTACATTTTTGGGTATTTTTCATAAATAACTGTATTCTATTAGTCAAGCCCTTTCATTAGATACCCATATTGATGGGGTTCTGAGAAAATATGTAATCCGCCATTTTGTAGTGGCCGCCATCTTAGATTTGCAATTCTCATAAATAACTGTATTCTACTAGTCAAGCCCTTTCATTTGATACCCATATTGATGGAGTTCTGAGAAAATATGCAATCCGCCATTTTGTAGTGGCCGCCATCTTGGATTTGCATTTTTCATAAATAACTGCATTCTACTAATCAAGCCCATATTAGCTATTCAATATAGAATTATTAAACAAATTATTCATCGAATCCGAATCCCGGATAATTGAGTCCGTCCTGTATATAAAAATGTATTTCTGTCTGTCTGATTCTTTTGGACTCGGAAACTACTGAACCGGATCGATATTGGTAAATTGGTATGTAGGGGTTTTTGGGGTCGGGGAAGGTTCTTATGATAGTTCGAGAACCCTCCCTCCTCTCTAAGGGAGTGGGGGGGGAGGGAGTACTGCCATAAAATTTGGCATGTGGAGGTTTGAGGGTGCAATAAATGATTCTATGGTTGTAAGATACTCCCTCCCCCTTCCCTTAGGGGGGCTGCCATACAAATGAAACACAAATTTCTGCATTCCTCGAGAATTAATCAAGCAAATGAAACCAAATTAGGCATATAATCTCCATATGCCTAATTTGGTTTCATTAGGGTGCATTTAATATTTTACGGTTTTTGGTTTATTTGTTTTTGGATTTCACAAATGAGATCATTTCCTTCGATGTGGATGAAACAAAGGCAAGCCATCGGTAGGCCTTGTTAGATTCTTGGCAAACCAATGATTTAACCTTCAAATGCAGGAAACACGAGTTATTTCGTGATCCATCCGTAACAGACGGAACGCGAAACACGAGAAAACTCGGGAGAGGTCCGCAATGTGTTAAGGGAGAGCTGCCATAACTCGAAAACTAATCAAGCAAATGGAGCCAAATTTTGGCATGCGAAGACTTTAGGGGACACGAAACGTTTCTATTGTGAATAGACACTCCTCCCCTCTCTCTGAGGGGGCATATGATGCAGAAAACAGATCTCAACTTTATGCACAGGTAATATTTGGTTGATATTTTTAATAAATTAGTTCAATATGCTTTTAAGCTTTCTGCTTTGGTACCTATTTGATTGAAAACATAAAAAAAATCATCGAATAAAATGCTTTTCAAATCAGGCGAATAAAAATTAAACTTCGGACACCATTTATAAAAAAAAACAAATTTCGGACAATTTATTTTGTAATTTTTTGAACGAAAATTACATTACACTTGATTATATTTTAAAGGTAACGGCGAAACACTTACCAAGCAATCACAGTAACCTGATAACGATGATAAGAACTGATGAAACACGAGAGAAATTTAAATATTGATGAAGGGGTAAATTCTACGTGCTCACTCTAGGCAAACGTCAAACACAAATGAGTGGATTTTCGATTTGGGATGGATTTTTTCTTACTATATAATAATTTAAATGTAATTCTCAAATGAAGTGATAGTAAAACCAAGGAATTAGAAGAAACAATTGTGATATTAATTTTATAGTTATACCATCAGTGCAATAAGTATTTCAATATAAAGGGTGTGTCACATCAAATTGCATCACGGAAAAAACGCTGTAGAAATTCGCCCAGTAGACCGATCCTTTTGAAAATTTTAGACAGTGAAATAAAAACTATTAAACAACTTTTGACATTTTCTTTTTATTCATACTTCGAGCCCAAGCCCGTATGCTCGCACCTTCCTCTTTACCCCGTCCATAAGGTTCTGTACAACGTCAGGTTGTAGTTTTTTTTGAACAGAAATCCATTTTATCTTGAAGTCCGCCTCCGATTTGACAACTTTTGGGTTCTTCCGGAGGGCCTGCTTCATAATCGCCCAATATTTCTCTATTGGGCGAAGCTCCGGCGCGTTGGGCGGGTTCATTTCCTTTGGCACGAAGGTGACCCCGTTGGCTTCGTACCACTCCAACACGTCCTTTGAATAGTGGCACGAAGCGAGATCCGGCCAGAAGATGGTCGGGCCCTCGTGTTGCTTCAATAGCGGTAGTAAGCGCTTCTGTAGGCACTCCTTAAGGTAAACCTGCCCGTTTACCGTGTCGGTCATCACGAAGGGGGGCGCTCCGCTTTCCGCAAGAGCAGATCGCTTGCCACACCATGTACTTTTTGGCAAACTTGGATAGTTTCTGCTTGCGAATCTCCTCCGGAACGCTGAATTTGTCCTCTGCGGAGAAGAACAACAGACCCGGCAGCTGACGAAAGTCCGCTTTGACGTAGGTTTCGTCGTCCATTACCAGGCAATGCTGCTTCGTCAGCATTTCGGTGTACAGCTTCCGGGCTCGCGTATTCCCCACCATGTTTTGCCTTTCGTCGCGGTTAGGAGCCTTCTGAACCTTGTATGTACGCAGGCCCTCCCGCTGCTTGGTCCGCTGGACGAATGAACTTGACAAATTCAGCTTATTGGCGACATCCCGGACCGAACTTCTCGGATCACGTCTAAACTGCTTAACTACGCGCTTGTGATCTTTTTCACTGACGGAGCATCCATTTTTGCCGTTCTTCACCTTCCGGTCGATGGTTAGGTTCTCGAAGTATCGTTTTAGTACTCTGATGACCGTGGATTTGACGATTCCCAGCATCTTACCGATGTCCCGATGTGACAACTCCGGATTCTCGAAATGAGTGCGCAGGATTAATTCACGACGCTCTTTTTCGTTCGACGACATTTTTCCAAATTTACGAAAAATTTACTGTGAAGCATGGCCAACGTGATCTATACACTCTTATCTGATTATAAGCGAAAGCTGAAGATATAATTCCTAAAAATTAAATTTCTACAGCGTTTTTTCCGTGATGCAATTTGATGTGACACACCTTTTATTAGAACAAAGTGGCCGAAATATGATTCAGAACGGTATGTATAGAGACGATTATTTTTTCTGCTGCAGTGATCGATATCTCATAGAGTTTGCAACAACGAGTTTGTATTGAATTTTGCGATCAAACACTACCAAAGATTCAATAACTGGTTGAAAACTAAACAAAGCAGTCGTTTATTTACCAGTGGCATGAACGTTGCATAAGAGATCGTGAGCCCGTCGAGTATGACAAAACGCTGTAATAAGCCTTACTAGGTATGGGTACAAGATATGCATCGAATTCCTGATATTTATGAGGAAAACATCAACTACTAAAACATTGCTATATCCTACCATTAAACAGTACCTTTCCAATCGAATAAGAAGGCATTTACTACATGAGCTAAAAAATCTCGGGATTTTTCGAAGATGGCGCCACCAAAAAATAAACAAAATTCGAGAGGTTCATCTGTCACTAGCTTATGTGCTAAGTTTTATGACATTTCGTTTATTTGTTCACAAACTACAGTTGTTTAAGTGTCACTACCTGAGCGTCACTACCAGAGCAAGAAAATGGAAAAAGATGGTTATCGTATTTTGATCATACATTGTTTTTTGATGGTAAAAACTCCTGAACACTCAATGCAGTGGTTGACAATATGTTATTGCACTCCAGTTCCTTCGAGAACAACAGTTTATCGCTGGTTTAGTGAATTTGAAATGTGCATTACAAGCACCGCAGATGCATCTCGCTATGGAAAGCCAAGAGAGAGACTCAAAAGAACGAGTGGGATACATTTTGCACAACATTTTGGACATAAAAAGCTATCCGCGCGATGGGTGCCGCGTTTGCTGATCGTCGACCAAAATAGCGGCGCGTTGATGATTCAACAGCCGGTTTGGCGTGTTGAAGCGTAATCGAGTGGACTTCTTTCGACTTTTTGTGACAATAGATGGAAGGTGGATCCATTACCATACTCCAGAGTCCAATAGGCAGTCTATAGAGTGACACTGAGGCATATTTCGAAGATTTAGACGTTTCGTACTACAGAAGAGGAATCTAAATGTTGGAAACTCGATATACCAATACCCTCGAAAGAAACTCTGTGGAGGGACAAATACAGCTTTGCCCAAAACAAATATTCTTTTCATTAAAAATTCCGTGACTTTTCAGTATGTCCATATTACCCGCATCGAAAAAAATGTTGTACTTTTCAGTCTGTTTTAATTTCAGTAAAAAATATTGAAAAACGTATTTTTTGTAAAACATTTGGCCGACTGAGTCGAAACGGTAAAAACGGAACTGCAAGAAACCGCATTTAAGTTTTGAGAAACATGAGATTGCAAACATATAATTGAAGTTCTTCTTAACATGTCCGTATTACCCCCACCTCCTCTACTTGCACGACTCAATGCATGCTGCTCGATAAATGAGTATTGGATAATAATATTCATAAATCATAAATACATTATTCCCACATTAACAGAATAGAAGATAATCAACGACTGATATGTTGCCAACATCCATTCTATAAGCCAAAAATTACCCAAGAATAAGTACATTACAAAAGGGATTAATTGAAAATTTTAATGTAAACATAATTAGCAAACAAAGTTCCTCTTTTCTCTGTGAATCAAATCCCTGAGTACATCTCATTTAACTCAATTCAGCTTATAACAATTCTAATAATGAATATTTTTCCATGTTCTGAAAACGCACTCAACTATTGACCGAAATGAGTTTTGCGTCCAACGCAAAAATAAGAAACATTGCTGCACATTTCCTGTGTTGACCTTCAGTAATCGCAAACTGGCATCTATCTTCTTTACTGTGTTGATATTGGTGCGAATTTACCCTACCAATACTTTGCCCGCTTCAGTGTGTACAATTCCGCAGCAGTGATGTATATCTTCCGAAATTGGGGGGATTGAACTTGAACAGTCCACAGCCCGAACGACGAACCCAACGCAGGATATGCGCTGAAGGTTCCCTGTTCATCCGTCGCCTCGATCCTAGCTGGAAACTCAATTTCCTTTCGTCCTTCCTGTGGTTCTCTGTAACAGCTGTGTCAAGGGAACCTTTCTCCGCCCACACCCATGCCTGGTCGGCAAAGGAGTGTGAGGAAATTATAACGATTTATCCCGTCGTGGACTCTCTCTCCCCCTTTTCGGTGCGTTCGCAGTTTGAGCTGCGCTAGCAAGTGAAAGTGCGGAACAAAGAGCAAGTGGAAGAAATGGTTTTCCGTCACTTGTTTTGAAGAATGTCTAACATTAGCCCAGTCGAGTGAACCATTTGGGAAATGGGGAAAATGCGAACGTTGTCCCCGGAGCCGGTGCGAAGAATGAAAGGGAAATGTGTGTGCACGGGAAAAGGCTTTCACTTCCTGCCAAACTTTTGTTCACCCGAGAGTGACTTGCACAAGGACGCTGTGTAAATGATTTTCGGAGCATTCAGCGGAAAAATCGGTGACATCGAATATATGATGTTTTTTGGGGAATGACTTTCACAACCACTACCCCTGTCATACCTACCGAAAACCAAAAGACTGTAGCTATTTTGAGTCTTTGAAGTATTCGATGCTGTGTTGGTATTTCCTTTTCCCCACCCAGAACAAAAATGCTGCTATGTGTATGTGTGAGTTTTCCGAAAAGGTAAACATTGAGGGGGCGATGATTTTGGGGGACGGAAGCGAAGGAAGTCGTCGCGCACATTCAACCCTCCTTGATGATGTTTACCATTTTCTTTTCCACCCAGCATAAAGGAGATGGCTTATTAGAGCGCACGTTTTAAACCGCCTCCACGCTTTCCGCCAACAGTTTATGTCTTGAGGAAAGAATGAAACTTTTCCGTACCTAGCATGGGACGAGAACCGAAGCGCTTTATTTTTTCGCTCACCTTTTCCCAGTATTACGAGTAATTGATTTCCCAGTGTGTTTCCCCCAGAGCACCTCGAGCTCTTCCGGTGAACATATTTTTATTTGAGTTCTCACATGCATCGATTAGAGATTATCTTCCGGTTGTTGCCTTCACCTTGGTTGGAAAATCGCAAATTTCTATCGTGGATACTGCGCGAAGGCACTCGCTTCCATCGTGTTCTAACTGACTGGGGTGAGGCGAAAAAAAGCACCTGACTCTTCCGGGGATGTTTAGTAAGCTTACCTAATGTAATTACCTGAATCCCGTCCTCGAGGAAATTTTTATCGCGCTTTACGAGCGTACAAAAAGCCACACACACCCACACATCGGGAAAAGCGAGCTTGGGAAACTTCCCAGCGCCGCACAGAGACGGTTAATTAATTTCCACACGATCCAGCGAGCACGTCTTCGTCCTTTCAAACGAGAAAAGTTGATGCTCAATTGCGTTGTGCAAAAATTACCTGAGGAGCTGGCTCGATTGAAATTAAAAGCAAAAATATAATGGGTATTTGTGAGATGAAAAAGTGCAATGGAATTTCGTGGAACTTGTTGAAGACAATAATGGTTGTCGTCGGAATTCGCCGACCACAAAAGTTCCGTTTGCCGCGTTCAAATGGAAGTTTTGAATCGTAAAAAAAATTATACAAAAGCAAATCAGCATTATTGGAATATGGGTATGGGTGATGATTTCGATGGCCTATATTACAATATTTATACCAACGTTCAGTATTCCAAATTAGTATCCTTAACTTACCCGCATCGATTTTCCACATCGTTGCGTCAGTGTTGAGGTGAATTTTTTTTAATGAGAGTAATAGTTCTTTGACATTATCAAGTAATCGAATAGAATAGAATAGAGATATAAAAATTCATGACCACGATTGAAGGTAATGCATCCTGATATTTAAAGTTTTTTGCACTACTAGCATTAAGAAAATACAATGTTTGTCACAGACACTGGCTACGGGCTAGGGAACAAGAAACAAGTTTCATGTTTTTATTTACAACTATACTTCACTCATTAGAATCACAATTTAGAAAATGAAAACAAATCATCTTGTAGCTTCCTTATTTTTTTCTTGCTAGAATTGTATCTGAAATAAGATCGTTAGCGATCGAAAGCCTATTTTCATACAATGACCATTCTCGCAGCAGCAATTGATCATAAGGACTCATATTCAATCTCTGAACTATTGGACGAATACATTCGTTTTCGCCGTTTTCCTACAGAGATAGCTTCAGCATTAAGTGGTAGTCAAAATGAAATAATGACTAACATCATACAATAAACCTGGACATTTATCTACGAAATGATTATTTATCCATGATTATTTTGGTTGATTTATGTTTTTATTTGGATTTATGTCTGTCTGTCTGTCTGATTCTTATGGACTCGGATACTACTGAACCGATCAACATGAAAATTGGTATGTAGGGGTTTTTGGGGCCGGGGAAGGTTTCCGTGATAGTTTGAGACCCCTCCCCTCTCTCTAAAGGGGGGCTGCCATACAAATGAAACCCAAATTTCTGCATAACTCATAAACTAATCAAGCAAATGGGACCAAATTGCATGTGGAGGTTTTAGGGTGCAATAAATGTTTCTATGGTGGTTAGACACTCCTCCGCTCTCTAAGGGGGGCTGCCATACAAACGAAACATAAACTTCTGCATAAAAACTAATGAAGCACAATTTAGGATGTGAGGGTTTTTGGGTATGAGTAATCTTTCTATGTCATACCATCACACCCCTCTCTCCTCTGGAATGGAGAGAGGGTTCCATAAAAATATTACACATATTTCACCCAAAAATATTCCAACCAAATATGACACTTAAAAATTTTCGGAAAACTCTGAAGGAAAAAGGGAAAGTTCGGAAAATTAAATTCCCATATGTTCTACAATTACATAGTGATAAGGGCTGTTAGTGCATATTGATGTTTGCGCTAGCGAAAATGATCATTGTTTGAAACTGGAAATGAATTTTAATGTGATGAAACGCACTCCTATATCTTCTTCTATCTATACAAATAAAAAAGTATCGCCAAATGTGTTGATAAGAGCAGCACTCGAGGAAGGAATTGTTCGATTTAGGGCTGTCTTTATTCTATCATATTTTCTTTATAAAACATTTATTCCATGTAACGGAGAAACATGTTATTTGCCGAGTGGTTGAAAAATCTGGAACGAGAATTGTGTCTGAAAATAAATTGATATTATAATGAGTGAGTCGATTAGAAGATCAATCAATGAACAGTTCTGCGATTATACCCATGAACTTGCTCATAGTAAGAAAACGTGAATGTTTGAAGGTATTGATAACAAAAAACAAATTTTGGGCGGGACGAAGTTTGCCGGGTCAGCTAGTTCTAAATAAACCGCAAATATATATATATATATATATATATATATATATATATATATATATATATATATATATATATATATATATATATATATATATATATATATATATATATATATATATATATAAATAGATTTCAGGATGATGCACTCTAAAGGGGGAATAAAAAAAACCACGACTAAAACTTTTCGAACAAAATTAAATTTGCGAGGTTTGAACAGAACCATAGCAAAGAACTTTGAAAAATAGTCAAAGTTGTTGTTTTGTTGTTTTGTTGTTTTGTTGTTTTGTACGTCAGTTTGGATATGTATGAAAAGTGTCAGTTACTGTAAAGCCATTATTCAACTATTCGAAATGACAAAAACTTCTTGAAACTGTTAATGAAATGATTTTTTATATGTAGATCCAAAAATAAAGCTCCAAAGTACCGAATAATAGTTGTCAGGTGGATGAAATGAAAAAAAATCACCACACACGTTTTACAGAAGACACACAAGAACTACTGTCACTCAATGCGTTCTATTTTGAATTCCGCTGAACGAAATGTCATTGAACTTTTTCAATTCGTTAGAAAAAGGTTCTCATTACAACAACAATGAATCAACAGGCGAAATATTGCGTCAAGAATTCCACCGATGGCGATGGAAAAGAAATGTTTCTTTCAGAATGATTTTTTTTTGTTTGAGACACAAAAAAGACAAATGGACTTAACGAAATCTTTGTCAATGGAACAGTAATGTACAATCAAAAATCCGTAGTCTGCGGTTCGAAGAAGCTTTGGCATAATGCCGGAATCGGAACCAATGTATCTCTTGATTATACCAATGAGTTGTGTGTAGTTCAATTCTTCCTAGTATTCTAATATACTAAAAACCCGATATTCAAGAGAAACTTTCGAATTCACAACACAGAGACAGATTCGTTGCCGTTTTTGTATACAAATGGGATCGAGTGGTTATTCATAACCTTTCACATTTTTTGATGTTGGACAACGTCTTTCATTTCTGTACCTGGGTGTAAGTTCGAAGTTTCGAAAACGAGAGAGTAACGCTTAGAGTGCAAGGTAGATACTTCTTTGCCAGCTGAACGGTGTGATATGATAATCATTTCCTTCGAAAGACAAAATGACCAAAATGTTAATTATTGTCCAGAAAACTTATTTCAATAGCTTAAAAATAGCTTTGGAAACAGGCTATTGAAATCACACAAATCCGTATGTAAGTTAGCGCCGTTGATAATTCGAAATCGATTGGTGCCATTGACTGTGGATTTGATAGTGAAGATTACGAAATGTTTGATGCGTTGTAGTGGATATTATTTCACCATATCGAATAAATCAGAATTCCTTCTCAAGCGTTAATAATTCTGCTCAGGATCAATGACTTTAAGCCTCGTAGATTGGTTCGTCTTGGGTCATAAAATGTAACCAAATTTTTCTATGCCTAACACCTAATTTCTATTCAAACCTATGCTTAAATTTGTGTTTTATATCCGGAAATTGTGTTGAAAGCACGACAAAGGTGCTTTTTGTTCATTATTTTGGTCGTTCTTCCTTACGAATTGTCATTGAGAATATTGGGATACGCTTCAGCATGTTCATACGGAACATGCTCGCTTCCCAAGTGGCATACTCTCATTTTTTTTTGCCGTTAGTTCATGGAAGTGTGCAATGCTTCAGCGCAATGCTTCTTGTTTCGACGGCATTTTGAACAAATCTCAAAAAAAGAGAAAATCGGGAGTTCTCATAAAAAAGAAAATTTTTGCTTGACCGTGTTCAATATTAGGACCTCAAATCAAGCTTTATTTAAAGTAGTTTCAGTAGAAGTACTGTATTATATGAAGCTCCAAGCATCAACAATCAAGCTATAATCAAAGTTATAATCAATATTTGATAACACTGACAAGGACTCGTGAGAACTCAAACGAATTACAAAACAATAAAAGGCCAATTTGAACAGAAGGTCAAAAAACTATCAGCATTGATATGTACTGTTGCCTGCTCGCTGTCTACAGTGACACTGAAATACTGAGCTCATTGAATATCCAAGTAGTTTTTCAGTATCTATTAACTAAATTATATCTCCAACGCTCCCAAAACCAATATTTCCAAAGGAATAATCCGGAAATTATACTATGCAGCAGCTTTCGCATGACGGAAACAGAAAATCCGAACTGAATCGGATGTGTGGCGGTGACAGCATCCGATGGAGAACAATTTCCACCTTCCGTTTTCTACCGAAGAACACAGTTTTGACCGTTGAAAATACTTCCAATTCGGTTTGAAATGCGCTGCTCTTGGACGCCACTTTTAGCATTTTAATCTTAATAATGCGCAAATTTACGAAAATTAAATGATCGAAAAAAGAGTCACCAATAAGTCACTATTCATCAGTCATATAATTAGCGATTAGACGGCTGCTGGAGCGAGGCTGGACTTTCTCAGATTCCAGAGTTTATTTAAGTTGTCATAAATAGCCTTGTCGCGGCCTATATATAAATGAAAACACAACTTTTATTTTTCAACAATTAATTAAATGAAAACAAAACACTTAACACAAGAAAGTACAAACACTAAGGAACGCGTTAAACACCTCAGCGAGGAACATGAATTCGAACCTGTAAACCGAAACAACTAGAGCGGATATACATGCAGCCATTCCATGTCAAACCGATATGGTGGTGCTTGGCTTTTCGTCAAAAGCGGTAGTTTTGTTCTTTATCGCAAATGATTAGATCCATATTTTTTATTTTTTTGTTAGGGTGGCCATTTTTCTTTTTAGGGTGGTTCGAAAAAATCAATTGTTCCGCATTTTTGCCAAAAATGATTTTTTTCAAAAATTTATAACTTTCGAACCACTGGACCAATTCAGATGTTCGACATATTAAATTAAAGCCAATTAGCTGGTACTAAATACTTATTAATTATTATGAATTATTTTTTCGTTATTATTGATTGTATTTGTTTTTTATAGTTTTCATGGTGTCGGTACCAAGGGCGCTATATTTTTTTATATTTTTTTTGGAAAGCTGACATAACATATCTCGAAACCAGGGAGGCGTTATTTTCGTTTTTGAGTTATGATTTTTCAAAGTTAGTCGATGGTCCGAAAATCATTTTTCCCCTTTTTTTCCACTACAAAAAATCATAACTTTTGATCTACTGAACCGATTCAGATGATCGACATATCAAATTAGAACCAATAAGCTAATCTTCTTTGAAATAATATTACACTCTGGATAAAAATAAATTTTGTTCTCGTAATTATTGATTATATTTGTTTTTTATAGCTTACATCGTTTTGGGACCAAGGGCGCCATATTTTGGATATTTTTTTTTTTTTCTGAAAGCTGGGGTTTTTTTCACTTAATATATCCGAACATCAGAAAGGGGTTATTTTCCGTGTTTAAGTTATGATTTTTCAAAGTTAACATGTTTTCAGTTTTCGTTCAATATTTATATGCGACTAGACTGGTTGTATGTGACTATAATCCAATTAATTCTGTTTTTTTCCGAAAATAGCTAACTAGTAGGCTTTAGTTTGATGGGTCGATCATCTGAATCGGTTCAGTAGTTCAAAAGTTATAAATTTTTGAAAAAACTCTTTTTTGGGAAAAAAAAGGGAAAAGTCGATATTTCGGATCACCCTAAAATGAAAATGGGAACCTTAACAAAAAAAAAAAAAATAAAAATAAAAAACACGGGTCTAATAGTTTCACGAAAATCGGAGAAGTACTATATCGGTTTGACATGGAATGGCTGTATATAAAGATTATTAATCTGAAGAATCGTTCACATCAGATAATGTAAAAGCAACGATCATAACAAAAAGAAATCGAATAAATTTTAGGAAAGAACTATGGACGATTTCTCGGGTAAACGAAGCTCTACTGTATATTTTAATATGAGTCACTTACACAGTACTAATTTTCTGACATTAATGTTAAGTTTCCGCTCAATAAATGCATGTTTACATGTTTACATCAACTTTCCACGTCATGGCCAATTTGACTCCATCGTAGGCTCATGGGTACCAGTGGTGGGAAAGTATCAAAAGTAGTCGAGGGGTTTTGGAGAAGATAATTGGATCAACAAAGGAAAAAAGAGCCCTAAAGGGCCTTCAAGATGAAAAATTGAAGAAAATATCGTTGAAAATCGAGAGATTGTCAAAGAAAAAAGTCATACTCATTGTATTCATCCATTAAGGTATCACTAGTGCAGATACAAAACTATTACTTAGTGCAAATGCTATCTGATGAGGGAATTGGTTATTAAAATTGTATGATACTGAGTTGTAGAATGTTAGGAACTCACTCCGGCCTTTCAATCATTGGTAGCTGTATAGAAATAATTGATTTGTTAAGTTTTATTTGATTATTATTGATAAAGTGAGAATCCATTAGCTATTTCTTTCCCTGTAGCCACAAACTCTCTCTATATCTTCATCTTAACGGCTATATGTTTGACCTGATGTTCGAAAGATGAGTAAGGTTTACCACAGGATTCATCAAAACAGCTAATATTTAAGGGATAATATTAAATTGAAAATATAGATATAAGTAATAGTTGATAAGTAGCATTATAAGATACTTAATAGCAGAACGTTACAAATGCATACCGCCCTTCCAATCGCTGTTACGTTAATAGCTATATAAAAAAGAAGCGTTTTGTCTCTCAAGACGATTCCCATAGGCTACTCTATTTTTAAATTTATCAATATAAAATCATTTTTACGGAGAGCCCATAAAAACTGATAGCACTCAGAAGTAATAGACTGAGAAAATATTTTTATACTCTACTACTTTTTTTTGTTTATAACATCGAAAGAAACATAACCTACACAGCGATTGAAAAGATCTAAAAAAAATATTTTACTTTTGTAATAAATAGATAAATAACTATAGACGAATTTCATGCCAACTCGTCTTAGGAGTTGGCAGCACCATCTCAGATAGCAGTGAAACGTTGTGGGTGTAAAGACATGGGTCATTTAAGCAACTTTGCATACTTGAAATATACGAAAAAGAATTAGACTACTTTTTGGAAAAAAACAATTTTTTCCTTATTTTTTTACAAAAATTTATACCTTAAAAACTATGATACCTACAAAATTCTTGTCAAAGAATGAAATGTAGGAAATTGTTTAAATTAAGGGAATTTTAAAAAAATACGTTTTTGAGAAAAAAGAATTTTTATTTTTAAAATAACTTTTTTGTCAGTGAAATTTTTTTCCAAAAATATTTGGTATTTTTTTGTTAAAATTTGAACAATTTCCTACATTTCATTCTTTGATAAGAATTTTGTAGGTATCTATTTTTATGTTATAAATTTTAGTAAAAAATTAAGAAAAAAAAATTTCGCTTCCAAAAAGTAGTCTAATTATTTTTCGAATTTTTCATGTATGCAAAGTGGCTTAAATGATCCATGTCTGTACATGCACAACGTTTCACTGCTCTCTGAAATGGCCAGTCGAGTTGGTATGAAATTCGTCTATAATTTCTCGCAGTTTCCTTGGCGCGCATTAACAATTGTGATCAACCTATTACCGATGAACATTTTCACTCAAGTTATAATTTGCTTGTGATAATGATATCCCAAATATTGATAAGGTAACCTACACATTACTATACAAGTTCATCTGCATTTAATTGACTAGTCTCATCGTTGATTTACAACCTTCCTCGCCCTCTGGCCCTGGAAACGTTTCGTTTCCCATGGTTGCATCAATTTATCTTCCCCGATCACAAATTAATCCTGCTTTCAAACCGATAGAGAAACAACACACCTCATCAAGGCTATCGACCGCGACGCGTTCATTAGTGTTTAATATCCACGGAATCGGATCACACCTTCCAATGCGACGGAACGGTACACCGAAAGACGGAAATATCTTTACAATGCATTGCACCATTAGCAGACAACAAGCGGCTGCAGCATGCCCGAACTGCAATCGTTTGGATTCCACCGGGGAAAATTTTGCGGAACATCATCAGCGCGGTATTAGTCACTCTGATGGCGATAGACTATGATAGCGAACACGGAAGCTGTCTCTTGCTTCGCACTGACATAGGCTGTCACATCGGTGGTGGAGAGGGAGAAGGCATGTGTGATTACTTTCAGCTGTATACATTTCAAACAGAGTGACTGCAGCAGCATATCTATAGTTAGAGGACTTTGGTTTGTACGATGGAAACGCTTACCGTAGGGATGTTCACGTGCGGGAAATTCCATCGAGAAAAACGCCTTCACTTCGAACATTCCTCATATCTACGATCGGTTGCTGGAGGGACCCCGCCTCGACCTCGAATCATTGGAATTCTCACATCCCCACCATTTTCCGGCTAGGTTTATGCAGCATGTGCCGCATTGCAAGCATATTCCGGCGCGAGACGAGACGGGACAGCAATGAGAACGAGAGTCAATAAGTCCGGGGGGAAAACGTCTCGACAACACATTGATAGCATAATGATGAAAATTCTCTGCCAGAAGTTGTTAGTGATTAAAATTTTTCCCATTTCTAGGAGGGGGAGTGGAACAGCTTTCTTCCATGCGGACCGATCCGGGGGGAGAGTGGTGATGACAAAAGAAAACTGAAGTCTATTAGAAACAGAAACACTTCATTAAGTGACATTTATTGGCTGCAATGTAGACATGGAATGGGCCGTTTCGGTGAGTGCGGTTGCAATGAGAATTTATGCATCTTACGCTGCCCTAGGGTCGTTAATTGTTGAACACTGATCACATGTTGAATGGTCTTTGCAGCTCTTGTTTCGGAATGCTTTATACGAAAGAGGCTTTGTTTATCAAAACTGTATTTGCCAACTTCTTCCAGGGATGTGCCCAGGATGCTTTCAGTATATACCAACGAATGACAATAATCTCACATTAAAATCACACCTCATCGATTCAAATAGATCGTCGGAAAGAACCATGTCTAGTGAGTAAGACGCATGTAAAAGATAAATTCAACCAAAATACACAATCGTTCTCCTGACCGGTTTTGAAGTGTATGATGGAGCATTATCGTTCCACAAAATCACTTTGTGTTGCTATTTTGGGACTCTGGTCGTTTTTCATCCAAAGTTCGAATCAAACACAAAGTTGGTAGCGTTTATTATTCAAACGAGGTTTGAATTACTCATAGCAGATTCTAATCCCACCAAACACAGATTTGAACCTACACTTCGTTACAGAAATAGAAGACGTAGTACTACGTCAAAATCTGGTCGAAGAGTAAGGTCCGGAAAACAAGGATATTTTTTAAAAACGACCAGGCGCAACTGTTGCCCGGAATTTGAAGGGTAGCGTTAGCTCCAAGGTGCGAGCATTTAGCCTAGGAGAGGAGAATGAAGAAACCAACTTTGCAAAACCATAATCAACAGTTTTTCAAAAATATACGACATAAAGTGATTTTTCGGTGATCATTTTTGTCCGTTGCATTTTTTTCGAATACGATCTTTGTATCATACGTAACAACCCGCCAAACATTAAATCGCATAACTAGCGTATATACAGCATCATATATCCCGTGTTTTGTGTGGTATATGATGCGCCTAACTAGCATATACACGCTAAAGTGGAGGCGGTATACGTAAATGGCAAATACTCGCGAGTAAGCTTGGATGAAAGCACGACTTATATATGGTCGGTGTTAAGTCAGAGCGGACCAAGTCGCAAAATTAAAAAAATCGAGTTATTGATTGCATTAGGTTAAACATTTTGTAAGCTACATTCCACATTCATCAGATTTGGAAAATAACGCGTACAGCAGGAATAACTTATTGAAATTGTTTTGAACGCTCAATGAAAATCCCTTATAGCTCCAAACTTCAAACACATTATTCTCGAAATGATGAAAAAGTTACATGATCCGGTCTGACTTAACACCGACTATATATGCACCTAATACTACTATCGCCACACGGGTATACGATTTATTATAAATATAGAAAAACAACCAGTGGCGGAAAATAATTATGTAAAATGTATTGTCGTACAAATCGCGCCATTCGTTTACACAGCTATTCTATGTCAAACCGATATAGTGGTTCTCAGATTTTCGTCAAAAGTGATAATTTTGCTCTTTATCGCAAAACATTAGACGCGTATTTTTTAATTTTTTTTATTAGGGTGCCCATTTCCATTTTAGTGTGGTCCAAAAAATCAGTTTTTTCAGATTTTCCCCCTTTTCTGAAATTTTAAAAATTCATAACTTTTGTATCACTGAACCGATTAAGCTGATCGACATATCAAATTGAACTTGCACAGAAAATGGATTTTATTTTCGTAATTATTAAATGTACTAGTTTTTTATTGTTTTCATGGCTCTGGACTAGAGAGCGCTATATTTTCTTAATTTTTTATTGAAAGCTGAGTATTTTTACATAACATATCTCGATATCAGAGACGTTTTTTTTCGTTTTTGTGATATGATTTTTCAAAGTTAACCGATGGTTTGAAAACACAATTTTTCCCCTTTTTTTCCTCTTCAAAAATTCATAACTTTTGAATTATTAGACCGATTCATATAATTGACATATCAAATTGAAGATAATGAGTTAGTTTTCTTTGAAAAAATATTTCTTCCGCGAAAAGTTTGGATTTTCGTTTTTGTAATTATTGGTTGAATTAGTTTTTCATAGTTTTCTCGGTTAAAGATAGAAAGCGCTATATTTTTTAAAATGCTGAGATTTTTTTACATAAAATACCCTAAAATCAGAGAGGTGTTATTTTTCGTTTTTGAGTTATTATTTTGCAAATTTAACATATTTTAAGTCTTTGTTCAATATTTCTATGTGACTAGACTGGAGCTATGCGACCAGAATGTAATCTTCCCGCAAGTGTGATATATTTTCAAAGAGCTATTAGCTTTAATTTAATATGTTGATCATCTTAATTGGTTCAGTAGGTCGAGTGCTATGAGTTTTTGCAAAAAGTATTTTTTGGATAAAAGGGGAAACATTTTTCGGACCACCGGTTAACTTTGAAAAATTATGTCTCAAAAACGAAAAAAATAGCATCTCTGATATCGAGATATGTCATGTAAAAAATCATCAGCTTTCAAGAAAAAAATATAAAGCTCTCTAGTCCAAAGCCATGAATACAATAAAAAACGAATACGATCAATAATAGCGAAAACAAGACACATTTTTTAGAAGTTTAATGTAATGTTTTTTAATTATGGTTTGCTCATTGGCTTCAATTTGATATATCGATCATCTTAATCGGTTCAGTGGTTCAAAAGTTATGAATTTTTGAAAAGTCATTTAAAAAAATGAGGAAAAAAGTTGATTTTTTGGAACACTCTAAAATGGAAATGGGCACCCTTTAAAAATAATATAAAAAATAAGGGTTCAATGTTTTGCGAAAAAAAAACAAAATTACCACTTTTCAAGAAAGAGAACATGTTTGTAAGAAATATGAAACATTTAATCAACTTTTTTTATGCGATTCGCGAACTGTATCTGCCTGACATAAAAATATAATGACGTTTACATTGCTTTTACGAAAGAGTTCATACGGTTACGATATCATAAAATCGATCCTTGTTGCACCGAATTACGATTTAACCTGTGGTGATAAATAAAATGGTGTTTTCACATTCTGTACAACTTCAGATATACACTATGTACACATTGATCGACATTATATATAATTAAAATTCGATCTCACTTTATATGCTACTCTGAAGTTCAATATTATACGATTCAATGTTTGCTGGGACAAACAACAAAATGTACAAACCCTCTGCCATATCAAGCGTTTTTCAACGATTATCGAATATCACTATCCAAGAATTTTGCGTTTGCTACAGTTTTTATCAATGTCTTTCAAGGCAGCTACCGAATCCGTTCACGGAATCGTTCAAAAAACACAGTAGCTGGTAGATCAGCCTAATCCAACGGTTCGGCAATTTCCGTCAGGTTAATTATCTTCTTCCTGCTTCAACCTCTTACAGCTTTTGTTAACAGAATTAATCTCAACACAATTTGCACTACTGAAAGAAGACAGTTTTCAACTATACTCCATCAAAACAAGTTCGCTCATTTATATTGTGCCGAATTTCATTGTCAAATATGGAATTAAAATAACTCTATTCCATTTAAAACCTGAAATAGCATTAAATGATTATCAGCTCGATAAACTACCCACAATCTATCAACGATCACCGCAACATTACCGATGGCACGTAGCACGGGAAAATAATTTCCGAATCAAAAATTCATCCTGCGTGTAAGCGGAAATTTTCTCAACCCAAACAAACGGCGTTGCCAAAGTTAATCCAGGTAAAGCGGAAAAGTACGTGCTCTTGTTTTTCACCCCGATAATGCGCTGTGCAGCTTCTGGAAAACAGGTACCTGCAGATAGCATCGCATGGTGAGCAAGCAGAATGCGCCCAGAAAAATTGATTTTATATTTGCTTAATAAATATAAATACGCTTCATCTGCACACGATTGCAAAAGGCTCCGGCCAAGACCGAACGGGAACGGGATGATATAACGAAACGGGACACACCGAGAAAAAAAAACGAAACGACGCGACGTGTTTTCCCGAACGCCGATGATAGGTGACCCGGAAAACTTACACCCATTTTTTTTTTGCCTGCGCACCTCAAAGAAGCCGGTGGAGAAGCTGCTGGCGTCCATTTTAATTGAATTCATGTTTTTGTTTGTGTTATTCTTTGCGTCATTTCAAGAGCTGCGACTCGACGCGGAAACTTTTCCACCCGCCACCCAATGCTGGTTCTCTCAGATATTGTATACGGAACCTTTTTCGGAACCTCGTCGTTGTGTCTGGTGGTTCGTTCCATTTTACGGTGAGTAGAATCAAATGAATAACGAGCTTCCTCGCCGTGTTTCACCTGCGAAGGTGTATTTCTTGCTTCCATTCGTTATCCACCGTTTTGTCGGGGCGAAGAGTTTAGCATCACCTAACCCACTCACGTCCACGGTGGCACATAAATTATGCCAACTTCATCGTTTCTGTATCGTTAATCGAGATGTTCATTCGAGAATAAATTCGGTGATTTAGGTGAAGCGAGATGAAGTTGCCGGTGCTCACCTCTGCCAGGGATCAAACGGATGTTTATCAAGAATATTGCGCACCAGAACCGGTTCTTAAAGGGTTGTGTGTACTGATCATCCACCCAACAACGTACCACGTTTGGTCGATGGCTTGTAATGTGTACATCGTGCAAGTAGATTATACTGCAATAATGGTGCTACCTGACGATGTTAGCTTACCACGAGGAAGGAAATTACAACCAGATATGAAGGGAAATAAATTAAAGAACAAACGCGATGCATGGTCTGTATGGAAATTTATCGAAATAGTTCAAAAGATAAAAGAGTTCACAGTTTGAATATATAAACGACTGTTTTACATAGTTTGTCAATGAAGTTCCGGGACTCAAACTATGTATACAAAGCTGCTATCCATAAGAAGTTTATCTCATCTGGCCGAACGATTACCGGAGAATATTATCTCTTCTACATGATGATGTGCCATTTTTTTTGCAGCTGTGTTCATTTTGAATTCGCAGCTGTGTCCTATGTTATCTGCCGTATTCACTTGATTTGGCACTCTTAAACTTTTCTTTTGTTTTGAAAATTATGACAATATTAGAAGGCAATCTCTTGAATTGAGCTAGAGCACGCATTTGATTCGCTATTAAATCGATGTGAAAAATGTATTGAGGATGGAGACGTTGCACTCTATACAGAGCCATTTGAATTCGAAAGCCAATTTTTTTGTATTCTTTGATTTGGCTCAAATTTTGCAAATGCATTCTTCATGACCAAGACAATGTGTATCATCGGTTTTCCATTTCGACTCTAGCCCAGAAGGGTCTAAACAAAAATTGCTTCAAAATTTTCACAAAAATATAATTCAGAAACAGTTGTTCCGATTGATTTGGTGTCTTCTGCAATGTTTTAGGTTATTATTGGGGCTATATGAAGAAAGTACGCACTGTTAAAAAAGGGTTTTATTTTTATCTCATTTTGAAAATAACACTTGAAACTAAATTTTCTCAAAATAGGTGTTTTTGATTATTTTCTATTTCTTGATATGTTGCAGCGGACAACTAATGAAATTTATTGCACAGTGCGTAAATTTGGAAAAATAATGTACAAAAAAGTTATGTTTTATTTTAAAGTTAGATTTTTTATATGATTCTTATACAGCAACGTCTCAATTATATCACGCTTGAAAAAAAAATTCGCGTGATATAATGGAAACGTGATATATTCGATACAGGTTTTTTGAAGCGAAAAATATGATTTGGATATTATTCTTCGTGCAACATGCAAAATTCAAAAACTAGTGACCTTCAGCGTGAGAGGTACGGTTGTTACCACTACGCCAGATCGGTTACTCATAAAACAATACAATAAATCATAACATGACGTTACTATTTCTGCAGTGCTTGTCTCATAGCAATTTCTCGTATTTTTCTCAAAGACAGTGTGTGAGCTAAATCTGTTCTGTTCTGTCCATTATATCGTATCACAGAGATTATTAATGTTATTCTAGATTCCATTGATGTTATTAGATTTCAGAGCAGCTATATATAGAAAAGATTTCAGAGCAACTATTTACGGATGATACCTGTATACATTCATTTTCTTCTCCATCTTCATCTTCTTCAGCTTCGGTATCTTTATCTATTTTTAATTTACCCTTAAGGCAGTATTCTAGTCTATAAATTTGAAAAAAAAATCAAAATTTGTTTCCTTCATATTTCTGTAGTCTAGGCATTCAAGAATATACTAGAAAGGACTATCGAGAATTCTATTATTTACCGAGTTAGAGCCATTTTAGTGATGCGTTATCCAACCTGGTATGGCCATAACAATGATCTTCAAACACGTTTTTCTCGAAACTAGTTTTTTCAAACTGGCGTACATGATATCTAAAGTTCTACTGAACCGATTCTTGTCGATTTATATGAATACAATCTGCAAAAAAAACGTTTTAAACCGCTTTTTTGATGCGTCCTCCATTTTCTCAAAAAAGATGTTTTTGACTTGTCTGAGGTTCATGCGATAACGGCATCTTAACTGATTCAGAATCTGTTCGATTTTTTTGTTTTAGATAACCAGAAGGGCTGGAATCGTGTACGCCATACGCCAACTTTTTTTTTAACCCTCTCACTTCATCAGCTCTTAAATATTCTAGTTATGAATATTTTTTCTCCGTTCAATTTTTGTTTTATGGTTAAAAGATAGATGAACAAATAATGATATAATGAATAGAAAAAATATTCTTTGTTTCATTTTTACGGAGCTCGAAAAAACGTCCAAAATTCGTGTCTCTACACCAGAATACCCCCATAACCTCACTATACTGCTAATTTTGCTGTCATAAAGTTGTGAGTAACATATTCTTTCTTTTCCGAACTCGAGCTTTCGAATAACCAAAAATTAGATTCATATACATTTATTCATTTTGTTTTTGTTTTTTTTTCATTTTGTGTCACCTATTTGCTTCCAAAATCTCGTGATTGACAAGGGCTGACCAAACACACCTCCAAGGCTTGAATAGTCGGAATACTACATCTTTTAAAGTTATTATTTTCAGTGCTTTGTTTCGATTAACATTTCAAATTTAGTAGATCATCGATAGTACATTGTATGTAATGAATCTTTGAAACATCGAAGGATCTTTCGTCTTCTTATTATCATCTATGCCAGTTTAATTTTATAAACACAGAACAAGCTATAAAAGCTATCCGGTTTTGTCAGTTTTGATTTCTGCAACTTTTTTTTCCTTCAAATTAGTTAACCCTTTCTCGTACAACATCGAGTCTCACTCGTGGGTACTTGAATAACAGGGCGCTAGAACGCTCAGCAGGCTAGTGAAATCACTTGATGTGTGACGTATTGAATAATACGTGAAAGGGTTAATGTAATGTTTTAATGTTTTGAAAAATAAACCAGATTCGTCGCAATTATAAACCCGCTGAACGGCTAATTCATGAGTATTCACGAAATTAACAAAAAAAAACTTTGATACTATCCATTGTCTGAAAATCAATTCTATGTTCAGCAGCATATTTAATTCGCCTTATGCTGCTTGTTGATTCACAATTCTGTTCTTCTCCTTGACAATTTTTGTAATTATTGTTCTGCGTAAATCGTATTATTTTGTAATTTGTGCTTTGAATAAGTGAATATATTTTAGTTTCATAAAAACGTTGAGTTGTTTTGTGAAGTTATCAAATTATAATTTTGGCTTATTATAATTTTTATGTCCAACTTTCTGGTATATATTATGTGCAGCGCTGTCTTCAGGTTGCTCCGGTCACGTAAATCAAGGGCTAGATGAGAATTTTCTATTATTTAAGTTTGATTCGAGCTTTGAAGGATGTTTTAAAATATCACAAAAGCTTTCACAAAAAATATCACCATCTAATATTAAATTCTAAAATTGACGAAATAATACCATTAAACATTTTTCGAAATAAAATACTGTACTACTACCTCTTACACGGGTCAAGCTGGGGAAACAGCACATGTCGTGCAACTCATTCCACACAATCAAAGAGATCTTTTTAAACCTCTTCCAAAATCGCTCAGTTGTTGCTTTTGATCCTACGAGGGGCTTTCAGACGAAATGGGTAGTATATGCTACAAATTACAGAGATATCAAATTTTCCGCTAATAAATCAGATCAAAATTTTCCACCAATAAATCTGATACAGTTGGCACGAAAGCTTAAAAATCTATATATATATATATATAAAATGAATTTCTGTCTGTCTGATTCTTATGGACTCGGAAACTACTGAGCCGATCAACATGAAAATTGGTATGTAGGGGTTTTTGGGGCCGGGGAAGGTTTTCGTGATAGTTTGAGACCCCTCCTCCCCCTTTCTAAGGGGGGGCTGCCATACAAATGAAACACAAATTTTTACATTACTAGGGAATTAATCAAGCAAATGAAACCAAATTAGGCATATTGAGGTTTTAGGTTGCAATAAATGTGTTTATGGTGGTTAAACACTCGGGTAGAGGAGGCTGCCATACAAATGAAACACAAATTTCTGCATTACTCGAGAATTATTCTAGCAAATGAAACCACATTAGGCATATTGACGTTTTAGGGGTTGTGCTCCCGTGGTCGAGTGGTTAGCGTCATAACTAACATGCCGGGTGTTCGGGTTCGATTCCAGTTCTGGTCGGGGGAATTTTTCGACAAAGAAATTTCCTCCGACTTGCACTGTTGTCACGTGTATTCAAGAGCTTGCCACTCAGAATGCATTCAAGGCGTGTTATTTGGCATAGAAATCTCAACTAAGTACTACTAAAAATAACGCAGGTAATACTACGTTGGGACGGTGAAGTTCTTCTTGGAACGTTAGTGCCATTGAAGAAGAAGAAGAAGAAGAAGAAGAAGAAGAAAAGGAAGACGTTTTAGGGTATAATAAATGTTTCTATGGTAGTTAGACTCTTCATTCCCCTCTTTAAGGGGGTGGCTGACATAAAAATAAAACACAAATTTCTGCATTACCCGAGAATTATTCAAGCAAATGAAGCCAAATTAGGCATGTTGAGGTTTTAGGGTGCAATAAATCTTTCTACGGTGGTTAGATACTCCTCCCCCTCTCTTAGGGGGTACTGCCATACAATGGAGACACCAATTTCTGAATTACTCGAGAATTAATCAAGCAAATGGAACCAAACTTAGTAAGTGGAGGTTTTAGGATGCAATAAATATTTCTATGGTGGTTAGGCTCTCTTCCCGCTCTCTAAGGGTGAGCTGTCATACAAATGAAACATAAATTTCTGCATCACTCGAGAACTAATCAAGCAAATGGAGCCAAATTTGGCATGTGCAGTTTTTACGGGGCACGAAACGTTTCTATGGTGAATACACTCCTCCCTCTCTCTAAGGGGGGCTGCCATACAAACGAAACACAAACTTCTGCATAACTCGAGAACTAATCAAGTACAATTTCTTTAATTGTATGACACCCCTCCCTCCTCTGGAATGAAGAGGGGATCCTATAAAAATATTACACATATTTCAACCAAAAATATTCCAACGAAATATAACATATGAAAATTTTCGGAAAACTCTGAAGGAAAAAGAGAAAATTCGGAAAATCAAATTCCCATATGTTCTACAATTACATAGTGACAAGTGCTGTTAGTCCATTTGATGATTGCGCTAGCGAAATTGATCTTTGTTCGAAACTGGAAATTGATTTTTATACGATGAAACGCACTCCTATATCTTCTTCTATCTATAAAAAATAGGATCGCCGGATATGTTGATAAGAGCAGAACTCGAGGAAGGGATTGTCCGATTGAGGGCTGTATTTATTTTATCATATTTTCTGTATAAAACATTTTTTTCCATGTAACGGAGAAACATGTTATGTGCAAGTGGTTGAAAAATCATGAACGAGAATTGTGTATGAAAATAATCTGATATTATAATGATGAGTTTTGTTAGAAATACTAGGAATTTTATAGTAAAAGGTAAATTTAACGGGGTCGAATAGAAGATCAATCAATGAACAGCTCTGCGATTAGATCCATGAACTTGCACATAGTAAGAAAACGTGAATGTTTGAAGGTATTGATAAAAAAAAACAAATTTTGGGCGGGACGAAGTTTGCCGGGTCAGCTAGTGTTCAATAAATAAGATGATGGCAAAATTTTGCTAATTGTTACCGTTCCCGAAATACAGTGGTTATATCAAAAAATTTATTAAAATTTACCAACTTTCGTTCGTTTTCGGATTTTATTTGGGTTTATTTGAATAAGAAAATTATTTTTCTGCAAGTATTTCATTTTAAGGTTTTATACAATTTATACGCATTCTACTACAGATTTCCTCTGGCATGCGACGTTGCAAAAAATGCCATTCAACATCTATATCATAGTAATTCTTAAATTGGCAAATACTGGAAAAGTTCTTTCTATTCTCATATTGCGATGCAGCTTCATCGGACATGTAATAAATTTTGATCAAATTCAAGTGCTTTTTTTTAGATGTGCCACCCTTCTAAACTCGAGTCGAACGCGAGTACTCGGTTTCCCATTTTATCAACCATAGAATTAAGGACACATGTTAACATATTCTAGTAAAAATGAAGTTAAGAGTTTGGCTCCGTTTAACCTATGTAACTGTGCCTGTAAAAAAACGGTTTAATAAAAAAAAGTGCTTTTCTTGACGTATGAAATCATTCATTTTTGAGATATATAAGTTAACGGATATAGAATAATGACGCAAATCTTTGTAAATTATTACAAAACTTAAATGTTTGAGCATGCCTTTTTCCTTTAGAAAAATCGAATAGTTGCTTTCTACGCATTGCAGTGATGACTTTGAATTTCATCCTGTAGTATAAAAGTGTAATTTTCTGTAAAATCACAAATAGCTACAAATTCTCCTTCCCAAAAGTTATTGTTTTATTTTTCATAAAAGTAGACTGCTCTCTTTTAATGTAATCATGTGGCATCATCATTGTCTAACTTTTGAATGGAATAGGAAACAAACTCCTTCTTCTGTTTTGTAAATATCTCTATATTGCATCTGTCAGTTGTGACCACTGTTGCCACACGTACAGGTTTATCTGGGAAGGTACAGATTTTTTCGTTATTTTTGATACAAATTCTGTAAGGTACAGAGTGCAGATTTTCGTGAAAAAGTATAGATTGGTACAGATTTTTTCTGTGTATAAAATGTCTTACATTTGAACAAAGCAACATTAATGTACATGACGATTTTTACGCCGCAGCATCGCTTGGTTTCAGAAAAAAAAACTATGTATAAGTATCATAAAAAACACGAGCGACTTACAAATGTGAATGTAGTATTTGTAGTAAATAAATGAGTATTTTTTCCATGCTCATAAGATTGGTTTTTTTTCTACAACGAAGCTTTTCGATGGTACAGATTTTTGGTACAGAACTTTGGAAGAAAACAGTACAGATGAAAAATATTTTTAACCCCTCTGGTACAGATAAAAATGTGGCAGCACTGGTTGTGACCCATTGTTCAAAAGTAATTTCATCATCATATTTTTCATCCTTTTGTTATAAGAGACTTGCTTCTATGGAAGTTGTATCAACGCAATTCAATTCATTAGGTAAGCCGTATTGTTTAAGCTGTGGGGTATAAGATTCATATTTTCGTGGATGGTACATACAAACACATTGTGAGTTTCCAGGCTAGTAAAGAGTGTACAGTTTTCAGACCGGAGTTGAACAAAAGATTAAAAAACCGATTTGTATTTCAGTGTTCAATTCGGTTTTCGGTTTTCGGTTTTCAATCGGTTTTAGGTTTCTCCCAATGTGTTATTTATTAAGCTAGTTTTTTAACCTTTCCAAATGAAGAGAAATTTACGCTAATGTTTGCGAACTTTTTTCGACAACGAAGAGCGGCTGAAAACCCGAAAAAAAGATAAAACTTCCCAAGCTTTGCTGCGTTGCTTTGACAGTGCCCACATCAGAAGTTGGAACAAGATAATCAAGATGGGTGCAACAAGATATACAAAATTTCACTCAGCTACACTTCGATGGAACAATTGAATATTCAAGCTTGCTGCATGATAATAAATAATTTTCCGAATGTCTATTTATACTCTACTGAATTTTCTAATATTGAATTGTATCAAGTTTGAGATATACTTGAACTCGCATTTGTGAGTAATATGAATTTGTTCCACCAATCTCGCACAACTTGTTTTCGTTTTAAAGAGAATAGTTCGACAGATTCGCATGGCTTTGTAATTAAATGGTAATGACTTTAGTGAAACCGTTCCGCAAGCCTTTTTTAATAGCTTGGCGTTTTCCGTCCTTCCTGATTGTTACATAATCACGCTGACCAGGCATTGATCGACTGGATTCATTATCCTTGTAAAATTGCATAACTGGGTTCTTGATATTTTCATCCAGTCCACTGGCTACCCTACCAATAGTAAAATGCACGCCACTTTGATCCAGTAATCTTGCCTCCGTTGCCGTGTACAAAGTTGTATTAAATGTTGTTTTTATTCTCTCGGCTGTCCATGACTTAGGTTATACAGTCAAGGGTTGAAATAGCTCAGCTTTTTTCGTCCCTTCTCTTGTAAAATTTTCTTTGAGCTGCTCAATTGTTTCATACAATTCACTGGTTCAAATTTATCATCAATGTTAGCTTCCGTATTTAGAACAAAAATGTGTTTTCTAATGCTGTTGACTATCTCATTTCTTCCTGACTAAATTAGCAGAACTTCAGGGCCCTCAATTGACCATCTTTGTGTTGTTATAGAATAACTACGTCCCCACACAAATCTTCAGCGATGGAGATCGATCCACGGTCGAATGGAGATCGATTCATCCATACAACTGCTCCGTTCTGCAAGAAACATCGAGCTGTTGTGCTATAAATAACACAACAATAATCATATCAACTGTTTTCGCTGTCCGGTTTATTGAGCAATGGGTGAACAGACGGAATACTCTTGGGCCTAAATGGCTACTGTGTAATATATCATATGCAATGGTACAGAAGGAATACTATTACGCCTTATGGCTACTGTGTAATGAACAATTTATAGATACGAGAAAACTAGTAACATGTACACGATTGAAATCCGGCTCTGTTACAGCTAAAATGCTAATGAGCCTAAAAAAATAAACAAATGGGTTAAAAAAATAGTAGAACGAATGATTTCCTTGATTGAGATTGATTCGTTGAAAATATCAATATTAACTATTTGGATGTATTCAGGAACGCTTCTATTGTGTCCTGACTAGGATCCTTCATACAATCATCTTCCTCTTCACTACTGGATAAACCATCACTACTAGATATAGCAGTTCGTTTGGTTAATTGCAGACGACACGAATAACCAATTTAATTTTTTTTATTAAGCTGGTTTTTATCTGAAAATCCTAGTTCCACTAATTTGGCCATGATACTTTCCGTGAGATTTCGGCAATTTTTAAACACTTTTTCGAAAACACATTTACACAATCCTTGTGAAGGGTATTTTATTTCTGTAATCCATTCTTCTCTTCTGAACTAGTTCTTGCTTCTCACTTGATTACTCCTTTGAGGTCGTGTGTCTACTCTCAGCCACCACAGCAAGGAAGTATATCTTGAACTTTATACAACAATATATCAATTCACACTTTTTATAACATATATATTTTTTAAATCTAGTGGATCTGTTTACGAATCCAAGCGGTGCTCCTATGAATAATAAATAACGGTGACTTAGTATAAACAAAAGTTTTCACTCTTGCTTAATGGAAAACTCCATGTAAGTTATACACCACTGCTTTTTTAAGGCTGCAACATATAAAAAACCAAAATCCCCTTTTTATTTGATACAATTGAGTTTTAAGTTTTATTTTCGAAATAAAATAAAAATGAAACTCTTCTTTTAACAGTTCACATTTTCTCCACATATCTATATATATAAAAATGGATTTCTGTCTGTCTGTCTGTCTGTCTGATTCTTATAGACTCGGAAACTACTGAACCGATCAACATAAAAATTGGTATGTAGGGGTTTTTGGGGCCAGGGAAGGTTTTGGTGATAGTTTGAGACCCCTCCCCCCTCTCTAAGGGGGGGGGGCTGCCATACAAATCAAACACAAAATTCTATATTACTCGGGAATTAATCAAGCAAATAAAACCAAATGAGGCATGTTGAGGTATTAGGGTGCAGTAAATGTTTATATGGTGGTTAGACTTTTCACTCCCCCTCTCTAAGGGGGGGCTGCCATACAAATGTTTCTGCATTACTCGAGAATTAATCAAGCAAATGAAACCAAATTAGGCATATGGAGGTTTTAGGGTTCAGGGTTTCTCTAGTGGTTATTCTCTCCACCCCCCCTCTCCAAGGGGGGGGCTGCCATGCAAATGAAACTCAAATTTCAGCAAGAATTTATCAAGCAAATGGAACCTAACTTTGCATGTGAAGGTTTTAGGGGGCAAGAAACATTTCTAAGGTGGTTCAACACTCCTCTTACCTGGGGGGGGGGGGGGAGGGGGGATTCTGCCATAGAAATGAAACACAAATTTCTACATAACTCAAGAACTAATCAAGCACAATTTGGGATGTGAGGGTTTTTGGGTATCAAAAATGTTTCTATGATGGTAAAATATGAATATATGACAATTGAAAAACTCTGAAGGAAAAAGGGAAAATAAGGAAAATTAAATTCCTATATGTTTAACAATTACATAGTGACAAGTGCTGTTAGTCCATTTGATGTTTGCGCTAGCGAAATTGATCTTTGTTCGAAACTGGAAATGGATTGTTATACGATGAAACGCACTCCTATATCTTCTTCTATCTATACAAAAAAAAAAGGATCGCCGGATGTGTTGATAAGAGTAGAACTCGAGGAAGGAATTGTCCGATTTAGGGCTGTCTTTATTCTATCATATTTTCTGTATAAAACATTTATTCCATGTAACGGAGAAAAATTTTATTTGCAAGTGGTTGAAAAATCTTGATCGAGAATTGTGTCTGAAAATAATCTGATATTATAATGATGAGTTTTGTTAGAAATACTAGGAATTTTATATTAAAAGGTATATTCGACGGGGTCGATTAAAAGATCAATCAATGAACAGTTCTGTGATTGAACCCATGAGCTTGCTCATAGTAAGAAAATGTGAATGCTTGAAGGTATTGATAACAAAAAACAAATTTTGGGCGGGACGAAGTTTGCCGGGTCAACTAGTTTCCAATAATAACCTAAAACATCGTGGAAGACACCAAATCAATTGGACCAACAGTTTCTGAGTTATGTTTTTGAGAATTTTCAAGCAATCTTTGCTTACGCTCTTCCTGGAAGTAAGGCTATAGAGTAAAAAAATGTCATTAAATCATTATACAAATATGTTTTGCTATAATACAATATAGAAATATTGACATAAACACAATTACACCAGCTGTAAGGATTCTCAAAATGGGGTCCAGCATATTTAGTCTGTTATAAAATAAATCAATCAAATAATGCTCAAACTTTTCATGAACAGCCACAATGAATTGGCCAAAATCAGGCTCATTGGTGGCACTTTAGTCCTTATCACATATTTCCCGCCCACGACGAAACAATTGTGGCAATCGCAAACGACGCGAGATTATACGCCGAATGGATTTAGATAGTGGCAAAAAATCGCACAAAGGACACACACAATCGGTAAAAAGTCTCCCCCACCTCCCAAGTCTGAACTGAATCCGATTTTTCGTGGTGTACGCTTTTCATTCCGACTTCCGTCGTGCGTTATGCTTGTCCCTTACACTTCCCCCTGGTCTGTCGCCCTTCCCCGGTGTCACACAATCCGTGGTGTCGTTGCTGATCTTCATTCACTATGCAAACAGGCGAACGATTTGGGAACGGCTTACGCTACCGGCATACGGAATAATGGAAATAACTCGAAACGTGTGTATCCTTGGGGCGGATTCGCTTTTTTTTTGGTCCGTCGAGACATCCAGCCTCTCCAGCCAGCGACCACCCTCCCCGACCCTACTCGAACCGCGCGATTGATTGTACGCAAATCCTCCGATGCTCCAGCAGATTACCATGGGGATACCTCTACGCGTGGCACATCCTGAAGGGAATAAAAATCCATAAAAAAAAATGAACGACTCCAAAGTAGCTCGACCCGCCGACTAACTAGACAGGCGGTGGCTCGTGGTGACATGACGGGAAGTTATGTTTGAAGAAGATGATTGCTTCTGGCGGGCTTGTATTGGAGAGGTTCAATTTTGATGCTGCGCTCGTATCTTCTCTTCACTTCGATTGATGTTTGATAGCTGATATGCTTTTAAGTGAATTTTGATATCGCTTCCTTCAGCTGAGCGGAGCATGATATTAGATGTTATGGATAGATCTATGTCAGGATCAAATATAATGAGATGATTATGGGAGTATTAGATGTACTTGACGTACTGTTCGTTTGAACAGAAATTCAATCTCAAGAACGAATATTTGAGCGGCTGCCGTTTCCAAAACGTATGGTTTTCGTTGAAAATTAGTGAAAAACCTATAAGGGTCTCTGCCGAAGATCACAAACGGAAGTTTAACGTAGGATAGTGATTGTTCGAGAAAAAGCGTATATAAACCAATGCACCCGTGGCCGAGTGGTTAGCGTCTCACATTATTATGCCGGGTGTTCGGGCTCGATTCCTGTTTTGGTCGGGGGATTTTTCGTCAAAGAAATTTCCTTTGACTAGCACTGTGGTCACGCGTATTCTAGAGATTGCCCCTCGGAATACATTCAAGGTGTGTTATTTGGCTTAAGAGATCTCAACTAATTATTAAAAAATGACGCTAGTTAATGCGTACGCTGAGACGGCAAAAGTTCCATAGGGAACGTTAACGCCATTCAATATAAACCAATGCATAGTTTAAATCATTGAAGCGGTTATAAATGTTTTTGGAGAAGGGATTTAAGATGACTTTCTCCTTGACTATTGAGTACTCTACAAACTCTATGACGATGGAAGAGTTTTGGCTTCGAAACAAAGTTAGAGCGGTTTGTTGAGTACTGTGTCCCATGTATCTTAGCAGCATAGAAGATTTTACTCTGCCAACATACCACGTCGATCATATTGACCCACTTATAGCATTCAAGAAAAACTTTCGATACTTGTTTACTATTGTAAATGTATTTACCAAGTTCGTCTGAATTCATCCGGTAAAATCAACCCGAAGAGGTTTTACAGAGACCTGGGTTGCGAAAAGTTTGTTTTGAAAATCCCATTAGGACTACTGTCGATCGAGGAACAGTTACATTTGAAGAACACTGTGAGCGTGAGGAAATCTAGAATTTTCTAACTACAACTGGTGCACCTTGTGGGAACGGAAAAGTTTGGAGGATCCATGATATCAACATTCCAGCATTGACAAAACTGTCCGTTCTCATCAACGCTCAATTGATAGGAGTCCTTTCCGGTTGGTGTTTGGTGGCAATATGAAGTGACTGTCCGGCAGTTGTTCGACGAAGAAAAGAAGAAGGACTATACTGAAGCCCGGTTGAAGATATCGAAGGAGCAGCAGAATGCAAAACTCCAATTCTATCGCAAGCGCAAGGAAGCAAACGCTTTTGAACTCGGTGATTTGGTGCCCATTAGCAGGAATCAATTCGGAAGTCATGTGAAGATTACCAAGAAGTTCCATGGACCTTATCTTGTCATAAAGTAAATATGGAATATCGTTACGATGTGGTAAAGGTTGATTTACATAAAGGTTCAATCCGGATGTCATTTTATGCAGAGTTTATGAAACGATTCGGTCCTGGAAATGACGACGATTATTTCAAAGAGACAGCTTCCAACAGCCTCGAATTTCAGCTTCATCTCCGTGACCTCGACATCTGCGTTTACTACTACGCTTTCCAACGTTCTCTCGTTCAATCGCCACCTGGGAATTATCGTATACTACCAGGACGTTGGCGGTATCAGCAAAAATGTCGACGATTTCCGGCTTACTATCTCGGATCAATGCTACGACATGTTGTTCTCACGGAGATTTGGTTAGACTCGCGTACACTCTAGCACCAGGTGTTCGGCTACGATTATGCAGTTTTTTCGTTGTGAAAGGAGTATTGAAAACAGCCACAAGGCTAGAAGCGGAGTTGTTTTGGTAGCTGTGAACTCCAGACTCGAAGCGAGAGCTGTAGAAAACCAAAACTGGATTTGCTTGGAGCAGGTATGGGCGGTGATCAAACTTGGCGGCCGTACTTTATATCTATGCGCGTTGTACATCCCTCCCGACCGAATACGAGAACGTGAGCTCTTAGAGATCCATTGCCAGTCAGTTTCCTCTGTTTTGGAAGCCACTAAAGCAACAGACGAAGCCATCTGGGAGACTTTAATCTTCCGAGAATCTCGTGGAGGAAATCTCGCGACGGCTTCCTTTTTCTGAATTTGGTTTATTCAGCCATCCAACGCTTCTTTCTTGCTTGACAGCTACAGCTTAGCCACTCTCTCGCAAATTAATTACGTTACCAATAAGAATGGCCGTAGCCTGGATCTCTGCTTTGTGAGTGCACAGAACACAGCCCCATTCTTATGCGAGACTCCTGCTCCTCTTGTGAAGCATACCCCTCATCATCCACCCCTGCTGGTTACCGTTGGCACAAAGTTTCCACAGGATTTCGATGTTACACCTGCAGTCGTTTTTTATGCCTTTCATAATGCCGACCATCGTGGTATTCACCAGTTATTCTCTAGCTTCAATTGGGGCGATATGTTACACACCGTTAACATCGAATCTGCAGCTTTAACATTCTCCAACGTCCTGGCATATGCTATCGATAGATGTGTGCCTGAGAAGAAAGAAGAGGGTCCATTGAAAAATTTCACTAGACACCGCATACAAATTCATCAATGTCAATATGCGAGACCACGAATACAAACGTGTTGCGAAACAACCTTCCAGCGTTATCAGCGTTGTATAAAAAGCAGGTCTGCCATCATCTATGACGTTCAACGGAATTAACGGAACTTCTGGCTATCTCCCTCTCTCTAATCAAACCCTGAGTAGAGTTGACATCAGTACGGAGATGATTTCTATTTTAACAACGTAAATTTTGAAATTGAAGAACCACGGCTATCATATGCAGATGATCTTAAAATTTACCTTCGAGTTTGTTCTATCGATGATTGTTGCTCCCTTCAGAGACAGCTGGATGCTTTCACCGACTGGTGTATTCTTAACCAAACGGATGTCTGTCTTGTGCGCACACGAGACAGACTGTATTGTATAGATATGTCTTGAGCGACACAGAAATCGAGCGCGTTAGTGAAGTGAAGGACCTAAGAGTAATCTTAGATACGCAACCCTCATTTAAACCGCACATCTCATGATCAATAAAGCGTCCAAAACTCTTGGGTTCATCTTCAGGATTGCCAAAAATTTTACATACACCTACTGCCTTAGATCCTTCTACTGTTCTCTAATTCGCTCTGTTTTAGAATATGGTTCGGCAGTTTGGACTCCTCACTACAACAACGGCGTCGGAAGAGTTGAATCAGTTCAACGACGATTCGTGAGATATGCACTGCGTAGTCGTTGTCAGCTGCTCAACTTCAAACTTTTGTCTGTCCGTAGAGACATAGCCAGAGCTCTGCTGATAGCTGATGTTCTGCAAGAACGCATCGACTATCCCGTTCTCTTGAGGAAAATCAACATCAACGTTCGACCTCGAGCTTTCCGGAATAATGCGATGTTACGATTGCCTGTACAACGTACGAATTACAGGTGGATTCAGCGGTTTGCAAAGACTGTTCAACAGAGTGGCCATGTTGTACGACTTTCATTTATCCTGGATGCTTCTTCGCCGGAGAATTAGTTCTATTTTTTCTGAACTAGTTTTATTGTTAGGGTAACACGGGATGAGTTGGACATACGGGGTGATTTGGACCACCCCTTTATCTCAAAAAGTACGGCTCAACTTGGATTTTTTAATAATGTCATCTCTTTTCATTGTTGAACCGAATGTACCTAAAGTAAAAAAAACTTTAGTGAAATTCGACAGGTGGAAAGAAACGGTAGCATGAACACAGCAAGCACTTTTATGGTCAAAAAATCGATCGAGGTTTTAAGGTTTTTCCCGCTGATTAATTAAACTTTTCATGTATTGTGTAGTAAAGTTTTGTTCGCCTACAGAAGAGGAACAATTTGATGCAGCGAACTGTAAATTTGATAACAATCAATTAAATTAATTGCATTTTAATTTTTGCATGTTGAGTGGGGTGACATGGATACGTTTCTGTGGGGTGGGGTTGGTCCTACAAGGTTTAAGGCTGAATTACAAAAAGAGGATGGACAGACAACGTTGGAAGAAGGTGAAGCTTGAAAGAGCAACGCAGGCCATCAAGAACGGATTTTCTTTGACCAAGCATCGTGTTTGAAAATGCTCGAACAACAGTGAAAAGATCCATGCAGACTTCGAGATGGTCTCAATCCAATTTTTCTGGTCGAAAATCTGGCTAAGATACCTGATATCGATCCCAGAACATTGTTACTGACATTATCCCAAAATACTTTATATAAACATAAGTATGTTTTTTTCGATGAAACACACACTGCACCAAATCACCCCACAGACGGTCCAAACCACCCCGCATCTAATTTTAATGTTCAAAAATCATCTCTTTTATTTTATGATATATTCGGTAATTTGAAGGTTTATATAATGAATACACAATAATAATTGAGAGAAAACAAGCGTAGCTCAGTGTAAAATGTGAAATTTTTTATTTAGACTTAATTGGTTTGGAAATATTATGCGATTTACTTAGGGGGTTCAAATTCGTTACATATTATAAATCTGTAAAGTCTTACTGGTACATTTATTTTTAAAATATATAATTTTATCCAGGTGCGTAGGTGCGTATAAATATTTCCAATCGAATCGATTTAAAAATACGTGGGACCTGTCACGAAATGTTAGAATTATATGCTTTTGAACGCACTTTCACTTTTTCGTAACATGATTATTTTTTTGATTTTCTCAACGAATAGAGGAATTACTGTAAACTGTCAAACTGTTTATCTAATTTTATGTCGTGGAAATTTATTTGCTTTGAAAGTTATATGAAGATTATATGAAGATAGTTAAATATCTGAAAACTAACTGAGAGAAGCCTCGAGACGTCTCGACACAGCATTACGTTTTCTAGAATATATGAGAAGTACATATAAAAAAGTTGTCTAATTTGGAGTGTTTTATGCTCAGACATTTCATGAGGATTTCATGATTCGTGATGGTTTTGCACCAATCGATTCGGACACTCCCTCACAATCTATTGCTGCAATGCTATTATAAAAATTCCTATAATTAATATGTTTAAATAGTGTTGAAAATAAAGCTTCTACGTTTAATGTGAAACTACCACTTTTCAACATAACACAATTCGAAATTCGGACTATTTTCAATAAACTCGATTCTTCCAAGGGACCCGGGACCGAAAATCTTCCACCGTTGTTCATGAAAGAATGTGCGGAATCTCTGAAAAAGCCACTGTCAACGAAGCCAGTGCCAGTGTTTTCCCAAACTATGGAATACAGCTTCTATCTGCCTGATACTTGAAGCAGATTCGAAAAATCTCGTGGAAAATTACCGGGGTATCTCCATGTTGTATTACATGGCGAAAGTGATGAGGAAGTAGTGCACAGCGCTCTCTACTCAGTTTCTCAAATAACTATCTCCAAATTTCAACATGGATTTGTAAAGAAGCGGTCAACCGCAACAAACCTTATGGCGTTTACCAGCTTTATATCTTCTGAAATTGAAAAAAGCACCAAGTAGATGCCATTTATTTCGATATCTCAGAAGCGTTCGACAAAGTACCTCACGACCTCGCCGTTACGAAACTTCGTCACCTGGGTCACCGAGTTGTTTTGTTACTATCTGGCTGAGCGGAAGGCGTTCGTCAATATCAACGATTCGCATTCTCGTGTGTTCCCCATCACATCCGGTGTTCCACAGGGCAGTGTGCTGGGGCCACTGATTTTCGTTTTTAACTTCATTCATAAGGTTCTGTACAACATCTGGCTATCACGACACGTTTCCGCATTTCTCCTTCCCTTCGATGCTCAGTGTTTCGTAGTAACGTTTATTCACATGACTCATCTTTGACTGTACGATTCCGAATTGTTTTCCTATGTCCCGATGAAAGAGTTGAGTATTTCCCAGGTGCTTGTGCAAAATCAATTCGCGACGTCGCTGACTGCGATAAAATTGCAGTGTAAACAATGCACTCTAAACTACTTCTACCCAAATTTTCAAGAGAAAATGCTCAATGGGTAATTTTCTACAGCGTTTTTCCCGTGATGTAATTTGATTGATTGATGAATTGAGCATAAATAAAATAAGTAAAAAAAAACTTTTGAAGTGAAACGGTTTAATTGTGATTAAACATTATAATGTACTAAAAGCTAGAAAATAATTAGTCTAGGGCATTGAAAAGACTAAAAAAAATCGTGGGACATATGATGAAGTCGCTCATTGTGGATAATGGAAATACAACGGGCCCCACGATTTTATTTTAGTATTACCAATGCCCTAGATTAATGAAGGAGAGGTGTGATAACTGCTAACCACTACTTGCCTAATTATTTTCTAGCTTTTAGTACATTATAATGTTTAATCACAATTAAACCGTTTCACTTAAAAAAATTTTTTTTGCTTATTTTATTGTCTAGTTTTTAGTACATTATCTGTTTCGTTAGAATATTTGTCTACAATAAAACCATTGTACTCTATTCTATCTGTAAAACAATTTCATTTGATACCGATATTGAGTGGATTGCAGAAAATACATAGTGTGTTCTCCAAGTCAAGTTCGTTCGTTTGATACACATATTTCAATTAACCTTTTTTTTGAGAAGATCTGCTATTCAAGCCCTTTAAATTTTTTTTTATATATATATCTGTATTATAGTGATTTTCAACTCATTTGGCTGGATCGTCACTTTTACTTCCATTTTTGGAAGAATGTCGGGAGTGAGAATTGAACTCGTGACCTTTAGCGTGAGAGGCATGGATGTTACCACCACGCCAGATCGCCTCCACAGCCCTTTCATTTGATACCCATATTTATCGGGTTTTGAGAAAATATGCAGCCGCCATTTGATAGTGGCAGCCATCATAGATTTGCATTTTTCATAAATAACTGTGTTCTACTAGTCAAGCCCTTTCATTTGATACCCATATTAATGGGGTTTTGACAGGGTTTTGTAGTCCGCCATTTGGTAGGATTTTGATGCATTTGCATTTTTCATAAATAACCATTTTTCATATAAATAAATTTGATACTCATAATAATAGGGGTTTGAGAAAATATGTAGTCCGCCATTTTGTAGTTGCAGCCATCTTGGATTTGCATTTTTCATGAATAACGGTGTTCTACTAGTCAAGCCCTTTCATTTGATACCCATATTAACGGGGTTTTGAGAAAATATGTAGTCCGCCATTTTGTAGTGGCAGCCATCTTGGATTCACCTTTATCATAAATAACCGTATTCTACTAGTCGAGCCCTTTCATTTGATACCCGTATTAATAAAGTTTTAAGAAAATAGTCCACCATTTTGTAGTGGCAGCCATCTTGGATTTACCTTTATCATAAATAACCCTATTCTACTAGTCGAGCCCTTTCATTTGATACCCATATTAATGAAGTTTTGAGAAAATATGTAGTCCGCCATTTTGTAGTGGCAGCCGTCTTGGATTTGCATTTTTCTTAAATAACCGTATTCTACTAGTTAAGTCCTTTCATTTGATACCCATATTGATGGAGTTTTGGAAAACCCATATTGATGAAGTTTTGAGAAAATATGTGATCCGCCATTTTGTAGCGGCCGCCATCTTGGATTTTCGAGATCATGAAATACGCAGTTTTATGAAGACTACAGAGATAAAGGTGTGTTCCAAATTTTAGATCAATCAGTCTACAAGAAGGGGGTCAAATTTCTATTAATATGGGTCAGCGCTACAGACAAACATGTTACAAATATACAAACATACAAACATACAAACAGATTACAGGGCAAGCTAAATAAAACCGTTTAAAAACTAAAACACCAGAATTCACTCAGATTAATTCAGAGAACATTCATATTCTTTGGAGTCTGATGTAGCAGGGCCAGACTTTGGATATTTTGGAAAGCTTCTCAAGATATCTACGTCGGTGTTGAAGCTGTAGAAACAGGAGCTACTGAACTGGGCGAGAATAAAACAATAGTTTTAGCACCATCTGTTGAATCATCAACTCGTTGAACGACGAGAGTTTCAATACGATATAGGAATTTAAATAAAAACATATCCGATTAATATATTTAGAATGATAATTTATATTGAAACTCTTCCGTATCCTAATCATTAGCTTCATAGTATCTTTATGACCCCTTTTAAGGTGAAGGTGGAAGCTAGCCACAAATGGCGCTCATTTCTTTCATCTCTCTCCCTCACCCCTCGCACGAAAATCAATAAATTTGCGAAACAGTGTGAAGAAAATTATCGTTCTCGCACACTTCCCATCAAGTAATATCAACCAAACTCTAATCGATTACTCACAAGATGTTAAATTTTCATCTGCTGTCGCACTGTATAGTGAGAAACGTCGGAAAACTCAAGCTAGTGCTCTGAAAGTTAAATTTTCATTTTTCAATTTTCGGCAATGGTTTTGTTTGTATTGGTGAAAGCATCGTTATTTTTTCGACACTGATGCCAGACAACATCAGCGCTCGGTCGGACTTGATTAACTCTTTCAATACGGCAGTGTGCTCCGTCGAAGTGCTACCGCTGTACGGAGCACTGCGCCGGAAAGTATGCACATCGCGCTGGTGTGATCGATGTGCAGTATGATTTTCATGTCTTTCATGTGACGCTCGTACACACAGCTCATCGAGCGGATGTCGTCTACAGACGACGCTCGTAGCGAAAGGATTAAAGGATCGTCTCCTATGTTTCAAACAAACCGGGCAATCGGCGGAACACAGGTTTGCCTGCGAGAGGCCGTCACTTCCGACGGCGGGTCGGTGACTGATTCGGATTGCGACACCTCGGCGTTTTGGTGCCGCCTCGGTTCCTTATGCTAGTTAAATTTGTTACCGTTGAGGTCCATTCGGGTATTTGTCGCATTCGGGTAAATGCCCATTCGGGTATTTGTTACATTCGGGTATGTGTTACATTCGGGTAAATGTGCTTCGGGTAAACGTGTTTCGGTGAATGGTATTCGGGTGAATGGAACACAACCCCTGAAATATATTATAATGAAGATATTTACGTTACGCTATGTAAACAAGCATGTTCTGAAAACTGAATAAACTTCCATTACACCTATATGATGCATTGTATTTTTTCTACAGTATATATGTTCGCTGGCTTTACGTGGATACCATCAACATCGTCTAAACCAGGGGTTTTCAAATGGTGCTCCGCGGGAAATTTGTGCTCCGCGAATTTATAGCCAATGCTCCCACTTGAAAACCGACCTCGAAAAAAAACATTCATTAATTCAATTTTACTGGGCATATAGTGATTTATTTTGTTTACTCCAGGTCAAATGTAGTGTAACTGCGATACGCAACCGAAATAGAGTTGTTTCCAGTTGGGTAATAACAATACAAAAAGGATTTGTTCTATTGATTAAAAAATTCAGGTGCTCCGTTAAATATTTTTGCTATAAAAAGTGCTGATGAAAACCCCTGGTCTAAACAATAATAACTATGCCAAACAATGATACTTAAGCTTCAAAATTGGACTTATAAATTTAATACAGATTTCAATATAATTTTTTGGGAAAAAAAATTTTCGGACCAGAAACAAAGATTTTATTATGGCAATCCTATTCACGAGTTCAATTCCCGCTCCCGACATTCGTCTGAAAAGGGAGTAATGTGACTAACCAGTCAAAAGTGTTGACAGTCACTATAATACAGAAACAAAAAAAAAAATGCCTCCTGTGAATTTATTTTATTTTTCAGTCTCTTAATTTTGTATAGATATTGTTGTAGCGATTATAGAATCTTTGAATTTTCTTTAATATCGTTTAGTTTTATCCAAACTTTGTCAATGTATTGAGAAGAGATTATAAAGCCAGTTGAAATAAAGACTTCGACTGCGTCGTTTTACTTTTTACAATCCTGAATAATTCTGTAAATTTCCAAGTTAAACTCATTCTGGAATTTGATCACCGTTTAACACGGACAAGAAATCCTTTCGATACCGATAACATGAAACCCCAACAGACATATATTTACTTAACAAATTTCCGTTGTATATTGAGGTTACAAAGATGTTATATCTCTTAATAAAGCTAATCCTTACCTATTTTAGCGAAAAAAGCAATATTTCCGGTTGACTAATTACGCCACCATAAAACGCATGCAGTTCCTCTGAAGTAATGTACGCTGTAAATTGCAAGAACTTTTTCGCTTTATTCTACTTTTAATTGAATTTCTTGGTTGACCATCAATTCACTTTTCTTTGCATTCCCATCCCTTGCTTTCAACCACGAACCGGTGGCGAGAAAGATTCATTCACAGCGCCACTAATGGCAACACTCCTGGCTGTCACAAACACCGGCTTTCTAGCCGATTTGAATGGCCCTCGAGAAAAGAAAGGTAGCACAAATTCTCTTCCCCCTCAGTGAAAGATCCACACGGAGAGTGAGAGGTCGAACGCGAGAGATTGTTTCCCTAATCTTATCACGTACGCCGTCCGGTGTTACGATTCTGTTCAAAACACGCAAATCTTTCGCCTTGCTTTTTACGCTCACGACAGCGAAGGCGAGTAAATGGCGACACACAAAAAGAAAATCACGAACAAAACATCAGCTCAACACGCACACAATGTTCGTCGTGCGTGATTCCAGAGCGTGTGGGTGTGTGTTTGTATTGGTTCCGCTCAATGGCAGTCTCCTTTATTTTTATTTTCGGCGGAGACCTTTTACTACACAATTATGCTTTGCCAGGGAAGAGCCCCCCCTCGATGTGTATTTTTTCACACTTTCACTCGGCGTGTGTCTTTTTGTGAATGAGGCGGGGGAGTGAAATTTCCACTCAGGATTCTCCTTTCTATCGTTTCGTTTTCCCTCCGTGTGGCGAAGACGGTTCAGTCTCCCGAGAGTTATGTATACGGCATCGGCACCACCACCCTCAACATGATCACTACCACTTTTACTATTAGTCACGTCGCTACCGTTCGTGGGTCGGGGGGAAAATCGATTCTTGAGTAAAGTGCAGGGGGTCCTCTTTAAAGTTTCTCGTTGGGATGCAAGGAAGAATTTTACATTTGTTTTTGTTCTGGTACTTAGCCGGTCTGTGAATTGATCGATTTTATACAAATTATAAATCTAACGCACTTTTGTTATGCTTTATTAGCTCGTTTACATTCGTATTACCGTCAATATCATTTTCATCTGATGCACTTTTGTTTATAAACAACTTTTTGACATACACATCTTTGAACTGTCTCGCGAATCACTGTACTACCACGTATTGGGAAGCTTAGATCGATTGTACCTCTCGGATAAAATCCAAATTTCCCAAAACAACTGCGAGGAGGTAAAAAACCTCGAATAACTCGCACCGGCGGCGACCCTTCGTCAAAAATAGCAATTAATCACCGCGCTGTCAAAACATCGATGGAGGGTAGCGAAGCTATTCCGCTCTCATTTCGGCCGGCGTTTGTTTAGACTTCGCTCGATGCCTCGATGTCACACAACTACACATTCAGAGTCACTGGTTGTACGCCGGAACGCGTGCACCGTTTTCGAAGCGTGAGTACACGAACCGGTTTTTGACACTGGCAGTGTTTTGCCACGCGATGCTTGGAAAATCTCCTTCGTACGTCCAAATAATAAAAGCGTTCTAGAGAAACTGATTCCGTCCAGATTCATCACCGTCATCCTGCCGGTAGCCACCGTACCATTGCAAAAGCTTTTGGCCGGAGCGACTGCGCACCAGGAGCCCTCTCCGTGGAGGAGTGTGCGAGGTTGAGCGACCCGAGGCGATCGATATTCCGAGCACAGGGATAAAACGGTTGTGAATGGGTACGTACGGCGCTGGAATCGATAACTAACTTTGGGGTTGATTATCCCTGACGACTGGCAATCCTAAATGAGTTCAATTCGGAATGACACGATGATGGATTGCCATTCTGGCGAAGCACAGTGCAACACGATTGGATAAGGAGGGTGGGAGTGAGTGGAACACGCTGTCGTTGTTCCCGGCCTGTATTTTGAGGTTCAAATCACCCCTGGATAAAAACTTCTATAATAATGAAGAATTAGTCAGGAAATTGAAACGGCGATTCTTGGCGAAAACATTACACAGCATTTCTTCTTCCTATGCTAAAATGGTCAATATGTATTCATATTTCAGACTTGGCAACACTGAGTTTTCGGGTGCCATCTGACGGTTCCATTGAAAAGTTCAACACGTTGGCAGTGCAATAATTCAGAAAAATGAAATTGTTTTGAGAACATTTTCGTGTCATAATATTTTACTTTTTTCAACTAGAATTAATAGAACATTATTGAATTGAGGCGAAAATTGTCTTGCTTGTAGCCTGAAATAACTTGATGATTGAGTGGTGTCTGTCGTAGGATCAAAAGGATTCGACCTGTATGTTCTCCTCGGAGAAGATAGTCTTCTTCTGTTGGAAATAAAGACAAACACAATCAATGCTTCAACTTTTGGATATGATGATCACTCATGTCATTTATGTATAAACTGCAGACTAAAAAACTGAAAAATGGGTGTTTTGGATCCTTAATTCAACTTCTATCATGCGAACATTTTCTCTTATGTCCAGTATGTAACAAAAGTTTATCCATCCATGCTTCAAATTGCCGCCTGAAGCTTAAAATTCTGGGGCTGAGCGAAATCCGCTGGCCAAACACTGGTGAACACAAGAGATCATCCGGGCGAGTCCTGCTTTACTCTGGCATACGAGGTGAAAATGCTGCCCAGGAACGATGAGTTGGATTTCTACTGAACCCAGGGGTCCATGCGGCCCTGATGAGGTGGGAACCGATTAAGGAAAGAATAATTATTGCCAGATTCAGAACACGGGTTAGGAACCTTACAGTCAGTTGAACAGTGTGGTTGAGAAAGACTTCAATGCGAAGACTGGCTCAAACAATACGGACCTTGAACGCATCATGGGACGCCATGGATCAGGAGAGATGAGCGAAAACGGGGAGCTGTTTACTGAATTCTGTGGTAATAACAACACGGTGATTGGTGGATCGCTCTTCCCCCACCGACCAGCACATAAGGTAACGTGGGTTTCCCGCGACGGACGAACAGAAAACCAAATCGACCACATCTGCATCAGCCTAAAATGAAGAAGGAGTCTTCTTGATGCACGCAACAAGCGCAGCGCGATATTGCATCCGACCATCACCTGGTCATCGCTGAGATATGCCTGCGCGTCGCTCGTGTTCAACGACGGGAGGAGAAAGTTGAATGACATTACGACGTCCGCCGGTTGGAGAACCCTGAGATGAAAATGGTATTTGTTGAACAACTTGTATCACGAGCCTCGGAGTTGCCAGCTAGTGGATCTGTTGAAGAGCTATGGAGTAGCATCAAGAACGCCTTTATCACAACCAGTGATGAAACCCTCGGCAAAGTACGCAGCACGCGGAAGGAGTGGATTTCAGATGCAACCTGGAGAATGATCGACGAGCGGAGAGAAGCGAAAGCTGGCATTGAGCGAGCGTGAACCAGAGCGGCTAAGACAGACGCTCGTCAACGATATGCCGAGCTGGAGAAGGCTGTGAAGAGGGCTTGTAGACGGGACAAAAGAGCCTGGAACTCCCTTGCCAAAGAGGGGAAACCGCGGCCGCCAATGGTGATATCCGCCTGTTGAACGACATTTCTCGCCGCCTTAGTGGTGTTAGGATGAATACGAAGATGCCGCTAAAAGACAGAACTGGTCGGTTACTGACAGACCGTACAGACCAGCTTAAACGATGGACTGAACACTTTGAACAACGCTTCCGAGTCTCAAATGCCGGTAACCAAGAAAACCAGCAGCGCTTAGCACCCGTAGTTCGTCGCATTAATCGCGTAAACTCCGATGCGCCAATTTGCGCTGTCTGAAATTGAAATGGCAATCAAGAACATGAAGTCCAGTAGAGCGCCTGGAATAGACTGTATTTCAGCTGAGATGCTCAAAGCTGATCCAATATTTGGGAAACCTCAATTTTTCCGCTGGACTTGCATTTTGGTTAAAGTACCTATGAAAGGAGACCCAACTGAATGTTGGAACTGGCGTGGCATCACGCTGCTTTGTGTTACTCTCAAAGTACTCTGCAAGGTAATCCTTAACTGTATTCAGGAGAAAATCGATGCTGAGGCAGACCCAGAGGCTCGTGGCGGCGTAGTCTAACCAAACTCTTGATGCCAATCTTACCTGGCGTCAAGTGAAAGCCACGGCAGATCACCGTCGACAGTGGAGACTTCTGACATCGTCCCTCTTGTTGTACCCAACAGGCAGACATGGATCAATAAGTAAGTAAGTACAGATTGGTACAGATTTTCTTCGCGCGTGAAATTTCTTACATTCGAACAAAGCAACATTAAGGTTCATGATGACATGATGAGCATTATACATTCTACAACGAGTATTTTCGATGGTACATATTTTTGGTACAGATTTTTGGACGAAGAAGTACAGATGAGAATTTTTTTAACCCCTCTGGTACAGATTAAAATGTGACAACACTGATAGTGAGTACAACCAATGGGGAAATGCATAATAGCACGATTTTAACGGGAATTTGCCTTTCCCTTACAACATAAAGGGTGTGTCACATCAAATTGCATCACGGAAAAAACGCTGTAGAAATTTAATTTTTAGGAATTATATCTTCAGCTTTCGCTTATAATCAGATAAGAGTGTATAGATCACGTTGGCTATGCTTCACTGTCAATTTTTCGTAAATTTGGAAAAATGTCGTCGAACGAAAAAGAGCGTCGTGAATTAATCCTGTGAACTCATTTCGAGAATCCGGAGTTGTCACATCGGGACATCGGTAAGATGCTGGGAATCGTCCAATCCACGGTCAGCAGAGTACTAAAACGATACTTCGAGAACCTAACCATCGACCGGAAGGTGAAGAACGGCAAAAATGGATGCTCCGTCAGTGAAAAAGATCACAAGCGCGTAGTTAAGCAGTTTAGACGTGATCCGAGAAGTTCGATCCGGGATTTTTTTTTTTTTTTTTTTTTTTTTATCCAGTTCATTTATTTGTAAGGCTCAATCGCATAAGCTTTGCGGAGCCGCTAATTCAAGGTTTGTTTATACAAAGTTGCAACTAATTTCTATGTTTAGTAGGATTCGACCGAATACTCGCGGTTTACTCGAGGTTAAAAGGGCAACATTTTTGTGGGACGGGTCAGGTTGGGGATATGGATATGAGGTATCGTTGTCTCAACCGAGGGTTGCCGCACGCACTGTAGCATAGTGCATAATGACCAGGGATAGCATCTGGTGTTCGACTAGCTGTCGAGGGTGGGCGACGGTGAGATGGGGGGACAAGACAAACAAACTAATAACGAAAAAGAAAAACACAAAAGCATTAAATACTTATACTAGACCGTTTCACAAACATATAGATCAACTGCATATAGCAGATGTCGCGAGTTCCCAACACGTCTCTAACAGGAACATAGGGTTGTCTTCCTTGGACCTCAAGGGCATTCAAAAGGTACTCTCTGGCTGCGTAATTATCCGTACATTGCCAAACTGCGTGATCGATGTCATCGTAACCGTTTCCACACCGACAGACATTGCTTTGAACAAGATTTATTCTGTGGAGATGCACATCTAGCGAGTAGTGGTTGGACATAAGTCTACTCATTACATGAATGAAGTCACGACTTAAGTCCAAACCTTTGAACCACGCTCTCGAAGAAACCTTTGGAATAATTGAATATAACCACCGCCCAAGACTTCCAGTGTCCCAATCGGTTTGCCAACTCAAGAGGGAACTCTGACCCAGTATTTGGAAAAATTCATCGTATGAAATCTGTCTATCAAACAATTCGCCTTCCTGGGCACCCACCTTTGCGAGAGTGTCCGTCTTCTCATTGCCAGGAATTGAGCAATGAGAGGGGACCCAAACAAAGGTTAACTTATAAGATCTTTCGATCAGTGCACTCATCTGCTGTCTCACTTTTGTGAGGAAATAAGATGGGTGCCTACTAGTTTTCATCGACTGGAGAGCCTCAAGCGAACTGAGACTATCCGAGAAAATGAAGTAATGGTCTGCAGGCTTATTGGAGATCATCCCCAGTGCGAAGTCGATTGCTGCCAGCTCAGCAACATAAACGGAACAAGGTTCCTGCAGTTTACGGAAGGCGCTTGAATTTTCATTGAAAACACCGAAGCCAGTGGATCCATTGAGGCGAGACCCATCAGTGAAGTATATTTTCATGCAATTGACTTTTTGGTACTTTCGGTTAAAAATACGGGGAATGAAAGTTGGTCGAAGCTGATCTGAAATCCCAAGTATTGCTTGTTTCATCGACAGATCGTATTCAATTGAGGAACTGCTGATGGTGAAGTGAGCACGGTCTGGAGTAAACGATGGAAGACAAATATCTGATGAAATATAGTGATGATAAATTCTCATAAACCGAGATTGTATATTTAGATGAAGCATTTTATCAAAGTTTTCAATCACAAGTGTGTTCGTGATACCGCATTTCACCAGTATTCTGAGAGAAAGTTCCCAGAATCGGTTCTGTAGAGGAGTTACTCCTGCCAGAACCTCGAGACTCATGTTATGCGTTGAGTGCATACAGCCGAGAGCTATACGCAGACAATGATATTGAATTCGTTCCAATTTTAGAAGGTGACTTTTAGCTGCTGAGAGAAAACAGAAAGAGCCATACTCCAGAATAGATAGAATAGTTGTTTTATAAAGCGTTATGAGATCTCCCGGATGAGCTCCCCACCACGTGCCGCAAATCGAGCGGAGAAAGTTGACCCTCTTTTGACATTTTTGCTTCAAATACGTAATGTGGGTATTCCAAGTGCATTTTGAATCAAACCAGACACCAAGGTACTTGAAGGTCAATGATTGGGTAATGTTTCTCCCCAAAAGCTTAAGTTGCAATTGGGCTGGGGACCGCTTTCGAGTAAACACTACCAGTTCTGTTTTCTGCGGCGAGAATTCTATCCCTAAGTTCCTTGTCCAAGAAGACAAGTTATCTAGGGAATTTTGCAATGGTCTTTGCAAGTTTTCGGCATGGGGACCTCTGGCGGAAACCACACCATCATCTGCAAGTTGTCTTAGCGTGCATTGTTCTGCCAAACAACTGTCAATATTTTTCACATAAAAATTATAAAGAAGGAGGCTGAGACATGAGCCTTGGGGTAGACCCATATAACTATTTCTGGAAGTTGTCAGCTGTCCAAGGGTGAAGTTCATTTGCTTTTCTGACAACAAATTGTACAAGAAGTTATTCAAAATTCCAGGAAGTCCACATCTGTTCAGATTGTCTGACAGAATTTCTATGGAAACTGAATCAAAAGCTCCCTTAATATCCAAAAATACTGAAGCCAGTTGCTCCTTGTGCGCAAAGGCCAGTTGACTATCTGTAGAAAGCAACGCTAGACAATCGTTTGTTCCTTTGCTCTTGCGAAACCCAAATTGTGTACTTGATAGCAAATTATTTGTCTCGATCCATTGATCGAGTCTTCGAAGGATCATTTTCTCCAGCAATTTTCTAATGCACGAGAGCATAGCAATCGGACGGTATGAGTTATGGTCAGACGCTGGTTTGCCAGGCTTTTGAATTGCTATCACTTTGACCTGTCTCCATTCGGGTGGCACAATATTGTTTTCTAGTAGAGTATTGAATAAGTCTAGCAAGCGTCTTTTCGCGATATGGGGAAGATTTTTTAGAAGAACGAATTTAATCATATCGCTTCCGGGTGAAGAGTTGTTCGATGAAAGAAGAGCCATAGAAAATTCCAGCATTGAGAATGGTCTGTCCAGAGGTCCACCGCTTGGAGACGTTTCTCGAAGAATATGTTGGGCTGAAACTGAGTCTGGACAGACCTTTTTAGCGAAATCGAATATCCATCGGTTGGAGTATTCTTCACTCTCGTTGGTAGATGAGCGGTTACGCATGTTGCGAGCTACCCTCCACAAGGTGCGTATTGAGGTTTCACGAGAAAGACCTTCGATGAAATTGCGCCAGTAACCGCGTTTTTTTGCTTTAACTAATTGTTTCAGCTGTATTTCAAGCTTTGAATATTCCTCGAAGTGTGTGGATGTTCCATGTCTGCGAAAAGCTTTGAAAGCATCAGATTTTTTCAAATACAATTTTGTGCATTCATCGTCCCAGCCAGGAGTGGCTGGTTTTCTTTTAAATGAAGCACTTGGAACTTTTCTTTTTTGTGCTTCCAGTGAGCTTTTATACAATAAATCGACGAAGAATCGATATTCTTCCAATGGTGGAAGTATATCTATTGATTCGACACCGATTGTTACCGCCGTTGCAAATTTTTGCCAGTCGATGTTCCTTGTTAGATCAAATGGAACTCGAGATGGTTCAGTGGATTGCGGGCTACACTTGATTGATATGTTGATTGGCAAGTGATCGCTACCATGGGGATCATTGATGACCTTCCACTGACAATCTAATGATAGCGAGTTTGAGCACAAAGATAGATCGAGTCGGCTTTCTCGAGCCGGAGGTTTTGCAATTCGTGTCACTTCACCAGTGTTCAAGATAGTCAAGCATAAATCGTAAAAAATAGCCGCCCTAGCGTCATCATAAAGATCGCCCCACCCAGTACCATGGGAGTTCATGTCACCCAAAATTAGAACTGGGTTTGAGAGAATCGAAATTAGATTCCAAAGTTGACTACGGCTAATGGAAGTATTCGGGGGAACGTATACTGAAGCTATGCAGAGTTCTTTATTCTTTGCAGTTATTTGACAAGCGACGATTTCGACGTCTGATAGTGCTGGGAGAGGAATTTTATAGAAAGAGTAGCACTTTTTGATCCCTAAAAGTACTCCTCCATAGGAATCATCTCTATCCAGGCGAATAATATTAAAATCGTGGAAGTTGAGTTCTGTGTCAGAAGAAAGCCATGTTTCGGAAAGAGCGAATATATCACAATCATAATTTTGAAGTAAAAATTTGAACGAGTCTAGTTTAGGCACTAGACTACGGCAGTTCCATTGTAGCACATTGATCATATCTTCTACTACGTTAGATGAATTATCCATCGAAAGATATGATTGATGCAAGGAGGGGCCATGAAGCAGTCAATTGCTTAAGGTAAGACTTTAAAGATGGAAGCAAGGCAGAAATAAGGCTTCTGAGGGGGTCTTGAATTTTGAACGTGTTTAGTATGAAGTCATTCTTCGGCATAAGCTTCGAGTAACCGGTCATGTGCTGTGAGCGTCTCCGCAAAATATTAGATTAGAGGTACCAATTACGGAATGGCAGAAGGAGGGGGAGGATCTCCAGATATGGAGATCTCTGATGATGACTCCCCTCTGGTTGAAAAAACAAATAAAGGAACAGCGAAGACACTTAAACGCGTTCCTACATCAGAGGATGTTTCGTCCGGGGACGAGTCTGCTAACTCTAGCAAGCCCCCCTCTAAAAAACCTGCAAATATCTCCTCTCCAACCCCCCTCGCTCCTACCCCAGCTCAGATTTCGCCTCCCCATCCTGTTGTCCCCGATCCCCTTCAATCCTCGTCATCTCCTTCTCCTCCTGTTGTCTTCTCTCCACGTGTCAAGGTCTATCCTGAAGATGCACCTGGAACTGGTCCGTGGGTTGTTTTCTTCAGGCCTAAGCCAAACGGAAAAGCACTTAATGTTATTCAGATCATGAAAGATCTGGCAAGATACTCCTCCGTGACAGAAATTACAAAGGTTAGACCGACCAAACTGAGTGTTGTCGTGGCTGATCGGAAAGACGCAAACGGTATTGTCGTCGACCAGAGGTTTACCCTGGAATATCGTGTCTACGTGCCTTCCCATGACGTAGAAATCTCGGGGGTGATAACCGAAACGGGTCTGACGTGCAAATCAATTATGGAAGGAGATGGCAGATTTAAAAAGCTGCCTTTGATTAAGGTTAAAATCTTAGAATGCCGACAACTCGGCAAAGTCTCCCAGGAAGGGAAAGAATCGAAATTTACGCCGTCCGACTCGTTTAGAGTCACTTTTGCTGGCTCCGCCCTCCCTGACTACGTTATGGTGGACAAATTGAGGCTACCGCTGCGACTCTTCGTGCCAAAGCCCATGACTTGCCTGAAATGCAAGTCAGTTGGTCACACAGCAGCTTACTGCGCCAACAAGGAGCGCTGTGCCACTTGCGGAGAGCAACATGTGGACAAATCCTGCAGTGCGATTGAGCAAAAGTGTCCATATTGCGGAGGAAATCCGCACGTGCTCTCGGCTTGTGAAACTTACAAGAGTCGCTGGGAGAAGCAGAAGCGCTCTTTAAAGGAACGCTCGAAGCGCACTTTTGCGGAAATTTTGAAGGGCGCTTCTCCATTGGCCCAACAGCAACAACCTTTAACCGCAAACAATGTCTTCGCTTCGCTGCCAGTTGACGAAATGGAAGCGGATACAGCTAACGAGGGCACACCGTACATCTTCCAAGGGAATCCCCGGCGCAAAAATGTGACCACTCCCAAAGTTCAAGGACAAGCCCCTCCGGTTATACCCTCTGTTAGCATGCCTAAAAAATCGAGTGCAGCGGACAAGCAAAATCAGGTTCCTCCTGGCTTCCGTGGGAATAATTCACCTTCGAACGACCCAGCACTCGAAGGGACATCAAAAACCCCAACTGTCCCTATTTTACCGACCAGTTCAACTTCCCAATCGGGATTTATAAAGTTGACTGACCTTGTGGCTCAAATCTTCACATGCTTTAATGTTTCCGACTCCATCAGAACCATTGTCATATCAATGCTTCCAGTATTAAAGACAATTTTGCAACAATTGATGCAAACATGGCCCCTCCTTGCAATGATTATCTCTCTTGATGTCTAATTCAAATAGAGAGGTCGGAGATATCACTGTTTTACAGTGGAATTGTCGTAGTCTTATCCCTAAATTGGATACATTCAAATTTTTAATTCATAACTTCAATTGTGATGTTTTTGCTCTGTCCGAAACTTGGCTTTCTTCGCGAGATGATCTCTCTTTCCACGATTTTAATATTATACGCTTGGACCGTGATGACAGATACGGAGGGGTGCTATTGGGGATCAATAAGTGCCACTCATTTTTTCGAATTGACCTTCCACCTATTGGAGGGATTGAAGCTGTTGCTTGTCATGCAAACATCAGAGGAAAAGACCTCTGTATTGTCAGCTTGTATTGGCCTCTGAGAGCTGCGGTTAGCCGCAAGCAACTTGTTGACATGTGCTCACTCCTTCCTGAGCCACGATTGATCTTGGGAGACTTCAATTCTCACGGAACTGCCTGGGGGGAACAGTACGACGACAATCGTTCACTGTTGATATATGATCTTTGTAACAGCTTCAATATGACACTTTTGAACACTGGGGAAACAACACGTGTACCTAAACCTCCTGCTAACCCAAGTGCTCTTGACCTCTCGCTTTGCTCGAATTCACTATCGTTAGATTGCAAGTGGAATGTAATCCAGGACCCCAACGGTAGTGATCACTTGCCAATCAAAATTTCCATCACCATTGGGTCGAATTTTTCTGAATCTATAAACATGGCATATGACCTCACAAGACACATTGACTGGAAAAAATATGCGGACGCGATTGCTCTAGCCATCAATTCCAGAGATGGTTTACCTCCATTGGAGGAGTATAACTTCCTTTCTCGTTTGATCTATGACAGCGCGGTTCGCGCTCAAACGAAACCCATCCCAGGCTCCACTATTCGTCGAAGGCCTCCCAATCCATGGTGGGATAGCCAATGTTCCAAGCTTTATCAGGATAAATCGAACGCATTCAAAGCTTTTCGGAAACGTGGAACCCCTGAAAATTTTCAGACGTATTTGGACCTTGAAAATCAATTTAAAAACTTGATCAAAGGAAAAAACGTGCTTATTGGCGAAATTTCGTGGGAGGTTTGTCACGAGAAACGTCAATGAAAAAATTATGGAAAGTGGCTCGAAACATGAGAAATCGCTCTTCATCCAATGAAAGCGAGGAATATTCACATCGATGGATTTTGAATTTTGCACGGAAGGTTTGTCCTGATTCCGCTCCTGTGCAAAAAATTGTTCGAGATATACCACAAGATAGGTGCGATCTTGATTCCGAGTTTTCGATGGTAGAATTCTCTCTTGCTCTGCTTTCATGTAACAATTCTGCTCCGGGATCGGATAGAATTAAGTTCAACTTGCTGAAAAACCTCCCTGATGTGGCGAAACATCGCTTGTTGAATTTATTCAATCGGTTTCTGGAGAATAATATTGTTCCAGATGATTGGAGACAAGTACGAGTTATAGCTATTCAAAAACCCGGAAAACCCGCGTCCGACTTCAATTCGTACCGCCCAATAGCAATGCTGTCTTGTATACGGAAATTGTTGGAGAAAATGATCTTGTTTCGCCTTGATCGATGGGTTGAAACGAATGGCCTACTCTCAGATACACAATATGGGTTCCGCAGGGGCAAGGGGACGAATGATTGTCTTGCGTTGCTTTCTTCAGAAATTCAAATGGCTTACGCCGGAAAAAAACAAATGGCTTCAGTATTCTTGGACATAAAGGGGGCCTTTGATTCTGTTTCAATAGAGGTTTTGACAGACAAATTACACTCTCGGGGTCTGCCGCCTCTATTGAATAATATGTTATATAACTTGCTTTGTGAGAAGCATTTGAACTTTTCTCACGGAGATTCGGCAGTAAGTCGGGTCTCTTACATGGGCCTCCCCCAGGGCTCATGTTTAAGCCCCCTTTTGTACAACTTCTATGTAAGCGACATCGACAATTGCCTTACACAAAATTGCAGCCTAAGACAACTTGCAGATGATGGAGTGGTCTCTGTCGTAGGATCAACAGAATCCGACCTACAAGAACCCTTACAAGATACTTTGAACAATTTTTCAACCTGGGCCATTGGGCTAGGGATCGAATTCTCCACGGAGAAAACAGAGATGGTGGTTTTTTCTAGGAAGCATAGACCAGAAAAACCAAAGCTTCAACTTTTGGGTAAACCGATCACTCATGCTATGTCATTCAAGTATCTTGGGGTCTGGTTCGACTCCAAATGTACTTGGGGGGCCCATATTAGGTATCTGAGTAAAAAATGCCAACAAAGAATAAATTTTCTCCGTACAATCACCGGCACATGGTGGGGAGCCCATCCCGAAGATCTTATAATGTTGTATAGAACAACTATTCTCTCAGTGATGGAGTATGGCAGTTTCTGTTTTTAATCAGCTGCCAAAACACACTTAATTAAACTCGAGCGAATTCAGTATCTTTGTCTCCGTATTGCGTTGGGATGTATGCCCTCAACGCATACCATGAGTCTCGAGGTTTTGGCAGGCCTACTCCCACTAAAAGATCGCTTCAATTTTTTATCTCTTCGGTTCTTCATCCGGTGTAAGGTCATGAACCCATTGGTGATCAGAAATTTTGAGCAGCTGATCGAGCTAAATTTTCACTCCGGATTCATGAGTTCATATCATGAATTCATCTCCATGCAGGTTGATTCTTCTTCGTATATTCCCAACCGTGTTTGTTTCCCTGACTACATCAATTCCTCTGTGCATTTTGATCTGTCCATGAAGCAAGATATCCATGGATATTCAGATTACCAACGATCGAGGATCGCTCCAACGATCTTCGATGAAAAATATAGGGGTATCAATTGTGATAATATGTACTTTACTGATGGGTCCACTATAAATGAGTCCACAGGATTTGGAGTGTTCAACGAATTTTTTAGCACCTCACACAGTCTTCAGAATCCTTGCTCAGTGTATATTGCTGAATTGGCAGCAATTCATTGGGCGCTGGACAGCGTCGCCTCACGACCTGTTGAACACTATTACATTGTAACGGATAGTCTTAGCTCTGTCGAAGCTATCCGTTCAGTGAGGCCGGAAAAGCACTCGCCGTACTTCCTTGAGAGAATACGAAAAATTTTGAGTGCTTTATCCAGACGCTGTTATGTCATTACCTTTGTGTGGGTCCCTTCTCATTGCTCAATTCCGGGTAATGAGAGGGCTGACTCATTAGCAAAGGTAGGTGCGATTGAAGGCGATATTTATCAGCGTCAAATCGCCTTCAATGAATTTTACTCTTTAGTCCGTAAAAATACCATCGCTAACTGGCAACGCAAATGGAACGAAGATGAATTGGGCCGGTGGCTTCACTCGATTATCCCTAAGGTTAGCCTCAAACCATGGTTCAAAAGTCTGGACTTGAGTCGGGACTTTATTCGCTTCTTCTCCCGACTCATGTCCAATCACTGTTCGTTAGACGCGCTACTCTTTCGTTTCAATCTGGCCGGCAGCAATATCTGCGTTTGTGGCCGAGGTTACCACGACATCGAACACGTTGTTTGGTCGTGTGAGGTGTATCTTGTTGCCAGATCGAATTTAGAGAACTCCCTTCGGGCTAGAGGAAGGCAGCCCAATGTGCCGGTGAGAGATGTGTTGGCCCGGTTAGACCTTGATTACATGTCCCAAATATATGTTTTCCTTAAATCTATCGATGTTCGTGTGTGATTATCCTTATATCCTTATACCCTCCATTTCTTCCTTTGTGAGTAATTGGTCCGCTTACTATAAACAGAAGAATGAAATGTAAATTCACAACTGATGTACGAATAGATTTAAGAATTGAGTGTGTGTGATTATCAACATTGTAATAATTTCCTTATACCCCATCCTTTTCCTGAGAAAATGTCACCCTTTTAATCTCGAGTCCACCACGAGTAATCGGTTTCCCACATTACTAACCATAGATTTAAGAAAATTGTTCATATATATAGTTTTAAAAATATATTTAAGATTTCGGCTCCTTTAAACTTATGTAACTGAGCCTGTAAAAATAAACGAATTTATAAAAAAAAAAAAAGTATGAAGTCCACAATGTCCGAAAAAGCTATCAATCCTCGATTAGACGCGAATTTTCTACGAGAAGATCGAGGAGCAGCGTTTTTATTTCTCTCTTCTCTGGGTAATGACGTAAAATCCTTGCTGCAACCAGGAACTGGCTGAGAAGGAGCCTTCGGATTCGTTTTTTTGCTACTATTACCCTTGGAATTAGACAATCTTCCGAGGGTCATTTTAGCTTTCTTACGGTGCACCATTGGTGAAGAGAGCTTTCTTTTTGATGATTCATCCTTTATTGAAGATTCTGGTGCAATCGAAGTATGACCCTCATCAGAATCAGAATCCGATTCTTGAGATGACAAAACCGAAAATTGGTTTTCATTTTGAGCGGCTGATGCGGTCTTTAGCATTTCAGCATACGTCCGCTTGGAGCGTCCAGCGATAGAACGCGTCACTTTATCGGAGTGCTGTTTGTACCTTGGGCACTCTTGTAGAGGGTGAGGATTCTCGCCACAGTGAATACATTTTTCCACTGTTTGAGTGCAAGAATCCTCACTATGTTTATCGCCACATTTGCCGCAACGAAATTTGTTGCCGCAGTGGCTAACCGAGTGTCCCAACTTTTTACATTTGGTACAATTATAAACCCGCGGTACAAACAGGCGCACTGGGAAAAAAACATTTTCTACTTTCACATAATTTGGGAGAACAGAACCTGCGAAAGTAACTCGAAAAGAGTGCGAGGGCTTATAAACTTTTTTATTTTCTTCCAAAGATGCTGAATGCAGATTTCTAACATCCAGGATCTTTACAAGATCTCCAATCATCGAGTTTTTGAAGGAACCCGACGCTTGTTTTAGTTCATCGACACTCAGACTCGCGTCGGTTACTACGCCTTCTATCTCCACTTCTCGAGAAGGGATGTAGATGTGATACTCCCTGTTAAAAACTTCGTGGTCAACAATCTTGTTGGCCACATCAAAAGTCGGTGCTTCTACACGCAGTTTGTCCGGTCTCTCTTTATGTATCGAGACGCCCTTATAATTACGCAGCAAATCTCTTGAAATATCAAGAGTTCTCAAAGCTTTTTCCTTGGGCCGAAAGAAAACAACCCATGGTGCCTTCGAGGACTGTTGATAATAACGCGTCCGCGCAACATTGGCATCAGCAGATGTCATAACGGTTGCGCAGACGTTGCGCAACCGCCTATGAAAACGAAAAAAAAAACTCGCACGCACATACACAACTCACACGCACACACTCGCGCAAAAACTCAACTTAAAACTAACTTAGACTAAAAACTAACTTAAACTAAAAACTAGCTCAAATCAAAAATCTTCTTGAAAAAAAAAACAATAATTTCGTAAAAAAAAAAATTTTAATAAATAAAAACTCAATAAAAAAATTTAGTCTGATGAGTTCGAACAACTTGAACAACCCTATTCAGGGAGCTATACAACGCTGCACGCTACGGTATAAGCACAATAGCGAGACGGCAAAAACTATTCTATTGTACTTCTCTGTTTGATGTTTGGTGAAGATACAAATGTGACGCTCAATGGAACCAATTCACAGAACACCGGTCCAGCGTCGCTGGAGAGGTGCTGCTTCCTCGCTGTTCCGGATGCGTTGGCACTTAACTTGTCACCAATGGGCGAAAGAAAAAAAAACAACAACCAAAAATCACTTTGGCGGAGGGGAAAAAAAACTTTCCAGCTTCGATATTGTAGCGGAGGACGGACAATGTGTGTCCGTCTCTTGCAAATAATCGACGAGGAATGAGTTCAATCCGGGATGTCGCCAATAAGCTGAATTTGTCAAGTCATTCGTCCAGCGGACCAAGCAGCGGGAGGGCCTGCGTACATACAAGGTTCAGAAGGCTCCTAACCGCGATGAAAGGCAAAACATGGTGGGGAAGACGCGAGCCCGGAAGCTGTACACCGAAATGCTGACGAAGCCGCATTGCCTGGTAATGGAAGACGAAACCTACGTCAAAGCGGACATTCGTCAGCTTGTTGTTCTGTTGTTCTTCTGCCGGGCCTGTTGTTCTTCTCCGCAGAGGACAAATTCAGCGTTCCGGAGGAGATTCGCAAGCAAAAACTATCCAAGTTTGCCAAAAAGTACATGGTGTGGCAAGCGATCTGCTCTTGCGGAAAGCGGAGCGCCCCCTTCGTGATGACCGGCACGGTAAACGGGCAGGTTTCCCTTAAGGAGTGCCTACAGAAGCGCTTACTACCACTATTGAAGCAGCACGAGGGCCCGACCATATTCTGGCCGGATCTCGCTTCATGCCACTATTCAAAGGACGTGTTGGAGTGGTACGAAGCCAACGGGGTCACCTTCGTGCAAAGGAAATGAACCCGCCCAAGGCGCCGTAGCTTCGCTCAATAGAGAAATATTGGGCGATTATGAAGCAGGCCCTCCGGAAGAACCCAAAAGTTGTCAAATCGGAGGCGGACTTCAAGAGAAAATGGATTTCTGTTTAAAAAAAACTACAACCTGACGTTGTACAGGACCTTATGGACGGGGTAAAGAGGAAGGTGTGAGCATACGGGCTTGGGCTCGAAGTATGAATAAAAAGAAAATGCCAAAAGTTGTTTAATAGTTTTTATTTTACTGTCTAAAATTTTCAAAAGGATCGGTCTACTGGGCGAATTTCTACAGCGTTTTTTCCGTGATGCAATTTGATGTGACACACCCTTTAACAACATCTGGTTTTAGATCCGGTTACAAAACTACGCTGACAAAGGTTTATGATAATATACACGAATTTATTGACAAAAGCAAAAGTTTTTTGCTTCTACACCCAAACTAGCGTTGGCAGAAAACAAATAATGAGCTATTTTGAAAGCTTGAAAATGGTTTGTATGTATGCGAGCAGACATCTCTTTCTGTTTTTTTTCTCATTTCATTTGGGATTGTGCCAAAAAAAAGTCCATACGACGTCAATGGGGATCGAACCAAGGACGGCTGGAATGCAAAGCTATTTTACACGACCACGCTATCCACATGGCTAATGATGCTTCAGCAGTTGTTCAGCAAATACGTGATAATATTGCACCTGACTATATAATGAAGTTGGAAAGTGATTTCAAAGAGTAAAAAAGGAGCGCACGAAGGAGAACAATATCTATCTCGGTATGGGCCGTGTATGTGGCCAAATATGCGAAAAGCTTATTTGTCTTTTGTTTCGCTCGCTCGTATTAATCTTATATTGCTGTACCATGTATATTATACAAACGCTTACCAGTATTCTTAGTCATGACATTTTCTGTTATGTTATGTCTCATTTAATGTCATAAATCGGGATGACAAAACATGAGCTAAAAATCAGTTTTGGGTGTAATGGTTATTTTAAAGCATTTATTGCGGCAAATTGTTGTGTAAACTGTCCTTCCGATTTTAATCATGGAACTGTTTTTTTAATTTTTCACCTGAACTATCGTACGCAGATAGTAGACATTGGTGGAAAAACTATCTATCTCAGCCATTTTTGTTACGTACCCCACGGGACTGTCACCCAGATATAGGTAACACTTTTCTTCAGATGGGTTGTCCTACTGTTTCTTACCTATATTATACTACATTGGCGTGTGTTTTGACATAGGACTATGTCTTTGATTTCTATATAGGAGGGGTCACTCTACGAAAAATGTAACGATTTATTATGAGTTTTCAAACACATATTACTCAAAATGGTTATTGCGACATATGTTATGTTATATATCGTTAGACAGGAAATTTATCCACAATTTTTTTTGCTTGAAACATGAACAGTGAATAAAGTAAAAAAAGTTAACAATTTGGCGATTTTATTGGGTATGTTTTCTTTCGATTGCACTATCCACTCGCTTCCTCCCCGACGCAACGAGCAATCTTTTTGCCTAAATTCGGGCATTAGCTCATAATGTGAGTTGATGCGTAAAATTAATTATTTTCCATTTACCGATAATAGGCATCAGTTTTATATTATATTATATGTTGTCCGATCAATTTGTGCTCAATTCATGTTTTTATCGTGTAGGTCTCACTACTAATAATTTTTGTAATTGAGGTCCAGGATGTCATATTTTCTTCAACTTTTTGTTAAATTGTTATTTGTGATATGACGTTCGTCTTCAAATTCAATCCAATTATTACTAGATTATATAAAAATTGTCTACAAACAAAGTTCGACCTTTATTTAATAATTTATCCGCAAGATGGGCTTTGCAAAAAATTTAGCCGAATCGCGCTGGGTGTCGAATGTGTTGAACAGACAAATTACAGACATTCGAATGTATGGTATTCGATCCTCTCTCGAGATTCAATTTTGTGTAATAAAAATGCGATGTTTGCACTCTGATTTCACTTTTGAACATCATCATCCTAATACAAGGTAATTGGTGTGAAATTTGTACGCGACTCAGTAAATGTTGCTCGATAACATTTGTGCTAGGTAAACTCGCTAGTCACAAACTGCAAGTTGATACAGTAAGGCATGGTTATGCTCTCACCCATCCAATTCTAAATGTGTATCAGCATGGAACCAGTCATGAGCAAAAAAAAATGGGTGGGCTATATCTATGATATAACCGCAAGGTTGACGTGGAACTACCTTAGCCTAGTAATCATTGGTTTGTATTGATGAAATTTTTGATTGGATGAAACAACATTTATCAACATTTTGCCTAATCATCAAATGGTATGTGTAGAAATTTAGTGAGCAGAAGATATGAAGGCATATCCTTCAATGCAATATTGAATAACCGAGCCAAAGCGTTGTGTTCGTACCCACTTTTGTAATTCGTGTTAGGAAAGTACTTTTCGGAGTGCAAAAAAACATGCGGATGTAGAAGTACTCCCGGCTTGCATGAATCAACAACTTCAATTTCTACTTTTTATACTATAGAGGTTTCAAACTTGAAAGTTCATTCGCCTCTAGTATCTGCACGATTTTCCCAGGTGTCTATGTTTAGAAGACCGTGTTAGGGAAACAGATTCTGATCTGCACACAAGCAAGCGAATACAAAAGTACCCGCACTTTGCATTTTTTTTTTGCAAAGCCGAGTTCCCCTTGGTTTTGAAGTCTGGATTTGGGGAACACATTTCAGTCGGAACAAAAATACTCCCGACCTGCGTGAATTTGCAATGCTAATTTTCCCAGACACCTTGGTTCTAAAGTCAGTGTTAGGGGAACACATTTCAGTCGGAATATAAATGCTGTCCTCGACTTACTTGTATTTGAAATGCCATTTCCCCACACTCCATGGGTTGAAGTCTGTGTTAGGGAAACACATTTCAGTCGGAACAAAAATGCCACCAACTTGCATGAATGCAATGCCGATTTCCTCCAGGCACCTTGGTTTTGAAATCTCAGTTAGGGAACACATTTCGGTAGAAACAAAAGCTCCCCCTACTTTCAAGGCCGATTTCTCCAACACTGCTTAGTTTTGAAGTCTGTGTTAGGGAACACATTTTGGTGAGAACAAAAATTCCTCTACTTTCATGTATTTGCAATGCTGATTTACCCAAGGTTACTTGGTTATGATGGCTGTGTTGGGGAAACCGTAAATCGGGCCAATCAAAACGAGGCAGCTTAACATTTTACAGTTTATTGTTTATCTAATGAAAAATAACATTTTATTAACTACGATAGATGCGTAGAAATTTTCCCTATCAATTGATACAATCATCTTTCTGATGCAGCAAGAAATGTCCGAGTTATAAGCATTCGAAATCTTTCTTTTTTTCCTGCATGTTCTGTGTTTAGGTTTTCATTTTACCCCCATATATTCCGGTTAGACGTAGTCCCACGTCAAAAGCTTAGCATGAATCGTTTGTAAACACAGTGCACCTCTGTCCGCAGTCTGTTGAATACCCATCAGCGATCGAAACAATGAATATCCGAATGACAAAACTAACGCTTCAATCGCAAATGGGTCCTATAACCAACCATTCGGAGCGTCACTGTCAATGCGGAAACTGCATTCCACACATGGAGCTCTCACTCTTCGTCAGTTCAAAAAACCGAATCTGCACCAGAATGTGAGCGGATCTCCTGGGATATGGAGGAACCTAGCATTGAAAGCCGATGACAATTGGCTCCGCATCTCAAACACATCGCTCCACAAACACATGCCATGGACAGAGGAGGGTCCTCTTCGGTAGAAATATAAAACAGAGACCAATTAAATATTTGACGTACATGACTAAAATATATTTCAACTGCAGGCATCAATTGCTTCCTGGTGTAGTGAAGAACGAAACGTTAAACTCGTCACGGTCAGGATGGCATGGGTACATCTCATCCTAGTCAAATAATCCCATAGATGCAATAAAATGTAGTCCTGCAATGCCTAACCAGTGCTCGAGTGTCCTGGCAGAGCAGAGGATGCATTATCCACGTGGAATAGAAAAACGATGTGTTTGTACATTGGAGTTTGATTTGCATAAGACAACAATGAGGACGTGACACCGTTGCGAGTTGCGCTGCCAGTGAGTGAGCCCGAGCTGCAAAACCAGACTAGAAAATGCTAAATATTTTCATTGTCAGTGCTTTCCCCGATGAATGTTAATTGTACTGAAGCTTCCAATATGGCGTGGAATAAGTGGTATAGGTCGAATGTGGGTGGAAGTGGGAACAAAATACTGTAATAGTGTTCGGGAACACGGACTACACGAACTACACGGATTTAAAATTCCCCCCGAAATCGCACAATTGCACATATGGTACCATATGAATAACAATTGGAATCTCTTCCCCTTTTACAGTTCATCAAACAAAAAACGCAGTAGCCAGAGTTACCTTGACATTTAAAAACTAAATAGAAGAAACACCTAACAGTTTTAGGAATACGATTTTGGTGGAAGCGTTCCACCAATCAACACGAATTTTGGAAGAATTTTCTTAATTTATTATTTTGGATTCAGCTGAAACTTTGCCAATTTGCTCGATGCCACTTTACGATATTAGCTCTTCAACTGTTTATAAGCCCGTGGCATCGAATCGACCCCAATTTCAAAGAACATAATCGCTACACGAGGAATCAATTTTTTATCATAAAAAATTTATGATAAAAAATTTACACAGTTGAAAAAATTGGTGGCAATATAGTGGACACTGCCCGTCAAACCCAAAACCACTGTTTGCCGCTGCGTTGTAAACTCACTTTATTGCGCCTTTGATTATGCAAAAATCAAAATAATATTTCAAGTGCACCAAAAAAAAGGTTTTTTTTGCATAGACTTACAAAAAAAATTGAAAATTTGAATTTCCATTTTATCGAAAAAACTGCATGATCTTACACAAATGTTCCTTAATAGTACGTTTACAGTTAAAAACTTATCAACTTGTTGCATTTACAACATAATTTTCTGCCAGCGGTGGTTTTGTTACATAAAAATGACTCCCAAATCAAAATAGTAGATTTTTAGCAGCCCAAAACAAATAGAGTATTGCCAGATACCTTTTGAAGTTTTTGGTTAAGTGAAATATTGAAATAGTATTCCTAGTGCAGTGAAAACAATATTTTTTCGCGGGTGGCAATATAGTTTCCACGGTCTTATAAAGGGTTAAATACGATCAAGACTAATTATTGGAGAGAGCTTATGACGGATTTCAAGCCAACTCTTCAGAGAAGTTGGCAGTACCATCTCAGATAGGAGTGAACGTTGTAGGTGTTAAGACATTGGTCATTTAAGCCACTTTGCATACTTGAAATCTTCGAAAAAGAATTAGACTACTTTTTGAAAAGGCCAAAATTTTGTTCTTTATTTTTAACAAAAAATTATGCCATACAAATGAAACACAAATTTCTGCATAATTCCAGAACTAATCAAGTAAATGGAACCAAATCTTGCATATGCTGGTTTCAGGAGGCAACAAAAGTTTCTAACCCGAGAACTAATCAAACAAATGGAACCTAAATTGGAGTGTGAGGATTTTACAGTACAATGAATATTCCTATGATGGAATGACACTCCTCCCTTCTCTGGAAGGGGAAGAAAGGTTCCTTCCAAACATGACAAATGAAAATTTTCGGAAAACACTAAAGGAAAATGAGAAAATGCGGAAAATTGATTTTCCATATATTTTACAATTACATCGTGATAAGCGTTGTTAGTTCATTTGATGTTTGTTGTCTATATTAATAATAATAAAATGGATCGCCAAATGTGTTGGAAAGCGCAAAACTCGAGAAAGGAATTGTCCGATTTGAGCTGTCTTTATTTTGTTATATTTTTATATCAAACATGTATTCCATGAAACGGAGAAACATGTATTTGCAAGTGATTGAAGAATTTTGAACGAAAATTGTCAATATTAAACGAGAATATCATTTTTTTTTTTTATCTTCGCTTATTTTTTCGTCGGCCTATTTCCGCCACTTTAGTGCCAATCACCGACATCAGGGAGGCGACTCCACCTGTTCCTACCTATCAGACTCAACAACTCATGAGCCGGGCCAACTTCTTTTACTTCCGCTCCGAAGGAAGACGTAACCAGAGATTTTTCGCCTCAGAAAATCCCAACGACGCCAGCTGGGATTGATCCCAGGCCGATCGGATTGTGAGGCTGTTACGCTAACCATACAACCACTGGCGCCGTCGAGAATATCATAATGACGAGTTTTCGAAGAAGTACAAGGGAACTTATAGTAAAAGAAATTGTGAAGAATCAATTAGAACGTTGAACGTCCGTTTATTAGAAAACGTAAATGTTTGAAAGTATTCATAACAAAAAATCCATTCTGAACGAGACGAAGCTTGCCGGGTCAGCTATATAGAATAAAGACCATTGCGATTTACATGTTCTGCAAAATTTTTTCGATTATAACATGTCAAGAACATATCAAACGCGAGAATTTACACACACAAAAATGTTACGAGTAAAACAATACTTTTTCAGGTGCCTCCGTACAAAAATACCATGTATCTCAGAAACAGAGACGATAGAAGATAGAAAGTTGATGTCTTCGACAAAAGTTCATATTATAATAATATCTAAAACTTTGTCGAATACGCTGTAAGACTGTCTTGACTCCAAACAAAGTTAGGATTATTTGTATTTATACCTTTATACCTTTTTGAGAAAAAATAGTTTCAATTTGAAAAAAATCAGTGTAATTTTTCTTAAAAATTTTTTTGGTATTTTTTATGAAAATTAAAACAATTTCCTACATTTCATTCTTTGAACATAATTTTTCAGATGTTATAGTTTCTGAGTCATAAATTTTTGTATGAAATAAATAAAAGCAGTTTAACCCTTTTCGAAAAGTAGTCTAATTCTTTTACGAAGATTTCAAGTATGCAGAGTTGCTTAACCACACCACAACTTTTCACTGAAATCTGAGATGTTGCTGCCAATTGCCAGTCGAGTTGGCATGAAATTCGTCTCATGCAAAGTTGTATCAATTCATAAAATAAACTATAACACTATAACATTTTTAGATAGAAATTTTAGATAGAAATGGTGTATCAGTCAAAGTAAGGAATAATTTATGTTTCAATTTAAAAATATCAAACAAAGGAAAAAAATCATTCAGAAAAAAATATTTTGAAAATTAAAATACATTTTTCTCAAAAACATAGTTTTTTTACAATTCTGAAAAAATATGTATGAATCGCCCATACAACTAACTTAATATGAAACTTTAAACAAAATTAGGGTTAGTTGTATTATTTTCAAAGAAAACATGAAAAAGTTGTTGTTAAAAAAACTTTTTCCCTGTAAAAGTGCCCATTTTGTGATGTGTGGATGATTTGTTGGAAATCATAAGAACTTTTCATATAATTTTTTATGAAAATTTAAATAATATATTTGAAAATTTAAATAATATATTTCCTATATTCCATCCTCTAACGATAACTTTGTAGGTTTAATAGTTTGTGGGTTAGAAATTTTTGTTAAACAATTTAAAATGCCATGAAAAAATCATTTTTAATTTGCCCAGAATCAACTGAAAAACCAGTCGTTTGAGACAATATGTCCAAAAATTTAGATTTTCAAAAATGTGGTTTTTGAGATATTCAATTTGTAAACTTAATTTTCAATTTATATCGGTAAAAAAAGTTTTTTTTTCAGAGTGTACTTTTTCCAGAACCAAACAATTATAATCTATAACTTTGCCTAAGACTCCATTTCGATCAAATAACTTGTTTTGGCGTTATAGTCTATCTTCTGAAATGAAACCTTTTTTGCATAAGCCCTTTCCAAAATTTAGTCGTGATCGTATTAAAAAAAACTAATACCGTAATATCATTTTTTCCACTTTTTTTTCCAAAAATGGTTTCTTTAAAAAATTCATAACATTAGAATTACTAGACCGATTCAGATGATCGGCATATCAAATTAAAGCTGATTAGCTTCTCTGAAAAAATACCACACTTGCAAAAAAAAAAATAATTGCACTTTGTTTCCGTTATTAATGATTGTATTTGTTTTTTTTTTTTGTTGTTGTTTGAATGGCTTCGGACTATAGTGCGCTATATTTTTTATATTTATTCCTGAAAGCTGAGGTAAAAATACATAACATATCCAAAAATAAGAAATGTGATTTTTGTCGCTTTTGAGTTATGATTTTTCAAAGTAAACCGATGGTTCAAAAATCATTTTTTCCAAAAATGGCTTTTTTAAAAACTCATGACTTTTAAAATACTGCATCGATTATAATAATCGACATATCTAATAGAAGCCAAGATCTATACCTTTCTGAAAAAAAATTACACTAGCGAAAAAATTGGATCCTGGTCGCATGGATCTAGTCTATTCGCATAGGAATATTGAACAAAGACAGAAAACGTAATTGAGATAATTTTAAAAATCATAACTCAAAAACGAAATATGACAAATCTCTGATTTTTGTATATGTTATGTAAAATAATAGCTTTCAAGAAAAAATATAAAAAATATTGCGCTCTGTATATTTAACTATGTAAACTATGAAAAATAAATATAACCAATAATTGCAAGAACAAAAACAAAATTTATTTTGCATTTGAGATCAAAGAAGTCTAGCTCATTGGCTTAAATTTGATAAGTGGATCATCTAAATCCGTCCAGTAGTTCAGAAGTTATGTTTTTAATTGAATAATGTTGGGGAAAAAGAGGAAAAAAATCTTTTTAACCATAGATTAATATTGGAAAATCCTAACTCAGAAACGACAAAACCCATATTCCTGATGTTTGTATATATGTATTATGTAAAAAGTCTTGCCTTTAAAGAAAAAAAAATGAAAAAAAGCGATGTCTAGTCCTAAGTCATGTAAACAATAAAAAAACAAATACATACAATAAATGATTACGAAGTAAGAGTTCAATTTGTTTTCAAGCGTAATATTTTTCCAAAATTGATATCAAATTGATATGTCATTTAAATCGGTCCAGTAGTTCAAAAGTTATGAATTTTTGAAAATAACCGTTCTTTGAAATAAAGAGGAAAACTTGATTTTTCGGACCAATTTAAAGTGGAATTGGGCATCCTAATAAAAAAATTTAAGAAATACGGGTCTAATATTTTTCGATAAGAAGCAAATTTACCATTAACCGGTTTGGCATGGCTGAATAGGGAATCGTATTCGGAATTAATAGAATAATAGTTATTTATACTAATATTTTAGGTCAAGCGTTCGAAAAAATCGAACAGCAACTTTGATAATTTTTCATGTCTTTGCAAAGCTACCATATGGTAATGTTTTTGCATCAAAAGATAGCTTAATATATTAGCTACCGCTTACTATCAGGTTCACTCAGTTTTTATAAATTTAATGGGCAATAAATTCGATTTAAAGCAAGTATGTTTGGAACGTGTTTTTAATTTCAACTAAAAAACCCAATAAAACAAAAAAAATTGTGAACTTTTCCAATGTATTACTTTTATAAAAGAACATACATTGCAATATGGGGCAAAAATCGTTCGATTGAGCCTCATACAGGAAAATACCAACCGGGAAAATTGAGTGTTCGAAAAATCGAACGTTGGCCATAACGAACATTTTTGACGTAGAACTACGTCTTTCATTAAGGGTGCCAAATCAGAAAACAGGTCACGTTTTTATGAAATAAAGTTAACGTTAATAACTATTTTTGTCGCGAACGGATTTTGGCGATTTACAAACCAAATGAATCGGAAATTCCCTAAGATTTGTTTGATATGCTATACATTACAATCCCATGGTGTATAAATGGTTAAAATTCATTAAAACTATAAGCATTTCCATTTTCCCATACATTTGTTCTGTCCATTTGTGTGCTTTCCTGAACAGAGCTGTCAATAATGAGCAACTTATGGACGATCAACGAAGGGGAAATCGTACGACTTGAAGTCTCCGTGAACAAAGGAAAAGAAGAAGAACGAAGGGGAATATTTGCCTAGAGTATAAACAGTGGATCTCGCTGAGGCAAATGCGAATGAACTTCCAAGTTTAAAGCCTCTTAAAAACAAAGAAAGAAATAATGAGGCAAACTTTCATTCTTCGTGAGGACACCGACTGAACAACATCTTTGCTGGGCGAGCTGGACGGTGAGGAGTGGAGGAGTAATACGAGGAAAAAGTAAAGTTTTCCAAGGGCCTTTTTGAAGGTTAGAGATGAATGAACTAAAGAAGTTTAAAGTCTCACGTGTCTTAGTTTCGGATTGAGCTGTGGACGCGTCCAAATTACTGACTCGACGATGTCTCTAGCATTGCAATAATTGTGTCAAACTGACGACATTGCATTAAAGTTCTGAGCTACACAATTGTGTGGGGAATCATCAAGCTAGGCTATCGTCAGCTCACCAAGAAAATAAATGTTCTGGAATTTTGTATGTGATTTGGTTTCACATGACGGTAGCAAAACTCTCTCCACAAAGTATGACAGCTGAGCTGATCTAGACCGGCAACAAAAGGGCTTCTGTTGAGAAGAGCGCAAAACGGAGATAAGTGTGTGCATATTTAATTGCTTCAAGCCATCGATATATGGAAATTTTTGTGTGTGTACGTGCGTGCGTTTTAACCTATTGCGCTGTTGCGGGTAAACATGTTGATCCGAACGTGGCGACAAGAAGGGGTGATAGCGGGAGGGAAATATTTGTGCTAGGGTATTAGTAATGAATCTCTGCTGAGGCAAATATTCAGCCTTTTTTCCAAGCAGTTGACATTGTTTGTTTTCCGTCATCATAAAGGCTTCGTTGATGCCTTTGACATTATATCAATGCATTGAACTGACGCTATGGTAAAGCAGGTGTTAGGATTGTGCACCAAAATATTATTTGGGAATTCCAAGTTATTCAATAAGTTATAATAAGTTATAAATTTATTTGGGTTCGCGTGCCAGTTGCAAAACTCCCTTCAACTAGGATTACATTTGCGCTAATCTTGATCATAATGAAGCAGTGCTACTCTTTTCGAGGTTGTTGTGATTAACAGGAAGAGTTTATTTCGTTTATTTAGGTCACCAGGAAAGTAAATGTCGTTCTGGAATTTTGTATTTGATTTGATTTCGCTTACCAGTAGCAGAACTTTCTCCACTAAGGATGATAACTGCGCTTATTTCGAGCATGTACTGTTCTGAGAGGACAAGAATAAATCATCAAACAATAATCGTCAATTGATTCTACAAGAAAAAAAGTATTTCACGACGACCAAACTGGTAGAAAGATTATTTCTGAAATTTCGTAGCATTATAAAATAATATTCGCAGTTATAAATAAGCGACTTGAACTAAACTACAGCATAGTTCTACGTCAACAATGCGGTCGTAATGTTGGCCCGTAGAATTTCGTGTGTAGAGGAGCTGGAGGAAATGATCAGTACGTATAACCGAATAATAACCACCCAATCCTCGATTCCATTGTTGTTTCGCATCATTTTGGTACTTTGCAGGTATTGGAACATGTTTTTTTTCGGGAAATGGATACTTAGAAAGAAATAATTCTTAAGCATAAACATTTGTCCACGGCCAACAATAAAAACAACAGTATATGCCTGCCAGTAATACGTTGAAATTACATTAAATAAGAAATCTCACGTCTCATCTTAGGTGTATTAACTTAGGTTTATGCTTAGAGACCTCTATCCTCCTGTGCTTGTTCGTTCGTGAATATAAAATTGATGCATTTGTGAATACCGTATATTTGCTAATTGAACTGATTTTCAGTTCACGGTATGTTTGTGCTTGCAAAATAAGTGCGGGTTTCGGCCAATGTTAGATTTTTCGAACAGTCATTTCCCAGAAAATGGAAAATGGGAAAAAAATAATTCTTGAACATTGGGGTTTCTTTGCCATCAATAACCCAAATTACACCAATGGCTTTCGTCAAAACAATAATTTTTACAGCTTGCTCGTTAATGGGTTAACTTTCATTTCGATCGTATTTCTTATGTTTTTGACAATATCAGAGTTAAAAAATGTGGATTCTGTGACTACAAACTACGTCTGCATGTCCGCAGAGACATCATTGGATTTTCGCAACAAACTGAACAAAAAACCCGCTCCAGATTCGCATAGAATGTTGATGGAAACCTAGAGCTCTCAAAACCCAGAAAAACTCATAGTTTAAGCTAATTGTTGTGAGAAATACAGATTATTCTGAAGCCTTCAATGATTCAAGCCATACATCACAGTAGTCTTATAATGATTACTAATGTATCAGGTGATAAATAAAAAGCATTTATACCATCCTCTAATTGAAACTTTATGTAATCCTGTTTCTACGTTCTTTTCTCCATCCTCCATCTGAGCGGATGCTCGAATCCGCTTTTTACACCTTTCATAAATGGCTCCACTTGCTAGCAATATCATCATCGTCATTGCCCGTCGTTATTGCAGTTCCAACCGTTCCGTTCATCTCGCCATTGATTGTGCCTCGCAGCTACAATCAAAAGAAAATCTGAATCACTTCGAGCACGATGGCAGTTAAACTGTCCACTCGCTTAATGGGAGTCCCTGTTGAAAGGGAAAATTGATTTAAAATAGGTGTAAATTAGCCGCTTGGATAGCGCGAAAACGTACCAGACAACTCCGCAAGAACCTTCAGGGCGCATCTTGCTTAAGCATGAGACCGGAGTACGAGCGATGTATCATAAGCGGAGGAATTTATTTGTAAAACTTTGCTGGTTTCTTTCATCGCAAAATTGTGGCTCCGCTTAACGAGTTTGATAATGGCTCGGAGGAAAATTTCTTTATTTACCAAAGCCATAAAATAAATCAGAACCGGGGGACTGGCTGTTGTAAGCCGGACGATCTACGGATTGAAACGCAAAAGTTGTTCACAATACAATTATGAGATATTTTTCTCGACGTGAACAAGTTAGTTTTCTGACTCTAATTAAAATTATTCATTTGATGACAATTGCAATTTTCATGTTCCCGATTTGCTTGTTTTAGATTATTGATTTCAATATACTATGGTTACTTGAGATTTCTAAGTTTATAGCATCAGTGCCTAAAATGATATTAACTATCGGTAATGCGAATGTGAGAATGTAGAACACTATAAAACTGCTGCGGCGAGAGAGTGTTAGGGATTAGAAATAATTGGAACAATCAAGCGTAATTCGATGATATTTTTTGCTCTGAGCAATTTGTTTTACGCAATATAATTTGTGCAATTTTTAAAGGCGCTTGTGAATCAAGATAATGATTTTTTATGTTTTATATCTAACTTGAAAACGAATTAAATCTTCCGAGACTACTTATTTTACTGAAATTTGTATTAGAAAAAAAACCATAACCCACAAAATATGTTTTTTTGCTTCTCGAGGGGCACATCACCGTTGGGATAGACATTGAGTATCGATTTGCCTATGTAAATGTGTGGGTTGTCCCTCAAGGAAACCCTCAATATCATCAGCATTTATGATAACATATTCACTCTGGAGCTCAAGTGGATTGCAGCGCTAAGGTATATCCGCCCCACATGAACCCAACTGCCATTAGCAACCAAGAGGGGCCATTTTCCAGTTCGTATATTTTCTCACTCATCACGCGGTTTCGGAACCTACGCGCATATGTTTAGCAGGGGAAATGGCGTGCAAATGGAAATTTACTGGGGATCGTGGGCAAATGGGGGTTTTCGATGCGATATAGAGAAGAAAGAAGCGAGATCTGGAGCGTGGCCATGGAAAATTAAGATTTCAAAATAGATTGTTCGATATTAACATATAAAATTTTATTATGAAGAGAAAAATCAAATTTTGAAGCAGTGGAATCGTGAGGCAAGTAGCAGATAATCACATCCCTTCCTTTAATCTAGGGCATTGATGAGACTAAGAACTATTAGGAAATTCGAAGAAAAAAGTTTTTATGACGTGTATTTCAATACTATAATTTTAATAATTTTCATTGAAATTAAAATAATTTAAAACTGTCTTCGTGTATCAGGAGAATTTATTGCTTCGTAAATTTAGTTGACTTTTGCCTACGCGTTCTACGTTTTTAAAAAAAATCGAAGTGAGTGGTAGGGTTGCCATAAGTATAGACGTATATTGTCATTTTTTTCGAACTTTCAAAACCAAGAATCTGTAGCCGATTTTAGATATTGTTCAGTTTGGATATATGAATGGAGGCCAGGACTCCGACCGTGAATGAATCTCCATCGCTGTTGATTCCACTAAAAAGGTATTTTATAACAACACAAAGATGGTCAAATTGAGGGCCCTGAGTTTGGAACTCAAGATTGATCGTTCAGTAAGCAAACGCGCAACCAATGTGGCTACGAAGATCCCTGTTAAAGAACAGCATCTAATAAACAATGCTAAGAAGCTCTAAACATTGCTGTTGGCTCTGTTCGCGACGACCCAAATTTGATCTACATTTGCTTGTGATGAATCATCAGTTTATGGTTAAGAAGTGAAAAACTGTCAGACACTCATCATCATCTGAACCAGACGAACTAGTTCCGGCGGAAGTATTGAATGGATGACTATGAGTGAATGTGGATATCCAAATTTTTGAATGTCGTCGGTACCATATTGTTCAGTGGTGTCATTAGCATGCGTTGTCAATGAATGTTCAGCCTATTAAAGCATTTGTAATAGTGTAGTTTTCAACACTACAGATTTTTTAGATCCTTTGCGCTTAAGTTCACCATACGCTTATTCACCAGTCATTAAATCTGACCAAATGTCATGAAAACTATCTAACTCCGATTGGATATCAACATTATCCATTTATTTTTCTTTCACGGAATTTTCTCAAATTTTCCCAAGCGTGTCTCATATGACTGTTTTCGTGAACTAAATTTAAAAAATACGACGTTTTTCGAGAGACCGGCAATGTCAGTTCTAAACACATAGATATTTAACACTTTACCGACTGGTAGCGGTTCGAACATACTATGCCCTTTTCACCGCCCATTCAGCCGCAGATCGTCCGAAACACTACTAAGTGTTTGCTAAAGCTAAAGTTTTGAGAAAAGCACCGATTATCTGAATAAAGAATACGAAATGCTTGCTGCTTGCTACTTGTCAGCCTAACCTAACCAAATCTAACAGAAAGACCACCGGTCGGTAAGCGCTGTGGAGCAAAAGTCGAATAATCGACGGCCGGTTGGTAAAGTGTTAACAACTACTGAACTGTGAGCGATAACCGATAAATCGCGACAATACTTAACTGACAGTCCCTATGTGTTTCAAAGGACCGTATGCTAGTAATTATTTTTAACTTGGTGAAGACTGGGGGTATTGGAGGCAAATTGGTCATGGGGGCAAAGTGGTCACCTGCTTGTTTGGTAGTATAACTATTGACTATAGATGCCGTATTGATAGTCACCTTATGTTTGAAGAATTTAATGACTTTTGAGTCACCCTGTACTTCAGTAGAGTTGTCGCATGTCAAAATACAAATAAAAACAGAAATTACTCTCTCTATAGCCATTCGGCCGTAGTTCTGTGCGCATGGTATCTAAGGAATTTCTAGTGAAACTTAGTTTATTCAATCTGATATTTTGGACAAATCATCAGTTTGGACGACTGTTAACATATTCTAGGAGAGGTGAACAGATATTTTGTTTAATTTCAGCAAATAATTAGCATAGAATTTATTTTCATGTTTGGGGGCAAAGTGGTCATAGGTGAATAACAACTTACAACGTTCTGTTTACTAAAACTGATATACCTCAACACATTCTGCTCTTGAAAAAGATCCTTTTATGACTTTGACCCTGGATAAATATGCCACTCCAACTAAACCAAGCCTCATTATGCGGAACGTTATGTGTTTCTTACTACGTTTTTGTATGCAAGAGAAAATTTAAATTGAGACTCTAGGTGAAAAGGTCAAGCTTATTTCATACATGTACCTACTATCTCAAATATGATTTGAACAAATTTGGACGAAAAAAACGCATAAATCTATCCCATTTAGCTTGATATGTGCGGGTGACCACTTTACCTCCAAGCAAAAAAAAAGTTCGATTTTTCACCTTTTTTTCTAATGGTGAAAAGTGTACTATTTTGAATTTTTTTAGTAAAAGCCGTTTGATATCTTGAACAATAATGAGTTGACCTATAATATTCTTCGAGACACGGGAATTAAATCGGTGTGTGGACGCTGGAAATGGGCATATTCCTTAGGGTGACCACTATGCGATGCGCTGGTGCGTAATTAAACATGGTCTCATTTTAGATTGTTACATTATTCCATTGTTTGATACAAACTAACTATAAATACATGAACAACTAACATTTGGATAAGTTCCCATTCCCACATATGGAACCGCGAATTGATTGAGAGTCTTTCATTTTGACGTAGGATTACGTCTTTCGGGAACATATTGGGGTACAAATTGAAAATCGAAAATCGAGCACATCGTGAAAATTGTCCAATTTCAAATGCTTATTGCTCAGTCATTTCATGATGGATTGTTGAGATTTTTGTGTCAATCTATTTCGGCGCTCCATAACAATTTTTACATTGAATAAAATTATATATGTCATGAAACTAACCAACGAAAAATTGGAAAATCTCAACCCCTATCCCAACGGAAATACCCACTTCTGATTGGTCGAAATTGACGACACATGCAGCGGCTCGTGTACTTACAATTATTGGTCAGTTATTTCCTGATGGATTTACGAGACATTTGCTTCAATCGATCAGAGCACTCCATAACAATTCATCACAATTGATAATATATTAATATCATATGAAACTAACTAGCAAACAATCAAAAAAATCCCCAAACGGAAATACCTCGTTCTGATTGGTCGAAAATGAAGATACGGAGAAATCGGCACATCAAAGTAGAGGAAACTTTCGTTCCCACTGAAGTGTATTCCCTAACAGAGACGCGCACAAATGGATAGTACTCATTGTAACCAGCGTGGGCATTGCTGATTGCATACGTGCTGGTGAATAAGTAGGGAGCGATGAATGAGTGTTTTCTTTTTATTTTCGTTCCAATAAGAATTTAAAGCAAAAATGGAAATGGGTTGAGTAAACGCTCAGAAAGTAAGAATTATAAATGAAATTACCTTTTCCATTTCAAATATATTTTCTCTATTGAAAACATAAAACTTTTTTTTTGCTGATGAGAAAACTTGATAATTGTGTTCGATAATGATAATTATTTTATATTACATTGATGAGGTTTTTTTTTCTTTTTTCTTTTTGACGTAGGACTACGTCTTTCATTTCTATACCGGGGTGTAAAATCAAAGTTTCGAAAACGAAAGCGTTACGCCGGAGACCGAGATTTTGAGCGTTAATAGCTCCTAAACAACTGAACGAAATGGTATGATAAACACTTCATTCGAAAGATAAAATGTCTACGCGTTATATACTTGTTACTTTTTGATCCAAAAACTTGTTTCAATAGTCTTAAAATTGCTTTCAAAACAGGCTATTGAAATCACCAATCGGTATATAAGCGAGCGGGGCTCGGAAATCCACTCAGTTCTAATTGAACAGCGATTGGAGCATGTTGTCGCTGTTGCGGTGAAGCTCTTTATTTATCATGAAAGCGCGGATGAACGGTGTCACCAAGAGCCTGTTTGTGCACCCTAGGCCAGAAGGGAATCTATCAGGAGGAGAGTGATGCCACAAACGGTTCCCTGGGAAGACATCGCTACACACACATACACGCGCGGCTATTAACAGGTGGTTATCGAGTTGGCATTAACCACTGGTGGGCTTCCAGTATCGAGGAAAATGTGGAAATATCTAATCTAGAGGTGTGCAATCCAGCTCATCATGATGAACAGCTCAGATCAGCTCAGCTCATCTAGAAGAGCTGTTCTTTATGAACAGCTCTTCAGCTCAGTTGTCAGTGTCGACATCTGGTGGCGACTTTCAATTTGGGTCCCAAACTCGATAGTGTAATCTTTATCAGATTAGAAGACGAAGCCAGTTTAAAATGTTAAAATTTAAATTAATTTTTGTCTATACATTTCCGATATTTTTACTGAGACTTTTCATTATAATATAAAATTGTCTTCAAGAAGAATTTTTTGAGATTTTTTCACCGCCTACAAACAAAGTGTTTTAGACTAATTTAATACACAGATTTTAATTTTCATTCATAATTTGAATTTTAAAAACGTGCTCATTCTGCCTGAAAGTCAATTATTATTTTTGGCGCCCCCTAAAACAAAGCCCAATTCCGTCAACCCGAATATAACAGTTAAAAAGACAAGGAACAAATGAAACTGAACTGATATCATAACACGGAGAGCGAGAGACGGTCAGTTTAAAATAAAAATTATAAAACAAATAAAACAAATAAAACATTTGAATATTACAGCTCACACACTCTCTTCAATTCTACAGCTCTTTTCTCTCCTTCATCATCATCAAAGTGAGCTGAAGAGCTGTTTGATTTTTTTTGCGAGCTGTTCCGCGTCAACTCACTTCAAAGAGTCGATTCTTCGGAACAGCTCATGAGCGGATGGCACATCTCTAATCTAATCGTTACTGAAAATAATCTGCCAGTTCCTTTGGGAATTTTCAAAATATATTCATGTGAAAGAGTTTAATTGAATGTTTTCTATCCATGTAACACTGTGACCAAATATATTTCAATCAAGTGCTATTAATAGGTGGTTATCGAGTTGGCATTAACCACTGGTGGGCTTCCAGTATCGAGGAAAATGTGGAAATATCTAATCATTGCTGGAAAATAGTCTGCCAGTTTCTTTGGGAATTTTCAAAATATATTCATGTGAAAGAGTTTAATTGAATGTTTTCTATCCATGTAACACTGTGACCAAATATGTTTCAATCAAGTGCTATTAACAGGTGGTTATCGAGTTGGCATTAACCACTGGTGGGCTTCCAGTATCGAGGAAAATGTGGAAATATCTAATCGTTACTGAAAATAATCTGCCAGTTCCTTTGGGAATTTTCAAAATATATTCATGTTAAAGAGTTTATTTGAATGTTTTCTTTCCATGTAACACTGTGATCAAATACATTTGGTTTTGTGGTTTTTCAATCAATCGCAATTAACAGGATAGCTTCAGAAGATTATTCTTCCCCATCAGTAGGATATTTCCGTATCCAATATTGTATGCGCCCGCAACCGATTATTGCTCAGTCGCCGAAAGTTCCGAGCTCAGAGAGTTCATTCCCCTCTAGTTTGCCTTCCAAATTGCCATCGTAAACCACACCTTCTCTCGATTCAATCACACACAAAAAGCATACTTAAGCGATATTCTGGTGGTGAGACGCATTCATTTTTCGTGAGGACATCGACAAGACAACATCGAGATCTGCCCTGAAACGCGAGCAGTTTGTTTGAAACTGTGAGGGAGCTCAGAGAAGCCGATCCTTCAGGAGAAGAGAAGGTGACCATCGAAGCAGCCGCTACACACACATACACACACGGAATTCTTTCCGTTTGGATGCCATTCAGCATCGAGAAAGATCCGGAAAATAATCTGCCAGTTCCTCTGGGAATTTAAAATTACATTCATGTGAAAGAGTTTATTTGAATGTTTTCTATCCATGTAATACTGTGACCAAATACATTTGGTTTTGTGATTTTTTAATCAATCGCAATTAACAGGATAGCTTCTGAAGATTATTCTTCCCCATCAGTAGGATATTTTCGTATCCAATATTGGATGCATAAAACCTTGTACCTCCAACGTAACGCTCTCATTTTCGAAGTCCCCCAAATATTCATTTATTCATTCATTCAGAATGGATTCAGATTCAACTTCAAACAAAGGATCACTGAATCAACGATAGTCCTACGTCACCATTGCGGTTATACCATAGATATAACCCACTTTCTGTTTTTTTCATCCATACATAACACAGGAGCCACCTCGTCCAGGACCACAGAAGGCGGCTTTCATCTCATTTCACTTAGGCATCTTCTATCGTGATACGCACCATCAAATTACTAATCACCATCTTTCTATCATTATCACTCGGTTATGGACATTGTGGTGGAGTGAACAAACAATACCTAACAACCAGACAAAACGGCCCATTTCAGGGCCACCAATCACTATCGAAGAGTTTAACAATGTAATTTTTCAAACATATCCAAAATCAGCATGTAACAGATAGCCTAACGGAATCCTACGTCAACTATGCGGTCGTGTCACGGATACAACCCTCCTGTGATTTTTTTTATAGGCTCTCAGTCAAGATTTCACCGTAATCTTTCATCAGTTATTAATCTTGAAAAGCGATTTACTACCGGTTCAGTAATCTAATCATAACACGTATCAAGCCGAAGGAGGATTGCCACATTTAATTCTGTGAAATTTTCTGAAAAAAAATCAAATCTGTATCGAAAAATTAAGGGAAAAAAAAAGTCACAGGATGGTTGTGTCCGAGACACGACCGCATAGTTGACGTAGGATTCCGTTAGGCTATCTGTTGATTTTGGATATGTTTGAAGAATTACATCGTTAAACTCTTTGATAATGATATGGTGGCCAGTCGAGTCGTTGGGTGGTGCGTATCAGATAGAAGATGCCGAAAACTCAACAATGTAATATAAGATAATTAGCAATACCGAACACAATTATCAATTTCTCTCATCAGTGCAAACATGTTACTTTAATATAGAGAAAACATATTTTAAAAGGAAAGGGGTAATTTTGTTTTATAATTTTTACTTTCTGAGTGTTCGTTCAACCCAATGCGAATTTTAATTGGACTTACAACACCTAATACTATATGTAGAGCATATGGGAAATCACTTTTTCGAATATTTCTTCACTTTTTCAATTTTTTCTTGCCGCATATTATTTTATTCATTGCATTGTTATGGAATGCCGCATTGTTATGGAATGCCGCATTATTATGGAATGCCGAACTCGATTGACGCAAAAATTTAATCAATCCATCATGAAATGACTGAGCAATAAGCGTTTGAAATTGGACAATTTTTACGATGTGCTCGATTTTCGATTTTCCATTTGTTCCCGAAAGACGTAATCCTACGTCAAAATGGAAATAAATCATGAAAAGGTTTTCTCATAATCATCTGAATTGTATGATATTTATACATGTGTAGCGTCTTAAATGCAGTGGACTGTAAACTGCTGGCTTGAACCCGCTGCGCGATTCCAAAGCTGCCTCAACGCAGCTTGCCCAGTGAGAGAACCAAATTCCCCCCCGTGGGCGCGATGCAAACTGCTTTCATTGCAGTGATGCAGCGGGGATTTTCCATTCGCATGGAAATTTTAACCTCACTGTGGCGGATTGAGGGACACGTTGTTTTGGAGACAAAACACAACACACCCTTAAACTTAAACTATATACATTGTATTTAACTTTACTTTACTATACATAATATAATACAGCTTAAATTACTTAAAATGTCTTCTGCCGTTTTCCTTCAGTTTCTGACTTCAATTCGTTGCTGTTGCTTACGCTCTGCTGTCTTAATTCGAACTGTGTGCCGTCCTTGTACGGCACAAAACTATCCTCCCATTCGTTGGCGGAGCATGTTCAATCCTGTTCGCGGGAGAGCAGTGGATTGCGCTTTAGGGTCGGGGGATCGCATCGCATGCATCTGTTCTCTCTTCAGCGCGCTTGCGACTGAACAACATGGTTTTGTTAAACTTTTCCTTCAAATTTTTCGTCAATTTCATCCTTGAAGCTCCGTCTTTAGGCCTATAAACAGTTCTTCGCTTTCAAAATAAAGGCAATAATTATGGTTGCCAACCGATTTCTGGACTTTGTTTTGTTGGCATTGTAGAGCGAAAATATTTACTCAACCCACTCAACCCGAATCCATAAGATTCGTCTTGCGTAGCCTGAATTCGTATCCAAGCATTGTTTATTACATGCATTAACGAATTAAGAAAATTAGCGCATCTAATCTTTAAGGTTTGGAAGCTTGATGAAATTTTGAAGTTATATCAAGGCCGCAGCTTTGGATCGCTGAAATCAAATCTTTTTGAAATCTGTTTCATGAGTTCAATATAGAAATCAGTACAAATAATTGAAAAGTAAATTCTGTATCTTTGCTGATAATCTGTAATTCTGTAAATACAGATTATGTATCGGTAATTTGGCGAAAAATCTGTAAAATATAGAATATTCTGTATATGTGACAACCCTGAGCTGAAGGTGTAGTTGTGAAAGTGTTTGAATAAAAGGGAGATATAGTAAGTTGAACAGAGCGTAAGAACGATTTTTGACGTAGGACTACGTCTAACCGGAAGATATAGGGGGTGAAATGGAAATCTAGGCACTGAACAAGTAGGAAAAAATGCAAGATTTGGAACGCTTATAACTCGAGCATTTCTCAATAGATCGCAAAGGTTTTTGCATCAATTGATAGGAAATATATCTACGCATCTATCATAACGAATAACATTTTTGATTGGTCCATTTTGTGCTCCTCAAATCGTACCGACCAAAACGGGCAACCAGAGCAGCAGCGAAATAGAATGAAGCACGATTGGAAAGGAAAAAGAAAAAAGACGTGTGGGTAATGTCGGGGACATAACCGGAGTAACGTAGGACTATACAAAGGGGACAGCTTTTGTTAAATATATATTTTAAATATATTGTTTTATTTTCTTCACCTACGTGAATACCTACCTATCTACCTGAAAAATGGATTAGTTTACTGTTTACTCTTTATGAATATGTTGATGGTTCTGAAAAGAACCTTTGGTGTTGTGTTTTTGTTATCACTCGATATTCCCATCTTGTTCGGTTAAACCTTCCTGTTTAGTTATTGCGTTTGCCACTCGCCACAGCTTTCACAGTTGGAAAGTTTCTTCCCATCCAGCTTGTGACATGTTGTTCAGTAAATTATATTTAATGCGACGTGCCGGAGAAACACTTTGCCACTCACTGAAACTAATTGTTGCCTTGATGAGCGCCGAACCGAAGCTGCTCTGTTCTTGATGCGGGTTTTCTGATTGTCGTGAGCAGCTTTGCAAGCCAACTCGAGCACTCCGACGGCCGAAACTCTATAATCGCTGTTAGGTATACTGGTGCTCCGGCACCAATCCGTTCGGCCTAGTTACCCTTGCGGAGCAATCAGTGAATGCGACCAACAGGGAACTGGAGACCTGCACGGTTCGAGTGAGACTTTGCCTTTCCCTTAACTTGTCCTCCTTTGTTACGTCCACGATGCCGATGCCGTACAACCACACGGGTTTACGGTTTGAAAGAAAATAAGATATTTTTTTGGGGTCCGCGTGTTTTATACTCTAGCGGTACACACTCACAGGATAGAGACAAATCGGCAGACTCAGCCAGAGGGGCGAGTCCAACGAGACGAACGAATGAGCGTTAAAAGGGAGCGATGGCAAAAAAATACATTCATTACGATTTGTTCGCTCGTTGGATTCACATGCAGGCTAAAAAAGGTCCTTTTCAGGATCACAAAATTATCTTCAATCTAGAGAGTTTATTGTTTTGTTATCACTCGATATCCCCATCTTGTTCGGCTAAACCTTTCTGTTTAGCGATTGCATTTGCCACTCGCCACAGCTTTCACAGTTGGAAAATTTCTTCCCATCCAGCTTGTGACATATTTTACAGTAAATTACATTCAATGGCACGTCGCATTACCACCACTCAGTATCGGATTGGAGGTAATTTTAACCTGTAATTGAACATTTGCGATGACAGTGGTACAGTGTCGACTTTCAATGTGGGGTCATAATTTGGATCTCTATGTTTACAAAAATGTCCAACTAAATAAGTCGCATTACATGTCCGTCCAATTAGCTAAATGTGAAACAAATTTTACTATTTAAATTACTATACTTTCAATCTGGAAACAATTTAAGAATTGGGGAAAATTGAATAATCAGGAAAGTCCCCAACTATCATTAAGCTCAGAACAACTGCCAATTTCACATACTCATCAGATCCTGGCAAACAAATTATGAAAAAATCAATTTGTGTTTTATTATTATTTTGGATAATGTTTTAGAAAGCATTGAACTGTATTTCCTAAACTCTTTTTTGGAAGGTTTAATGGCCCTGAGAATCGTCTTGTTTTATGGAATGGTTCCAATTTAGACAACTTAGTACTCGTGGTTTTGAAAAAAACCATTTCGAACGCCCTCGATGCCGCCTTGTTCTGGATTTGTCACCAAAGCAGTTTGTATAAAAAACAAACTTTTTTTTTCTGCTACCGGAAGCCGTTTTGCGATTGCGTTTGCCATTCGCCACTCGCTGCAACTGCCTGTTGTCTTGATGTCCACCGAACCGAATGTGTTCTGTTCCGAATGCGGGTTTTCTTATCGTCGCGAGCAGCTTTGCCAGCTAACTCGATCACTTCGGCGGCCGAAACTATATAACGCCGGCTAGGTTGACTGGTGCACTGGTACTAACGCGCTTGGCCTAGCTACCCTTGCGGTGAACTCCAGATCAACACGGTTCGAGCGGGATTTTGCCTTTCCCTTCACTTTTCCTCCTTTACCATGTCCAGACATGGCTGCTTGGGTTGGTTTGTTGATGTGTTGTGATGCGAACCGATGTGGTGTACGGTTTGAATGAGAATGATCGTTACGGCAGCGGAGCGGGGATTTTTAAGCTGACTGGCTGGCTCGAGAATTACGCATGTGTGAGACTGCGACCAATGTTTTGTTCATTTTTTCTTTTTCCTTTCCAATCGTGCTTCAGTCTATTTCACTGCTGCTCTGGTTGCCCGTTTTGGTCGGTACGATTTGAGGAGCACAAAATGGACCAATCAAAAATGGGCACATAGTGCATTTGGACAATGCTTGATATTTCACAATTATTCAATTATTTATCTCAAGAAAAATGAAATGTTATTCGTTATGATAGATGCATAGATATATTTCCTATCAATTGATGCAAAAACCTTTGCGATCTATTGAGAAATGCTCGAATTATAAGCGTTCCAAATCTTGCATTTTTTCCTACTTGTTCAGTGCCTAGATTTCCATTTCACCCCCTATATCTTCCGGTTAGACGTAGTCCTACGTCAAAAAATGTACGAAACATTGGTCGCAGTCTCACACATGCGTAATTCTCGAGCCAGCCAGTCAGCTTAAAAATCTCCGCTCCGCTGCCGTAACGATCATTCTCATCCAAACCGTACACCACATCGGTTCGCATCACAACACATCAACAAACCAACCCAAGCAGCCATGTCTGGACATGGTAAAGGAGGAAAAGTGAAGGGAAAGGCAAAATCCCGCTCGAACCGTGTTGATCTGGAGTTCACCGCAAGGGTAGCTAGGCCAAGCGCGTTAGTACCAGTGCACCAGTCAACCTAGCCGGCGTTATATAGTTTCGGCCGCCGAAGTGATCGAGTTAGCTGGCAAAGCTGCTCGCGACGATAAGAAAACCCGCATTCGGAACAGAACACATTCGGTTCGGTGGACATCAAGACAACAGGCAGTTGCAGCGAGTGGCGAATGGCAAACGCAATCGCAAAACGGCTTCCGGTAGCAGAAGAAAAAAGTTTGTTTTTTATACAAACTGCTTTGGTGACAAATCCAGAACAAGGCGGCATCGAGGGCGTTCGAAATGGTTTTTTTCAAAACCACGAGTACTGTGAGGTGCGTGAAAGACACAACGTCCTATCCCTCGCAGTTGACAGTATAACAGTGATGTTGATATAATATACTGGCAACACTAGTTAGCCATGCATTGGGCATCATTTCCTCTCACAACAGACAACTGTCGAGCCGATAAGTCATACTCAATATTTATTCCCTGTGTCGGGTGATTTCACTGTAGGTTTATACCGACTACATTGAGGAACCTGTACAGTAAATATATGAATGCTTCACATTGGCGATCCTGCCGGATATTTAAATATGCAGTGAAATCATCCGACATAGAGAAAAGAAATTCTAAAAATATGGCGTGTTGGGACAACCGTCTGTGAAAATAAATGGCGCGTCGGGACAACCGCCAGAGGTACTGCGTGTTGGAATTACCGCTTGAAAAATAGGCGTGTTGGGACAACCACTTGGAAAAATGGCGCGTCGGGACAACCGTCTGAAAACTGCGTGTTGGGAAACCGCTTGGAAGTGGCGTGTCGGGACAACCGCCTGAAAACCGCGTGTTGAGAAACCGCTTGGAAGAGACGTGTCGGGACAACCGTCTAAGAAAGCTGCGTGTTGGGACAACCGCTTCAGCAAAAGAATGGTGGCGGAACAGCCACCCAATGTCGGCGAGTTGGAATGGCTGCAGAAGTGATAATGCGAGTTGGGTTGATAGCATATTAGCCTCCAACTCAATCAGCAGGGTTTTCCCCAGAGAAAGTAATGTGGGAAGGAAAATCCAAAGGTTTTCGCCCCTATTAGACCGTGGAGGAGCACATAGTCAGTGTAATGGTCGAGTGACAGTCTGAAACTAGGGGAAGTTCCGGATTTGACACCGAACGTTACATTGTGGAGAGCGTACACCGTTTCATTAATGATAATCAGCTGGATAACCTAAAGTAGAGGTTTAGGCGAGCAGTATATATATTTTTAAATCATGTATCCACAACTGACATGCCTGCACCAAGAAAGGTTTCAATTCTGTTTCCATTTCTTATTAAGATAGTTGAAATGTATGTATCTTCTCCCGTTAATAACGTGGATATTTGTTCCGGTGTGCAGCGTATGGAGAAACTACGGATATTTTCGTTGCCATTTCCTGGTAGGTTTTTCTGTATGCGAGTATTTATAATTTGACTCTGTGGAAATTTAGATGATACAGGAACAAGAAAAGAATAAAAAACACAAGCAATGAACAATTTTGACAGTTGCGTGTTATTGAGTGCGTACAGTACTTGCTTATATCTATTGAGTGCGTGCAGTACTTACTTAGATCTAGCCCATGATTATATATACAAGTGAAGCAACATCATTACTTCAATAGGAAGAGGATTACGGTTTGTCGAGCGGGGGTTGTTTGTTTTGTTATTGCTAGGGTATGCCATTTTCGCATTTTCACATGCGAGAGCGAGATACGAGAGATGAACTGTGTGAGAATGAAATTCTACAAAATCCTTCCTTCTCTTTCACATAAATTCGAGAATGCCACATGATTGCTTCATCTGGTATATATATATAGGCACTAGCCAAAGTATACAAAACAAGGCAGTCCATTCCCGCAAGTAGACATCCAATTTGGATGTAAACATATTACGTCAGCATTATCGAACTGCATTTATGGATATCACCCAGAGAATTTGCCGCCATTTTTCGTTCCTTTAAAAAATCATGCTAGTTACAAAACACCTTTCTGAATTATAAACCTTTCTACAAGTGTTACGCAAATGGTAAGAATAGATAGAGTATGCAGATCAGTATAGAACGTTGGGATTGTAATCAGAAAAAATGCACGCAGCTGTACATTTTTTTAATCCGTTCACACTATTCCAAGTATTCTATAGCGTTGATTGAAGAAATTAAAATAAATTGAAATGACAAATCATGACACAAAAAAGTAAAATAACATAAAAAGAATAAGGGAGAAGGAAGATGTGAGGTGCGTGAAAGACACAACGTCCTATCCCTCGCATTTGACAGTATAACAGTGATGTTGATATAATATACTGGCAACACTAGTTAGCCATGCATTGGGCATCATTTCCTCTCACAACAGACAACTGTCGAGCCGATAAGTCATACTCAATATTTATTCCCTGTGTCGGGTGATTTCACTGTAGGTTTATACCGACTAGATTGAGGAACCTGTACAGTAAATATATGAATGCTTCACAAGTACTAAGTTGTCTAAATTGGAACCATTCCATAAAACAAGGCGCTTTTCAGGGCCATTAAACCTTCCAAAAAAGAGTTTAGGAAATACAGTTCAATGCTTTCAAAAACATTATCCAAAATAATAATAAAACACAAATTGATTTTTTCATAATTTGTTTGCCAGGATCTGATGAGTATGTGAATTTGGCAGTTGTTCTGAGCTTATTGATAGTTGGGGACTTTCCTGATTATTCAATTTTCATCAATTCTTAAATTGTTTCCAGATTAAAAGTACAGTAATTTACAATTAGTTCGACATTTAGCTAATTGGACGGACATGAAATGCGACTTATTCAGTTGGACATTTTTGTAAACATAGAGATCCAAATTATGACCCCACATTGAAAGTCGACACTGTACCACTGTCATCGCAAATGTTCAATTACATGTTAAAATCGCCTCCAATGCGACACTGAGTGGCGTTTCAGCACGTCGCATTGAATGTAATTTACTGTACAACATGTCACAAAGCTGGATGGGATGAAATTTTCCAACTGTGAAAGCTGTGGCGAGTGGCAAATGCAATCGCTAAACAGAAAGGTTTAGCCGAACAAGATGGGGATATCGAGTGATAACAAAACAATAAACTCTTTAAATTAAAGGTAATTTTGTGATCCTGAAAAGGACATTTTTTAGCCTGCATGTGAATCCAACGAGCGAACAAATCGTAATGAATGTATTTTTTTGCCATCGCTCCCTTTTAACGCTCATTCGTTCGTCTCGTTGGACTCGCCCCTCTGGCTGAGTCTGCCGATTTGTCTCTATCCTGTGAGTGTGTACCGCTAGAGTATAAAACACGCGGACCCCAAAAAAATATCTTATTTTCTTTCAAACCGTAAACCCGTGTGGTTGTACGGCATCGGCATCGTGGACGTAACAAAGGAGGACAAGTTAAGGGAAAAGGCAAAGTCTCACTCGAACCGTGCAGGTCTCCAGTTCCCTGTTGGTCGCATTCACTGATTGCTCCGCAAGGGTAACTAGGCCGAACGGATTGGTGCCGGAGCACCAGTATACCTAACAGCGATTATAGAGTTTCGGCCGTCGGAGTGCTCGAGTTGGCTTGCAAAGCTGCTCACGACAATCAGAAAACCCGCATCAAGAACAGAGCAGCTTCGGTTCGGGGCTCATCAAGGCAATAATTAGTTTCAGTGAGTGGCAAAGTGTTTCTCCGGCACGTCGCATTAAATGTAATTTACTGAACAACATGTCACAAGCTGGATGGGAAGAAATTTTCCAACTGTGAAGGCTGTGGCGAGTGGCAAATGCAATAGCTAAACAGGAAGGTTTAACCGAACAAGATGGGAATATCGAGTGATAACAAAAACACAACACCAAAGGTTCTTTTCCGAACCATCAACATATTCATAAAGAGTAAACAGTAAACTAATCCATTTTTCAGGTAGATAGGTAGGTATTCACGTAGGAGAAGAAAATAAAACAATATATTTAAAATATATATTTAACAAAAGATGTCCCCTTTGTATAGTCCTACGTCACTCCGGTTATGTCCCCGACATTACCCACCCGTCTTTTTTTTCAAAATATATATTTTTCTTGAGGCTCATAAGCGTTATCGTGATAGGGCCGGGAGTACGATATTTTGACAATATTTCTTGGCTCGGAGTTAGTATTACAGTTTATTGTCATAATCGGGATGTTGTAGTCCCAATGCACTGTACATATGCCCGACACGGGGTACTTCCATTAATCAGCAACGCAGCCCTAGTCTGTACCCCATATCTAGCGTGGTGCGTCTTCTTGACTTCTTGAGGAATCCAGGATAGAATGGTCACTTGCGTAAAAGCGATGTTCTGATTCGAATTTTAGCGCAAAATAAAAACATCAAGACAGGGTTAATGGAGCTTGGAAGTACAAATAAACTCCCGGAAAAAATGTCTGAGAAATAATCAAGTGAAAACAACCGCCAATACTGATGAAGATTATTTGATTTTATACAAAAGCAATTATGTTATTTGAGATTATAATCAGAATAAAACTTAACTAACGTTATCGAAAGTTAATCAATATTGCGTTGGCTCGAGAGAAGGATGGTTCCTTGTCCTCGTATCGAGATTCTGTGATCCATAATATAATGTGGAACGAGGTCACCATGGACAAAGATTAAAATTAGATCACTAAATACACTGGGTTTCACAACTATAGAACTACTAGTTTTTTCTGAGTTTCCAGAGATATGAATTGAAGTATATGGTTTAGGATATAATAACTATCTTCATTGAAAAAACTGGCCATTTGAACTTTATTGTTGTGTTCAGGTGCGAAACATTCAAAAAACTTAAATTTCAGTGTTTCATAACTATAGAACCAGATGGAAAAACTCTCACTCCTATGCAAAATTAACATCAATTTCACATAAATTACAATAAGTTTCTAATTCGTACGTCATATTAAGTTCTCAATCAATCCAAATAACCCATTTGGGGTGGTTTTTATCTGGTGAACAAGCTGCAAGGTTCAATAAACCATGCCTTGATTTTCCGGATGTTAGGAATTGATGCCAAATTACCCAATTATTACGGTATTTTTCATACAAAAACAGAAGTAAATGATTCTGGAGTACTTCGTTGCACTTCTGGCTGTATATTGGTGCTGATGAAAAGCTATCTGAACCAGGTCGTTTTGAAAATATTTTCCTTAAACCATCAAACTGCCGTCTGCAAAGTTACGAGTTGAAAAATTACATGACATGTTCCATAAGTCCTTCCAGTATGAAGAAATTCTATTCAAGCTGGATTTTTTTATCAGAGAAGTTCCCCTAAAAAGGTTAAACCCATGACATTAGCTTCCGCATTAGTTTTTGGACCCGCAGCTTTGGAGATGAGATTTTCATGGTTTGGGGAGAATTTCCTCAAAAAGGCCCGGTTTAGGTAGCTTACCATCAACACGAATGAACAGTCAGAAGTACAACAAAGTACTAGAATCATTTATTGCTAGTTTTTACTGATGATGAAACGGATAGTAGTTTGGCCGGATGCCGAATACCGCATATCCGGCATGCTTCGAGACTTCGAGGATATCCGGCGGCCGGATATCTTCTTCTTCTTAAATGGCACTAACGATCCTAGAGGAACTTCGCCGTCTCAACGTAATATTACTTGCGTCATTTTCATTAGTACTTAGTTGAGATTTCTTTGCCAAATAGCACGTCTTGAATGCATTCTGAGTGGCAAGCTCTAGAATACGCGTGACCACAGTGCGGGTCGGAGGAAATTTCTTTGACGGAAAATTATAATAATATAATAATAAACAAATCTCTACATTGAAAATAACTTAAATTACCTCTTTACATAAAAATATGGATCTATGATTAAATTTTCCGTATGTAATGAATATCCCTTAATACAAAACATTTTTTTTGTCAAGGATTTTCTATTATGATGGATTTTTTGTGGATATATTGAAATAATTTTACTACTAGTCGAGTTAGAGTAAGTATTACAAATTCAAATAAGCAAAGAAAATCAATAAATTATTTTCATTCAAGATCAAAAAACTTGGATCTGTCTTCAGGGATGATAATCTAAGAGAGGGTACACTTTCTTCGACGCAAATCAAATTAAATGAAACAAAAACGACGAAATTGAATTAAGCCTGATATGCGAAATTCACGACGCCTCTTGGAACAGTTTCAACGAAGTTGTAAATGAAAATGATAGTTTTTCCTGAACGCGACCATGTTCAGGAAAAAAATCCCATTGCAAGTGAAACCGAATTCTATGCGAAAACATTTCGAATGGATCGCAATCACTTTCCTTACGTTCGGTATTCATTGAACTCTAAGCAGTACCTCCAACGATTAATTAGCGAGGTTTGCTAGAGTTTATCTTTCAGCTCCTTACAGACTGTAAGTTACAGTTACATTTACAGTAGTGTTTACAAAGACAGACTGTTCTCTGAAGCTGGCCTGGAGTACGAAGAAAAGCGTACTCAGTCGGTAGGTCGGTAAAAAAATATAATAAATGTAATAGTGTAAATGAATTAACGTTATCAGTTGATATTAATTTGATTTTGAAAAATATGATATATGATTTATCCTGTGTTAATGAGAAATTATTAATTCTTTTCAAATATCCGGTAACCGGCCGGATAGTAGGTCACTACTCGGTATCCGGCCGGATAGGCCGAATACCGGAAAGTTACCGGATATCCGTTTCATATCTAGTTTTTACATTTAAAACAATGTAATAATTGCGATAATAAGGGCTTCAGATTCTGGACTGGTCAGCTTGTTTACCAGATCAAAACCCTATCAAGAACTTATGAGGAGTGACCGTACGAATAGTAGATGCAGCTTATACGCAGTATGAGTGATTTGAAGAGTTTAAACGAGCAGTATCTTCTGCGTACAACGAGATACACACTACGATATGGCACAGGTTGGTCGAAACCACCCCGAATGGGTTATTTGAACTGATTGAGAACTAAATATGACTTACGAATTAGAAACTTCATGTAATTCATGTGAAATTGATGTTAATTTTGTAAAGGAGTGAGAGTTTTTCCATCTGGTTCTATTGTTATGAAACACTGGAATTTTTGTTTTTTGAATGTTTCGCACCTGAATACAACAATAAAGTTTAAATAGCCAGTCTTATGAATGAAGATAGTTTTATATCCTACACTGTATACTTCAATTCAACTGACTTCTCACATATCTCTGGAAACTCAAAAAAATGAGTGGTTCTATAGTTGTGAAACTCAGTGTTTTAGCGCCTGCTTCATATATTGCTTCATTGAATATGTATGTAAATTATTTTCTTGAATGTATTTGTTTGTTGATAAAAACCATAAAATGATAATCATTACTAACTTAAAAAGAAATCGGCAACGCTATTCAATTATTTTCATGATTTGCTTCCGAGATAAATAGGAAAACATGTCCACGTGACCAACAGAGGAAAGATATAATAAATGTCCATGCTTGTCCACGGAAGAGTAGGGGGTGTCTTAAATCGTCTTTTTCTGTCCACGTGGTACATCGACAGCCCCTCAAAATTACACTTTTGTAAAAAAAGTCGGTATCAATAAAATGTTATTTATTTTGCCCACATTTTGATTTGTACAGAACAAAGTAATATAAACTTCTCGTCAGGGATTCAGTCTTGACGATTATAATTTTATTCCCTCATTCTTCATGTTTTTTACTGAATTAGAGCGGTTTTGGGGCCATGATTACGGGAGGTGTAAAAATGCGTGTCAAACAACCGTCGGATTAGTCCGAGATTAGATTAAGAACTCGATGCACGGCTGTTTCCCATATGGAAGGAGTAAACGGCGGAACGGCTGACAACTTGTTTCCAATCAAAACCGATTAACGCCACTGACTGACATCACAGTTTACCCGGTAGGTTATTTCCAGAGGCTGTCGCCTTGCGAAGGAAACAACAACAACAACGCAAAAACAAAAGGAAGAAAACTACATCTCAGCCGTTTAATCAGTTTAAATTTGTGACTTGCCTCCTCCCATTCGCATGGCAACTTGACCGAGGCCCGTAGACATTCCTGACTAGTTCACTAATTTTCTTCGCTTCGCTCCGCCAATTAGGAGTCAAATTTCAGTTGATTGGAAAGGCACTCATAAAATTTAACTTTATGTCGATATTTAGTTATTTTGACATTTTAATCACACTGCTCGCTGGTGACTCGTATCTTCGAGGTGGTTTTCGATTTCGGCGTTGTCGCTGTTGTTTCAGTGGTAAATTGTTTCGAAACAGGATTCGCGCAGAGCACGAATTGCTCCCACGCAGTGAACGCGAACGAGGGTATCGTGGGCTCAGTTTTGTTTTCCTGTAGATACGGTGGTATGATAGTCGGTATGAAACTCTGCCCCAGGAAGCAGCCAATTAACATCAACACGAGCATTCATGTCTATTGCTTCGATATCAGCCTCCGTGAGTGTCAAAACATAAGAAAACGTGAAAATACAGAAAATAACTTTAGGTTTTTTGAAGGATTGTTATCGCATAACAATGTAGATTTAAACCATATCAGAGATTCGTTATCAAAATAAACTAAGCAACAACTTATTTACGGGAATGTCATAAATAACGCCAAATTTGGCGGATTAAATTTGGAAGAAAGCCTAAACCCATAACAGCCCACACTAGCTTATCGCTACGCTAATCAATTTGGTCTGATCACTAGGAGAAGACGAAAAGGCTGAGAAAGAAGACGTCGGATGCTACGATTGCTCCACAAAGACACAAAAATTATCACCTCTGCTACAAAATGGAAATTGTCATCGGATCCCTTTCATCCTGACCAGTGGAAAGCCAAACACCGCACCAATAAATTCACGGCGTACAACCCATAAATAATGGAGACTTAGATCTCGAGTTTTGAGAGGTTTTTATCGCAACGGCCGCTGGCAAAGACAACACAAAAATGTCCACGAACCAATTTGCATACTAATTTGATCCACACCGTGGGTTAATGAAGCGAACCACCGGTGTCCCATGTGGATGGGGGGTTGCTTGCGGTTCTAGCGTTCGTTATGGGTTCGAACTAATAGAAAAAAAAATCTCTCAGTCTGATAGTCATCATGAACCGGTGTTAAACAAATCGTGTAACCTTAAATAGTAAACGAGAGCGAATGAAAGGAAAAAAATCACATGATTAATGTAATTTATTTGTCGTCGAACAGCTCGAGCTGAATGTCATACAACTTGATAAGTTCGAAGAAACAAAGGTTCCGAAAATGATGCTGAAATATGAATCATATGGTTCAGGGTGAAATTTATGGAGACTTCGATTGGATGTGGGGAAAATGATATTATGCAGAAGATTAGGATGATATGGAAAATAAGAAAAAAATCTATTATAACAGAACAAGAACCAAAATGAAGTCACTGACACATTCATAACTTTAACAAGAATATAACAAAAATAATCAAGAAATCAACACAACCACTGAATCGGAGTTAAACAACATGTCGCTAAAGATCACTGTTTGTAAACCTATACAAGGAATAATACATAAAAAGCAGCTTGTTGATTTCTTAGTTACTCTCTAGGACCCAAAAACATCATCAAGTAGACTACAATTTCGTTTAACCAGAGATTGTAATTACAGTCTGGTATATGGAATTTGTAATTTAAAATTTATGTTTGGAATTTGGGTTGCTCCCACTTTTCGAATGGCACTAATATTTCAAGTGGAACTTTGGACTTTTTCTCAACGTAGGATTAGCAGGTATGTGAATGTGAAGCTGGTAATTTTAAAAAGACTCGTTTATTATCAGCAAGCAAAATCCTTAATTTCATTGGAAGTTTTGCACATTGGTAGTTATACAGTTATTTAGCCACTCACAATACATTACTGTTCTGTGACAACAAAACTGTGGTACTTGTTCAAACTCATCACCACGATGACCTTCAATCAACAACTCTATTGAAGCCATTTCACAGAAAATTGGCCACCCCGATTTTCTCGGTCACCTAACCCAAACAATGTGGGCTTTCAAAAGTAATTAATTTTAATCACCAACTGTGATGCCCAATACTCTTCGAATGCTGCATTTTTCGATCTGTCATGGCCCGTTTTTTTTGTGTTATTGATTCTTCTTCGGGGGAAGCTGAAATAAAATAAATATTTTGACTCGCACCCCACCTATCCATCTACTTTCTTCCTCCTTCGGTGGTGGTCTGTCCGTCCGAGCAAAAAAACATAAAATTCTATTTACTCTTCAAACTGCATGTTGCATATTGTTATGCCCCCATGCATTCATCTCGGCACGAAAGAAGAAAAAAAAATACTTGCCTCAGTTTGGCCTTAGCCTAGAAGAGGGAGAGATAAGCAGATAAAATAATAATAACAGCAGATTTGGGCAAGCCGGGCACCACAATGAAACCTATTTTGTCCATTTTTCGTGTCCTACTGGGAAACGGGAATCAATGGAAACCTTTGGGCTTGGAAGCATCCTTTCGGGCGTCATCGGATTCCCATTTGGGACGGACCAGCCAAACGCTATATTGTGACAGATGTAAAGTGGTCTTTGTTGAAGCCCTCCGTTTTATTTGCTCATCAGGCTCGCTTTAAATCTCAGCGGTTTGTGGAGTGCTAAATTCGACCCATTTCTGGCAACACTACCTGAGATGACAATGGGCAAAGAAACAGCAGATAGAGCAGAACATTATCTCCACAAGTTTTTGGGAACGTATTGTTTTGGGTCAATGTTCTTCAGCATGAAGGAACGATGAAGAAATGTGGGAATGGGCTTACTTTCTTCTATGCCGCGATACCGGAGTGCATGAAGACATCAGCATCCGATACGGTTGGTGGCTTCAACAATGCAAATTTATTATGCTTGCCTACTGAATAGAGCACAAATCAATAAATAGTCATATAACAGCTCGGGTGAAAAGTTCATATGGTTGACGTCTAGTTGGCACTTCTTGCAAAAATCTTCTTGACCATGGCATTGAATTGGTATCGAAAAGTTGCAAGATCGCTATAATCGCTGTATCGCCCTCGAAGGCAATTATATTGAATAATAAAATTGAATTTTGAAAAAAAAAATTCTTTCACTGTGTTACCTTTTAAAGTTTTCAGCCGAACTGTTACAAATAATGGAATGGAAATAGAACGAAATATAGGATCCGAGTATTGTCAATAGGAATTTTACAAAGCAATAATTTATCGCATTAACCCATCAGTGACTAAGCTGTGAAAAAATGTTTTTGACGAAAGCCATTGGTGTATTTTTGATTATTGGCGCTAAAAAAATCCCAATGTTCAAGAATTATTTTTCCCATCTTCCAGTTTTTTTTGCTGTTCCAAAAATCGAACATAGGCCGAAGCCTGCACTTCTTTTTATTAGCACAAACACACTGCGTATAAGAGTCTTTTGAATTATTAATATACGATACGATATAGATGCATTAATTTAACATTTTAAGACAAACATGCACAGGAGGATGAAAGGCTCTAAGGGAAAACCTGATTTTATGCACCTATGGTGAGATGTGACCTCCCTTCATTTACATAATTTAAACTTATAACTGGCAATTTTTTTTTTCTTTCAAACGAAATCTGTAGCTGTTATTGTTATTGTTTGCGATAGAGAAATGTCAATGCTCAAGAATGATTGAATCGTTTGTTTGAGAAACCCCATAAGTCCATTTGATGAGCTTGCGAGGAAACGACTAAAAACTGTTTTTCTCAAAATTTTGACCTGGCACACATATTTGTTACTATCAGATTCGGTTATCATACACAAAACATATTATGTGAAACCACTTTTTCATCAATATGACAGTTTAAACTTAAAACATAACGTTCTAAAGATGGTGGAGGGATATCCCGAAAAACGAGAAATCAGTAGTGTATTTATCGGTTTGAAGTGAACCAATTCAATTTTATGCACCTTTAATGTTCATAATGTTCATACCAAATAAGAATGGGGTTGTTCATAAGTTATGCTCTGCATTGACGGAAAGAGAAACACTTCCACAGTTCTTAGTTGAGGCTAACTATGCCTTTCTAGTATCCAATCATGCATTGTGTAGCAAGCACAACGATATGCTTATTTTGCTCAGGGGTTTTAAACGTTGTAAAAGAATTTCCAACCCGAAAAATACTTTAGACAGTGGCGGGATTCGAACCCCCCAAACCCTTGGTTCGGGAAACCGACGCGCTTACCATCTGCGCTATTGCCAGATTTTGACAGGATTAGTGCCAGTTTTTACAGTCAAACAAATTACAAAAAGTTTCATGTTACTTGAATTGAATTATTGGCCATGTTCATCACGGGTTTCTGTGCTATATAATCTACATCCGGAATACAGGCTTTCAACTTTCTGATGTTCTTGACTTTCTTTATGTTGATCGGAACTTTTCCATCTGATTATGCAGGAATGACAGAGGTACTCAATTGATCTGGTTTCGATTTCAGAAGCCAAACAGTATTGCTGTTGGCGTCACATATGTGATTTTTTTCCAAACATAAACGAAACATAACCGTTATTGAATTGAATGCATGGTGAAAATCAAGACATTTTTGATTTGAAATTCAATTGAGGTTATTTTTAAGCAATTGTTTATTTTTCTTCCTCATCTTGGATTTCGGTTCTGAGGATTCCGACGCTTTGCCTTGGAGCGCTGTCGCTTCGTTGCGGTTCGAAGAGACAGACGATGGTTCCTCATGAAGCTAAAATTCCAATCTCTTCCTGCCAGTATTGCAACTTGGTTGAAATCGTGCTGGAGGTTGTTGACTTCCGCAAAATCAAACGCCAGGCGACGTAAATCTTTGAGAGTCATACCATAAAAAGCTTTATCCAGTGCTCTGCAGTGGTCCGCCAGAAATATTGAGGTCTGTCGGGCCATTTGAGAATTTCTGGGGTGCATTTCTTCAAATCAGTTTTTTTCTTGTGGGTCCCCTTAAAAATTTGGTTGAAAACATTTTATATTCTTTTTTTCAGAGCAAAACTCTGGTGCGAACTTTTGCCACACAGCCACTGCGCACCTTTGCCCCACAAGCAATTTTTGAACTAATCGAATTTTTAAAAAAAGCTCTTGAACTTTTTCACAAAAACGAATACGCACTATCATCTACTATAGAATGGAGGTTTCTTTGACAGTGTAGTTTCGAACTTTCCAGTTATTTTAGGTAAGTTATTCGTCATCTCCAACACTGAAAAAAAAATAGAGCAAAAAATCGCAAAACTCTTTTTACCTCATAACCACTTTCATGAAACGTATCTTGTTTATAAATGTGAGCTGCTGGTGTAATAATGTATCAAACGAATACACTGTTGTCCAAATTTTGTGCTCGTTTGCTTCAAAAAGGCCAATGCGCACTTTTGCCCCGTACGCACCTTTGCCCCATACTACTCTATACATTTTTATAGGCCAAAAAATGACCTGTTCAAAATTTCAGCTCAATCGGACATGATTAAGGAGTGCCTCAAAACGCCCAAAGTTTTGATACCTTTTTTATACGACGTTTTATGCATTTGACATTCTCGATTTTCAAAATTTCATGTATCACAAGCACTTGCTGTTTTCGAACGCCGAGTGCTCAGAAATTCGGTGGTGTACAGAAAAACGGAGTATGGAAAAGCAGAATGAACCACGAACTGGCGCAACTCTACGGCGAAACCAAGATCCAGAGAGTCGCCTAAGGCTAAACGAGTGCGATGGGCTGGCATGTTGCAAGATTGCCGGACAGCAGCCCTGCAAAGATTGTGTTCGCTTCGAATCCGGTAGGAACAAGAAGGAGAGGAGCCCAGCGAGCGAGAGGGTTGGACCAGGTGGAACAGGACTTGGCAAGAATCGGTGCGGTCGGGAGTTGGAGAGCTGCAGCCATGAATCGGATTATTGGCGAAACATTATAAAGAAGTTCTAATCACTCAAGGGAAGGCGGAATCATTATAAATATATAAATAAATAAAATTAAATGTTCATTTGGAAATGCATAAAAACCAACAACAATGTGTGCATGTGAGGCAAACATACACAACGCTCTCCACCAGGCGGCATGAATTCTTTTGACGTAGGATTACGTCTTTCGGGAACATATTGTGGTACAAATTGAAAATCGAAAATCGAGCACATCGTGAAAATTGTCCAATTTCAAATGCTTATTGCTCAGTCATTTCATGATGGATTGTTGAGATTTTTGTGTCAATCTATTTCGGCGCTCCATAACAATTTTTACATTGAATAAAATTATATATGTCATGAAACTAACCAACGAAAAATTGGAAAATCTCAACCCCTATCCCAACGGAAATACCCACTTCTGATTGGTCGAAATTGACGACACATGCAGCGGCTCGTGTACTTACAATTATTGGTCAGTTATTTCCTGATGGATTTACGAGACATTTGCTTCAATCGATCAGAGCACTCCATAACAATTCATCACAATTGATAATATATTAATATCATATGAAACTAACTAGCAAACAATCAAAAAAATCCCCAAACGGAAATACCTCGTTCTGATTGGTCGAAAATGAAGATACGGAGAAATCGGCACATCAAAGTAGAGGAAACTTTCGTTCCCACTGAAGTGTATTCCCTAACAGAGACATCTAGACCAAACTGCCTGGGGGAAATCGGCATTGCAAATACATGAAAGTAGGGGGAGCTTTTGTTTCCACCGACATGTATTCCCTAACAGAGATTTCAAATCCAAGGTGTCTGGGGGAAATCAGCATGTAGATAACCTCGTGGTCGATAGTTTAACTAACGACGCGCACAAATGGATAGTGCTCATTGTAACTAGCGTGGGCATTGCTGATTGCATACGTGCTGGCGAATAAGTAGGGAGCGATGAATGAGTGTTTTCTTTTTATTTTCGTCCCAATAAGAATTTAAAGCGAAAATGGAAATGGGTTGAGTAAACGCTCAGAAAATAAGAATTATAAATGAAATTACCTTTTCCATTTCAAATATATTTTGTCTATTGAAAACATAAAACTTTTTTTTTGCTGATGAGAAAACTTGATGATTGTGTTCGATCATGATAATTATTTTATATTACATTGATGAGGTTTTTTTTTCTTTTTTCTTTTTTTTTCATCCATACATAACACAGGAGCCACCTCGTCCAGGACCACAGAGGGCGGCTTTCATCTCATTTCACTTAGGCATCTTCTATCGTGATACGCACCATCAAATTACTAATCACCATTTTTCTATCATTATCACTCGGTTATGGACATTGTGGTGGAGTGAACAAACAATACCTAACAACCAGACAAAACGGCCCATTTCAGGGCCACCAATCACTATCGAAGAGTTTAACAATGTAATTTTTCAAACATATCCAAAATCAGCATGTAACAGATAGCCTAACGGAATCCTACGTCAACTATGCGATCGTGTCTCGGATACAACCCTCCTGTGATTTTTTCCATCAAGTAAAGATAAGAATAACGTGTATGCATCATGGTTTCTTCAAAGGCCGTTCAACTGCAACTAATCTGTTGACATTTGTGACTTTTATTTTGAATGCAATGGAAAATAGCAAATAAGTAGACGCTCTTTACAATGACTTTAGTAAAGTATCTGACCGCATCGATATTCTATTACTACTCTTCAAATTGCAATAAATTGCAATGGAATAAAAACTCTTAAACTGGCACATTTCTTATTTAACAAATCGTGAACAAATTGTTCATTTTCAAAATTCTCTCTCAATGCCAGTGAAAGTCACTTCGAGAGTTCCACAAGGGTCTCTTCTTGGTTCTCTTCTTTTCATTCTATACGTTAATGATACTTCCCTCGTTCTAAAGCGTATCAATGTACTTGTGTATGCAGACGACATGAAGCTTTTGGCGGAAATTGGAAATGAAAACGACATAGAAGCATAACAAAACGAAATATAAGTATTCCATACTTGGTGTAACAAATCTGTTAAAACTGAATGTAAAAAAATGCAACTCCATAACATTTAGCAGAAAAGATCATGTACCAAATATTGTAATACGTCTTGGGAATCAGAATGTTGAAAAATGTGAAATAGTTAGAAATCTAGGCATCGTCCTGGACTGTTAACTTACATTTATAGAACCTACTACTTTGTAATCAATAAGGCAAATAATGTGTTAAGTTCAGTAAAACACTTCTCACATAACTTCCAGGACCCATACACAATAAAGTTTTATGTATCACGTATATAAGGCCCATTCTGAAATACTGTAACATCGTTTGGAACCCGTATATGATCGTACATGAAGAACGTATTGTGTCAGTCCAGAAACAGTTTCTCTAATTCGAACTCCTTAAGCTGAACTGGACCTCATTTCCTCTTCCTTCATATGAAACACACTGCATGCTCATAAACATCCATGCACTGAAAGAACGTCGTAAATTTTGCAATGCTTTCTTTTGTTAGTGACCTAATTACGCAACGATTACAATCAGGTGAATTACTAGAAAAACTAAATTTCTATGTACCTGGTTGTCAACTAAGAACACGCAATTTGTTTCTAACCAAATCATTCAGAACAAATTATGGGAACAACGCCCTATCAATCGCATGATGCGTATGTACAATCAGCACTGCGAGTTAATTGACATAACAATGAATAAAAAACAGCTAAAAAGAAACATGCACCGTAGGAATAATATTTAACTTAAGAAAACATTGTAAAATTAACATATAAGTATGTAGTCTACATTTGTTTAACGAAAATGAATAAATAAATTGAAAAATTCAAAAATAAAGATAAAGTGTTGTATAAAGAATTATTCACATCACATTTGGAATGAATGGTGTTTTGAGTCAAGGTTGTTCTATATCAAATACTGCATCACAATCGATCAAAAATGGGATATTTGATAAATCTTATCTACAATAGTCTATTCTTGAATGACTAAACATCATAAATACGAAGTAAAAAATGTTTTCAAGTTTCTAGACTAGAAAACCCCCTTAACCAAATGTTAATCTTTCGCGATGAGTTGATTGGCAAATGAATCGTGGAAAAGTCCTCAAACCGGTTGAAATGTGAGCAGAAACTTTTTTATTCCATATATCCAACAATTGTTTCGAAAACACTAAAGGTTATTTGTCATTTAATAACACGTCACGCATATCTATTATTGAATTGAGAGTTTTATCTATTTCCGAAAATTGAATGGCTTCATTAGGGTGGCAATGGATGTATGGGAAACATTTCATCATCGAATTTCAAAACCGACCATGTACATTTTGTTTATTGGCCCAACAAATGATCTGTGCAAAGTTTCAGCTCGATCGGACATGGTTTAGGGGTGCTTCAAAGCGCTCAAAGTTTTGATTTTTTGATCCTCGAAAATCTTCCAAGTGAAAATTCACCCCCACCCCATTCAGGCCCACCAGAAGAAATTTAGAAAATCGAAATTTTTTTTTCGATGCCAAATGACTTAAAAATGCATAACACGTCGAGATCTGGTTTCATCTCGAAATAAAAATTTTGGCCGAAAATCGACCTTCTGGGGCTTAGCCTGAGTGCCGCTGAACCGACCATGTACATTTTGTTTATTGGCACAAAAAAATGACCTGTGCAAAATTTCAGCTCAATCGGACATGATTTAGGGATGTCTCAATGTACTCAAAGTTTTGATTTTTTGGCCACTCAGGCTAAATCCCACAAAGTCGATTTTCGGCCAAAAATTTTTTCTCGTGATAACACCAGATCTCGACGTTTTATGCATTTTCATTTGGCATCAAAAAAACAAAAATCGATTTTCTAAATTTCTTTCCCCCCTTGGAAGATTTTCGAGGATCAAAAAATCAAAACTTTGAGTGTTTTGAGGCACCCCTAAATCATGTGCGATTGAGCTGAAACTTTGCACAGATCATTTTTTGAATCATTGAACAAAATGTACATGGTCGGTTTTTTAACTCTTTGTGTCTGCTCTCAGCCACCACAGCAAGAAACCATGCTAATCTTATATTTGACTCAACCAAGTATCAGTTTATGTGCTCCCTTGGCCGAGTGGTTAGCGTCATAACTAACATGCCGGGTGTTCGGGTTCGATTCCCGTTCTGGTCGGGGGAATTTTTCGTCAAAGTAATTTCCTCCGACTTGCACTGAGCTTGCCACTCAGAATGCATTCAAGGCGTGTTATTTGGCATAGAAATCTCAACTAAGTACTAATAAAAATGACGCAAGTAATACTACGTTGAGACGGTGAAGTTCCTCTAGGAACGTTAGTGCCATTGAAGAAGAAGAAGAAGTATCAGTTTATGCTTTTCCTTAACGAAGCTTGATGTCTAGTGAACCTGTTCACGAATCAATACGGTGCTACTATGTGCAATAGATAACGGTACTGAGTATCAAACAAAGTGATCACCCACACAAGACAACGCACAGTGCGTTGAATGCATAGGAATGTGGGACAAAAATCATAACAGTAGAATTTAGCCATTGTAACACTTTGATGTGATGGAAAAGATTGTTCATAAGTATCAGAAACTACTGTTTGCATGAATGTCTCATGTTATTCGAATAATCGCATAAGTGTCTCAAGCGACAAAATCTTTGTTCATATAAAGTGAAAAGTTCTGATCATTTCGGATACAAAGAAATCATTATTTGAGTATCTTCTGGTTTAAATTATATTGAAGTAGTTGTTTTTAAAGAGCAGAATAATTGTTCGCATGAGTATCTTATGTCATCTGAATAATCTAATGTAAACAAATCTTTATTTGTTAAAACTGAAAAGTGCTGTCCAATAAGTAAAAGTCCAATAATTCTAGAGTCACATCCGACTCTAGAATTATTGGACTCAAAGCTATTCATCTGATAATGATAGGGTACTGAATTAAATGATGGAAAAAAGAATGATTTTTGTTAACCAAACAAAATTTTTGAGATAATTTTTCATTGTCACTCAATTGTGACAACAATTTCTGGAATTTAAATTGCAGAAATACTTTCAAAAAGCTTCATAATACAGAAAAAATATTAACTGGCGGCTGGACGTGTCGTCCAATGTTGAGCTACACGTTCATTCGATAGCTGATCACAAGAATAAAAACATCGTTTGAATCGTCTGAATTCATTGAAGGAAGTAATTTTTTAACCACCGCTGTTTTTTTTTACTTTTCTCATCTTCCTTTATGCCTAATTTACCCTCATTGGCCGGGCCTTTCAATTCCCCTAACCACGGTTTGTTCCACTTGCCTATCGTTCAGGCATAACATTATTTTTATAAAGCAATTATCTTGTTTAGACTCTGAAAGGCTACTGAATGCAGGCATTGAGGCTGCGAGGCTCTGTCTGCCGAGTGCGACCTGCGAAGGCCCACCAGAAGAAACCTAAGGTGAAAAGAAATCTCACGAGTCATTGCCATTCACGAGAAAATTCATTCGCCAGAGAACGCGTCTTCGGGACAGGTCCCTTCAGTCGACTTGGCGGGGCAGACGTGCTGCTGTGGGCTGGTTTGTTTGCTTTCGTCATTTTCATCATCTGGTTAAGCTAAACCAAACATACATCATCATCAGTATCGTCGTAATAGTAATGGTCCAAAGCCCAATGAGGTAGGGACCATGGAGAAGACGAAAAAAATGAAGTAGAAAATCTAGCGTTTGTTCAAATTATCACGGTGATTTTATCGGTTCGTCTAGCAGCGCATTATGGCCGTTTGATTGAATTTGATGAGCCCAATCGATTGGTGGACGGCAATAAAGATTCGGCCAAGCGAAGCATGAAATTTGAGTTTGATTGGAGGGAGTCTTTATACAAACTGATTAATTGGATAATTGGAGGTGTTGCGCGGGGGATGTTCGCTGTCTTTGGCAGGCCATCCATCTGCTGCTTCTGCAAGGTGGATTGCGTTGACTTGGAGGGCTATGAATGGTCCTGTGGTGATTTAGTGTGGGAAGTCGAATTATTGAAATGTGGTTATCGGCGGATTCTCTGTAGCTGATGATTAGAGAAGATGGCAGTCACTTTTCTCGTGATTGAATAATCACTAACTGGTGAGGATGTGATGCAATTTTTATATTAATTTTAGTTTTGCAGTCAATAGTTGTGAGTGGAATAATTGATCATTTTCATTGCTCAGCAGAAATTGTAAATGCCAACTTAATTCCAATAAAACTCAAATATAACTCGACGAGCTGATCGATTTACTCGTTGAAAAGCGATTTCAACGAATGAGTTGACCCACATTCATACTGAAGCATCGTTATTGCAAATGTCTTTTGGCTAGCCACGCATATGAAATGAACAGTATATTTATATCTCCATTCACGAAAGGGGATGTAGCTCAGTGGTAGAGCGTTCGCTTTGCATGTGAAAGGCCCCGGGTTCGATCCCCGGCATCTCCAGACTTTTTTTATTTCACAATGATTTTCGTGTATGATAAAATCAAAACTTTGAGCTTTCTGAGGCACCCTTAAATCATGCCCGATTAAGCTGAAATTTGGCACATTTTTTTGGGCCAATAAACAAAATGTACATGGTTGGCCTTTGAAATTTGACATGACCATTTTCGCGGCCACCCTAATGTACATGTTATCGTGATAACCATTACCGGGTTGTTGTAAAAAATAAAGAATGGCGTTATGGAATTTTTTCTCTGATTGAACTATTTCTAAACATTATTTTTATGGAATCTAGTTTGATTTCCAGCAGAAAATATGCAAAATTGCGCGAATCAAATTAGTACATGTATTGTTCAGCGAGAAATATATTTTGACATACAAGTTGCGACTTTTGAAGAAGCATCTCTTCCACTTCTTTCCACAGTATCGAAAAAAGTCAAACAAATTAGATAGTGTCCTATCTTATCTAAAGATATCAATATATGTCGACCTTTTCAGCGATTGTTGAAATACTTATCTGATTTTTTTTGACAATTTACTTTTGCACATAGACAGGATTAATAATTTATGGTTCCGGATTCTTTCGGTCGCTAAAACTCTTATTAACGGGTTTGTTCAATCCAGTGTTCAGTTCAATTCATATAACAAAAAATGTTTCCGGGGTAACCATTCGGAGCATTGAATGAGTTCAATTTACGGATTTCTGAACAGTTACAAAAATACAATTCAAAAGTAGTTGTCCTCAAAAATCAAAATCCTACGTCAAGCTTCCGTCCGTGCCTCTAGGCTCAAATCTTTATACTTTTTTTTTTATTTATAAGCTGGCTATTTGAGCTTTATTATTTTGTTCAGGCGAGAACCTCCTCGAGCAGCTTAAAGTGCATCCACATACAACATCCACATCACGTTCACGTTCCGTCCCGTCACGTTGCGTCAATTATTCTTCCAAGCAGTTATTATGCAAACATTCACATACACCGGCAACGGCAACTTCGACTTGCCGTTGCTGGTGTATGTGAATGCTTCAATAGGAATTGCATGGAAGAATAATTGACGCAACGTGAACGTGACGTGGATGTTGTATGTGAATCGCGCTTAAATCGTTGGGCATAAAGTGCAAACTGTTGGCAGCAGTACAGCATGCAGGAAACCGTTATCAGTATGATACGCAAGAAATAATCCAGCAGAAAAGCGCACCTGTACGTAACTACCCACAAATGATTCTGAATAGAGTAGAGAGAGTAGGGACACCCCAAACATTTGTGTCTCCAAGACTAGGGCAACCTCCCCCTATTGCCGATCCGTTGGGGTCTCCAAATATCCCTACACATTCAAACCACAGACAAGACATGACAACCTGCTCCTTACTCTTCTTTTTGCATTTTCGTCGACCTAAATAACAGGGAAGGTCGATCGTGCTAGATAACAGGGAAGCCGAGCCACGCGAGATATGAAGGCTGCCAAATGTTATAAAATTTTGGAAGATTATTTTCCCATGAGAGTGTTCTCCATCTCATGTATTTTCTGAGCTGTACAGGCAATCCTGTTTTTGGACCATTTCACATTTGTGGGATTGTTTAGGTCTGATTTTATTATTTGTAGGATTGTTTTGTGTAATTCAAGACCCGATGTCAGAATAAATTCGCACAAAAAGAGTCGCATAAACGTGGAATCAAATCGCACAAAAAAGGACCAAAATGGGACCGCACAAAAATAGGTTTTCCTGTACCATTTTTTTGTATTAATCATTGAACCGAATGTCACATATTTTGAATAATGAGTATTCTCCTGTTATGTTGGTATGCAACAAAAATATATGTGGAGGATTATGATATGTTGATATGTGATATGTATGATATGATATGTTGAATTAAATTTATGGTTCATTTCACTCATCAAGTGGCTATGTGCCTTATTCCAGTATACACTTCACGATGAAAACGATATGAACGGTTCGTCATTGAACTTCGTTATACGAGTTAGTAAAGCGTCAAAGATAATAATGAGGTTTCCAGGCAGTATGAACGTTTTTAAATAAAAATTATGAACGAAAATTCACTTCACCGTAACATGTGAAGTGTAAACTTTGTTTACTTCATGTGTTGAAATAATCTCTTACAAAAATTGTATCTTAAGGTTAAATTAGGGTACGGAAAACGAGCTTTAAGCAAATAAATATATAAAAATTTTCATTCAGAATTCAAAACTGCCTTCGGGCCGGTTAGGGAGCTGATAGGGAGTAGTAAGCCTTGTTAATATGTATTTTTTTCCATATATTTTTTTTTGTAGCCTTGGTCGTTATTTATTATTTGGTCCTTATTTGATTGCAAACTACTTTACGGTTGGAAAATGATTGAATGCTATTCTCTGCTAGACCGCTGCTATTATGCTATACTAGATGGCAGGGGAATTACAAAAAGGTGTAGGGTAGAACTTGCGATGCAATGTTCCCCTATCTTCGAAACTGAATGCAGGGAATATACTGAGAATCGATAATAGACATTTCCACTAAATTGAAATGTGAATGCAACTATTATTGAATTTTGAATATACTTGGCAACACTTTAAACATTTTGGAAAACCCATTTTTGTATATTCATCTTGGTCAATTATTTTCCTCATCAACCTATCAGGAGCCGAGTTTGGTCCGGGATGACCCTTCTATTGTCATGTCTCGTCTCAAATTCAAACTCTTTCGAGATTATTCCCCTTCGACATTCTTCTGTTGTGCCACACGTTTGTCTATCTTTCAGACGCTGCAAAAACAGATTTTGCACAACCTAGTGGAAAAAAGTTCGGGCTACCGCTACTCCCAAGGCGAAAAGACTGGAATGTCAATTCAGTTTGGGTTGGCTGTACAAAAGTCGTGCGGTCTCCTGAAAGCTGTTGGAACAGGACTCGGCAAAGTCATATTCAACTGCGGAGTGTCAGGGGACTATGAAGCGATCGGTGTTCGCATTCAATTGGAAATGACTTTCTGCTCCTTTTTACAGTTCTCCGTCGACATGAATCAACAGTCATTTGCGCCTTGTCGTTGCTAACTGTTCTAACGAAGCTCCGTGCTCATTCCATTCTTCGTGTTGAAATTATTTTTGTTTTTTTGCTTACCACTACATAAAAAACGGGTAGTAATATACACTGGAGTTGCATTTTACGCGGGGAATACGTGCCGCGTAAAAACTAAAACGTAAATTTCAAAATCCGTGAAAAAACTAAAAAACACTGAATCATTAGTTCAAAATGCAACCCATATTCTAACAATTGATCAACTGATTTTTTTTGCATGCTACAATCATGATATCTGTTTCATCTTTTATTCCTCAGCTACTAACCAGTGATACAATACATACTCATTTCGTGAAAAGTTACATACCCGCCTAAATTTTTAAATCTGCGTGAATTCCGAAATCCGCGTAAAAAACGCGTAGATTCCGAAATCCGTGTTAAAATAAACCGCGTAAATGCCTAAACCCGCGTTAAAAGCGACTTCAGTGCACCTGGTATTCTATTTAGGGGTAGTGGGGGTAATGTGGTCACGTGGGGTAAAGTGGTCACCTGCTTGTTTGATAGTATAACTATTGACTATTGATACCGTATTGATAGTCATCTTATGTTTGAAGAATTTTATGACTCACCTGTACTACAGTGGAGCTGTCGCATGTCAAGAAATAAATAAAAACAAAAAACGCTCTCTCGGAGGCTGATATACCTTATCACCTTCTGCTCCTAAAGGGGTCCCTTTTGTGGTTTTGACCCAGGAAAAATATGCAACCCCAATCAAAATCAAGCCTCATTTTGAAAAACGTTATGTGTTTCCTACTACGTTTTTGTACGTATGAGAAAATTTCAATTATGATTCTAGGTGAATAGGCCTAGCTCATTTCATACATGTACCTAACATTTTTAAATCATGATTTAAACAAATTTGGTCAAGAAAATACGCATAAATCTATCTCTTCTAGCGTGATATGTGCGAGTGACCACTTTACCTTCTCACTAAAAAAATGTTCTTTTTTTCAACCTTTTTTCAAATAAGGGGCTGTTCACATACCACGTGGACAAAAAAAAATCACGATTTTAGACTCCCCCCTCCCCCTCCGTGGACAAGCGTGGATATTTCATACCCCTACCCCCCTTTGTCCACGTGGAAATTTTTCCTTTTTTAATAATTAAGGAAATAACTGAATTGCGCCTGAATTCTATTGAAGTTTATTTTATTGCAAATTTTACTAGCTGTACCCTGCTGTACCAGCTTTGCTGTGGCTCATTGTTGTACGGTACAGAAATGTGTAGCATGACAAAGCACATGTTTCGTTGAATTTTAAAATACGTTTGAGTAAACAAGATTTTTTTTGTTTTTCCATTATCAGCGGCTATATGCAGGCTATCTAGTTTGCCAACACGGAAACTCGTAATGTAAAGTTGACCAGGTGAGGAACAATCCGCATCTGAATATAAACTACACAACTTCAAAGATAGATCTTGAGCTTTACTAATTGTGATTGCACACGCCAATCGAATAAAAAATAAGTGGGTTAAAAATTATTTTCAAATACAATTATAGTCCAGGATTTTTTCAACACTTGCAATGAAATGTGTTGATATTACATATAATACTTATATACAATAATGTTAATTTGAGATCTCAGCTTCATTTCAGAAGTGTACTTATTCCATCTGGAAATCGAATGAAAAATTATTCTTTCTTTTTGGATTATACATATTTCATGACATAACGATAGCATAGCAATCGACGGGCAGTTTTGAAATGTTCTAAACAAGCCCCAGTTATTGATTCGACAAATGCATCGTTTTATTACAGAGTTACAGCGTTCCAAAACCCACTCCAAATTTTCGATGCCGCATTCTGGTCCTATATTTTTATTGTTGAGTGCAGATTAGGGTGCCAATGAAAATGGTCATCTTGAATTTCAAAAACTTACCCCGTAAAAAATGTTCACCACCTAGAAAAAACACCCTATGCAAAATATCAGCTCAATCGGGCTTAAGGTAGAGTGGCGTAAAGCAGTCAAAGTTTGAGTTTTTCGAAAATCGAAAAATCACCCAAGGGGGGACTAAGGGAAAGCGGGGTTTTCGGAAAAAAAATTTGATGCCAAATGTCTTAAAATTGCATGTCGAGATCTAGTGTCATCTCGAAAAAAAATTGTCAAAAATCGGCACTCTGGGACTTAGTTTTTTCGGAATACGAAACGAAAAGTATGGTTTTGGGTGCCAATAAAACTAGTTACCTCGATTTTTCATTCGGAACCTGCTACGAAATGTTGATTTGTACGATAATATACCCTATGCAAAATATTAGCTCATTCGGACTTCATTTACTGGTGTAAAAAACGTTAAAATTTGAGTTTTTTGAAAAAAGAAAAATCACCGAAAATCGAGGTTTTGAAAAAACAAATTTTGATGCCAAATGTCTCAAAATTGCATTACCTCGTCGAGATTTACAGTTATCTCGATTTTTTTTTGTAAAAAAAAAGTTTTTTTGGCACTTGGTCGTTTTTTTGCCTGAAAAATCGATATTTGACAAAAAAAAATTAAGATAATTTTAAATTTCGACGTTTCATGCAATTTTAAGACATTCGGCATCAACATTTTTTTTTTTAAACCCCGATTTCCGATGATTTTTCGGTTTTCCAAAAAACTCAAATTTTAACGTTTTTGACCAGTAAATGAAGTCCGTGTGTTCCTATGGCCGAGTGGTTAGCGTCACACCTAACATGCCGGGGGTTCGAATTCGATTCCCGTTCTGGTCGGGGAAATTTCTCGTCAAAGAATTTTCCTCCGACTTGCACTGTGGTCACGCGTATTCTAGAGTTTGCCACTCAGAACGCATTAGAGGCATGTTATTTGGCATAGAAATCTCAACTAAGTACTAGTAAAAAATGACGAAAGTGATACTACGTTGAGACGCCGAAGTTTCTCTAGGAACGTTAGTGACTTTCAAGAAAGAGGAGAAATGAAGTCCAAATGAGCCAATATTTTGCATAGGGTATATTATCGTGCAAATCAACATTTCGTAGCAGGCTCCGAATGAAAAATCGAGGTAACTATTTTTATTGGCACCCAAAACCATACTTTTCGTTTCGTATTCTCAGAGTGTCGATTTTTGCCAAAAAAAAATTCGGGTTGACACTAGATCTCGGCGTTTCATGCCATTTTAAGACATCTAAAAAAAATTCGAAAACACCGATTTGCTTTACTCCCCCCTTGGGTGATTTTTTGATTTTCAAAAAACTCGCTTTGCGCCATTCTCCCTTAAGTCCGATTGAGTCCGCTTAGTGTGTTTTCTCGAGATGGTGAACATTTTTTATAGGGTAACTTTTTGAATTTTATTCTTTTGAAATTGGCACCCTAGTGCAGATCTTTGATAACGGTACTCGATGTAAACAAAAGGTTATTAGCGTGGAGAGATAAGAGGATCATAGGAAATTATGACTAGTGGTGCATGGATTATCTTACGCAAATGTAAATATTAAATCCTAGGAATCGATGAAATTCCAATACTTTGAAAACTTGTAAGTTTTCGAGAAAAGTAATACAAAAAAATGATTTTACACGTTATTCTGCATGAAGACTATGCAGACACTTTTATTCTAACACTAACTGTTCTCGAGTTAGAAAAAAAACTATAGAAAATTATATTTGATGAAAAAACCATATTCGTAATATCATGAAAACTCAACCATTATGGAATTCTTGCGTAACTTTTGATATGGTCCTATGTAACAAATGTAAACAAATAGAGTTAATGGATGCACGCTATTAGTTTTCAATCATTGAATGCATTACAAAAACAATCGTTCACGTATCTATCTTCTTCATATTTTTATCGCCGGTACAAAAAATACCTAATGTATAGATTAGGATTTTAGGCACCCGGCTGTTACTTCGGACGCCACTTTCCTCCGACGCCCGAAACGTCCGAATTAACAAAGCAGTCAAAACAACACGAAGTCGTACTTCGGTCGTTTTGAGTTTTTGTCTCTTTCAGATGTTGTTATCCATTTCAGTGCAATTCAACGAGTGATAACAATGATAATCTGTCTTTAGATCAAAATGCTGATATTTGGATTGTTGTTTAGTAGTTAGTTTCAAATTTTTGTAGTGCAACGTAATAGCACCAATGTGCAAACGCGAGCAGTCAAAACGTCCAATGAAACATTTCTCGCTCCGAGGCTTAAACTTTAATATCAAATCACGGAACAACAGTTACGATTCGTTTTTCAGAGTTATTCTTGACTGCTAGTGGTGAATGTAACGATGAAGATCGATTGCTTTTAAGACAATTCTCGGAATAATGTTCGGGTCTTCTCGAGTTGACGAAAATGTTACATTGCACAATGGTCCAGGAGATGCATTCAAGTGGAAATTAGCATTTGGAGCTTGACAGTTATTCTCTAGACAGAAACTGTCTGTTGTTACTCATGAAAGAGCGTTCGTTTTTATGTTGTCAAAAATAGGGTGACCAAAATTGTCGATTAAATAAAAAATCTAACTTTCTTATCTTTATGGATAGAGGTAAACATAGCTCGACAATGTTGTAGCTCCAATTATTTGAGACATCTTTGCAGAACAAAGTTTTCCTCTATCTCTTGAAATAACCGATATAGCGTCTTTTTTCGAAGTTACGTTAGGGTCACCATGGAAAAAACTGTTTTTTTTGCTTCAACTTTTATATTTCAAATTTTACATGCAAACTGTCTTCGGAAGACTTTTAGAGCTTACTAATACAAACATTTTTCAATGCAGAACTTGTCAATATCTCAACTTAACTTAAAGTTATTGATATTTCTTTCCAAAAAACATGCTCTTTTCATTTGTTTGTCATTCTTTCTGGGGCAAACATAGAAAATGTTTGTTGACGGAATTTGAAAGAACAGATTTCACTCTATATACGAGGGTCACTATTTATATTTCGGGAATTGGCAACACTGATGTCATGTGAGTCCATCTGACGGTTCCATCGTAAAGTTTGACATTTTTGACGATATACGTACTCAGAACATTTTGTCATACGGACGCTATTTGTTTATTTTATATTTTGTTGACAGTTTGGTCTCGGCAAAAAAATGGAACTGAATCGTGAACATTTTCGTGCGATGGTTTTTTACGACTTTCGACGTGGATTATCACAACAAGAGTGCGTCAATCAACTTAATTTGACTTTTGGCGATGAAGCTCCATCAAAAACCACTGTGTATCGCTGGTATAGTGAATTCAATCGTGGTCTTAGTTCGCTGTCCGACGAGTTTCGTGAAGGTCGTCCAAAATCGACTGTAGTGCCAGAAAACATCGATGCTGTGCACGAAATGATTAAGCAAGATCGTCATGTAACCTATTGTGAGATTGAGGCATCCCTAAGCATTAGTTCCACCAGCATATATGCGATTTTACATGAACACTTAGTTGTGCGAAAATTATGTTCACGTTGGATCCCACATAATTTGACAATCGCTCAAAAAAAAGGCTCGTGTCGATTGGAATAAATGTTTTGAAAATTGGTTTAAGCGCATACAAAAGTGTATCGATCATCCTGGCGAGTACTTTGAAAAACAATAAAAATATATTCGCAGCTAAACTATTTGTTTTTGTTCCTATTCCCGAAATATAAATAGTGACCCTCGTATTATGTGATTTTAAAAACTATGTTGTTTTTTGCGTTTGAGTAAATTAAAATTGAAATCATGAATGAAAACCTATCAATAACTTTAAGCAGGGTTAAGATATTGACATGTTCTTCATCGCAAAATGTTGGTATTGATATGCTCTAGAAGTTGTACGAAGACCATTTTGATGTAGAATTTTAAATATAAAAGTTAAAGTGAAAAACCAGTTTTTTCATAGTTACCCTATTGCAATTTAGAAAAAACCGTTATATCGATTATTTTAAACGATAGAGAAAAACTTTGTTCTACAAATTTGTTCAAAATAACTGGGGCTACAACATTGTTGAACTATGTTTATCTCTATAAGAGAACTTGTCTATATCTTAATCCTACTCAAAGTTATTGATGGTTTTTTATGGTTTAATGGTTTAATTTTAATTTACTCAAACACAAAAATAACATAGTTTTGAAAATCACACATTATGTAGAGTGAAATGTGCTCTTTCAAATGCCGCCAATAAACTTTGTTTACGTTTGTCCCAGAAAGAATGAAAAAAAAGAATTGAGTAAAGTTGAGAAATTGACAAGTTCTGCATCGAAAAATGTTTGTATTAGTAAGCTCTTAAAATCTTTCGCAGTCATTTGCATGTAAAATTTGAAACATAAAAGTTAGAGCAAAAAACAGTTTTCTTAATGGTGGCCTTAGCTTAACTTAGAAAAAAAGCGCTATATCGGTTATTTCAAGAGATACAGAAAAACTTTGTTCTACAAAGATGTCTCAAATAATTGGAGCCAACAACTCCAACATTGTCGAACTATGTTTACCTCTATCTTTAAAGATAAGAAAGTTAGATTTTTTATTTCATCGAAAATTTTGGTCACCCCATTTTTGACAACACGAAAGCGAGCGCTCAATGATGAGTAACAACTTTGTCTAAGACAGTTTTTGTCTAGAGAATAACTGTCAAACTCTAAATGCTAATTTCCACTTAAATGAATCTCCTGGACCAGTTTACGTGAGTTTTTTTTTAGAATATGGATTTCAGTGAAGAAGTCTAATGGTTTAGTAAAAATATATGAAGAACTTTCAGGCAACTCAATCAGTTTATTGATGATTACGGAATACTGAGGTTGGGCGGAGTTTTAAAATTCTTGAATACGGAACAGTTTTTATTTAATTTAGAATGTATAGGTGACTATATTTGAAAAATTATTTGTTCGTCGTGTCCATGTGAACATAGTCTATAGACCCCCCCCCCCCCTCCGGTAACAAGCGTGGACATTTTGATACCCACTACCCCCCCCCTAAAGTTGTTCACGTGGTATGTGCACAGCCCCTAATGAAAAACGTACTTTTATCAATTTTCATAATAAAAACCGCTTACTACCCTGAACTACAATAAGTTGAACTACAATCGTCTTCGAAGAACGGGAATTTTAGTGTTATGTGGACACAGGAAATGGGCATGTTCCTTGGGGTGACCACATTTCCCCTAGTTCCTCTAGTTTGTGATGATTACTTTCCCACAAAAGAGACATATGTTCTTGGTATGATATATACACAGAATCTTCGCAATCGATTGAACAGAATTTTCCATATTCGCCAATAAAAAAATGCAGTTATTCATCGTCATCGAATATAGTATATAGAGCAAGTACGTTCCGTTGAATTTCATTTTTTATTATCATGGAGAAGATCAAACATAATTAGTTAGTTTGAACGATTTTAGGATTCGACCGAAGGGACCCAAAAAAATTAGTTTATTATTCAAACTAGATGAATATCACAGATGATTTACACTGAAATGGGTAAATTTGACAATGATCACTAATAAAGTTATGAAATATCGCAGCAATTTTTATCACAATGTGATGAGGTCATTATATGATAATAGAATCCGACAGAATGCTAAATACCACGCTATCTGGTTAGAGAACTATTAAATTAGAAATTTCACAAACGTATGCAATAGATTACTCATCAGCTGCAGATTAGGACGTTAGTAATCCGTATCGGTCAACTCATGTGAAAACGCGCGGTTCGATGTGAATACGTTCAGAGCAATTGCTAATTCATTCAATAAATTACCACTCAAATTGTTAATGTAAAGCTCATTATTTCAAACACGTTTCCGAAGCGTTCGAACGATCCCACAGAATGGCGTGATCCGCACCACCCAGCTGACCACTTGCTGTGCTTATGGGCGCGTTGTAAGTCTTTCCGCGTCCCGAGGAACGTCTCCAATTACCCTCACTGCCGTTCGAATCTCAGCCAATACATTTCTCCGTCGAAGCTCGTGGTATGAAACTGGAGAGGAATTAATTTCAATAACGTATGACCAGCACAGTGGTCAATCACGGCGGATAAATGCAAATTCCGCGCCAACCAAGGAACCAAGGTCCGAGTCGATGGCGAAAGATTCCAGCGAATTATTGGGCAAAGAAACGACACAAAACACGTCCGAGGGGCGATAAGTCTGCGACATCGATTGTTGCTCAAATTACTTTCCCTCATCCCTCCGCCCAACCCCCCTGTTGCTGATGGTGGAAGAAGTCATGCGATAAAAATAAGCTTCCAATGGTGTTTGAAATTCAATAAAACAATCGTAAAATATGCGTTAATTTAGATTTATTGGCAAGAGGCGCGCCAACGCCCGGTTGGTTCACCGTCGGTGGTTTGGATTACGATTCGATGAGTACCAGTGGGACCGATTCTGGAAAATTGCTGGTTCACTAAATATCACGGGCAGCAATTATTCGGCTAATGGTGATCGGATATGGTTGTTTAATTAATAACCTAATTAGTGTTATTACTTCATCCACAGCGTGATGCTTGCGGTGTAAACGGTGTGCTCCGAGGTGAGCTGTTTCGTTTCACAGCTCTGTTGTCGTCCTGTTTAATTTATAAGCCCAAAGCTATTTGAATTTTTGATCAAATTTAAGTCCATGTCTGTAGTAAATCCTTCCTCGACAACACTATGAGGAAGCGGATCCGTCGCAGTTCATTCGTTTACGAGTGTTTAGCTAACAGCTCAACATATTATTGGGGTTTTTTTTTACCACACAAACCCAAAAACATCTTCAATGAAGGGTTATCTCCTCGTGAAAGCAATCGAGGAAGATAAACATGTGAGGAGAGATCCTCGAGAGGTTGCCTCTTCAGATCTTAAATTCTGCTTGATTTCCTTAAGTGTGGCGGCTCATTCATGAGTCGGGTAAATACTTTACCTTATCCTTTCTAAAAAAACACTGTTTCTCTGCACAAAAGGAATTATACTTGGTATATTAATTGTGGAAACCCATCCTGCTACGAAAATAGGACTGAAATTCCTCTCGTATAGGGATGACCGTTATAAATTACTTAATGTTCCTAGCGAACATTCGAACATTGTTCCTGAAAGATCAAAAGTACATCGCATCCCATGTTTTCTCATACACTTTTTCATCTCGTTGCTGCGATACGAAATGGAAAGCACAAACCATGAACTTGTGAACAACGTACAACGTACAACGTTCATTCCAACAAATAAGTTTTGTCTACATTTTGTATCGTATAAGACCTATTTAATCGACAAGTAAGCAATTTTGTGATACGGTGATAAAAAAAAACTTTCGAAATAGCGAGCGTCCGGATGCTGTTTTTACAACATAATTATTCTGAAATAGTGTGATACTTTCTCGTTAGAAAACCGAATAAGATTTGGTTAGCAGCGTCCAGATAGGACTCAACGAGTGATATACAGTAGAGTGCCAATGAAAATGGCCAACTCGAATTTTCAAAGCGAAACTTGATTGAAAATGTTGATTCCCAAAATTCCAAAAATTTGACTTTTCAGACAAAAAAACGACCAAGTGCCGAAAAGTGCCGAAATTTTTTTCGAGATAACAGTAATCTCGACGTTTCATGCAATTCTTAGACATCTGGCATAAACATTTTTTTTTCAAAAACCCCGATTACCTTTACTCCCTCCTTGGGTGATTTTTCGATTTTCAGAAAACCTAAATTTTGAGATCTGCGACAATAGTAAATGAAGTCCGTATGAGCTAATATTTTGCATTTTGCAGAGGGTATTTTATCGTGCGAATCAATATTTCGTAGGGAGTCCCGTATGAAAAATCGATATGACGATTTTCATTGGCACCCAAAACGTTTTTCCTCGTACTCCGAAAAAACGATGAAGTCTCAGAGTGTCGATTTTTTACAAAAAACATTTTTCGAGATGACAGTAGATCTCGACGTTTCATGCAATTTGAAGACAATTGGCATCAAAATATTTTTTTCGAAAACCTCGATTTCCTTTACTCCCCTCTTGGGTGATTTCTCGGTTTTCAAAAAACTCAAACTTTGACCGCTGTGTGACACTAGTAAATGAAGACCGAGCTGATATTTTGCATAGGGTAGTTTTTCGTGGGAATCAACATTTTTAATCAAGTTCGCTTTGAAAATTCGAGGGTCACTCTTTTCCCACACATCCATTGGTACTCTAATATACAGTGATTGACAGAATAAAGTGCCCACTCATCTCTTCATTTGTCTAATTAAAAAACAAATAAACACATCTTGAACATCGTATTCGTAATGTTATTTATTATGTACTTTTAATGTGTCACTCATTTTGCATTAAGAAAAACAAGAGTTTATTAGATAGAAATGATAGAAAAACAAAAAAAACAGTTTGTATTCCAAATATATTTTCGATAAGTTTCCATCGAAAGACCCCTCGACTGTATATTTTTTGAATATTTTGACGTTTAGAAACTGGCTTGGCCTTGAAGTATTTTTACACGTGTTTACAATTGGTGAAGTGGAGAAAAGTGGAGAGCCCAGTTATTTGAAAATACTTTGTGATTCGAAAATTGGTCGTTCGAGTTCTTGGCGGCTGGGAAGAAGTACGACATCAGCAAGACAGCGGTCGGAAAAATTCTTAACAAGCTTAACACTTTCGGATCGGTGGTAGATTACCCAGCCACATGAAATAAACCCAAACCAGATGCCTGAACAGACAAGAATACCATTCGGGAAGTGCAAAAAAACACAGGAGGGTTGTATCCGAGACACGATCGCATAGTTGACGTAGGATTCCGTTAGGCTATCTGTTACATGCTGATTTTGGATATGTTTGAAAAATTACATTGTTAAACTCTTCGATAGGGATTGGTGGCCCTGAAATGGGCCGTTTTGTCTGGTTGTTAGGTATTGTTTGTTCACTCCACCACAATGTCCATGATAATGATAGAAAGGTGGTGATTAGTAATTTGATGGTGCGTATCACGATAGAAGATGAAGTGAAATGAGATGAAAGCCGCCCTCTGTGGTCCTGGACGAGGTGGCTCCTGTGTTATGTATGGATGAAAAAAAAAGAAAACAGAAAAAAAAACCTCATCAATGTAATATAAAATAATTATCATTATCGAACACAATTATCAAGTTTTCTCATCAGCAAAAAAAAAGTTTTATGTTTTCAATAGAGAAAATATATTTGAAATGGAAAAGGTAATTTCATTTATAATTCTTACTTTCTGAGCGTTTACTCAACCCATTTTCATTTTCGCTTTAAATTCTTATTGGAACGAAAATAAAAAGAAAACACTCATTCATCGCTCCCTACTTATTCGCCAGCACGTATGCAATCAGCAATGCCCACGCTAGTTACAATGAGCACTATCCATTTGTGCGCGTCGTTAGTTAAACTATCGACCACGAGGTTATCTACATGCTGATTTCCCCCAGACACCTTGGATTTGAAATCTCTGTTAGGGAATACATGTCGGTGGAAACAAAAGCTCCCCCTACTTTCATGTAATTGCAATGCCGATTTCCCCCAGGCAGCTTGGTTTTCATGTCTCTGTTAAGGAATACATTTCGGTGGGAACAAAAGCTCCCCCTACTTTCATGTATTTGCAATGCCGATTTCCCCCAGGCAGTTTGGTCTAGATGTCTCTGTTAGGGAATACACTTCAGTGGGAACGAAAGTTTCCTCTACTTTGATGTGCCGATTTCTCCGTATCTTCATTTTCGACCAATCAGAACGAGGTATTTCCGTTTGGGGATTTTTTTGATTGTTTGCTAGTTAGTTTCATATGATATTAATATATTATCAATTGTGATGAATTGTTATGGAGTGCTCTGATCGATTGAAGCAAATGTCTCGTAAATCCATCAGGAAATAACTGACCAATAATTGTAAGTACACGAGCCGCTGCATGTGTCGTCAATTTCGACCAATCAGAAGTGGGTATTTCCGTTGGGATAGGGGTTGAGATTTTCCAATTTTTCGTTGGTTAGTTTCATGACATATATAATTTTATTCAATGTAAAAATTGTTATGGAGCGCCGAAATAGATTGACACAAAAATCTCAACAATCCATCATGAAATGACTGAGCAATAAGCATTTGAAATTGGACAATTTTCACGATGTGCTCGATTTTCGATTTTCAATTTGTATCACAATATGTTCCCGAAAGACGTAATCCTACGTCAAAAAATCCATTCGGCAGATCCAGGAAGAGCTTCAGCTTTCGGTTTCGCATCAAACTGTCCGTCGTCGCATCGAAGCGCATGGGTTCAGCATCACGATGGCTTTGAAACGGCCTTATATTAACAAGGCGAACAAGACCAAACTGCTCTAATTCGCCTAGGAGCTCGTTGATAAGCCTTTGGATTACTGGAGAGCGATGCTGTGGACAGACGAATCCAATTTTTTTAGATGATGATGATGGTCCCACCTCATTTCCCTACCTAGGTTTGAGCGGGACGAATTATCTTATTGCTAATAATTTATTTTTGTATTTATTTTGTGTCATCACACTAACCAGTAACCAAATTAAATTATAATAAAAAACTGGTTATCTCGCAGAAATTGATTACTGATCGAAAGAACAACTTAAGCCTTTATCTAAGGTATTCATTCCATAGCATGTCGAGAGAATCTCCAACCCGGGAAGACCCTAGACCGATCGGGAATTGAACCTATGCCAGTATTAGCTAAGAATTGCAATTGCGATCGTTTCCGAGCTCTAGCAGCTGAGCAAACCCAAGCCTAATCCTATCCAATAAATCAGGCTCATTACTTATTCCAATGCATGTCAAGAAAATTTTCAACCCGAAAAATATTTGAGCGATCAGGAATTGAACCCAACACCTATGTCAGCATTAGCCTTGAACTTACAAAAGAATGCCCGCATTACTAGATGCCCTACAACGGTCTGCTAATACCATGTAAACGTATCAACCTGAATCTGAATTCGATCTTTCGAGGGGTGAAGTGGTCAGCTTGGTGAAGATTGATGGAATCAGAGTCGTAATGTAACATTCTGAGTGGAAATTTCGAGATCTCCCTCATCAAGATGGACCCTGAAGAGCGCTCCGTTTTTCAGCAGGATAGCGATCCAAAGCACACGGCAAAGCGAAAAAAGATGAGTGAGCACTTTATTTTGCTAATCACTGTATATCTAGGGGAAGTGTGGACCTAATAGTCACCCTACAGAGTATGCCTATTTTCAGCGTCCACATACCGCTTCAATCCCCCTCTGTTTCAGAATATTGTAGTTCATCTTATTGTTGTTGAAGATAGCAAACGGTTTGTACTATAAACAATTAAAATAATAAATTTATCATTACTAGAAAAAAAGTAGAAAAATCGAATATTGATGTGGAAGTAAAGTGGTAATGTGGTCGCACATATCATGCTAAATGGGATTGATTTATGCATTTTTTATCCAAATTTGTTCAAATTATTATTTAAAAAGTAGATACATGTATGAAATAAGCTTGGTCTATTCAAGAAGAGTAATTAAAATTTTTTCATACAGACGAGGGCAGTCCGACAGTACTTAGCAAACAAAAAAAAATTCGGAAAAGTGGCGATTTATTTCTCAACATAGTCTCTTTTTAGCACGATAAACTTGACCCAGCAATGCTCCAACTTCTTTAAGCCATCTGAAAAATACGTTTTTCGAGGTCTGCAAAGTAGGCCTTCGTGGCGGCGATGACCTCCTCATTCGACTGAAATTTCTGCCCGGCGAGTGACTTTTTCAAGTTTGGAAACAAAAAAAGTTGCACGGGGCAAAATCTGGAGAATACGGTGGATGGGGCAGCAGTTCGTAGTGCAATTCCGCGGACACGCCCGCTTCCACACAGGGTCAAAACAAAACTACGAGTCCGATTCGGCAGAAATAATGACAGTTGCCATTTACGAGAATGTACTACATGATAAGTAATCTCTCTTGCGATACTGACACCATCAGGCGATGAGGCTAAGTACTTATCGGACCGCCCTCGTACATAAACGTATTGAGAAGCACTTAAAGTTTCACATAATTTGGTTTGGTTTAGTTGGTGTGGCATATTTTCTGAGGGTCAAAACCAAAAAAGGGACTCCTTCAAGAAGGGATTGTAATTAGGTATATCAGCTTTAGTAAACAGAACATTGTAAGTCATTATCCACCACTGACCACTTTGCCCTCAAACATCAAAGTAATTTCTATGTGAATTAATAGCTGTTATTCAACAAAATTTATATTCACCTCTAGTAAACATGAATAACATGAAATATAAGGTCAAATAAACTAAACTTCACGAGAAATTCCTCAAATACGATGCGCACAAAACATCGGCCGAATTGTTACCGAGAGAGCGATTTCTGTTTTTATTTATATTTTGACATGCGACAGCTCTACTGGAGTACAGGGTGACAAAAGCCACGAAAATCTTCAAACATAAGGTGACCATTAATACGGCATCAACAGTCAATAGTTGTACTACCAAACAAGCAGGTGGCATCTTTGCCCCCACTATCCCTTCTTCTTCTTCAATGGCACTAACGCTCCTAGAGGAACTTCGCCGTCTCAACGTAGTATTACTTGCGTCATTTTTTATTAGTACTTAGTTGAGATTTCTATGCCAAATAACACGCCTTGAATGCATTCTGAGTGGCAAGCTCTAGAATACGCGTGATCACAGTGCAAGTCGGAGGAAATTTCTTTGACGAAAAATTCCCCCGACCAGAACGGGAATCGAACCCGAACACCCGGCATGTTAGTTATGACGCTAACCACTCGGCCAAGGGAGCACCCCACTATCCCTACGGATATCTTTCAATGGATTGGACGGAAACAAGAACGATTACTTTTCTATCGTGACGCGCTGGAGAAGAGTTCTTATTTTTAGACCAAATGTTTATTCAGCAGCAGTCCCATAATAAAGGATGAGTGGATCCTATAAGGTGTTTCAACAAGAGGTGTAGGGTCCAAAAGGCCTTGCCAGATGTTGACAGTTTTCATCCATAAACATAGAAAATCTATCAGATGTATGCATAGAAAATCTGAATATTTCTTTAAAAATACATGTCCATCGATCTTGAATGATAAAAAACAATACTAAAGGTAATGGCTATTTGAAGCTACCCATTTTTTAATAATTAAAGTGCTGTTCAAGGAGTGCCTCACGCATCGATGAGAATAAATGGTATTCGAAAGGTGCAAAGTCTGGTGAGAATTAGCTATAGCTCATCCCAATTGAGTTCTGCCGTTTCCCTGGCAGGTCTTGCTAGGTGTGACGGGACGTTGACATTGAGAAAAATCACTTTGTATTGTCTTTCCTGATAGTCCGGTGGTCGTTTCAAGAACAAAGCACGGCTCAATTCGATTGATTGTTATGAAAGGGTTAATTGTGTTAACGTTCACTATTATTAGTTTCGTCGGTTTTCAAAGGGTCGTACCATATTACATCTTGTTGATCCCAAAAAATAAACAACATCGTTGTCTTTCCGAAGCGATCTAGCCTTACGATCGATGTAACCGTAGTCAACAAATGGGGTCTTATTCCCGTATACACAGTGAAAATGAAAAGAATGGCATGCCTCTGAACTACATTTTACGAGTTAGTGAAGTGTCAAAAATAATACAGGTCGGACTCGATTATAAACAGACTCGATTATATGTGATTCGATTATATACAATTTGGACTCGATTATATACAGTTTGAGATTTTTTTTATGTTTCAAATATAGATTATTTCACGAAAAAATATCACTTTTCAACGTTAAGGTGAAATTTAAGTGGCTTTTATATGTACAGTGGAGTGAAAATCGTGTTTTTTGAAGATTTTGCTTGAATTTTCACCAAGAATTGTTTATATCGATATTATAGCGAAATTAAGATAGACAGAAGTTGGGTATCAAAAATAAATTGTAGAGCGGTTAGAAAGCTTTAATTCAATTGTTAGAAACAATCGAGTTCAAAATGAATATTTAGGATAAAATTAATATTCACACATTCAAAATTAGTAACTTTGAAGTTTTCCGCTTCCAAAATGTCATTTAAATCCAAATGTGCCACAACTATACTGCCGTTCTACGCATAGTTGTCCCATGTTACTTTTTGACAATTTCCATATTTCTTCATAAAACGATTTTTTATGCCTAATCTTCTGGAAAAACAAAAAAAGTTGTTGTTTGTTCCCAGATTTAAAAAAAACAATATCAAGCTCAATTGTCCCATGTTGATATTCTATGCATATCTGTCCCGCCATGTATTTTTTGTAGATCGACAATAAATGAATCGGTTCAAGTACAAGAATTTTACTTCACGCTTTCAGCAGAGCTAAAGCACTCATTTATGGGTTGGAAGAACGAACTAATTCTTAAACAAATAAATTTTTTTTAACAGAACACGTGCACAGCTTGTTAGCGAATGCCTAGTAACAATTAAATTTTATATTATGCATAATCGTTCAGAAAAACAAAAAAAAACTTATTGTTTGTTCCCAGTATTCCAATAAACAACATCAAGTTCAATTGCCCCATGTTGATATTCCAGGCATAACAGTCCCACCATGAGTTCTTAAACTTATAATCAAGCTTGATTGATTTAAGTGAGGGGAGCTTTGCACATTTCATTAGACAATAGTTTACTGCTCATGAAAAACCCAGTTTATTGCTAAACTGAAATGTTTGAAGCTTCTGGTAGGCAAATATGCTAGAAAACTTTGACTGAGTTTTTCTCAGATGCTGATTTTGGAACATGGGACAACTATGCGTAGAACGGCAGTATATCCCGTACTAAATTTTCTCATCTTTCGTCTTCTGTAGCGTACTTTTTAATGTAGCGCCAGTTTGTGGCAACAGAGTCCGAAACAAAATATAATGCATAATTAACGATTTAAAAAAAGAGCTTTGGAGTTTTATTTTTCTATACCATTAACCCTTCTTTGCATAATGGTAGAAATTTCCATCATAACATTGAACGCCCAAAAATTATTTTAAAAAATGGGTGGGTTATGTCTATGATATAACCGCAAGGTTGACGTGAGACTTCCTTAGCTTAGCAATCCTTTGTTTGTATTGATTTAATTTTTGATTGAATGAAACAATTTCCGAATTCAATTGAATTCAATATCAATACCAATTCCCCCACGCTCCTTGGATTTAAAGTCTGTGTTGGAGAAACACATTTCAGTCGGAAGAAAAATACACTCGACCTGCATGAATTTGCAATGCAATTTTCCCAGACACCTTGGTTCTGAAGTTTGTGTTGGGGAAACACATTTCAGCCGGAACAAAAATGCCCCCGACTTGCATGTTTTTGCAATACCAATTTCCCCACGCTCCATGGATTCGAAGTTTGTGTTATGGAAACACATTTCAGTCGGAATAAAAATACCCCCAACTTGCATGTATTTGCAATGCTAATTTCCGCACGCTCCATGGATTTGAAGTTTGTGTTAGGGAACATATTTCAGTCGGAACAAAAACACCCCCGACTTTCATATATTTGCAAAGCGGATTCCCCCAGGCGCATTGATTTAGAAGTCCGTGTTAGGGAAACACAGCTCGGTTGGAAAATAATACCCCCTACTTGCATGTATATTTGCTAAGCGGATTCCCATAGGTACATTGATTTGAAGTCGGTTTTCCGGAAACCATAAATCGGGCCGCTATAACGCTATCCGCTATAACGTTTTATTAAAAATTAGCAAAAAAAAAGTTTCCAAAAATTTTAACCAATACTTCGGACAACAATCATTTCAGTGTTTTGTGAACACAAAATTTGGAAGGAATACAAGTTTAAAGTGGCGTGCCAATGGACGTGAATTATTGTGAAATGTCTGATTTGATTTCGGATGGGTCAACAAACGATTGAGTCACCTATTTTTTTTTTGACGTGAAACGGAATTGGGGTGTGCAGTATTTGCATATTCCGTTGAAATGTTTTCAGTAAATGTTTCTTCAATAGAAACTCTACGTTTGTGATAAATGAAGATAGAATAAATATAGAATTTTTATTATTGGAAATATTCTTTTCAGGCAAACTAATTTTCTGAACACGTCTTCAGACTTTATAAATTGCCAAATAAGTTTGAAAATTTTTATTAACCATTTAAGGACGTAACGACATCAATTGGTATAGCAAAAATTGCTACCACATCCTGGGAAGCGAAATCATGTTCCGCAGCGCAAATTATTCCAATTACTTATGCGCGCAAATATTTCCATTCCCAGCACGTGGAAGTCCCTGAAAAACAAACAGAAGCACGCCAAATTATGCAGAAACCAAAGGTCCAAAAAGGGAAAAATAAATACCTCCAACGAGGCGCAGTGGTGGTGGCGGCGGTGCTGATAGGCGGCACCAGCTGCAAGGAGAGAACAGCCCATCATACCATCATGCTAAACATCGAAAGTCATCAGCATGGATTCAGAGATCTGTGGTGGACCCTCATGAATAGGCAGCAGAAACCTCGAAAATTGATAATTATTATTATTAATTTTAAATAAACGTTTCGTGAGCGCAACCAATTACCTCTCCGCAATTCGGAGATAATTGTGTTCATCTTTGAAGATGGTTGGTCCGTCATGGACTCGGTGGTGGATTCTTGTTTTGGTTGCTTTAGCCGGGCCATCTGGCTGTTTCGGGTGGATGAAATTAGTTTCGAAGTTGTGATCGGAGTTCGCAAAATCGCTTGCGTGCAAATTTGGTGTGGATCAATTTAATGAGGGGGGCGTTTCGTCAAGTTTTTTTTTGTATGAATCCTACGATTTGCATCGCCTGAGAGACGGATTATACTATCGATGGTGTTGACCTAGAGCGTCTAGTCAGGCAGACTCTAATTGCTTAAATGCTCAGGGCTTGGAGGAGCTGTAAGCTTGTCACTGAATGATAGCCGTCGTACAAGTTTCCTTCCACCGTTCCCGCTGTTTGTCGTTGAACAGCGGTTCAATATTTTTACCGTCTCAAGCCGTCGCTATATGAATTTTAATTGATCGATGAATATTTATTAGGCGCCTAGCGAGTTTGCAATAAAACTGTTTTGCCACATGTTGTCTTATCGGAAACGGCGTGTGGTGAGATGATGTACGTTTTGGCTCGCCAGAGTTGCACCGCAACGGTTCTACGAACGAGGAACGGGTATTGCCAATCAAGTCTGCAGTCGGGAGACAAGCTAGATTGACGGCTTGGATTTGTCTTTGAAAAGCAATTTATTCTTTCGATTTTCGAATAAGTAGAGCTGTGTATTTCAAACAAATTAGACACTGCGCTCCTTTTGGACGCAACAAAGTTTGTTTGGTGATATCCAAATAACACACATATTCATAGTTATCATAAGTACTTCATGAAAAGCAATCTATTCAATATTACACAACGGAAATAAACACAGTTGTAAAGTTCTTCTCACAAGCACGTTCTTTGGTCATTTCATTTGCTGCTTCAATTCGGCCGGAAATCGAATTGTACTCCAAAGCGTGCACAATTTGGCACCAAATCCAACTGCCAACAACCGCCACCAGAAGCAGCGAATCCAATTCAAAGTTCAATTACTGCAGTAGCACCACGGTACGGGATGATCACGAATATCTCACTCCCATCACTCCCTTCCATTCTCACAGTCACCCAGCCGATCGTAAACTGCGCTTCATAAATCTAAATCAAATCATAACGCGAATTTACCACCCGCGATGCATAATGATCCTGAAGTGGCCACCACTGGCGAACGAATCACTTTCCCTCGCGCCGTTCCCGCATTCGGATATGCGCTCTTCAAGCCCGGGATTAGGGGTGACAAGAGATGCAGCACACTCATCGCATCGCAGTTATTCGTACAAATAACAACGCGTCCGGCCGAGGCGTTTCATACAGCTACAGCATCCTTGATTCCGGGGAGGCATCGTTAGCTGAGCCGTCAGATACCGATTTCCTACCTTGTAACGTTGTAATGAGCGTGTTGAACGAAGCCAAAAAACGAAAGAGCAAATCATGTTCCGCGTCGAGAGAGCGATCCATTATTCATACCATCTGCGAATGTGCGACGGATTGAATGATTTCGGAAGTAGCGATCTGCACACAGATACACACACACACACACACACACGACACACACCCATTCCCACTCATATCCGTCAGCCAGGCGGCACCTCATGCCGATTTATGCACGCGTGACCCCTTTTATGGTCTAACGAGCGATTTGTGTTCGCATCCACTTCGGAGGAAGATATTACACGGAATTACTGGGTAAATTGCTGGGACAGAGCGCTCGAAGAGTTTGTTTGTTGGGCGAAATTATAGAAAAAAAGAATTCTGGTCTTACGCAGGACGGCCAGGGGAGTGTTATAAGTGATTGTTGAATATCTTCTGCAAATAAAGGCGGAAAGCATAAAATTTCGGGGAGGGGAATAGCATTGCTTCAAGTGTGAAAGGTTCAAATAACATTTGATATGGTCTGATGCGTGTTAACTAAACTGAAAGTGATGGAATCGTAATTAAGACAGGAAAATGCAATCAGTGATTTACCCTTTACCATTTTACGACTGCAAAATTTCAAAAAGAAGAGGGATTATTGATCGAACAGGGAATGATTCATCAGAACGGCTACCATTGTCTGAAGAAGATTGGCGAATGAAATCGATTCTTTCGCGATTACAGTGAAAACTCTCTATAGCGACATCGCAAGGGACCGTCGTTATAGAGCAGGGGTTTCTAGATTTTTTTTGAAGCAGAGCACTTTTTATAGCAAAATTATTTGATGGAGCACCTGAAATTTTTAATCAATAAAACAAATCGTGTTTACATTGACCCAACCCAACTGAAACAACTCTATTTCAGTTGCATGTCGCAGTTACACGACATCTGACCCGGAGTAAACAAGATAAATCGCCTGGTGAAATTAGATTAAAAAATGTTTTTTTTTCAAGGTGGGTTTTCAAGCGGGAGCATTTGCTATAACTTCGCGGAGCACAAATTTCCCGCGGAGCACCATTTGAAAACCCCTGTTATAGAAAATTGTTGCTATAAAAGATGGTCGTTATAGAGAGCTCAAATGTCGCTATAAGGAGAGAAACGCTCAATCTCACGCAAAACATTCAAATCCTATCAGAAACAAAAGTGCAGTCACCCCACAGTTATGAATCAATATTGACCTTAAATATAATTTTATGCAACAATTACCATCAAATTTCATCATGTTTATTTTTTCAGTACAGATCAGTTATCAATGCTCCAGCATAAACAATCCAACATATGTTGACAAGCTGCACAAGCTTCACGAAATGCCAAAAACATCCGGTGCACTTTACCTCTTGGTTTGATTGTGTTTTTGTGGCTCGCGCAACGGAGGTGCTAGGTGTTCATAAAGTGTTTTTTTAGTGATTGAGTGCTTGCATATTTATAATAACAACAAATTTCATCGTTTAAAGGTATGATTCATCAACATATAGAACTGCATCAACGAATTTTATAAAATAAATGCCGAATTTATGCGAGTTGAATATGATCCATATATGTAGGCAAAAAAAATGAAATGGTCACAATAGTGGATCATGAAAATTGTCTTGGTTTTGTATTGAATTAAAGCCCGGAGCTTACCTGCTTTCTCAATTTGCAAGAATGAAGACCTCCCAGATCCGGAAACAGTACGATATGCAAACCATTGAAAAGACTGTCTGCGAAGCAATAAGATTCAATAATATTCGGGAAGCATCAAAGAAATTCAACGTTCCGTTTACAACACTTTATAGGCGCGTAAAAACCGAAAAGAGGAAGTCAAGGCCAGGTCCTGACCCGATCCAGCTTCCAGAAGAAGAGGAACGCATCAAAAGCTAGGTCATTCTTTGCTAAGGCAGGCTAAGGCAGGCTTTCCCATTTGTGAGGTTGATCTTACGCACACCGTACGTGATTACTCGGACAAAATCAGAAAAAATCGCAGCAATCCTCAAACTTTTCCAAGTAAGAAATGTGTATTATTGATTCATTAAACAATTACTGGTGTATGTACTTCAATGTTATAGGCAAGAATTAGAGCCACCGGTATTTAGCAAGACATCCGGATATTAAGAAAAAGCTGGTAAACAATCTTTAGAAGGCTGGTGCGTCGTTGACAAAAACTCAGTTGCGGAATTGGTTCAGAGAAGTGGAAGATTTGCTTCATACGGATTGCATCAACATGGCTATTTTTGATGACCCTGACCGTATTCTCAACTTTGACGAATCAGGGTTTCAATTAGAACCAAAGCGTTACAAAGCATTGTGCCCAGATGTAGAGAATACTTATCTTGTGACAACTAACTCAGAAAAAGAAGGCTACACTGCATTATTAGGGAGTACTGCTGTAGGCGATTTGACACCACCCATAATTCTGTACCCTGGAGAACGCATAAGCAGAAAAATGGTTGAAAGCATACCAAAAGGTCGGTCGGTTGGTGTATCCGACGAAGGGTGGCAGACCTCGAAAACTTTCTATGAGTACATTGCAAACGATTTGTACAAATGGCTAGAGGACAGAGGTACTCAATTTCAGGTTCTTATTTTCGTGGATGTTCATAAAAGTCATGTGAGCATCGAGTTAGTGAAATTATGTGCTAAAAAAGGACTGATTCTCATTTCCCTCTACCCAAATGCGACACGGATTTTGCAGCCACTTGACAGGGTTTCCAGCCATGGAATGTCGATGCCATCGATTTTAGTGCGTTGCCAACCAATGCTAATGAATCGACGCGAAGTTCTGATACAACACTTGTTGAGGAAACAGCAATTGACTATGGGAACAACTTTACTTTGTCGAAATGGGTTTGGACCAAAACCAGCTTTTTCAGTTTCTCGAGAATAGGAACAAGGATTTTTGGTACGGCTCATATGATCGACTTGCACTTTTCAACTTCTGCAAAGTAATCAAAGATAAATCTGAAGGACTTATGTTCACAAGGCCGTTGGATCAGTACATATCAATGACAACGTTTAACTTCACAGTGAATGAGTCGACACAATCCGTTTCGATAGTACCGGAAAATGTCTCCACAGAACATGATTGGTAATTTAACATGTGCCTATTCAGCATTTTTTATTTTGCTTCTGATTTACAGATACTGTATCCTTAGAGTGTGAGGCGACATCTCGCAATCCTGCAGGACAAAAAGCGGAATCCATTGATATCGACGTCAATGATGTTTCGATGTCTTTCGATGACACCACCGTAGATCATGATGATCATGATGGTTAATATTACTTTTGTAGATAAAATCATTTCAAATTATTAACTATTACCTTCATTAACAGATGTTACATTTGACGAGAACCAATTATCATTGAACCATACGGAACAAGAAACTGAAGAAGCTACTATTTCACCGAAAGATAACGAAATAGATCCATTTGCTGATGTTCTGATTTGGCCTAAGATTATCAATGTGAGCGGAGGAGATCCTAAAAAGAAGATCGAACACATTCCCTCTGTTGCCACAAGCAGCAAATGGTTGAAGTGGCATGACAGAAAGGAAAATGAAAAAAAGAGAAAGAAGATGCTAAGCTTGCTCGGATGGAAAAAACGCCGAATGCAGAAGGAGGAAAAACTGCAGAAGCAAAAGGAAAAAACCACGAAGAAAAACAAACGTAAAACTTTACGATTTCCATCTGGAAAAAAATGAAATTCTTTCCATTTCGATCACTGTTCATTCATTTTCGATCATATATATATTTTTTAAATATATTTTTTTACGTCTATTTAGACACGTCTTAGCTGATTCATAACTGCGGGTGACTGTAATTCATGTCTAACCTTCTTGCAACTAAAAACATTAAACAATGAATATGAAATTCAGCTCATTCGTCCGGTAATATGTAATTGATTTTTTTTGTTAATAAACCAGCATAGATAATCTGGAAAGCACCTGCTTGCTGGTTTTGAGAGGGTGGGCTCATAGTTTCATTGTTGAATGCTCCATCAGTCCCTGATTTAATAAATGATTGATTTTTTTAGTTCATCGCTAAATAAAATATACCAAAATTTTAGTGTTAAAGCTTCTCGTGTATTTCAACTAATTTTGGGCAGTGAATGTTTTCGTAGTGACAAACAAACGATACCTCAAGTGATTGCCAGATTTCGATATTAAAAGCTTTGTCCATAAAACAATCGCCTAAACAATACATTCATTTTCAAATGTGCTGCAAAATACAATTTGTTCTTTTGCTCTAGGACTTCTACAACAATGCTTCGATTTATTTGTTTTTGTTTTTGTAAGTATCTGAAAATTTAAATCAGTTGGGCGTGAACAAATGTTCACAGTTGATTCAATTTTATAATACACAACATAGACTATTTACGTTCGTAGGCACTGACTTTGACACACACACTATGAGTGGAGTGAAATTGAAAGTTGTCGCAATAGAGGATGTTATGTATTAGTAAATAGAAGCGATAATGTGTCGTTATAGGGAAGGTCGTTATAGAGAAATGTCGCAATAAAAAAAAGAATTTCTATGCGATTTTGAAGGGACATTCGTTATAGAGAGCTTTGACTGTATTTAATTCTAAAGGTCTAACATATTTTCTAATGTATGTATTCTTCTAATGTATTTTCCAATACAAGAAAATATATTATCATTATCACTGCTCTAAATTTTGCTACATGATTTCTACAGAATGTATAACAACTGAGGACTTTTGCCTCCTGTCAACTCGTCTTTGTAGGGTAAAGAAATAAGAAATCTTTATTGTTGAAAAGTAGCAACTATTTCTTACACGATATTTCATTTAATTTTTAACAAGCATTAAACCTGTTTCAGCTGCTCTTCGTTTATAATCAAACCAGAAAATTCTTCCCGCACATTTAAATAGTGCAGATTTGTAGTGTGTGGTCTCCTCTACTGTTTAAAACTGATCCATTTTTCTAACTCTTATACTCCCAAATTGAGTGGACCGACACTACAAAAAATAAAGATATGAAAAACATATTTTTGAATTTATTTGTGATATTACACGAAAGAATCAATTCTTTTCTAGTGCATCATATTCTCTGTTATTAGAATGTGATAAATAGTCCATTCGCGATTTCAAATCACAATCTTGCGCCAGCTAGCGAGCAGACAACAGTCTTTCTTCATTCTGATATCACACAAAGTTTGGGGGGTTTGTGGGTTTGGCTCTAAACAAAAGAAGAATGGATGTGAAGAACCAAAACGAAACATTGCATCTCAAGAAGGTAAGCAAAACGTTGTATCGCAAGCCCCACCCATGTGTGATTCTCCAGCCTGTCAGTAGGTATAAAAATAACTGCCCTGCAACGGAGCAGTTGAAGGGGAAGAATAACCTCCAGGCTCCATAAAAAAATCAAAACAGAACGAAGCAATTAGTCATTTTTTAACCGTGAAATAGTTAAAATCATCAAGCAAGATTCATCAGTCATCCAGCTAGTGATTCAACGGCAGCAGCAGTGAGACTTTCCAAATGACATATTTCAAGGTTATTCAAATTCAAAGTTATTCAATATATTCCAAATTATTTTTATTAAGGCTAGAGGCGAATTAACTAAGAAAGTTCAAGCCACTGTAAAACAATACAGCATAATTATCTGCCGCACACCTGTCACAACGTTTTTCATTCCACTGATTACCACAACTATTATTCCGAAAGAGCTTCCGCTGTGAACTCGCGACTTCAAACGTTAAGAGTCACGTTTCACCAGAAAACTGTGCGTCACCCGACCAGAACCTTCGCTCTCATGCTATCGATCCTGCACACACAGTGGTGCAATTTTGTTCGGTGGATATACCGTGTCGATTTTCATGTTGTATGGTGGAGAGTACTTCTGTATTTTTGATTCACGCGCACACGTGATTGTTGGTTTTGGTCATTACCAAAGGTGGTTTGAAGTGGTTAAAAATGTAAGTTTTTAATATTCAGGTGTATTACATAGTTTCATACTTATTTGTTAGTTGTTTGAATTTATTTCCCTCGTAGTTATTTTTGAGATTTCCATGTTCATTGCAGATTGCATTGCAGACAACTCAAAATACATTTATAAAGAACAGCGTAGGCAGTTCCGAGGACATTCCTTAACAGTATTCCTCGTGAAAATCGTTGTGACAAACCCAGCCAGGAATTTTCAAATATTTGTTTATTGTAAATATTATTTTTAAGACTGAAGTATTGCCCGAAGCACAGTGGTTTGGCCCGAAGCGAAGTTCGAGAGCAAAGTCGCTTCGGAGGGTCGATAGTGTGTTGTGAATGAAAGACAGCAAGCACCGCGGTGCGATTTTGACCGCGATATCGAATCCAAAGTAAGGGCCCGATGAAATGATACACCGCGTCAATTTTCTATCGTCCGGTGAAGAGTGCTTAGGCTTTTTTCAACCACTTCCTACAGCAACACACATACTTCAGGAGTCATTTTGAAAGTGGTTCATAACATTGAGCTTCTTGATAGAAGTATTTTAAAATAGATGAATGCAATTTGACAAATTAACCAAGTTCCCGTACTATTTATGCAGACGCACTTACCCCAATATTCGATACCTGATCAAATATTCAATGTCAGGAGCATGTTGTGCCCATTATTGACTGGCCTTCCTGAACCTTCAATAACCTGGGTAATCTCGTTGGGTAAAGTTTTTCAAAATATTCGGTACGATCTTCGCCACGCTTCATGGATGGTCATCTAAGCTCAACAATGGTTTTGTTTTACCTCTCAGCCCCTGCAACAAATTTATTTTCTGGGTATTTAGTGCTGAAGTTTTCTTCTGGGTGTGAATGCTAACGTTTTCTTGTTGAAATATGTACTTTTTGGAGCGATAAATTGTTCTAAATGAGGTCAAGCTGTCTTTCATAACATGAATGTAATCTAACAAATTCATCTTGGGTTAGATTTTCTCTACAGCTAAGCTTGATTTGAGGTTTACATCCTACCTCAAATCAAGCTTAGCTGTAGAAAAAATCTAACCCAAACTATCCACAAGTAACACGGATAGAAGTGGAGAAAATCAGGGTAAAACCGAAACCCCTGACTTTTCCAGTTAAAAGCATTTTTTGAAAATTTTCCGTGTCCCTTGTACACAGTTGTCATTTCTTACGTTTAGAGTTACGGGAGTCGCTTTGTTGTCAAAACAACTATCGAAACAAAATCGGTCGGCAAAAAGCCGTGTAAAATTCCGTTATTGCAATTCAAATATTTTTATCGGAATGTTATGAAAAATGCGATACTTTTATGAGCCCAATTTATCTTAGATCACTGTTCAGTGTATTTTGTGCGATGGTTGGTGGTTTTGTTGCTTATCAATGCTCGAAATGTTGTGTTTTAGCGATAGGTAAAATGTGTCCTTTCTTGTAGATGTTTGGAAGACTAAACGGCGGAGCTGAAAAACATTCAGAACCAACGTTGAGTAGGGCATTACAACAAAAAAGGCTCATCAAGCTAAGATCAAAACTATTTACTTCGGATAAAGAACAGGATTTTGTCCGTCATCAGCTCGATATTGAGAACCGTTTATATGAGATACTTATTACCGATATCCGTCGTCTGGCTTTTGAATTGGCAAAAAAAACTACGTGAAACAATAAGAAAAGAATTACAATAAGAAAAAGATAATTGCAATCCAATTACTTATCATCTGCTACTATTCCTCTTCCCCATCATCTTAAAATGTCCACATAGTATATGGAAAGCCCCTTAGTACTTTGAAATTATTGTAACATGTTTTAATTCGTTCCTCTAAAGGAGTTAGATCTACCCCGACAGAGTTTCGATCTTACCCCATTTGTTTCACCTAAAAATATCATTTTTTGTATGCTATCCAAATGATCAACGGATACTGTAGAGTGATTCATGTAGAGTTCAAGATAGGTTCTGTAACGATTTGAAGTTAATGAAACCTGGGAGGTCTTGGAAATATGTGGAAATCCTCACGGTGTCGGTTTTACCCTGATTTCCCCTACTCCGTTTTCTTCTGTTGATCTCACTAGTATTCTGTAAACCCATCGGGGCCATTCGAATTGAACTTTTTCTACCGGCAATATGTAGAGGAAATTAGGGAAAAACCCTCTGATTTTTTCAGTTAAAAGCAATTTTTTGAAACTTTTCCGATGTCCCCTGTACATACTTGTCATTTCTTACGTTTCGAGTCACCTCACAGCAGCGGAAGTCCCTTTGCTGCCAAAACAAACAACAAAACAGAACCGGTTAGCAAACAGGGAATTGTCCATGTAAAATTTCGCTCGTGGAATTTAAGTGTTTAAGTCGGAAAATTTTGGAAAAATCGATACTTTTATGAGTTTAATTCAACGTAGATCATTGTTCAGTGTAGTTTGTGAAACGGTAGGTGGTTTTGCTGCTCGATAACATTGTGTTGAAATTTCGAGTCCATTCGGGATAATACCGACACTTTCAGTAAGGGTACAACCGACACCTGGTTTGTGTTTCTCATACAGGAAAAATGCGTTCATACTTTTTGCGCATACCTCGTGTTTATATTCGAAAAAAAAGGTTGAGCTGAACTGATAGAACAGCCAAAACCAACGTTGAATCGGGCGTGTCAACAAAAAAGCCAGACAGGGCTCATGGTATCCCTTCGTTCAACGTTCGTCGGCACATTTCACGTGGATGTGCACTTAAGCTGGGATATTGAAGTGTCCACATAGTATATAGATTGTAACGTTCTGTGTGTTAGGACGGCTAAATAATCTCAAAATTATACGCACGTGAAGAATAGCTAGTCCCGTACTGTTCCTGCCCCTGGGCTAAACCACTCCGCTTAAGCGCCAACGACCCTCGAAGAGGATCGATGCGAAGTAGCGTGTTACTTTGCCCGCTAGCTCTCTCAGGGCAGGTTAAGTGGTAACGCAAAACCACTTCTAGCACAACTCAAAGGCTTACCTAAACGATTAATTCCCACACTAGTGGCCAATCATGCCGAAACTTAACGAAATCGAAAATTCAAATATCTAAACAAATCGCAACTCTAAACTACTCAAAATTCATCAACGATAAATTAATTCAATGAACAATTCAATAATTTATACATAATCAAATATATGTGCATATAATATAATAGGACGAACAAATTCAAGTAAGGCTAACCTTTCTTTACTGCTGACAACCAGGTGGCGTTGTTGGCGTTGGTTTTAGGCATCATGATGGCCAATTAACAGAGCGCTCTGCGATGTCGGGTCGATTGCTGTAGTGTGCGTAGTAGGTGTGCGACGAGAAGTCCAAAGATGACTCGAGATGGTGATAGTCGATGATGAACGATCACTTCCGGTTAGCTGGGTGTTTACAGCAGGATGATATTTTCGATACGCAATGATGGCTGCTAGCGATGATCGCGTTGTCACGAACTTTCTGGTGAAGGATTTCTGATCCTCTGGATAGGCGACGAATTTCTGCTCCTTTGAATAGGCCACGAATGGTTGCAACCTTGAAATAGGCGACAACCCTATGAACAACCGTCGAAAAAGTTGTCCACTGACTCAGGGCTTGTGGCTGGGGCCCCTATAGACGAACACGACGAACCAGCAAGCAGCTGGTTACCAAACGGTTGTGTCCACTGACTCACGGATGATGGCTTTGATCCCCTACGGACTTTATTCCAAACACGTGTGTCACCGTTGCTAGCGAACCACCGTCAAGCGGTGGTTCGCTAGCAATCGCTCAACGAAAGATGTAAGCGTCACGCGCTAGATCGCGTTCAGGCTGCACATATCGCAAATGATCTTGATAACGTGGTCAGTCACTTACACGTGGGAATCTATCTGGTTACACCAAAGAAAAATAGACCCAAAAGAAAAAAAAAACTTCGTTTGAAAGTTATAGCCTTCAAACGAACACAATGATTAAATTGACCCATTTACAGCCTACCTGAGTTTGTTCGATTAATCGCGGTTCAACTCTTCACCAAAGAGAACTAAATGATGTGTGGAACACTTTTCCAAATTGAAATGGCATTTACATTCTACTGTACGTAAATGATTACTTTGACTTACTTTTCAAGTCTGCTAATCCTAGCACACACGTTGATTTATAATTGAAAATATTATAAGCAAATATTCTCCAACTCTGACTGTTCCACTTGGAGGTCACTTTGTAAAGAGACTTGATATTACTCAATGTGGCACAAAAAGCCTCAAATCGTACCGCGAAACAATAGATATTAATCGTTCATTTCACACAAATATATCTGCGTGTGAATGTTGTGTTGCGCTACAAAAAGATGCGTCTCGCGCGACAAAATCGTAACGCATAACAGTGCCTTGGTTAAACTTTCCGTACGATCATTGAAATGTTACAAGATAACCTCTTAATAGTTTGAAATTATTGTAACAAGTTTTCATTCTTTTTTTCAAAGGTGTCGGTTGTACCCGACAGGGTGTCAATCTCACCCACACTCCCATTTATTTCACCTGAGAACATCTATTTTTGTGTAACCTATCAACATTCGAGTTCTACTCAAAAAATGATCAACAGATACTATAGAGTGGTTCATAAACAGTTGAAGAGAGGTTCTGTAACGATTTAAAGTCGAAGACTCATGGTATATCTTGGGAATACGTGGAAATCCTTAGGGTGTCGGTTTTACCCTGATTTCCCCTAATCATCAGTGTTTGTCAGCTGTGAAATGACTGCCGCGATAACTGCTGCAAGTAATTCTCTGTATGTAACATCAGCCTCACAAGGTTAGGAGAGAGTTGTTTTTTATATCCCAATTTGGCTTTTTTAACGCTAGGCCATTGTCTCACGAAGGAAGATTTCATCCTTCTGCCTTTTTTTTGCCATCTTCAGCTGTTTCTAGAAAATCACGCAAACCATCGACTCTTTTCAAGGCCTCTAAAAATTTACACTGAATTTTTGTTCCGCAAAAAAAACTGTAGTGATAAACAAACGGAATAGATAAAATAATCTCGTAGTCCAACGTCAACAATACGGTCGTGCCTTGGACACAACTCTCTATATTTTTTTGTTTTCACTATTTTAGTTTTTTTTTAATTTCAAATTGTAAACTTCTTCTCAGGCAACACCATAACAAAATATTTAAAGATTGTTAAAAACGAGAAAATCATTGGATAAAACAATTCAATGGAACAATGCGAGAACGATCCATCGCAATAGGATGTTTCTACTTTGAATAACCCACGTGTTTTATAATTCTACGACGAAATAAAATTCTAGTTGGCCACTGGTAAATTACACTGATGAAGAAGCTTCTGCAAAACAATGTATTTTCTGGAGAATATCGCCACGTACCCTTCAATCAATAATGAAAAACGTCTGTTGAAATAATAGCTCATAATAACGGCCCAAAGTTTCCCCGAAAACAAGAACAAGTCCAAGGAAGCATTCAACATTCATATTCTGATCCAGTTGTGAAGAAAATCGGTCTTAACCGCAACAAATAAAGATTAGTTCGAGGTGTTATAAAATAAACATATGGGAAAGCTGCTTATCAGATTTGTCTTGAAACTTTTACGGTGCGATCCTTTTGAAGTTATTTTGCTGGTTATTTGCGTTGTGTACATAGATTATTTATTGGAAAAGCCTCCGACCCGTCATCTTTTGTTCCTCACGATGGAACTTTTACACTCCAATCCCCTCCCATGTCAACAAAACTTTCCCCCAAAAATCCAATTAATTTTAATCCTCAAATGGGACATAATTCTAATTACTGCAGGTTTTAAATATTATATCCGAATCACATAAGCTTTTCTTCACCTTGTCTGCGGCTTTTGGTTCGTTTCGTAGCAAAACAAATTGCTAATATTTTGACTTGCTTCATTTGATACTGTCCCTTCGGTGGTGGTCTGCTCATTCCGAGCTCCTCTGTCGGGGTTTTATTTGTCCTCGCCGAATCACCAGATTGCGTCTATGTACGTATTGCCATTTTCTCATATGTATCCATTTCGTCATCAAATCTACAGGAAATTTGTTTGCCTAAAAGTGGTGGTTTTGTTGCAAGGCCGTAAACTGTCCCGGGGTACGAAGATCGACAGCAAACGATAAGCCAAAACCATCTGATTTGAGTATTTCACCTTTATTTGCTATGCCCTTCCTCGGAGGATTCCAAACCATTTCATTGGATTCTAGGTAGCAAACAACATCGAGCTCTCGGTGTCGTAAAATTCTTCCGGTGCAGAAGTTATCAGTCCACACGAATCTTGAGCATCCAGAGACCTATTGGATTCTCGTTTTGGCATCGGAACAGCAAAATGCTATCTGGTGACAGATGTAATCCGGGTTCACCTGAATGGGTACGCGTATGTGTGCACTGTTGCCTGTTGTCCTCCATTACAATTGAAGGCTGGTGAGGTGTTAAATTTGGCCTTCTTCCAAGAATTATACGGCGAAGCCAAGAATTTCCAACGATAGAGAGTGTGCGAAAAAAAACAAGCTAGGCATCGTTTTCCACGTCTCTGTTTTGTCTCCTATTTTCAATGTTCACTGATGCGTTTGAAAAGGTGTGAAATGTGCACGGAGAAATCGGGTCGACTTTTTCATACCTGGATTAGAAAACATAAATACATTAAAATGCGACACGGCTGGTGATAACAACAATAGAAAATTCTGCTCCTTTTCGGATGAATTTGGGCATAGCAGCGATTTGCGGAAATAATGGAAAAGCAGCTTTCTAGCTGTTATGGGGTGCGTGAGCCGAATCCTGGAATAATGAGATGTAATTCAATTTCCGCAAACAAATGGCTTTGTAGCAGCAGTTGAAAAACATTATTTGAAGGTATACGAACATAGTTAATTACAGTATTTTTTCATGGAAATTAACAATAACAACAAACACCTTAGAGTTGTGTTTGTTCAATGGATACGAAAGTAGTTTAAAGCCTACTAACTCGAACACTTTATCGGACAGCCAGCCGAATTGGACGCTGAAACAAGCATTGAACAGTTCAATTTATTTCAATAAATTTTCAATCGAATTGCGAGCGTAAATATCACAATTTTAAACACGTGTAAACCCCCATCTTGCAGAGCGATATTATTCGCACCACTCAATTGGTCACTTGCTGGGTTATGAGCGGGGCTGGCACTACTCGTGAGTCTCTGGGTGATGTCCAACGACCTCCAGTTACCCGATGCAGTTCGATCCGTTACCATACCCCCCGGGGGGGACGAGCTACGGCTCTGTACTCTGTGAATGTGAAACCAGAGAAGAATTAATTTCAATAAAATGTGACCGCTGCGTTGGCGAACCGGTTCGAGAGAAACCAACCGTTCAATAAATCGTAGCGATTTCTGAATGTACTGAGAAATACACGCAAGGAGCTACATACAAATAGACAAACTAATAAGTACGCAAAACAAATTGTCCATCCAAATAGCTTCCCTCCGTCAATTGATGGGTGCTCAAAAATTTACGAAATGGTGTTTGGAAAACAATAAAACAATTCGTGAAATGTGCGTTAATTCGAATTTATTGCCGGGGAAGCCGGCAGATGGTTGGCAGAAATGGAATTTTAGGTTGATGGTGGTCTGATTCTGTGAAACAATTTGTGGAGATGAACGTGATAAAGTGCGATTTGTCTTTCCGCATTTCCGCAACTTCTATCATTAAATTTGTATCATATTTGTATATTTTTCACACTGAACTGGTCTTGAAAATATGATGTATATTCATGAATTTTCCACTTCCAACAAAATCTGTTAAACTTTCGATATACATTTTTATTACTAACTAGCTGACCCGGCAAACTTCGTCCCGCCTAAAATTTGTTTTTGTCCTCACGTTTTCTTACCAAGCGCAAGTTCACGAGTTCAATCGCAGAACTGTTCATTGATTGATTTTCTAATCGATCCCGTTGAATTTACCTTTTACTTTAAAATTTCTAGTACTTCTACCAAAACTCGTCATTATAATATCAGATTATTTTCAGACACAATTCTCGTTCAAGATTTATCAACCACTTGCAAATAACATGGAAACTGTATCGGGCCCATAAACTGCACTAATTTTATTGGCAGCTTGAGATACATTTTTGCCTTTGTCATAGTAGTACTGTAAAATATGTCGGATTTTCTCTTTATTTTGCTCCATATTTGCGACACTGTAACTCACGAACGACTTAACCAAACAAAACACTGTCAAGGACTAGAGGGCGCTATATTTTTTTAATATTTTTTCTTGAAAGCTGAGGATTTTTACATAACATATCTCGATATATGATTTTTCAAATTTAACAGTCTTCGTTCAACATTCCTATGTGACTAGACTAGACCTATGCGACTAGAATCCGGTCTTCCCGTACGTGTGATATTTTTTCAAAGAAGGTCAGCTTATTAGCTTTAATTTAATATCGGTTAATCTAAATCGGTTCAGTAGTTCAAATGTTATGAATTTTTGCAAAAAGTCATTTTTGGATAAAAGAGGTAAAATCATTATTTGGACCACCGATCAACTTTTAAAAATCATATCTCAAATATCGGGATATGTTATGTAAAAAATCCTCAGCCTTCAAGGAAGAATATAAAAAATATATAGTGCCCTCTAGCCCAAAGCCATGAAAACAACAAAAAACAACTTCAATCAATAGTTACGAAAACAAAATCCATTGTTTTTGCAAGTTCAATATTTCTTAACAAAAGGCTAGCTCATTGGATTCAATTTAATATCATCTAAATCGTTTCAGTGATCCAAAAGTTATGAATTTTTGAAAAAAGGTATTTTTGGGAAAAAGTTGAAAAAATTGATTTTTTGGACCACTCTGAAAAATGGAAATTGTCACCCTAAGGAAAAAATACGGGTCTAATGTTTTGTGATAAAGAACAAAAGAAAAAAAACTTATCAAGAAATTTGAGAACCACTATATCGGTTTGGCATGGAATGGTTGTATTATTCCAAATATTTTGCACTACTTGGTGTAAACAGGAAGAGATATTCTTCTTATTGATACCTTGTTAACATTTGCTATCACTTTCGGATAATAATTCAAGTCGGAAAACTAACAGAGTTTTCTCCGAGAGCGAGTTTTTCGGATGCTTGGACAGCATCCAAAATCGGAGGTGACTACACGAAGAACTTTTTACCAAACGTGTTTTCATTTACTCCCGCTACTTAAGGAGCGAACACGAAATTATTGCGACACCGAAAATGTCATGTCAATTCTCTTGTAATGTTTAGAATCAAACCAAAATTTTAGGGTAGTTTTATACATATATTTACTTCAAAAATCAAAAGAAAAGTTAATCTATGGAGCCGTGAGTGTAAAATTGAACGCATTTTCGCTTGATTCCCTCCATCAAAGTCTTTACAGTGTCATCCGGTACCAGTTTCTCAGTTTTTTTTTCCATTTTCCTAACATGTCCTTCTCGTCTTTGACTGTCTTATTGCTCTTCCGAAGTTCCCGCTACATTATTGCCCAGTACTGCTCCACCGGGCGCAGCTCCGGACAGTTTGGCGGGTTTATGTCCTTTGGAACAAAATGGACAGAATTGGCCTCATACCACTCCAGGACACTTTTAGAATAGTGGCATGATGCCAAATCTGGCCAAAACAGCGGAGCTTCGTCGTGCTGCTGTAAAAACGGCAAAAGGCGCTTCTCGAGGCACTCAAATTTGTAGATCTCGCCATTTACTGTGCCCTTTGTCACGAAAGGCTCACTCCTCAGTCCGCAAGAGCAGATGGCCTGCCAAACGAGATATTTGGAGGCGAACTTCGACATTTTCTTCTTCTTAAATTTGTCGTCCACATCAAACTTGCTCTTGCCGGTGAAAAACTCCAACCCCGGAATTTGCTTAAAATCGGCTTTTATATACGTTTCGTCGTCCATCACACAGCAGCCATATTTTGACAGCATCTTCTCGTAGAGCTTCCGTGCCCGAGTTTTAGCCGTCGATTGTTGCCGCTCATCGCGGTTTGGGAAGTTCTGTACATTGTATGTATGTAGTCCAGCTCTCTTCTTTGCATTCTGGACGTAGCTCTGCGACATGCCGATCTTTTTAGCCAAAGCTTGAGACGTTGGGATTTGCTTTAATCATCCGCTTCACCCTTTCCCTCCGTCTTTTTGTTCTCCGGTCCCGGTTTTCTTCCAGCTCCTTTGCCGTGGTCTAACGTCAACCGCTCCTGGAATCGCTTCAACACTCTGGAGACGGTTGAATGGTGAATGTTCAACATTTTTCCCAACTGCCGGTGCGACAGGTCAGGAAATTCCAGGTGTTTGGAAAGAATTTGTTCTCTCGACTCGCGTTGGTTCACCTCCATTTCCGTTGAATCGAAAAACACGACTTCGAGTTTGACAGCATGTAGACAATACACATCAATGAGAAAGTGTGCAAAAATTCTTCGATTTTTACCCAATGGTAAAAAAGTTATGCCCTATTGAATGTGTCGTAATAATTTCGTGTTCGCCCTTTATGACATATCCTACTCAAAGTTGTCAATATTTTTCTCCAAAAATACGCCCTTTTCATTTGTTTGTCGTTCTCTCTGGTGAAAAAATTAAAAAAAAGTTCATTGACGGCATTTGAAGAGCATATTTGACTTTATATACTATACTAGCTGTCCCGGAAATCTTCGTCCCGCCCAAAATTTATTTTTCGTTATCACATCCACGTTTTCTTACTAAGCGCACTTAAAGAGAGGGGTGGGGTGTCTAACCGCCATAGAAACATTTATTGCACCCTAAAACCTCCATATGCCTAATTTGGTTTTATTTGCTTGATTAATTTCCGAGTAATGCAGAAATTTGTGTTTCATTTGTATGGCAGAAAATCTAAATTTTCTTATTCATATTTCTGAAATTTGAACATTCGTGAACATAACCTAGAAAGAACTTTTCGAAAATCCATTATTTACCGAGTTATAGCCATTTTAGTGATGTACGTACGGCCTTGACACAAAACTTCAAAGCTATTTTCTCGAAACTAGTTTTTCAAAACTTGCATACACAATATCTCAATTCTACTGAACCGGTTTATGTTGAATTTATATGAATATAGTCTGTATACATCTCTTTAACGCATGAACCAATAGAAAATCACTATTTTCTTATATCACTATTTTAAAAAAAATGAAGTTGCCATAAAAAAACGTAAAGGAGCTTTTTTTCAATCGGCCGCCATTTTGTTAAAACATTTTGACGTAGGATTACGTATTTTGGGAGCATATTGGGGTACAAATTGAAAATCGAAAATCGAACACATCGTTAAAATTGTCCAATTTCAAAAGCTTATTGCTTAATCATTTCATGATGGATTGGTGAAATTTTTGCGTCAATCGATTCCGACACTCCATAACAATTTTTTATATTGAAGGAAATAATATATGTCATGAAACTAACTATCGAACAATTGAAAAATCTCAACCCCTATCCTAACGGAAATACCCACTTCTAATTGGTCGAAATTAACGAAACATGCGGCGGTTCCCTAACAGAGACATCTAAACCAAGCTGCCTGGGGGGAATCGCCATTGCAAATACATGAGAGTAGGGGGAACTTTTGTTCCTACCTAAATGTGTTCCCTAACAGAGACATCAAAACCAATGTGCCCTAGGGAAGTCGGCATTGCAAATATATGCTTGTCGGGGGCATTCTTATATTGCAAGTAGGGTGTGTGATACGATTAATTCTAGCAAATAAAATTTAAATTTGAAACATTAATATTGATTATTTGGTGAAATTTAATACCAATGACTTATCTTGTATTGTGAAAAATTTATCACAAGTGTAATTGTAAAATTGTATATGGTAGCAGTTGTGTTAAAAATTACTTGATATATGAAACGTATTGGGGGTCAACGTAGCCACATTGGTTGCGCGTTCGCTTAGTAAGTGATTGATCGTGAGTTCAAAACTCAGGGCTCTCATTGACCATCTTTGTGTTGTTACAGAATAACTACGTCCATGCAACAATCATCAGCGATGGAGCGATGGTCTTATTTCCACGGTCGAAATAAGATCGATTCATCCATACAACTGCTCTGCTCTGCAAGAAACATCGGGATGCTATTCTATTTATAACTCAACAATGCTCATATCAACTGTCTCCGCTATCCGGTCTAACTGGACAATGGAACAGAACGAACATTTTTACGCCTAAATGGCTACTGTGAAATGTAATGTACCATTTGCAATGGTGTAGAAGGAATGCTATTACGCCGAAAAATGGCAACTGTGTAATGTGCTAATTATAGATATGATAAACATGTGACATGTACACGATCAAAATTCGGCTCCGTTACAGCTACAATGCTAATGAGCCTGAAATAAACAAATGGGATAAAAAAATGAATCGTATTATTTCAATATTCATAAATAAGAACCAAGGTGTGTTCCCGTTCGAGAACGGGTCGTTAGGTTGAGGCTGTCTGATTTGTTGTGTTCATTTTCACCCATGGAAAGTTCATGCGGCGAGGAAAAATTGGAAAAGTGAAGAAATATTCGGAAAAGTGATTTCCCATATGCTCTACATATAGTATTGTTGTTAGTCCAATTAAAATTTGCATTGGGTTGAATAAACCCTCAGAAAGTAAAAATTATAAAACACAATTACCCTTTCCATTTCAAATATGTTTTCTCTATATTAAAGTAACATGTTTTTACTGATGAGAAAAATTGATAATTGTGTTCGGTAATTATCTTATATTTCATTTTAAGAGTTTTTTCTCTTTATTTCATCCATACATAACACAGGAGGCATCTCGTCTAGGGTCACAGAGAGCGGTTTTCATCATATCTCATTCCACATCGGCATCTCCTATCTGATACGCACCACCCAACGACTGTTTACCATAGTTTTGTCATCATTACTTGGTAAACACTGGTGGAGTGAACCTAACAACAAAACAAAAATGCTCTTTTCAGGGCTACCAAATCATTATCAAAGAGTTTAACGATGTAATTCTTCAAGCATGTCCAAAATCAACAGATAGCCTAACGGAATCCTAGGTCAACTATGCGGTCGTGTCTCGGACACAACCCTCCTGTGACTTTTTTTTTATTTGTTCGAAATTAGCAGCATCTTTACTAATTCAGGATCTGTTCGATTTTTCGTTTCCGATAACCAGAAGGGCTGGTTATGTAAGTCATGACAAATTTTTTTTGAACCCTCTCACTTCACTTGTAGAATTCGAATTTAGAATTATTTTTCTCCGTTTAGTTCTTGTTATATTGTTAAAAGATAAAGAAACAAATAATGAAATAATGGATGGTAAAAATATTCTTTGTTTTATTTGTTCAGAGCTCGACATAATGTCCGAAATTGATGCCTCTACACTACCTAGTATAGTCATAAATTCTGGTACGGGGTATATTGGCCATCAAATCATCTTTTTATAAAATTTCTTTCAAAGTTTTATTCAGCTACTCAACAGCTACAAATTACACAAACAAGTTATTCGAAATGACCTACATTCACCTTCTAGCATAGGTGGAGACGATCTGACCATTTATCGATTGCAGCACGCACTACTTCCATAGGAAAGTTGTTCAATGCATGGGTGAGGGTGTACTTGAGCGACTCAGTATAAGGGGGATGAGTAGAACAAACCATAGCCTCTAACCAGCTCGATACACGAAATTGCGGGTGAATCCAAGTGGTTGCAAAGTGCGATAGATATCACCATTATCCATGCCACATTTTTCGAGCCCAACTATCACAATACGATTTTCGACGTGTTCCCACATGATTGTACACAACTGATACTACAAATTTATTGCGAAATAATGAACTTAAAGTAACAACTGTCAAATACCCGAAGAGAAGGATTAGATACGTCTATTACTGTTTGCGTGTAGAATACGTTTATTCATGTACCAGTATTTATGACTATACTATGTAGAATACCTCATTAACTATTTAGGAAAAATAACTTTTGAAATACACCGTTAAAAATCAAAAATGGCAATTAATATCAAAAATGTTTATATCTCAAAACATGACCCCTCCGAGGTTTTTTAAAATATTTTTATTGGAAAACCCTGTCAATTTAACACAATTTAACGCATACTGGTGCCGTGTCAGACCCTCGACCCTCGTCGAGGTGTTACAAGTTTTAGATAATGAAGATCATATTCATGAAACAATACAAAATACACACCACTGCTGGACAATATACTTAAGGTTCCGACATCATGTAGAAATTTTACAAACACTATTTTCATTATTTAAAATTTTTTATATCTCGAGAACGGTTAGTCCTAGAATGAAAATTTACCCACAATTTTTCATGTAAAATCGAATGTAGATTTAATTTTTTATATTACTTTTCCGAAATTCTTACGATTTCGCAGAGTATTTAAATGTCACGTATTTAAAAAAATCCATCCGACACCACACCACTATATATCAAACATTGTCCAATTGAACGAGTTTCCTAATAAAAATATCTTGAAAAATATCGAAGGGGTCATGTTTTGAGCTATAAACATTTTTAATATTTAACTAAATTTTTGAGTATTTTCGGTCGGTCAGTATTTTAGTGCAATATTTGACTTTCAGATATTTCCAAAAGTGCTCTGAAAATACTTCTTGTATTATTCCAAGTAACTTTGTATCGAATGTTATTATTCCATTTATCAAAGTCGGATGAAAATGAGTTTTGATTAAATTAATTATTCGGTCTTTGATAGTGGTGATAACGCTTCTCTTTCTTCCTGGGAAAGTGGTTTTAGTGGTTATGTGTTCCATTGTTCCAGATTGTAGAATAATTTGATTCCGAAAAATATTTAAAGGTGCATGGGTAGTCTGGATGGTAGCTTTCGATATACGCACTCCATCTCCTAAGTCTTGGATTATCATTGCGGCTAGATAATGCAAAAGTTAATTGTTGATGGTCGGTGTTTATTTGTAATTCTTGAAGGTTTATATAATTTCTAAATATCTTGAGTGCCCAAAATATGGCATACATTTCTTTTTCAATTGTGCTGTAACTTTCTTCTGTTGAGTTTAAGGATTTTGAAGCGAATTGTATTGGTCTTTCTTTCCCATCTTCTTGGTTTTGGGAAATTACTGCTCCTATAGCAAAATTTGAAGCATCTGTGGTAAGAATTACGGATTTGTTGGGAATTGGGTAAACTAGTACATCCTCTGAAGTTAAAATGGTTTTTAGTTTTTCGAATGCGGCTAAGGCATCTTTGGTTAATTCGACTTTTTCTTTTTTGTTGTGTCTAGTTATATTGTTCTCCCTCCCTCTTAAGAGATTTGTAAGAGGTTTAGCAATTTTTGCGTAGTCTCGAAAAAATCTTCGATAATATCCTGTCATTCCTAGGAATGATTTTCTGTAATGTTTTCTGGGGGTTTGTAGTGATCTAATGCGTGGAGTTTTTTCGGGTTAGGTTTTAATCCTTCTGCTGTAATAACATGTCCAAGGTATTCGACTTCTTTTTTTTAAGAATTCTGTTTTGTCCGGTTGTATCTTAAAGTTGGCTTTGTCTAAGGTTGCCATGACGAGCTTTAGATTTTCTGGGTGTTCGTCAAGGGTTGTTTCATAAACTATTACGTCGTCGATGTATACAAAGCATCGTACTCCAATGTGTTCTCGGAGAGTATCATCAACTGCTCTTTGAAATACGGATGGGGCGTTTTTCAGTCCGAATGGCCGAATGGAATTCGTAAATATTCGTATTTTCCGTTGTTGATCGAAAAGGCTGTCTTATGGACATCTTTTGGATGCATTTTAACTTGATGAAATCCTGAAGCTAGATCAATAGTGGTAAAGTATTGTTGATCACGTAATTGTTCTAGCATAGTATTAATTTCTGGAATGGGATATTTATCATTTAGGGTTTTAGTGTTTAAAGCTCGATAGTCGATAACCATTCTATATTTCTTTTCTCCTGAAGCATCTTCTTTTTTGGGTATTATCCAAACGGGTGAATTATAAGATGATCTAGAGGGTTGAATTATTCCATCTTCAAGTAATTTGTCAATTTGTTTTTCAACTTCTTTCTTATATTCCGGTGGGTATGGGTAAGTATATGAAAAGACTGAATCTTCGTTAGTAGTTTGAATCTCACACATTACTTTTATAGTATAAGATAATTTGTTTTCTGGTTTTTTAAAGACATTTGGGAAATTGTCCAATAAATTTTTTAGTTTGGTTTTCTGGGCTTGATCCAAATGCTCAGTTCTAATGATTGTATTCAAGGTTTTCTTTTCTGTATAGGTGTGAAGGGGGAATTTTTTCGTTAGTCCATTGTCTGTCAATATGAGGATCTTGCTGTTTAAATCAATATTTGCTTTTAGTGTGTGCCTATTATTCCATCAAAATATGTATGAAATTTATTCAAGTGTAGTTTAACTGTTGGGGAGAAACATGGGTAAAATGGTACTTCAATTGCATGATTTAATTGAATGTTTCCATTTGCGGTTTGAACGTTAATCGGGTTAACTGTAAGAATTGGGTAACCTGATAATTTGGCTAATTCGGGGGTAATCAAACTTATGTTTGCTCCGGTGTCCAATAAAAATTTAAATTTTTCCTTATCCCAAGCTATCTGGATGTAGAATAATGTTTTGGGCCTATCCCTAAAAAAGAGACTGAAGCTTCTTGTAATTCCATTTCTTCCTCGAAATTGATTTCTTCTTCATTTTGTTGCTGTTCCATGTATTCTCCATATTGCTGACAATACTCATCATATTCCTCTTGTGTTTGAAATTCTAAGTTTGGGGTTTCAAATTCTTGAGTAACTGGATGGGCAAATATTTTGACTGAAACCTGTCCTGATATTCCGGTATTCCTTTCAGGAATACTTTTGTTTGTATTTTGGTATTCTGTTCCGTCAACTGGCATTGGCGTTGGGGGTTTTGGTGCAAATCGTAGTTTTGGTAGAGGACGTTTGAAGGTCTCTAGACGTTGACTGTTTATCCTGCTAGGCAGCTATTGATGATAACGATCTGCTGGTATTTTCCCACGATGAAGTGTTTGACAAGCAGATGGTTCTCTGACGTTGATAATGGTACGACGTAGTTCCAGGAAAGTTTCGCGTTCTTTCCGTTGATTTTGGCACGTACTTGCAGGGGGATTGGCATGTACAGATGGCGTGATTGTGCCCTGACTGCGATCCTTGTAAACTGGTTTACATCGTCTTAAATACTAGTTTCTTATCTTTAGTTTCTGAGCTGACATCATCTCCCTTGCTTCTCATTCGTTGGCCGTTCCCTGCCTGGTTGGAGATAAGGCAGTTTGTTTTATATATAATGTATATATATATATATATATATATATATATATATACACAAATAATTTTATAGTAAAATGTAATTTTAAAGAGTCGATAAGAAGATCAATCAATGAACAGTTCTACGATTGGACCCATGAACGTTCGCTTAGCAAGAGAACTTGAATGTTTGAAGGTTTTGATAACAGAAAATACATTTTGGGCGGGACGAAGTTTGCCGGGTTAGTTAGTGTATGCTAAATGTCACCAAATTTAAAAAAATAAAAACTCATTCTTGAACGATACTAGCGTTTCCAAAGGATCTTTTTCCGTCTCAACGTAGGTTAATATCTGCTTGCGTCATTTATAATACTTACTGAGAGTTCTAATGCCAAATATGACACCTTGAATGTATGCATGTAATTATTACGGAAAAAAAAATCTTTAACAAAAAATCCCCCGGTCAGAACAGGAATCGAACCCAAACACTCGGCATGGTAATGTGTAACGCTAACCACACCAAAAGCTTCATCGTTGAAAGAGATTCCGGTTTTTTATTTTTGGGAATTGGGAACAATTTTGAATTTCTAGAATTCGATTGGAATTCGAGCAGAACAATTTTCCTAGTATATTTGTGAAATGCTTGTTTGTCATACAAACACTTGCGATGATACATTTTAGATCTCTAACGATACCGGCTCAAACAGGATCTGGAACAAGCAACTTTACATTCACCGATTCATAGTAACGGTATGAGGGCTTCTTTTTTTAAACCGCGTGATAAGATTTTGTTTTAATTTAACTCGACCAATATTTACCATCGGTCTGCCGGCCGCAACGATTAATAGAATGTTTAACTTATCTAGAATGTAAATTTCGGTAAATTCGCTTTATTACAGCTTACCGAGAGTTTATTTTTTTCGCTGTTCAACAATAGGTCATTCTATCTCAGCGGCTTATTCCGAATGCTTCGCATTGTTTGGCTAGTTTCACAAACATCCAACAACGTAATCAGCCCGTAGCTCGCGCCAAACAAGCTGGCAAACAGTCACAGTTCATATCGCGGACAACATCAAAAAGTCGTTGGGCGAAAGCCACCCTTTTTTCGGTGCTGCCGCTGTTTTTCTTTTCCCGAGCAGATGGGGGGGGGGGCGGCTGCCGCCACCGGCAGAGGTTCAAATGAAGGTGCAATATTTGCTCAAGTAGCTTTCAACTTGCCGGTCGGAGGCTCGCTACAATTGTCTTTTATGTTCATCGTCGCCTGCAAAAGATACCCGGCGAGAAAACGGCAGCATCACTCCCCCTCCCCTGATTTTCCCGAGCTCTTGCTCTTATGCGGATACGCAAACGGTTGCACCTACGAACGCAACGGCTGGTGACATAAAGAAAAAGCTTAGCGAAAAATCGTCCGGCGCCTCGCGAGCGGTGACGCGCAAGGCGACGTTGGCGGCGATGCATAAAAAGAAAAAGGGCGAAAACACCGCAGCATCAAAGGGAAAAATCTCGTATCGAAGTCGTTGAGCCGTATGTTATCTTTTTTACTTGTTTATTCTGTTTTTTTTTTGCTTCTTCAAAGAGTTGACTTCTTCAGAGACGCCCGTATTGTCATTCGGCTGCAGGTGAAGTGCGCTTATTAGTGGCTGTTGGGCACAAATGAGAGCACTGCTTTCATCTGTACCTCCCGCCTTTGATAAGCTCACTAATTTAGGGAGTCAAACAGAACTGATACTTGAGGTGTGTTTCCTTTCAATCTATCAGTAATGGGATACTTTTGTTTGTTCAATCTTTGAAGTATTTGAAAATGTGGGGAAACTGCAAACGATATTGTTTAAATGCGCGAGTGGAAAGAATAAATCCACCCAAATGAATCTGAAATTGTTGTGCGAATTTATCCACCGTAATTCGAATCAGCTCGCAAAAGTGTTCTAACTAAATCGCACCCATTTGTTCTCGTTCGCATCCAAAATTGATTTTCGAGGCACGAAAAATCAGTATTCATCCCAACGCCTCAGCGGACACACTCGGTTTACACACGACAAAAGTTACCTCTGTCGAGATTGGCAGGCAGTCATGCTGACAGTGCCCTTTTCAGCAGTTTTTTATTCGTGCCAATTCAATAATCATAGAATTTCCAACATTGAACCAAATGCTCGCTTTGTGGAATACAAATGAGGAAGAAGGGGTTTTCATGGGGGTTCAACACGAAATGAAGTGCCCTCTTTCCTTGTGGAGAGACAAGTGGTTCGATTCCGTCGGGAGGATCACAATGGCGTCCTAATGAGAAGATTCAGCTCCATAGCACTGGATTTCAGATGTTTATTCAATTATTGGAGGAAATGGTTTCGAAACCCACAAAATGATTCGATGCCAAATTGTGGAGCACAGAGAGAATCCCAAACACAGGAAGCTTCCTGCAGTGGAGCGGCAATTATCTGACTCATTTCGAATCAATTCACACCTCGAGTCAATGGGGGTAATTCCGAAAACCAGATGCCCCCATCGGTTGATCAGTAATCATCGCCAATTCATTCAACGTTCGGATTGAGTCATTCCGATTCTCGGACTCTTTTGCATTCGGACGAAATTATTGACTAATATTAGACTAACAAACAGTGCCTTATTTATTTTTATAAATTCACTTCACACATTGAATTCATATTATTTTCAAATATTTTCGGATTAAATGGTTCTCTGTTTGACGCTAGTCGGACTTGTCTACTGTTCGGACCAGTGTTTTCACACTTCCCGCACGAAATTGCTGCGGCTTAGCTGTCGATGGGAAGCCAAGAAGTGATATTAATTCGCAGAGCTTTATCGACGAATATACATAATTTGCTGATGAGAGGGAGGCTCAATTATCATACTGATCGGATCACATCCCCGTTCGAGCGATATCGCTCAATTTCAATCACACCGCGAACCGAGCGCAACTTTCTGCAGCACATTTCGACAGGTGGACCAGAAACAGGTTTCCGAAGGGTAAGCGGTAGCATATCAACGCGACCGATTAGCGTTAGTTAAACGTTCGGAACGGAAGGTTTTGTTCCGACGGCTGGTGCCGATGCCACTGAAATATAGTGACAATCAACGATGCGTCCGGACTGTCCCCGAGCTCCGTTTTCCAAAATGTGAATGCGCGTTTTCGAAGCGAATAAAACGAAATCGAATTATCATCAATAGCTCATTTGGAAATTGGATTATGAGAGGGGTGGTTTTAACCCGAATACGTGCCACCCGTTGACCGTTGGACGGTTCGATCCCTCGGATCGTATCACTCGCGTGGATGATCGAGTGATGTCATCAAAATCGAATCAACTCCAAATTGATTCTATTTCACATGACTGCATCGGTTGCGCTTTGATTTGTTATCTAAATTATAGCGAGCGTTAAAGCATTAATGGTTCTTCTGTATATTGTCAGTGACTGTCAGTCAGAAACCAATATATTTCATCTTGTTTTCAGTTCACTGTTACGTATCGTTTATTCAAAGTTTTGGTGACGAGAAAAGTCAGTCGGAGCAACAAGTGATTTGTTTAAGAAGGCAAATGTGAGAAATGTTTGAATTGAACTGTATATAAAATAATATGTTATATTTAAAAAAAATCATATCTTTGAATTAAAGTTTCAAGAGTTTCGTTTTCCAAGAGTATGTTTAAGGATACATACATTAAAGTTTCAATTCCTCGAAGTATTATATTAATAAAATACAAAAAAGTCGTGAAAAGTGTTCTAGGATAAAGCAAAACCAGAAATTAATTTGGAAGAATTTTTTCAATGCACATTTATTTTATTTTTGCATGAATAGTATTTTCATTCAACTTTCTGAGTAACACCATCATTTTTGAGATATTTTTTTTGAAATATAATCCAATAGTTTTTTTTAATGAAAATACAACTTTTCCAAAAAGTTAGTAGTAGATAGATGAAAATATTCTAAAGACGTTTTAGTGAAGGTGAACACTGAAAATAATGTTTGAATAATTTGAAAAGCGGATCCGCGAAGCCCGTCGCGGGCTTGGGCTGTAGAGGGTTAGGCGGCTCACAGACGTTCAATATTATTGCGCAATATGTTGGTTTGTACAGTAGAATTGTGTCGTTTAGTTGCAAAACTGGCCAACTCCAAAAATAAAAATTTTACAGGGATGACTATTTTCCGTAGCATCCTGGTACCGGTTTTGCAGTACATCATTATTATTTTTTTAGGGAACTGATCGATATTGGTGCTGTTTCTCACAACCAATAAGTAGAAAAATGTATGTAAGGTCTAAAAAACCGAAAAAACGGATTTCTCAAACTTGTGCAGTTGACCGGTTTTGCAACTAGGCGACACAATTGTTCGTCTTGGGGCTTCAATATTGCCCCTAGACGAACAATTATATTGCGCAAACCAAAATGTTGCGCAATAATAATGAACGTCCTAGGGTCGCTTTAGCAGAACAAGTTGCACAATATCGTAGGTGGTAGGAATTCAGAACTTTCAAGTTAAAAGCACGCCTCCGTCCGTTGATGCCGCCAAGTAATATATTTAGGTAAAGATATGCTTCCTCCAATAGTTAAGAGTTGTCTTGGTCACGTCCTTGCAACTGCTAAGAAATGGGAAGGATTGTTAATTGGACATTTACTTAAGAGAGTTGCAGAGAACTCTACAACCTCTCATAAATATCTCGGGAATTAGGGAAATGTGTTAGTAGGGTATTTAATAAATGTGTTATGTTAGTAGAAGGTAATCCATAGGATACACTCATTCGGTGTTATTGAAGAAGGTAGAAAAATGTTACATAGTGAAAAGATATCAGCTGCCGGAATGCTTAGTATAATTATATGATACTAAATTCTAGAATGTTTGAATGCACTGATTGTAAGTATGACTGACCACAATATTTAACAAAATTGTTAAGTCATAAGATATAGGGGTAGTGGGGGTGATGTGGTCACGTGGGGTAAAGTGGTCACCTGCTTGTTTGGTAGTATAACTATTGACTATTGACACCGTATTGATAGTCATCTTATGTTTGAAGAATTTCATGACTTTTGAGTGGAGCTGTCGCATGTCAAGAAATAAATAAAAACAAAAAACGCTCGCTCGGTAGCCATTCGGCCGCAGTTTTGTGCGTTTCGAATTTAAGGAATTTCTAGCGAAATTTAGTTTATTTGACCTGATATTTGCGACAAATCAACAGTTTGGACGACTGTTCACATATTTTAGGGGAGGTGAACAGATATCTTGTTCAATTTCAACGATTATTTCGCATTTTTCGCATTTTGTTGTTTGGGGGGCAAAGTGGTAAGAAGTGAATTATTACTGACAATGTTCTGTTCCTAAAGTGGTCCCTTTTGTGGTTTTGACCCAGGAAAAATATTCCACCCCAACCAAAACCAAGCCTCATTTTGAAAAACGTTATGTTTTTCCTACTATGGTGCGCCACGAACTGTATGGTTATAAATCCATTAAAATGTTCCACGATATCCTTCTCTAGGAAAAAAGAACCGATCACGTTCGAATACGTTCTCTCTGGTGTTCCCATTCCACGAGTTATGAAGATCAAAGATCTTGGAGTAATACTGGATTCGAGACTGTCGTACAAAGAACATGTATCGTATGTTGTAGATAAAGCATCTAGAAACTTGGGATTCATTATGCGGGTTTCAAAAACTTTCACGGACGTACATTGTCTCAAATCCCTGTATTGCGCTCTAGTTCGGCCTGTTCTGGAATACTGCAGTATCGTTTGGAATCCGCACTATCAAACTGGCATTACGAGAATCGAGTCCGTTCAGAGAAGATTCATTCGGTACGCACTTCGCCTGCTTCCATGGCGCAATCCTCATCAGCTCCCTAGTTACGAAACCCGATGCTTGTTGATCCATCTGGATTCACTGCACTGCAGAAGAAAGCTAGCTAAGTCTTTGTTTATAACGGATACACTCACTGGTCGCGTCGATTCTCCAGAAATTTTAAGCCACCTAAATCTCAACGTACCACCTCGACGGTTGCGGAGAGTTCCTTTTCTGCGGACCATACTTCGGCGAACGAATTATGGCATGTACACAGCAATAGCAAGCCTTCAGCGTGCATTCAACACAGTTTCTACGGCGTTTGATTTTAACATTTCGCGTGTTACATTGAAACAACGGTTTTTAGAATTAATTAGAGTTAGATAATTGTATCATTTGGACCACTGTAGTCTGTTGATGCCAGAACAAATAAACAAATAAACAAATAAACTACGTTTTTGTACGCATGAGAAAATTTCAATTACGATTCTAGGTGAATATACCTACCTCATTTCAAACATGTACCTACTATTTTAATAATGACTTAAACAAATTTGGCCAAGAAAACACGCATAAATCTATCTCTTCTAGTGTGATATGTGCGAATGGCCACCTTGTCCAGGTGACATCTTTACCTCCTCACTAAAAAAATGTTCGATTTTTCAACATTTTTTCTAATAATGAAAAATGTACTATTTTCAATTTTCATAATAAAAACCGCTTATTATCTTGAACTACAATAAGTTGAGCTACAATATTCTTCAAAGAAAGGATTTGAAAATGAAATAAACACGGGCTTTGGAATATTTTTTTTGAAAATTAACCAGGTAACTTTATCATGAAAAATTATGAAAGCATAAATGGCCTAGAGATGTGAAAAGAATTGGTAGGAAAAAACATGGTACTTTCATATTAACGCCACCGTGCGCAATTTTTGTTGTGAATTTATTCTTTCACTAGCTGACCCGGCAAACTTCGTCCTGCCCAACATTTATTTTTCGTTATCACATCCACGTTTTCTTACTAAGCTCACGTTCATTCCTAAGAGAGGGGGCAGGAGTATCTAACAACCATAGAATCATTTATTGCACCCTTAAACCTCCACATGCTAAATTTGGCTCTATTTGCTTGATTAGTTCTCGAGTAATGCAGAAATTTGTGTTTCTAAGAGAGGAGGGAGGAGTATCTATCCACCATATAATCATTTATTGCACCCTACAACCATCACATGCCAAATTTCGTTTCATTTGCTTGATCAATTCTCGAGTAATGCAGAAATTTGTGTCTCATTTGTATGACTTTTCCGTTTACTATTTTTGACAGCAGAGGCAGCCGTGACAGTGTTCTGAGCTCTGCAATACAATTTTCTTAACCAATGTTAAAGTTGCTAAAACATACATTATTGACCCATTAAACGTAGAAATAATAATTTTATTGATACCAACACAATTTTATTTTATTGGTTTTCATGACATGAAACGCTATGACTCAGGAATTACATTTTATTGAGTGGTTTATTTAGCTCTTTCGATGATGTTGTCCGGAATTAGTGTCGAAAAAATTACGATACTTTCACCAAAAATTTAACTTTCAGAGCACTTGCTCGAGTTTTTCTTTAAACATTGCGAAGGCAGATGAAAATCTAATATCTTGTGAGTAATCGATTAGAGTTTGGTTGATATTACTTGATGGGAAGCGTGCGAAAACGATCATTTTCTACACACTGTTTCGCAAAATTTTTGAATTACGGCGAGGGATGAGGAAGGGAGGTGAGAGAAATGAGCGCCATTGTGGCAGCCATTTGTGGAGTCCTTCCACCTTCACCTTAAAGGAGGAATCCAATATTTAATTCAGGGCAAATTCCTTCCATTTTCTTATTGTCAGAAAACCTTGGGTTCTCTCTAGTCGCTATGGTCGTGTGCATTTTGTTTACTCTTACCGCACACTATTGACGAATTTCATGCCAACTCGTCTTAGGAGTTGGCCGCATCATCTCAGGTAGCAGTGAAACGTTGTGGGTGTAAAGATATTGGTCATTTAAGCAACTTTGCATACTTGAAATGTTCAAAACAGAATTATACCACTTTTTGGAGAAGGCAGAAAAGGTTCTTCATATTTTACAGAAAAAAATACTAAAAAAACTATGATACCTACAAAAATCTGATCAAAGGAAGAATTGTAGGAATTTTAAAATTTCATAAAAAATACCAGTTTTTTTTCAATTTTCAGAAAAAACTATTACTTAAAAAATTTAAATTCATTTATCTCAAAGAAGTATTTACAGGGAAAAACTTTTTCTAACAACAACTTTTTCATGGGGTGGTCTGAAAAATCCCTTTTTAATTTTTTTTTCCCAAAATGACTTTCCTCAAATATTCATAACTTTTGAACAACTAGACCGGTTCTAATGGTTGATATATCAGATTGAAGTCCATTACCACGTCTTTTTAGAAAAAAATACTTCAGTTCGCAGAACATTTAAATTTTGTTTCCTTTATTATTGTATTTGTTATTGTTCCGTTATTATATTGTATTTATTTTTTATGGTTTTCATTGTCTCGGGACCAAATATATTTTTTATATTTTTTTCACATAACATATTCAAAAATCAGACATGTATTCTTTTCTGTTTTTAAGTCATGATTTTTCAAATTTAACATGTTTTTAGTCTTCGTTCAATATTTCTTTGGGGCTATACTGGATCTATGCAACTAGAATCCAATGTATTCGCTAGTGCGGTATATAAAAACTAGCTAAAGTGCTTTAATTTGGTATATCAATTATCTGAACAGTAGTAAGTAATAAATTTTTTGAAAAAGTAATTTTTGGGACATAAAAACGAAAAACACAAAAACACAACACATAACACATTTCTAGAAAAAAAAACATAAAAAAATATAGTACTCTTGGTCCCGAGACCATGAAAACCATAAAAAATTCAATCAATAATAACGAGAACAAAATTTAAATTTTCTGCAACTGAAGTATTTTTTCTAGAAAGAGGTAATTGGCTTGAATTTGATACGTCGATCACTGAATAATCATTAGGTGACGGAGGTCTGCATAAATTTCCGCATATCTCAAGAACTAATTAAACAAACGGAACCAGATTTGGCAAGTGAAGGCTTTAGGGGGCAAGGAACGTTTCTAGATATTTCTAGGATATTCCGAAACTTGAAATTTATTTTTCTTGAAAACATACGTTTATAAAATTCTGGAAAAATTGATATGAATAGCCCATACAATTTCCAACATGTCACCCATACATCGGAAGATGGGCACTTTTACAGGGAAAAAGTGTTTCGAACAACAACTTGATCATGTTTTTCTTTGAAAAATGACTAGAAATGTCCAATTTGTAGCATTTTCATGTATAATTTTTGCAATTCACATGCTCTGCAAACTTTTTTAAATTTAGAAACATGTCAAACGTGTCAAACGCGAGAATTTACACATAAAAATATTACGAGTAAAACTTTTTTTTTTCAGAAGTATCCATACAAAAATGCCTTATATTCCAGAAACTATAAAAGTTAGAAAGATTACGTTTTCGACGAAATTTTATATTTTAATTTATATATTAACAACAAACAAAATTATATATATATATATATATATATATATATATATATATATATATATATATATATATATATATATAAATGGAGTGATGTCTGTCTGTCTGTCTGATTCTTATAGACTCGGAAACTACTGAACCGATCGACATGAAAATTGGTATGTAGGGGTTTTTGGGGCCGGGGAAGGTTTTCGTGATATTTTGAGACCCCTTCCCCCCTCTCTAAGGGGGGGCTGCCATACAAATGAAACACAATTTTTTGCAATTTTTTGAAATTAATCAATCAAACGAAACCAAAGTTGGCATGTGAAAGTTTTAGGGTGCAATAAATGTTTCTATGATGGTTAGACAGTCCTTCCCCCACTCAAAGGGGGGGCTGCCATACAAATGAAACACAAATTTCTGCATTACTCGAGAATTAATCAAGCAAATGAAACCAAATTTGGCATGTGGAGGTTTTAGGATGCAATAAATGTTTCTATGGTGTTAAGATACTCCTTCCCCCTCTCTTAGAGGGGGCTACCGTACAAATGAAACACAAATGTTTGCATTACCCGAGAATTAATCAAGCAAATTAAACCAAATTAGGCATATGGAAACTTTAGGGTGCAATGAATGTTTCTATGGTGGTTAGATACCCCTCCCCCCTCTCTTAGGGGTGGCTGCCATACAAATAAAACACAAATTTCTGCATTACTCGAGAATTAATCAAGTAAATGGGCGGGACGAAGTTTGCCGGGTTAGCTAGTTAGATATAAAACGAACACACTAAATCGCTATCTTGACCTTAAACAAAATTAGGAATGTTATTTTTTCAAAGAAAACATGAAAGAGTTGTTGTTAGAAAAACTTGTTCCCGGTGAAAGTGCCCATCTTTCGATGTATGAACGACTTGTTGGATATTGTAAGGGCTATTCATTTTTTTTTGAGAATTTTAAAAAATACGTTTTTGAGAAAAATGAATTTAAATTTTAAAAATAACTGTTTGCAATATAAGTGTGATCCAATGAAAATAGAATGTAGGTTAAGAAAGTCTTGATTGTTTGCTACTATAGCCTCATTTTGTCTTATTTTGTTACTGAGTCCGGTCTGACTGAACACCGACCATATTATCTTAAGAATATGTTCTGGTCTAAGATCATTAAACGTTAAGAAAATTTTTGTTGAAAAAAAAAGCAGAAAGCGTTGGTTTGGAAACTTTTTAGCGTAAAAATTTCAAAACAAAGCTTTGGGGGGGAATTGATCAATCTATTCATTCATCATTTTTTAGGGTAATATGCACAAAAGTGTATATTCACTGTTTTCTTTGTTAAGGGGGTATTCTAGTGTAGCGACACGAATTTCGGACGTTTTTTCGAGATCCGTATAAGTAAAACAAATAGTATTTTTACAATCCGTTATATCATTATTTTTTAATCTATCTTTTGACATTAAAACAAAAACTGAACGGAGAAAAAATATTCGTAACTAGAAAAGTTCCAAGCTGATGAAATGAAGGGGGTCAAAAAAAAGTTGTGCCATGGCGTACACGATTCCAGCCCTTCTGGTTGTCTGAAACAAAAAAATCGAACAGATTCTGAATCAGTAAAGATGCTGCTATCGCATGAACCTCGGACAAGTCAAAAACATCTTTTTTTTTTTTTTTGACAAAATGGCATCCGGTTGAAAAACAAAACGCGATTTAAAACGTTTTTTTCTTACGTTTCCCGATTTTTAAAAATTAATTAATTGAAAAAATATTATCTTTTGGAGGTCCATGCGATAGAGAGATATCTGCAGATTATATCCATATAAATTCGACATGAATCGGTATAGTAGAACTTGAGATATCGTGTACGTCAGTTTGGAAAAACTAGTTCCTTGAAAAACGCATTTGAAATTCATTGTCATGGCCGTACCAGGCTAGACACCGCATCACGAAAATGGCTCTAACTCGGTAAATAATGGGATTTTCGATAAGTTCTTTCAAGAGTATATTCTTGAATGCCTAAACTACAGAAATATGAAGAAAAAAAATTTGATTTATTTCTAGACTAGAATACTCTCCTTAAATGACAGTAGATAATTTAATGGTTCTAAGACACAAAATTCTGTTTTAATCTACCTAGAGATGTAGTCACCCCTTTCTCATATCTCGATCTAAAGTTGACCTGGTTTAACTTTCTCCGTATTACCATTCATTTTAAACATTGAGTTTTTCGTTCCAATTCACGCATTGAGAGCAGCCGTTCAGCGGCGGAATGGAAAGGTCAAATGCGTCTATCAATATTATTTTCTTTTGTTGATAATATGTTTCTTTATCATGCTCAAAAATGGAAACGAGAATCCTATTCAGAAAAATAATAATTTTTATGTAATTCAATAAGCGGTTTGCCGAGAGTCGTTGAAGAAAAGAACCTGCAGATGATTGTTGAACGTATCCTATAAAAAGTTTTAAATTTAATCACATAATACCTCCTAATATATTTCTTTTGACTAGTACGCTAAAAGTGGACACTATGGAGCAAATTCCGTAGCGTAGCGTAGATATTTAGAACGGAATTGCAGAACAAGTCAGAACAAGTGAAGGTTAATTTCTAGAGAAAGATAACAGAACTCCCTCAAAAACCAGAATATGTGAAATTTTCTACCTCTGCTACATAATGTAAAATAACATAAAGGGTAAAATTCTTCAGTTGAAATCAGATAAAAGTATGGGAATGAATATAAATAGTATATTTTTAACGTAAAGGGTGTGTCACATCAAATTGCATCACGGAAAAAACGCTGTAGAAATTTAATTTTTAGGAATTGTATCTTCAGCTTTCGCTTATAATCAGATAAGAGTGTATAGATCACGTTGGCCATGCTTCACTGTCAATTTTTCGTAAATTTGGAAAAATGTCGTCGAACGAAAAAGAGCATCGTGAATTAATCCTGTGCACTCATTTCGAGAATCCGGAGTTGTCACATCGGGACATCGGTAAGATGCTGGGAATCGTCCAATCCACGGTCAGCAGAGTACTAAAACGATACTTTGAGAACCTAACCATCGACCGGAAGGTGAAGAACGGCAAAAACGGATGCTCCGTCAGTGAAAAAGATCACAAGCGCGTAGTTAAGCAGTTTAGACGTGATCCGAGAAGTTCGGTCCGGGATGTCCCCAATAAGCTGAATTTGTCAAGTTCATTCGTCCAGCGGACCAAGCAGCGGGAGGGCCTGCGTACATACAAGGTTCAGAAGGCTCCTAACCGCGACGAAAGGTAAAACATGGTGGGGAAGACGCGAGCCCGGAAGCTGTACACCGAAATGCTGACGAAGCCGCATTGCCTGGTAATGGACGACGAAACTTACGTCAAAGCGGGCTTTCGTCAGCTGCCGGGTCTGTTGTTCTTCTCCGCAGAGGACAAATTCAGCGTTCCGGAGGAGATTCGCAAGCAGAAACTATCCAAGTTTGCCAAAAAGTACATGGTGTGGCAAGCGATCTGCTCTTGCGGAAAGCGGAGCGCCCCCTTCGTGATGACCGGCACGGTAAACGGGCAGATTTACCTTAAGGAGTGCCTACAGAAGCGCTTACTACCACTATTGAAGCAGCACGAGGACCCGACCATCTTCTGGCCGGATCTCGTTTCATGCCACTATTCAAAGGACGTGTTGGAGTGGTACGAAGCCAACGGGGTCACCTTCGTGCCAAAGGAAATGAACCCGCCCAACGTGCCGGAGCTTCGCCCAATAAAGAGATATTGGGCGATTATGAAGCAGGCCCACCGAAAGAACTCAAAAGTTGTCAAATCGGAGGCGGACTCAAAGAGAAAATGGATTTCTGTTCAAAAAAAACTACAACCTGACGTTGTACAGAACCTTATGGACGGGGTAAAGAGGAAGGTGCGAGCATACGGGCTTGGGCTCGAAGTATGAATAAAAAGAAAATGCCAAAAGTTGTTTAATAGTTTTTATTTTACTGTCTAAAATTTTCAAAAGGATCGGTCTACTGGGCGAATTTCTACAGCGTTTTTTCCGTGATGCAATTTGATGTGACACACCCTTTAATAGGTACAGATATTTTAGAACACCTTAATGCACACATTGATCTTGGAATTTTGTATATACAAAAGGAATTCGAAACATTGACAATTCCTTTTCTTCAATATTGCCCAACAGAAAATGTTTCTAACAGCCTATTCAGAACTTCACATTTATCTTCAAATGAAAAAGACAAACTGCATATAGTGCTTGAAGCCAATAAATCAGTTTTCCACGAAATCAACTCAAAATTAACTTGTTCAACAAAAGTTGAATGTTCTATAAATACAACCGACAATATTCCGGTACACCAGCGAGTTTACCCATATCCGGCTGCCTACACTGAAGAGGTCAACAAACAAATCAATAAACTACTTGCTGATAGTATTATCAGACCTTCACGTTCCGCTTGGACAGCTCCTGTTTGGATAGTTCCAAAGAAAGAAACGGATGTGTCTGGTGAGAAAAAATTCAGGATGGTCATTGATTATAGGAAAATCAATTAAAAGACAATTGCCGACAAGTATCCAATGCCCGAAATTAAATATGTTATAGACCAGTTGAAAGGGCAAAAATATTTTTCTACTCTTGATTTGGCATCTGGCTTTCACCAGATCAGGATGAAAGAAAGCGACATTGATAAAACAGATTTATGGGAAATTCGAATTTACTAGAATGCCGTTTGGGAAAAATTTGAATACAGTTTTGACGCTTTTGAATGAAGCCAATTCGAAAGTTCAACTTGATAAATCCGAGTTTTTGCGGACTGAAACAGAATTTTTGGGTTATATTATTTCATCCGATGGAATAAAACCTAACAGTAAAAAAATTGAAGTTGTTAATAAATATCCCGAACCTAAGCCAATGAATAACTGAACGTGAGAAGCAATGTTTTTATGAAAATGAAAAAAAATACTATCTTCAGATGATATTCTTATCTACCCCGATTATAATAAACCGTTTACTCTGACGACTGATGCCTCAGATTATGCCATAGGAGCAGTATTATCACAAGGTGAGGTCGGAAAATATTTGCCAATACATTTTGCTTTGCAATCTTTATCCAGAACAGAAGAAAAATATTCAGTTCCGGAGAAAGAGATGCTAGCAATATTTTGGGCTCTTCAAACGTTTAGGAATTACTTATATGGTGCTAAATTCAAAATTTTAACTCGCGCGGACTGCAGTAGAATTTATTCGATTCGCTCTCCCTCATAATAAAACAAACCTTTGAAAGAATCGCTCTGAGAATATATAAAGAAAAAGACGGGTGGGTAATGTCGGGGACATAACCGGAGTGACGTAGGACTATACAAAGGGGACAGCTCTTGTTAAATATATATTTCAAATATATTGTTTTATTTTCTTCTCCTACGTCAATATCTACCTATCTACCTGAAAAATGGATTAGTGTACTGTTTACTCTTTATGAACATGTTGGTGGTTCTGAAAAGAACCTTTGGTGTTGTGTTTTTGCGTTTTTTGGTTTCCCTTTCCGACAGTCCCCTCTGGGCTGGTTTTATTGTGGCTCTCCACTGGGCTAGAGGCGAATGAACTTCAAAGTTTAAAGCCTCTTAAAAAGAAAGAAAGAAAGAAAAATACATTCATTACGATTTGTTCGCTCGTTGGATTCACATGCACTCACTCACTTATCACTCGATATCCCCATCTTGTTCGGCTAAACCTTTCTGTTTAGCGATTTGTTGTCACTCGCCACAGCTTTCACAGGTGGAAAATTTCTTCCCATCCAGCTTGTGACATATTTTACAGTAAATTACATTCAATGGCACGTCGCATTACCACCACTCAGTATCGGATTGTAGGTAATTTTAACCTGTAATTGAACATTTGCGATGACAGTGGTACAGTGTCGACTTTCAATGTGGGGTCATAATTTGGATCTCTATGTTTACAAAAATGTCCAACTAAATATGTCACATTACATGTCCGTCCTATTTACTAAATGTCGAACTAATTGTAAATTACTGTACTTTCAATCTGGAAACAATTTAAGAATTGGTGAAAATTGAATTTTCAGGAAAGTCCCCAACTATCAATAAGCTCAGAACAACTGCCAAATTCACATACTCATCAGATCCTGGCAAACAAATTATGAAAAAATCAATTTGTGTTTTATTATTATTTTGGATATTATTTTAGAAAGCATTGAACTGTATTTCGTAAACTTTTTTTTGAAAGGTTTAATGGCCCTGATAAGCGCCGTGTTTTATGGAATGGTTCCAATTCAGAAAACTTAGTACTCGTGGTTTTGACAAAAACCATTTCGAACGCCCTCGATGCCGCCTTGTTCTGGATTTTGTACAAAGAACAAACTTTTTTCTTCTGCTACCAGCTGCCGTTTTGCGATTGCGTTTGCCACTCGCCATTCGCTGCAACTGCCTGTTGTCTTGATGTCCATCGAACCGAATGTATTCTGTTACGAAAGCGGGTTTTCTTATCGTCGCGAGCAGCTTTGCCAGCTAACTCGATCACTTCGGCGGCCGAAACTATATAACGCCGGCTAGGTGGACTGGTGCACTGGTACTAACGGCTCGGCGCTAGCTACCCTTGCGGGGAACTCCAGATCAACACGGTTCGAGTGGGATTTTGCCTTTCCCTTCACTTTTCCTCCTTCACCATGTCCAGACGTGGCTGCTTGGGTTGGTTTGTTGATGTGTTGTGATGCGAACCGATATTGTGTACGGTTTGGATGAGAATGATCGTTACGGAAGGTAGGAAGGTATTGTATTATAGAGACTTTAAACTTTTGCAGTTCATTCGTCTCTAGCCTTGAGAAAGGCCCTTTGAAAACTCTACTCTATTCTACTCCAGCGCTACCACCTCCGCCCTCTTGCCTTGAGAAAGGCACTCGATCCCTCGCCGTCCAGCCCGTCCAGCAACAATGTTGTCCAGTCGGTGTCCACACAAAGAATGGATCGTTACGGCAGCGGAGCGAGGATTTTTAAGCTGACTGGCTGGCTCGAGAATTACGTAGTGTGAGACTGCGACCAATGTTTCGTTCCTTTTTTTTTTCTTTTTCCTTTCCAATCGTGCTTCATTCTATTTCGCTGCTGCTCTGGTTGTCCGTTTTGGTCGGTTCGATTTGAGGAGCACAAAATGGACCAATCAAAAATGGGCACATAGTGCATTTGGACAATGCTTGATATTTCACAATTATTCAATTATTTATCTCAAGAAAAATGAAATGTTATTCGTTATGATAGATGCATAGATATATTTCCTATCAATTGATGCAAAAACCTTTGCGATCTATTGAGAAATGCTCGAGTTATAAGCGTTCCAAATCTTACATTTTTTCCTACTTGTTCAGTGCCTAGATTTCCATTTCACCCTCTATATCTTCCGGTTAGACGTAGTCCTACGTCAAAAATGAAATAATGTTCGAAATTGATTGATACAGCATCAGATTCACTTGTTAACATGATTCATGTGGCAGTTTTTATCGCTATATTTTATTTATTGCTTCCCAAATTCTACGATATACATTGGGAAACTCTGCTCTCGTTTCCTGTCGTTCGGTGTACTGATTCCTTGATACAGCAACCCGTATCTATCTATCTTGCCACAAATATTTTATTCAACAAACACCGGATAGTGTAACAATAAATTCCTGCATCGATGTGTCGGAAACAGTAGTTGTTTTACTGTTGATTTAATGCTGAACAGAGCCATTTGATATACGAGGATGGGTTTTATACCTGACTTGTTTCGATTAAGCAGCACAATAAATTCCGCTTATTTTAACAGCAGATCTACCTCACCCATTTGAATGCAGGTATTGAAGCTCTACAGAAACAAACTTCCATTTCCCACAACAGTATAATGCTTTCATCGAAGGCTTTTTTTTTCCTGTCAATACAAAAATGCCAAAGGGGCATATGTTTACCATCCGGAATATCATTCGCACCGTAAATATTTAGAGCAGTTCCAATGCGCGACCGACTTTGTGGCCATGTTTATACAACTAATTAACAATCTTATTGCTTGTTTACAAACAAAGTGCACAAAGTCGCTTTGGATATATTATCTCGCACTCATTATCATGTTTGCCGCTATCGAAAACGGGATTGCAGAACTTAGTTTAATTTATGGTGTATTCGATGTTATGGTTTAAAAAATCGCCATAAATTTTCTGAGTGTCATTTTGGGTATACAGAGTTAATGGAATGAGTGGAAGATGCAATCAGCACTTTTTCACTTGATAAAACCAAACACATCTAAAAAAAGAAACCATTGGGAGTTGTCTCCCCATGGGTCCACCAATTCGTTCCACAAGACAGGTACCATCCGATTATGAATATAATTTACGCATTTTATGAAGGTACATATCTAACGCGCAAGGGAAAACATATTTTATGTATGTCACATCGCCTACAACGTCTTATCTGGGACGTGAAATCGAAGAAGCTCGTATTTCTCGTGTATCGCTGGTGCTGCTGCTGAAGAACTTCACTCTCTTCCGTTCCCCTGCCCGATGAGATTCCAAAAAAAAAAGTATCAATTTGAATATGTTTTTTGTCGTGCTCTTGTACTGTCGTGTGTTCGTTTATCTTGTCGTGTCCTTTTGTGGTTGTGACATCCATAAACAAATTTGTTTCGTGGGTTCACACGTGACACACGTGCTTTTACACGCTATTTCCTGTACGCATTGATATGTTGATATGTTACAAAACGCCGTCGAAACAAATCAAGCGAATGGGTTACACGCAATGAATAAGTTTTACTAATCAAACATATGTATCAATCGTACAGGCCTCAGATGAAATGAATCAAATCAGTGCTTCGTTCAATTTGAGTGAACAAAACCAGTCATGGAGGTAGCATCCATCCGTTCAAGTTCGAACACCACTGACAACGCCTGTCCCCCATGGTTCTTCCTCATCGGGTGTAATAGCAAAACAAACATTTTATTAGTTCTCCGTAGGTCTCCACACATGGCCATTTCAGGCGATGAAACGGATGGCCTGAGACCGGAGAGCGAGTTTTTATTTATATTTCGTTATAACCAAACGTAATGGATGGTTATCATTTCAGGAGCCACGTCGAGTTTCGGTCGTTCTTCAGCAGTGAGTAGGCTTCTCCGATTACGGTTGACCGCCCCTCGGTATCACTCGGATGCGATCGATGTTTAGTTTTTGTGTTTTTTTTGTTGTTGCTTTTATTTGTTTTCGGTTTTGTTTTATGGGCTATCATTAATTGTCGAACCGTTCGAACCGGAGAGTGGCTTGGGTTATTAAATGCTACAAATTTAAACTTGTTTTGACTGCTTTTGGGACAATCAGCAATCTGTTTCCAGCTTTGTGTTTGACACGCAGAAGCTATCGTATGAATATGTGATGGCTGGGGCGTATCTGCTATAGGTTAGAGTTTCAACAAGTTATCGAATTAATTATGAAATATAATTAATGTATCATGTTAATTTTGATAATGGTTAAGCTTGAACATTTGTGTTTTTTTAATATAACGATAGAATTACAATATATACAGAAAGCTTTTGATTTATGGTAATCATAACATATATTAAAGTGAAAAAAAGAAAGGGTTGAGCGTTACAACATTATAATCCAGTGTCTTAACGATCAATATTATTTTAAAGGCCTGAAGAAAACTCATTCTAAACACAATTGAATGGGAATTATTGCAATTCATTATGCATTATTGCAATGTATTACTCAAACTTACAATATTATTCTAAATAGTAAGTAGCTGCAGCAGGTAGCAAATATAATTGAACGTATTCATATTCTCTAAATGGAATGAAACGAGAATGGAAATGAAACTCGAGCGCCCGACATGATAATGTGTGGCGCTAACCACTCGACCGCGGGAGCACTTCTTTTCGATCCAAGAACCATATTTTTTACAAGTTTATGCAACTTCATAAATTTCCTTGATGATATTCACACTAATCTCTTAGTAAACTCACCTAAGTCGGATAGGTTACGTAACATGGTATTTACTCATTCGGTACAATGCTTGGGCAGCGAGCCAACTCTTTTCCATAGGAACGGTGAATCTCTGTTGCACCTGATTTTGACCAACGATGATTCTAAAGTTTTGAGATTCAACCAGATAGAAGTTCCCGTATTGTCCAACCACGATCTTGTGTTTGCATCGCTTGATTTCAATCTTTATATATCTCCAAGGAACATTCAGTTTCGTGACTATAATGCCATACAGGTTGACTCATTGATAAATGTTTTTCACTCAGCAGAACGGAGTTATTTTTACAATACAAATGACTCCAACCAAAAATTTGAGTTTTTCAATAATTTGTTAACGGATTTACACGATATATTCGTTCCTATTCGTACAATCCATTCTTATAAAAAGGTCAATCATTGGTTCAATTCTACCATAAGTAAAGAAATTGTTAATCGCAATTTGTTATACAGGGTCTTCCAGATTAAACGCTCACGCAAAAAAAAATTGAATAGCTTCTTATAAAAAAATTTCCGCTCCGCCGATGGTAACACTTCGGGAAAAGGTCAATCATTGGTTCAATTCTACCATAAGTAGAGAAATTGTTAATCGCAATTTGTTATACAGGGTCTTCCAGATTAAACGCTCACGCAAAAAAAAAATTGAATAGCTTCTTATAAAAAAATTTCCGCTCCGTCGATGGTAACACTTCGGCTATTCGTTCAGTCTGATCTGATGGTTTTTAGTGTCAAGGTATACAATTTACAAGAACGTGTATTTTTAGAGAAATCGTATTACTTGAGCAACCGAAGCCTTAATGAAACTTCGTCCTCTTAGGATAAGAATTTTAATATTTCTCGTCGTCGCTTACTTCCTCTGGGGGTACGTGAAGGACCGTTGCTATGTTAATAAGCCTCAAAATTTGAAGGAACTTAAAGAAGAAATAACTCGGATTTTCAACAGCATCGAAGTCGTAATGTTAGAGTTGTACAGGAAGAATTTTGACGTAGGACTACGTCTTTCATTTCTGTACCGGGGTGTAAGTTCAAAGTTTCAAAAATGAGAGAGTGACGCTGGAGTGCAAGGTTTTGCACGTTAATACCTCTTTACCGGCAGAATGAAGCGGTATAATAATCTCTTCATCCGAAAGAGAAAATGTCAACGAGTTATATGATTGTCACTTATTGGTCCAAAGAATCTTTTCAATAGCTTAAAACTTGCTTTGAAAGCAAGCTATTGAAATCATCATTGCTAATTGATGATGATTGGTGTTCACAATGTGTTCCCGAACACGGACGCAAAATCTTGGCACGTGGAGAAACCGTCATAGTGAATACGTGCAAGTTGTAACTTCTTTTGCTCTCTTGCATTGGGAAACAGAAGTTCTGCTTTCGCATAGAACAGTCATGAAAAATTGTGTGCGTGTGAATGCGTCGAAACGAACGAATATTCGCATTTGCACATTCGACTTGGTGTTCCCGTGATGCAATCCAATTGACGAATTTACGCAAAGCTGGATCAGCTCATGCGACACCTACATTAGAGTTCAGAACCACAAAAGTGAGGATGTTTGTTTATTCTACGCACTGAAAAGCAAGATTCGGTCGTGATTATTCATTTTGTTTCTATTTAGATTTATGTCAACCATTAAATGTCTTCAGTATATGATAAGAAAGTTAGGGCTTTGTATATTTACGATGATTTCAACAAGCGATTGGACCAAAGTCATTGATAATCTTCGAAAATTTTGAGTTTGATAATGCATGCAGGTAATAAATACTGTGGATAATGGTGATGAAATCAATATCATATTAAGTTGGATTATATCATTGATAATGTAAGGCCGATACAAGAAGCATTTGCAGTATGTTCAGCGCAACACATGCTACTCATCGTTTATCTAGTTGAAAAAAATTAAAGTTACTACACTTATACCAAGCCATTCTTTAAAATACACATACCACATTGTAAAATGGCGATTTTCTAACCTTTTTAGCGTAGAAAGAATACGTGAAACCGGGATATTTGAAGATAAATTCTGATTTAAAAAAAAAAATTGAACGACAAAAAAAAACAAAACATCATTTTACTCGCTGCGCCATTTGGTTGAAAATCTAACGTAAATTCATCAATAGCATCAGTTTCTGTTCTGCATTCGCATGGACCAATCATGAAAAATTGCCACATCACAACAAAAAAGAAATGAATTTTATGCAAGGTTATATAGACTTTATTTCGTTTTCACAGTGAAGTGGCGCCCTCAGTTTCTTTTCTGCGCATGGAGTGATCATGAAAAATCTCGTGTTATTCTCACGAAAACAAAAATGAATCATGTATCAAACATCTTCTGTTGCTTTTACACGGCCACTCAAATTCCATCGGTTCTTTTCGGGACCACCAACAAGTTCGAAAGAGTTGATAGTTGAGATCACAGATATAACCCACTTCTTGTTTTTTTCACCGTTTGAAACGCGATATCAAAAAAGGGTCAGCTGCATCCCAATAGGAAGTATCCCGTGTCGGGCACAGGTACAGAGCATTGGAGACAGCAACATCACAATTACGAAAACACTTGTAATACTAACCTCGAGCCAACCGCGAGTAATCGGTTACATATTACTAACATAGTTATAAGGCAACCATTGTCGAAATATTGAACTCCCGGCCCCGTCAGGTTGACGCCATATGAGCCTTAATAAAAATATATATTTTGGATAAAAAAAAATCAAAAAAGGGGTGGCAAATCAAAACCTCATAAAATAAGCTTTATTTTCGTTTTTTTGAAAATAAAAATCGATTCACTTTTGTAGAAATTATTTTGTGCTTTTAGTTGCATGCCAAAACGTGATGCTGTTAGATATCATGTCAAGCAAAAACTTAGAAAAACTAAGAGCAGGGGTTTTAAATGGTGCTCCGCGGGAAATTTGTGCTCCGCTTGAAACCCACCTTGAAAAAAACATTCTTCAAATTAATTTCACTGAGCATTTAGTGAATTATCTTGTTTATTTCGAGTCAGATGTCGTGTAACTGCGACACGCTTAACTGCGACACGTTACCAATTGGGTGACGTCAATTAAATAGGACTCGTTTTATTGATTTAAAGACGTAAGTGTTCCGTCAAATATTTTTGCTATAAAAAGTGCTCTGCCATAAAAAATCTGAAAACCCCTGACTTAGAGCATTTGATGGGAGGAGGGGAATGATTTTAGAAGTGGATAATTGAGACGCAGATATGCTTTTTTCGCATTGAAATGCATATAAACCATCGAAAAAAACTAAATGGACGATAACTTCGTCAAATGTGCTTCTTTTCAAATACCGCACAAAAAAACCGCACAAAAAAATAGCACACAAAAAAAAATTCGCACAAAAAAAACTGTACAAAAACAGGTTTTACTGTGCCTATGAAGAGAAAAAAAACCAATTGAGCTCAAAATATTCGATGATATACCTAGTTCTTTTAGATTTTTCTGAAGCATGAAGCTGAAGCATCTCATGAAATACTGTGGCACAAATTTTTTTTTTAATTTTTCAAATTTTTAAATCATGCAGTTAACTTTATTAAATTGTATTGAACCTTAAACCTTATTAGATCGCAGGTGGTTTGAAATAGTTTTTTTTAAGTTTGTTCGTCATTTATCTCAATAACATCAGGAGTTCCTCGGGGTCCAATATTAGGACCTATTTTATTCTCCTTTTACATAAATGACCTCCTTTGTGTAATTCAGAATGGTGAAATTCGTCTCTTCGCCGATCATGCACAAATACATAACAATTGTTTAGGAAAATATGCAATTGAAATATTTCAGGAATGCGAAAATAAATGAATGGGCATGCGAAAATAAATTAGCACTAAATGCTTAAAAACAAATGCAATTTTTATTTGTGGTTCTTTAAGGGGGTAGTCTAGTGTAGAGCAATTCCAAATGAAATCGATAAATGACAAAACATGAGTATTTTTGATTCGAATGAAAGTTTGTATTCCGTTTGGGTTGGAGGAAATATGAGTTTTTCACAGCATTTGGGATTTTTTTGACTAAAGTGTTAATTTTGCAAAAGGCGTATCGATTTTAGTAAGAGAAATCAATGATAATTTATATCTCAAAAACTATGAGTTCTACCGAAATACTGTCTTAGAAAAAGATATAGAGTATTGATGTCCAAATGTGAAAAAAAATACATTGAGAAAAAAAATAGTACTCATTTCTTTATTTACAAAAAAAACTTTAATTTGCAATATCTAAAATACCTATTTCTTATTTTTTTGAATTTGTCATATAAAATAGAAGTCATGTAGAAAATTTAAAGAATGGGTACAAGATGGTAAAACTATTTTTGACGAACTTTGTGGAACATCAAATTTTTATGAGTTTTCGAAACATGGAATTTTTGTTTGTTAACAATCATTTTTAGCCACAAATTATGAATTCTGATGTGATTTAAAACAAAAAAAGCTTTTTAAAAGCTAAAATCGATACGCCCTTTTGGAGAGTTACACTTGAGTCAAAAAGTTCCCAATTGTTGTGGAAAACTCATATTTCCTCCAACCCAAACAGAATACAGGGAAACTTCGATATAACGTACCCTCGTTATAACGTACCCTCGATATAACGTCACTCGATATAACATTTTACCTCGATAAAACGTACACATTTCCAAAGTGTAAAGGAAATTTTATTTTCAATATTTTTTTGACGTAGGACTACGTCTTTCATTTCTATACCGGGGTGTAAAACCAAAGTTTCGAGAACGAAAGCGTTACGCTGGAGACCGAGATTTTGAGCGTTAATAGCTCTTAAACAACTGAACGAAATGGTATGATAAACACTTCATTTGAAAGATAAAATGTCTACGCGTCATATACTTGTTATTTTTTCATCCAAAAACTTGTTTCAATAGTCTTAAAATTGCTTTCAAAACAGGCTATTGAAATCACCAATCGGTATATAAGCGAGCGCCGCTCGTAAACCCACTCAGTTATGATTGAACAGCGATTGGAGCATGTTGTCGCTGTTGTTGTGAAGCTAATTTCATTTATCATGAAAACGCTGATGAACGGTGTCACCAAGAGCCTGTTTGTGCACCTAAGGCCAAAAGGGAATCCATCAGGAGGAGAGTGATGCCACGGTTCCGCTTGAAACATCGGAGCAGCCGCCACACACACACACACATACACATACACGCGCGGAATTCTCGTTGCTATCATCGTTGCTGAAAAATAATCTGCCAGTTCCCCTGGGAATTGAAAAATACATTCATGCGAAAGAGTTTATTTTAATGTTTTCTATCCATATAACACTGCAACCAAATACATTTGGTTTTGTTATTTCTCAATCAATCGCAATTAACAGGAAAGCTGCATAACATGAAAAACGGAAAATGTTTCACATCGCGAAAATCAAGTCATTTTCGAGCGATTATTTGCTTTCTACTCATATAATGCTGCGACCAAATACATTTCGTTTTGGATTTTTTCAATCAAGTGCGATCAACGTAAGACCACGTCTTTCGGCAATTTATTAGAGGTGCAATGAATCTTTAGGAATTCCCGCTCTACGCGCACTGGCAAACAATGTTTACTCAACAATTTCTCAAACGAGAAATGGGTGTTGTGAGAAAGGATTAGCGAACGCGAAAACGACAAACGGGAGAAAGATACGTTTGGAGGTTGAAGGAAATTGGCAGAAAACTTCTTCATTCTATCATTCAAATAATGTGATTCATACCACATCGTTTTGCCAGAAAGAGATTATTAATGTTCAAAGGAGGAATCGAGTCCTCCGAGGAAATTACCCAGCGCAAATTAGAGTCGACTATCGATTGCGGCATTCGTACACAAATAATGTTATAATGCAGTTCCACCAAAGTGATTTCTTCGGATATATTCACTACATCATGTCATGTATTTCATATTCTCCATTATGAAATCCATATCCATGGCACCTATCGGTAACGAATTATTATCGAAACCACGATTTTCGCTAAATGCTCCTTTCAGTTAGACCTGTAAAAAACTTTTCTGAACTCTAATCCATCAAATTTGGAGCCCTGAAAAGGGCCGTTGATTATATGCTAAGCTAATATAGCACGCTCTCCTCGGATACGATGGGCCAGCTGGATGTCCTTGGGCATGATGTGACGCGTTTTGCATGGATAGCACACAAATTGGTATCTTCGAATAAGCCTCCTGCAGCGTCATAGCCGCGGAACTTTGGAAGCGCAAGTCGGTTTTGAAGTCCTGAGCAATTCCACGATCCAAATGCTGCAAAGGTAGCTGCGGATCAGCAATTCGGTTGACTTCTGATGGCGATGAATTTCACGCAAAGTTCCCGGTCGATAGCGATGTGGCTTCTCCACCTATCCTGCTACTGGTGCACTTGTCCGAGCTGACTTCGTGTGCCTTACCACCGAATGACTAACGAGCTGTCTGCGAAAGACTAACGAGCTCGAGTCCTCACGGTGCGAGAGTAGAGTAAGAAATGAACGAAAGCAAAGGAAGCGTCATTTTATAAACCATAAAAGTATAGAATCTAAATCCCACCCTTATTATATTCGTGAGTATACAGTAAGCTTATATAATAAAGAGGGTGGGGTTTACATTCGATTCTTTTATGTTTTATAAAATGACACTTCCCTTGCTTTCGTTCATTTCTTACTCTACTCTCGCACCATGAGGACTCGTTTCATCGAGACTAAGCAGACAGCTCGTTAGTCCTTCGGTGGTAAGGCACCACGAAAGCAGCTCGGATAAGCGCACCAGCCGCAGGAAGCGTGAAGAAGCCACATCGCTATCGACCGGGAACTTCGCATGAAATTCGTCGCTATCAGAAGTCGACCGAATTGTTGATCCGCAAGCTACCTTTGCAGCATTTGGTTCGTGGAATTGCTCAGGACTTCAAAACCGACTTGCGCTTCCAAAGTTCCGCGGCTATGACGCTGCAGGAGGCTTATTCGAAGATACCAATTTGTGTGCTATTCATGCAAAACGCGTCACATCATGCCCAAGGACATCCAGCTGGCCCATCGTATCCGAGGAGAGCGTGCTATATTAGCTTAGCATATAATCAACATCCCTTTTCAGGGCTCCAAATTTGATGGATTAGAGTTCAGAAAAGTTTTTTACAGGCCGAACTGAAAGGAGCATTTAGCGAAAATCGTGGTGTCGATGATAATTCGATACCGATAGGTGCCATGGATATGGATTTCATAATGAAGAATATGAAATACATGACATGATGTAGTGAATATATCCCCATATTGAAGAAATCACTTTGATGAAACTGTTTACCGTTTGTCGTTTTTAAGTGTTGGGAAAGGGCATTATTTTTGCTGAGTAAATTCCAAGAAAAAATCCATTCCTTCTTTAAGCGTGATTCATTCTGCTTCGGATCAACGGAACAGTGATAATCATTTCATACAAAAGATAAAATGTCCAAGAGTTATATGATTGCTATTTATTGAGTCGGAAAATTGTTTCAATAGCTTAATGATAGCTTCGAAAACAGGTTATAAAATGACGCTTCCTTTGCTTTCGTTCATTTCTTACTCTATTCTCGCACCGTGACGACTCGTTTGTTTGGGACCAAGCAGATAGCAGGTTAGTCTTTCAGTGGTAAGGCACACGAAAGCAGCTCGGATAAGCGCACCAGCCGCAGGATAGGTGAAGAAGCTACATCGCTATCGACCGGGAACTTTGCGTGAAATTCATCGCTATCGGAAGTCGACCGAATTGCTGATCCGCAAGCTACCTTTGCAGCATTTGGATCGTGGAATTGCTCAGGACTTCAAAACCGACTTGCGCTTCCAAAGTTTCGCGGTTATGACGCTGCAGGAGGCTTATTCGAAGATACAAATTTGTGTGCTATCCACGTAAAACGCGTCACATCATGCCCAAGGACATTCAGCTGGCCCGTCGAATCCAAGGAGAGGGTGCTATTAGCTTAGCATATAATCAACGGCCCTTTTCAGGGCTCCAAATTTGATGGATTAGAGTTCAGAAAAGTTTTTTGCAGGCCAAACTGAAACGAGAATTTTCATTTGGATGCCATACAGCATCGAGAAAATTCCGGAAGGATCTAATCGTTGCTGAAAAATAATCTGCCAGTTCCGTGGGAATTGAAGAATACATCCATGCGAAAGAGTTTATTTTAATGTTTTCTAATTATATGGCGAACACAGCGACCAAATACATTTGATTTCGTAATTTTTCAATCAAGTGTAATTAGCTGGAAAGCTTCTGAAGATTATTCTTTCCCATCAGTAGGATATTTTCGTATCCAATAATGGATGCATAACATGAAAAACGGAAAATGTTTCGTATCGCCAAATTTTCAATCGATTATTGCTCAGTCGCCGAAATTTTCATACTCAGAGAGTTCATTCTCCTCTAGTTTGCCTTCCAAATTGCCATCGTAAACCACACCTTCTCTCGATTCAATCACGCACGAAAAGCATACTGAAATGGTATTCTGGTGGTGAAACCCATTCATTTTTCGTGAGGCGTCGTGGGTTAGATGTTGCGTTACTTTCTGTTTATTAGAGATAGGAAATTGCGTTACGAAAGGGGGGGGGAGGTTCAAAATCCGGAGTTTTGCGTTACGTAATTTGTGCACGACGCCTGAGGACATCGACAAGACAACATCGTTACTGAACGAGCTGAACGGCGAGGGATCGAGGTATTCATTACCTGGCTTGACCTGACCTGAACTGCAATCAGTTTGTTTTAACTGTGAGGGAGCGCAGAAAAGCCGATCGATCAGAAGGAGAAGAGAAGGTGACCAAGAGAGTATCAGCATCGAAATACGGTTCCTCGGGAATACATAGAAGCAGCCGCCACACACACACACATACACGCGCGCAACTCTTTTCGTTTGCTGGTTATCGAGAGGAAACCTGGAAAGAAATGATCGTTGCTGAAAAATAATCTGCCAGTTCCCCTTGGAATTGAAAATTACATTCAAGCGAGTTTATTTTAATGTTTTCTATCCATATAATACTGCGACCACATACATTTGGTTTTGTGATTTGTCAATCAAGTGCAGTTAACAGGAAAGCTTCTGAAGATTATTCTTCAGAACAAGGTTTTTTGTATCCAATATTGGATGCATAAAACCTTGAGTCTTCAAAGTAACACTCTCGTTTTTGAAGTCACCCAAATATTTATTTATTCATTCATTCAGGATGGATTTAGATTCAACTTCAAACAAATGATCTCTAAATCAACGATAGTCCTACGTCACCCTTGCGGTTATACCATAGATATAACCCACTTCCTGTTTTTCTGATAGAACAATTAATTACCTATATTGTGATGCTAAAACAAGTTTTGTACTTTCAATAAATCCCGAAATACAGCTGGTTTTGTGATTCCGGATTCTGATACAATGTTTATTTATTTGATTCTAAATGAATCAAGCTTTAATCAACAGTACGAAGGAAAACATCATGAGGAAGGCTGGCTTCGTGTTTTGATTGAAGTTATTCATTAACTTTACTAAAACAGCAACACAATAATGTATTATAGACTACGTTTGTGAGTACTTTATTATGGTTCGATATAACGTACAATTCGATACAACATACAATTTTGAAAGTGAAATGTACGTTATATCGAAGTTTACCTGTACAAGATTTCATTCAATTCAAACATGCTCAAGTTTTGTCATTTGTCGATTTCATTTGGAATTGCTCAAATATAACCTACCCTTAGTTTTTTTTTCAAGCAAATTTGTTATATTTCCATTTAAAATGGTGAAGCTACGAGGGCGGTCCGATAGGTACTTAGCCTCATCGCCCGATGGTGTCAGTATCGCAAGAGAGATTACTTATCGTGTAGTGCATTCGCGTAAACGACTACTGTCAAAATTTCAGCCGAATTGGACTCGTAGTTTTGTTTAGACCGTGTGTGGAAGCGGGTGTGTCCGCAGATTTTTGAAAAATGGGAAAATGGAAATTCCGCCGTCGCCACGGCCAAATTGCTCGAATTGCACTACGAACTGCTGCCCCATCCACCGTATTCTCTAGATTTGGCCGCGTGTGACTTTTCTTTGTTTCCAAACATGGAAACGTCACTCGCCGGGCATAAATTTGATTTGAATGAGGAGCCACGGAGGCCTACTACGGTAGACCTCGAGGAAATGTATTTTTTAGATGGATTAAAGAAGTCAAGTATGGTCAAGTATTCAAATTCAAGCAATAATGGAAACTATAACTTTTCGAATTATGAAGTTGAGCTAATTAAAATAAATCATTATTAATTCTATTCACGTTAAAATGTGAGAAACAGGTGTTGTGAAAAAATGCGATGCAAAAATACGATTCCTACACAGCAAATGGTTCACAAGCCTATTTGTATGTTAGATTGTCAAAGGGATTTCTACCGCTGATCACAGATGACCACAAAAATACTCGGTTTCGGACCTCGAGACTTAAACTTGATTCGAGTTCATTAAACTTTTATTAATTTCTTAAACAGGTTTTGCCTATCGTAGCATCACCCGAAAACTGATACATTAGGTTGAAACGATGCATGAGAGTGTGTCAGTACACAAAAAGAATAATTAGTGTTGTCCACTAGGGATGTTCAATTCACTTTTTTCCGACATGTATTATATAAATAAATTAAATAAAAATAAACGGAATGAACTTTTTTATTCCAGTGTTAAGCGTTTCTAATTCCAGAAACAAATTGTAAATATGATGTTCTAACCAGGATATAATTCAAAGTTTTGGCACACAAAAAAAACGAATTTATCAAAAAGCTATCAGACAAATCAATAATGCAATACATCTGTCTCACCATAAAAAAAAACATTGAATTCCTCATCATCGAAGGTATCCTTTTTCAGGACGATTTCTGACCACATATGATATTCGAATCGCTTTCTTTCATTCAATTATGAAAATATCATCCGAACTCTATCGCCGCAATCTAACATATGGAACATACCCGTAGACAAAAAGAAACTCTCACGTTTCTAGCGATTGGTAATACAATACAACACATCCCTGTTCGATTCAATTTTTAGGCTGTTGTTATCACGTCGGCGATGCGTACACGAATTTCCCTTCAGATGCCGAGGGGCTTCACCACTGCCGAGGCGATCAAGTCCTTCACGTGCGCTCCTCAAAGCTTCTATTTCACCGAATTTAGGACAATTTGAAATGAAATTCAATCTGAAAGGTGGCAAAATAGGAAGCTTAACTTCGACGTAAGAAGTTTATAGGCTTAGTTCAGAACGGCGGTGGAGTTCTTCCCAGGCTCGCTCAATTCTTGTACTTTTGGGAAGGTTTCAAATTTCCGAAGAAGAAAGCGAGGGACGTGAAATAAGTAATTCAGGATTATGTGTGGGTTACACACGCAGCATAATCGAACAACAATTGCGGTCGCATTTCAACAATGCTTTTTCCTGAGGAGGAAGAAGAACAAGAAAGAAGACGCAGGAAATGCGATTACAGCGTTTTACGAGGCAAAGCTTCGAATGAAACAGGTAAGCTACGCAGACATGCGGCGCCAAAATCGGCCGCCGTCATCAGCGCAAATCACTGTCGGTGAATTTCAAAGAGCCGACAGCAGCTTTCATATAACTATTCATAGCCACTAATTGGTTTATAATAATAACAACGATCTCGTTACTCATTTTCACCATATTTGGGGCCGGATATGTATGATTATATGCCGCTTCCTTTCATTGATCGGAAGGTGTTTGCCGAAGTGTTGCAATCGAAACACATAAATTTGCAGATTATTACATTGACAATGTTGGAATCTCATTACATCTCATCCGCGAAAGGAAAGAGGTAGATTTCAAGTTTAACTTAATTACAATGTGTTATGGAAGGCAGTGAATTAATATAATTAATGGTCGTAGTGATACCTTGACGATCACTATCATGCCAAGCTTCCGTGGCCGATCGCATAACTTACAGTGATTCCAGCTAGCCAGTTAAGTTAATTGATTATTGCTTCGAGCTGTCGCGCAGTGGCCGCACAACATCGTCAAAGAAACTCTCTCAAATATTTCTGTTGCTACCGAGTCCACCAATCGCTGCACGTCATGTTGTGGATGCATAAATTAATAATCGTTATGAAATATTGACACATAAAATTCGCCCATTCCAGTGACCCAAGCCACCATGAGAAAGTTCATGTCGTGAGCGGAAAGCAAATGACAAAAAATTAATTTTGAGATAATCTCGAGCCTAGTCGCTTGACTAGTCGGGGTTTTGTGTTTCATTGATGATAGAGATAATTTTTCAAACACCGGTTGAGATAAATTTATTAAATTAGTTTTATCCACCGAAACAAGACAACCAGCGCAGCTTCCTGCGATGGCTGTCGTTTGTCTTCTGGGATGGGCGGAGAGACAAGACCGAGGCAGCGATTCCGGGAACACAAATCTCAGATCGTTCATCGCAGCGAAAGCGTCGAGTCATCAATAATTGCTGTTAATAAAATGTGAGAGATGTCTTTTCGAGTAGCTTAGCCATCGAATGGTTAAGATTTTCTCTAGAGCGTGGCTCCGATAAGGACCCTCCTCGTGAGAGACACTCGAACGCAACGGCAACAAAATCAAGCCTCGTGATTATATCGCCAAGTGTTGGCCACACGCACGCGTTGGATAGGCGGTGTTAGATTTCTCGTTTGTCCGAAAACAGAAAACTGCGTAGATGCCCATGTTTTATGTGCAGGTGTGCTTTAGTTGGGTTACAAATCGTCTCGCGGTGTTTTACATGAACATAAATTAGTGTCGTGTTCGTTCGTAGATGTCGATGGGTGATTAGACAACTTGCTTCTCAGGTTTACATCTGTGAAGTGAAGAGTTTGAAACACTCAACTGATTTTAGTTTGTTTCTTAATCCATTTGTCTCTAATGTTAACCATCCAATTTGTTACACGCATACACATATACATATTACACACATACAATTGTTACACAAATATAGACGACTAACATACAGTTGTTTCAATTTTCCATGAATAAAAACAAAATTGAAATATACATTAGCTACACGCTACACGAATTAGAGAACGCCTGGCCATCGACAGAAAACCCGGAAGTGGCAGGAAAAAGAAGGCAACTGATTCTAACATACATTTTAGAGGCGAATGAACTGCAAAGTTTAAAGCCTCTTAAAAACAAAGAATAAGAAGAATATACATTCGAAACAGGTGATTCTTTTCAACTGAAACTAGAAGTTACCATCGAGAGCCGTGACGAAGAAATCAGAAGTTTTGTAATCGAAAAAGTTGATGGGTCTGGGCCTAGAGGCACGGACGGAATCTTGACATAGGACTGTGATTGTGTGTAGTAATTGCATTTGAATTGAGTTTTTTCATTGTTCAAAATCTGTAATCTCTTTTGATACATCTAATGGAAGCCCTGAAAAAACTTGAATCCTTTAAACGGGTTAGATGAGACAATGTGGTAGAATACGGAACCATATTATGTTTATAAATGAACATAAAAATACCCTCAAGACCATTACTACTCTTTTCTTCTGTTTATTCAATTATGCAGAAGACAAAGAGTCATCATGTATAATTTTTGAAAACATGTCTAAATTAAGATCTACATAAATAAAAGCCTAAGTCAAATAAATCTATGGCTACAGAAATATATTAAATCTAAAAATAGCATTTTGTCCTCCGTTGCCACGTTGTGCGGAACATTTTTTGTAGGGGGTTGTAACAAGCTATGTGATGTATAGTGAGTATTCTATGGCCATGAGTGCTCTCTTGGGAAGTTCATGTAGCTGCTGAATTGATCTCATTGGGTGTTAAGTTCTGCTTATGTATAGGAAAGGGAAATGAGAAGGGACCTGAATTGAGCACGAATTGATTGGACAACATACAATACAATAACCGATAAATGTCTGTTATCGGTAAATGGAGAATAATTCATTGTACGCATCAACTCACACTGTGAGCTAACGCCCAAATTTAGGCAAAGAGATTGCTCTTTACTTCGGGGAGGAAAGCGAGCGTAATCGAATGTAATGTATTGCGTAATGCGAGTGTAATCGAATGAAATTATACTCATATTAATTGTTCACTTTGTTATTATATTCACTGTTCATGTTTTAAGCAAAAAAATGCTGGATGAATTCTAATGGTATATAACACAACATATGTCGCAAAAACGATATTGAGTAATATGCGTTCAAAAACTCTTAATGAACGTTACATTTTTCGTAGAGTAACCCCCCTATATAGAAATCAAAGATGTAGTCCTATGTCAAAAGCAAAAAAAAGGCTGGTTTGAGAAGTTTCAAGGAAAATTTTCACAGGATAGTAGCGCGAAGCAAAAGCTAGAAGCAAAGAAACGCTACAAGAAGCTCTACGAATGTTTTGTGACGGAATGCGATTGCTAGAGGGGGCTCGCTCGATTGGGGAACTGAAGAAGAAGCGCGGAACTGCGAGCGACGAGAGAGAGTTCGAGCGAAAATGGAACGTGGCTTCCAAACAAATATGAAAACTGCTGAAAAGTTCGAGCAAATAGTAGAAAGTAAATATTTTATTTTAGATTACCAGATTTACGTCATTGAAGAAGATCAGAAAAATTAACGGACCCAGATGACTGCCTTTTGGTTAGAAAGAGGGATGAAACTAGCGGCATTCCCGATGTGTTCGTCACTCAATCTTTCATCAGTGAAAACACTGGCGATTTTTTTTTGAAAATAGGTTGCAGATATCCTGCTGGGTAGAAGCCACGCTCCCGTTGAACGTCATAGACGATGGCAGGCCACCATCATGGCGCTGCTCATTTTTAAAATTCCAAAAACAATTGCTATTTGCTTATTACTCCAGTGTGCGAGCCGCCTAAAAGTTTTGAATTTTGTTAGCCTCGAGTGGTACAACTTAGGTGCATTAGTAACAAATCAGGAGAAAAAATCCTAAATTCTTAGTAATATAAGTAGTTCTCCTCGAGGCGAACCAGCCCAGGAGGCTGAAAGCCTCTCTAATAAAGAATAAAAAAAAAGTAATTCTCCTCAGAATAATTCATAACATCTTTCGAGTATTGACAAAAAATGTCATACCAGGATAAAATATAGCTTTTGATATACCCTCATTCTGATTTTCGTGAAAAGTAACCAGTCGTATCTAAATGAGTATATTTCCAAAAGCAACATGACTGTATTGTCACAATTTAACTTTGATTGCTATTCTCTACGAACCTCTGTGTATGCAATCAAAGGAATCGCGCAGGTAATTATAAATTTATATAATCTCTTCAACTTGAAATTACAAATCTCACTCTTCAAGACTGCTGATTTGAGGTTGGAGAGTTTGTATAAATTTATAATTGTTAGAATGTTTCGAACCAAAATATAACGTCGAGCTTGACTCGAGGTACACTTGCATACCAAAGGGTTCTGAGACGCTCAGCGAAGCAATGAAATTGTTCGATGCAAGACTGACCGAAGCACTTGACTTTGATCTGCTTTGTTGGAAATTTGTCGAAGTTTGTAAATTCGTGTGGTAAGAAACAACTTCAAAATATCGGAATCAAACTTTTAATTCTCTTCTAGCACATCCGATCACGCACAAGCATCCTTCATAACAAGTTTTTAAATGGCGTTTTGCAAAAAACCTCTAAGACAAAAATCTAACATAAAAAAATAATACAAGTTAGTGTCATCAGGATTCCGAACAAAAATATTTTATCGCCATTCAACATAGTTAATACCCAAAAATATCTTAAACGATGGAAACATCCTCTGTGGAGAAGGGAGAAATCGCGACTTTAATGCATGCAGTTTCATTATCTCTTTTGTCATCATTCAATCCTTCGGTGAATAGTAGCATTGCTGGAATAGTTTTCAGTTCACCACCATCACCACCGCCGCGGCAACAGAAGCAACAGTAGCGTTGCCGTAGATTCTCATGAATAGCAGATCACAGGAAAATTCCATCTTCCTATACCCATGGTCATATATACGGGCACGTATAGATACGGATGGCAAGCCAAACGGCAGCATCAGCAGAAAAGAAAGAATGTGAAGAGCACATTCACGGAATACATTTTCCGCCAAGTTGCATTCAATCAAGCGCCAGTTTATATCCTTTCTTTCCGGATCTCTTTGGTGGCTTTGATTCGACTCCGCCTGTGAGCGCCACTGTGTTTTGTTGCACTTCCTCCGAGAGAGCTCCCCGGTGCCATTCCTTGCAAAAATGGCGTTATTGAAATCAACCTACTTATTTGCATAGCGTTCTTCTATATCAAAACCGAGCGGTTCTCATTCTCTTGCAGCTTGTGATGAATTCCAAGTCCTTCGGCACTTTATATCGAAAGCTTAATTCGAAATTTCAATATTTTTTTCCATTGCTTGGGAAATGACTAACTTTTTTTTTCGAATAAGTTACCATGGGATGATCGAGATGGAATTCCAGAAGCCTTCAATATGATATCACGAGAAAGAACCTGAACAGTTTATAACTTAGAGAACATTTATTCTGGAATGGTTCCCGCTTCCAATTGCCGCGTCTCGTACACACATAAAACGACAGCTCGCCGTTTGATCTGTTTTCATGATGAAGTAATTTTTATTCACAAAATGTTCCTTCATAATCTCAAATCTCCTTTTAATCTGCAACTACATTGAACCGGGGAACCTCGCACACCCGCGGAGTGGGACTTAAGCAGCTAATTATGAGAAAAGGCGTATCTTCAGCTTAGAGACCTTACGATACTCACCTCAACGAGCAATCAACGTTTTTCCGCTCTATTTTCAACAAGAATGAACTCATTCAGAGTTTTTCCTACTTTCATCATATATGACTGAATAGTTCTTTGATTATTTTTCCTCATCTTAATTTTTGAAAGTACGCGCAAAATTCAGCTTTGACGTTGGCAGTCCTCTTGACGGGTTCATGAAACAGTAAGCGTGCTCATCATTTCGCATCCAGGGCTTTCATCTCTACTGTTGGATACGCGCAGCATAAACCACTCGTGGTCGTACAGCAAACTTGGCTGATAGTCGTATCATAGCATGAGTGAATACATAATGCACGAAAAACTCCATAGAATGAGCGCGATACACGCTGAAGCCGTTTGTTAACGTTTCGTTTGTGCGAAAAAGCGTTCTGCGATAACACAAACATCATCACCAAATTGGCGAAATTTTGAATAATGCCTCTATTATGCAAGCTACAAAATTTACATTTCAATTTGAACATCCATTGGATAACAAATTATTTTAAGCTAACGGATCTTTATGACGCGAGCAATATGTCCACTGAAACATCATCCACGCTGACAAATTCCAGCGACATAAACCTAACGACCTCTGGCCGAAGAATGCGCGTGATGTCACGAAAGCGAAAACCGCGGAAAGTGATTATTAATGTTTTCTACCATCGGATCCTGCCTCGTATGAAGCGGACATATTACGTTTCATCGGATTATGACCTTCCCGGGTGAGACGAGGTGAAAAACAAAAATGTCAATGCGTGGGATTGTCTCATCAATATTGTTTATATGACAGGCCGTTTGTATTTTAAACGTTTTCATCCGCATTCGAGTGACAGTTATCGATGGCTGTTGTTTCTTGATTTGTGCCTTAGTGATGGAAACATTTCAAGCTCAGCATTGCACCTGAGGGGTTCATACACCTTGGTTGGTTTTCGTGCCTCGAGCCTTCGTTGAACATTATATTTTAGATATCTAAAAAAAGCAAACATTTTGAAAATGCAATTTTTTTTATGGATTATGAATTAAACCTCATTACAATTATGGGAACAAATAGAGTCAAACATCTGACGCTTTCTGCATATTGTTATTAAGACATTGATATTTCGAGAAAATAGTTCCGCTTGGGAATAACCAGATGGCAACTATCACTTGTTTCCTCTGTGTTTATCATGAAAACAATAAATGATAATAAGAGGGGACAATAATCAGAATTCGGTGTGGTAGGCGATGTAATTCTTTTGACGCGCACTCTCACGCCTCGACGAAATGAGATCCTGAAAATCTGGGAACCGAACGCGCGTAAATTATTCACTCGAAAACAAAATACAGTGTTGAGCAGCTCGACAAAAATGAAAGATGAGCAAGCAAACATTGCAATCCGTCTGTTTACAACTTTTTTCAATGAGCCAGAGTGTAAAAGTAGTCGTTTTTTATTAGGGGAACCGCGGATAATACGGACAGTGTGGGTAATAGGGACAGGTGGTTGATTTGTATAGTTACATTTTGAACTTCAAATTTCTGTTAATGAGAATACCTTCTACATGTTATTCCATAACATTTAAGCCACCCTATGGCAATGAATACTGATCAAAAGTGGAAAAGGGAAACTTCGATATTAAGCATTTTGAGTGGTTTAATATCAAAATTCAATTCACTGATAGTTACATTTCGGTTTGTGAGTTAACAGAGAAGCGATATTAGGTATGTACGGAAAAGTAAATTTTGAGTGAAATTATTGAAAAATATTGAACCGGTGGGGTAAAACGGACAGTTGCAAGTGGGAGTGAGATGGACTGTAAAAAGTCTGTTTAAACTGTTCCTAATGAATGCCCTGCGTCTATAAATGGAAATCAAGCACAATAGCACAATAGTTCAGGGTCTGTTCGTTTATACTGCTGAAAAGCACGATATCACTTCAAGCTGGATTAATTCTATTTTTTTCATATTTCAACGGACATTCGTGATGAATTCAGACCTTGGTTGAATTCTCTACCTAACAGTATATTGAATTGCATGAAACTGCATCAAAGTTTTGGAAAACATGAGTTTCCAAAGATATATAGGCAAACCTTTTTTTTTATGCTGGGGATAGGGACCGCACAAAAAAATCGTTCAAACCTTCACCAGCAGCTTTAAAAAATCGTGTTCGGTACACATTTTGAAAATATTTTTTTTTTGTGTGGTAGATAGGAACCGCATAAAAAAAGTTTCCTCCAAGAAAATATCTCAAATCCACGCCGTTCACTGTTCAATTTCCTTTTGTTTCCCTGCTTACCGATGAGACAGTTTGCCTTTTCGGTTGCGCGTGGCTGTTTTGTGCTTTTTGTTGCATGTCGAAACGTGTTGTTGTTAGAAATCATGTCATGCAAAAACTTATAGCATTTGATGAGAGGAGGCGAATGATTTCAGAAGTGGATAATTGAGACGCAATCGCACAAAAAAATCGCACAAAAAAAACCGCACAACAGAAAATCGCACCAAAAAAAATCGCACGAAAAAACAACGCACAAAAACAGGTTTTACTGTAATTGAAGTTCTTCTTAACCTGTCTGTTTCACCCCCACCTCCCGTACATACAGAATCGCTGGTTATTAATTCTTGCGTCAACACTTTTTATTGGAACACCGTTCAGTAGATTACTTTGTCTTTGTTAGGTTGAATCGTTCACCGCTGGAAAAATATTTTTGTTCGCAAATGTATGGTGTGTTGATACGTAATAAAACCATCAACATGTCAGTAGAGCTTCTAACTAATAGAGGATTTAAAAGATCTAGTCGTTTATCATGTTCGTTGCATTACTTTCCTTCGCTCAACACGTTGAGTGCTACGGTTTCATAGTGACTTTATGGAGATTTTTAAACGTATTGGGGCCATTGTTTCTTATAGTAGTGAAAGGTATTTTTGTTCGAAAGGGAATGCTTATAAGCTTATATGCTTATATTAGCTACCTTTACTGCCATACGTTATACTGTCAGTCACCGGTGACTGACGTGGCAGTCAACGTGTTAAACAACTTCTTTCTTCTTTCTTTTTGACGTAGGATTACGTCTTTCGGGAAGATATTGGGGTACAAATTGAAAATCGAAAATCGAGCACATCGTGAAAATTGTCCAATTTCAAATGCTTATTGCTCAGTCATTTCACGATGGATTGATGAAATTTTTGCGTCAATCGATTTCGGCACTTCATAACAAATTTTATATTGAAGAAAATAATATATGTCATGGAACTAACTAACGAACAATTGAAAAATCTCAACCCCTATCCCAACGGAAATACTTACTTCTGATTGGTAGAAATTGAAGACACGTGCGGCGGGTCCCTAACAGAGACATCGAAACTAAGCTGCCTGGGGGAAATCGGCATTGCAAATACATGAAAGTAGGGAGAGCTTTTGTTCCTACCGAAATGTATTCCCTAACAGAGACATCAAAACCAAGCTGTCTGGAGGAAAACGGCATGGCAAGTATATGCAAGTCGGGGGCATTTTTATATTGCAAGTAAGGTGAGTGATACGATTAATTCTAGCAAATAAAATTTAATCTTAGAACTTTAATGTTGGTTGCTTCGTGAAATTTTATATCCATGACCGATCGTGTATTGTGAAAAATTTAGCACAACTGTAAGTGTAAGATTGTATATGGTAGCAGTTGTGTTAAAAATAACTTGATATATGAAACGACTTATTTCATTTTTTATAAATAGAAACCAAGGTGTGTTCCTGCTCGAAAACATGTCGTTTGGTTTAAGCTGTCTGTTTTGTTGTGTTCATTTTCACCCAAGGAAAGTTTATACGGCGTGAAAGATTGGAAAAGTGAAGAAATATTAAAAAAAGCGATTCCCCATATGCTCTACATATAGTATTAGGTGTTGTTAGTCCAATTAAAATTCGCATTGGGTTGAATAAACACTTATTAGGTAAAAATTATAAAATAAAATTACCTTTTCCATTTCAAATATGTAACATGTTTTCACTGAGAAGAAAAATTTATAATTGTGTTCGGTATTGGTGATTATCTTATATTACATTGGTGAGTTTTTTTCTCTTTATTGCATTCATACATATCAAAGGAGACATCTCGTCTAGGGCAGACCTGCATGTTTTCATCAATGTAACTTACAACTGACGAGGCTCGCTAGTCATTTCCTACTGGCAAAAATCTCGCTCAAATGGTGACTGACAGAGTACAACGCAACAATTTGCCTGTTACTGAGCTTTGTCAATACGTTTGACCGATCAAGTAGGCGGTAAAATTATCCATAATGAATTGATGATTGTTGCAGATTGCATTTTATTTTCATCGAGCAAAGCTTCGATTTTCATTCCGGTTGTTGTTTCTTGTATTTGATAACGTGTGAGAGATTGCAAACCTTTTAGGCAACGGAATATATAATTGACCAAAGCTTGAACAATCTCTACATGCTGAAATAATGAAGAAATTTCTCTTTTCGTTGAAATTTCTGCCCGATATCGAAATTCACGTATTTGAAAGTCCGTTTAGACTCATTTATATCCTTTGTTTTCCTCGAAGTTTTGGCATTTTATATAATAATGGTATTCAGGTAGCAAAGTGAACAAATGCATCCTGGTAAAAGTGTAAACTTCCATTACATCAGATGACATTTCTTGTATTTCTTGTCTTGACGATCATAGTGCGCTGACTTGTAACATGCTTTGATGGTCAAAACACTGACAAACTATTTAACGTCAAAGAGTAAGGAATTTGTTTTGTTGCACGTCGTTTGGCGGTAATGTTGCAATGGTCGTCATAGTAGCCCAAATATACGCAGTGACTGTGATAAATTGCAGCACTGGTCTAGGATCACAGAGTGCGGTTTTCGTCATATCTCGTTTCAATTCGGTTATCTTTTATCTAATACGCGCCATCCAACGTCTGTTTACCATCCTTCTGTCATCATCACTCGGTAAACACTGGTGGAGTGGACAACCAAACAAAACGTTCCTTTTCAGGGCCACCAAATCGTTATCAAAGAATTTAACAATGTCATTCTTCAAACATATCCAAAATCAACAGATAGCCTAACGGAATCCTACGTCAACTATGCGGTCGTGTCTCGGACACAACCCTCCTGTGACTTTTTCTTCTTTCTTCTTTCTTCTTTCTTCTTTCTTCTTCTTTCTTCTTTCTTCTTTCTTCTTTCTTCTTTCTTCTTTCTTCTTTCTTCTTTCTTCTTTCTTCTTTCTTCTTTCTTCTTTCTTCTTTCTTCTTTCTTCTTTCTTCTTTCTTCTTTCTTCTTTCTTCTTTCTTCTTTCTTCTTTCTTCTTTCTTCTTTCTTCTTTCTTCTTTCTTCTTTCTTCTTTCTTCTTTCTTCTTTCTTCTTTCTTCTTTCTTCTTTCTTCTTAATTCGTCTGTTGATAGTGCTAATTCGTATATACGTGCGCAGCCGTACAAAATGTTCGATCAATTCAGCTGGAATATCAAGGCATTCAAGTCTCAATGCACTGGTTATTTTTGCAACCATTATTTTTCTTTAGCAATCTTGTCCTTATCTTATATCTTCTGAAAAATTTCTCGAATAATCTGGGAACAGGTGCAACAAAAATAAATTGATATAATTGTGATTGCGAGATTGATGTACATATTCAACTCTAATCTTGAGCCGCTTTCGCACATTCGATGATAGTGGAAGAACGGAATCAGCAAAATCAGATTCTTGGAAGTGCTTAGAACAGACGCATATATTGCTGGTATTAACTTTTGAATCCTCTCCCAGAAACTTGCGCCAACATTTAATTATTTTTCCAATTGTTGGAGATCGATGGAATGAGATTGATCCCCATGAGTTTAACTCTTTTTTTTTTCTTTCTCTGATGCTTGCTGTTCCACTTCGGAACATAACACTCCGACATTTTTCATGAGGTTTAATTCACGCACTTTCTGAAAACAACTCGATATTAATAGATTTCTTTTCAGATTTCTTCTAAGTTCAAATTCGCATGAAAAAACAGACGGAAAAACGGGTTTAAAAAAAACAGAGTTTTTGTTTGAGATTCCTAACAAAACACAGAAATTATGCGCGCTATTTTATCTGTGTGAGTAATTTTCGTGTACGATACAAAAAAATCTGGCAAACCTGTAGCATATGTCAAACCTCGTTGGCACCGCCCTTGGCAGCCCTTGTTTTGATGTCAACATCTCGAAAACAAAACAGGTGAGATGTATGTGGTTTTGAACCCTACACCTAAACTAGCGTTGGCAGAAAACATGCCATTTTTGGCAGAAAAGATGCCATTTCCTGTACATGAGAGTCAAATGCGCAAATAATGAGCTATTTTGAAAGCTTAAAAATGTTTCGTATGTATGCGAGCAGACAACTCTTTCTGTTTTCTTTTCTTTTTTCATTTGGGATTGTGCCAAAAAAAAAGAAGTCCATACGACGTCAATGGGGATCGAACCAAGGCCGGCTGGAATGCAAAGTTACTTTACACGACCACGCTATCCATATAGCTGCCAGTGCTACTATAAAGAAGCGTGATAATATTACACCTCATCATTAAATGAAGTTGGAAGGTGTTTTCTAAGACGATAAAGAAGAACATGAACGAGAATATATATTTCTTTGTCTGGGCCGTTTATTTGGCAAACTATACGAAAAGCTTTCATATGCTTTCATTTAAATGTGTCTCCTGTTTCGCTCCCTCATATTGGCTCTAGCATATATATTATACAAATGATCTACATGTATTGGGGAGTAGAACATTTTATGTTATCTCTCAGCTCATTTAATGTAATAAATCGGGATGCCAGAACATGTGCTAAAAATTAACTTTGGGTTTACTGACAGCTGTGTCAGGTGAGATGCAGACACTTTATCAAAATAACATTCAAAGCACCATAAGCAACACAAGAATGTTTTACACTGAAAAAAAATATCATCCCCATTCACCTTTTTATCAAAAAATCGCATCTCGAAAGTCAGATGTCCGATTATAATATGATATACAGCAAATTGGCTGGAAAATCAATGAACTATTTAAAAAAAATATTGAAACCCCCGTTACTAAAAATACGAATTGAATGTAAAAAATTGTTATACCTAAATATAACCACCCCACCCAGAATGTCATATCATCGAAAGTAAGCGATCCTCTGGGGTATACAATAATTTCTATAAATACAACAGCGAACTCTCCCGCTGAAGTGACCCATTCTTAATTTTGCCGTCAGAATGTTTCATTTTACATAGTACGTTTGTTCCTATTTCACGTTGTATTTATTTGATCTTATTTATTGTTTTCTATGTCTGTCCTTTTCATTCGGATAAATGTTACATTCCCTCAAATTTTACATTCTGGTGGAAAAAAATCAGATATTTGTTCCATTCAAGTGAACGAGTTAAGTTATTGAACCTGAAAAAAAAACGTGACGAAGTATCGTATAGGAGTATCGGAGTACAATTGAGGCGTTATAGATATGTGTTGGACGCAAAATGCCAATATATAAGCTGAGACGAAAAAAATACGAAACATTATAATGATGGATACAAACGTACGGACAGGAAGTCTACCTCACCTGTTTTCTATTTCGATCCATAACTAAGTAAGTTTAAAGAGGCAAATTGGTCAATTCAGAGTTAGCGTTGAAAAATGAAAGTTGTTATCGTTATCAAATTCATCAATTGTAGAAAACAATTTAAAAAGTTCTTTTTGTATATATCGAACAGAAAATTTAAACGATTCTCGTCAAATTATCATTTTTTTCCTTCAATAACATTGACATTGATCTAATATACACCTACATTATCAACCAGTTCGTAATTACTCTTCGAATAGACAACAAAACATAGAGCTCGAACATTGATTTGTCGATTAGTGGAATCATCCGATGAATAGATTTTGAATTCGAGCGAAATAATGAAAGTAATAATCCATTTGTTACTTGTAACACTAGATTGATTCTCCATGTATTATGTTATCATATTTATATTTATATTTTTATGTTCATTGTATAGGGTGTATTTTCATAATATAGTCGATTTTCTTCCAACCCTCTCATCTCCCTGTTCTCGATTGGCTCGAATGATTCTGTCAAACTAGGCAGTTTCGATTACCAGTGGGAGGCGAACGCCTGTCGAACTGAGCAAGAGCCATAAATCAATTTTAATTAATGGAACCATATTACATGCGCTCTCCCACTCTGTATCTCTCTTTTTGTCGCTCATGGGGAATATTGCCTCCGAGGAGAACTCTGCCCTGGGCCTGATTTTGCTACTGCAGACGAAGATAATGGTGGAACGAGGCTGGGTGGCTGGATGGAAAGTGATGGCTGTCATTTCAGGTTGAACCGTTTTGTTTGCCCCACACAGATTACTCACCTTTGCTGCTTTGAAGAGACGCTATGCAGTGATAGGGTGGTTTTCGAAATTGGTTTCGGTTTGAATCATCAGTGTGAATTGAGACATATAAAACACTAGAAATAAATATCGCTCACATTAATACTGACTCTAGATATGATCGAATTCAATAAAACAAGTTTATTTTATCGTTTTTGTGTTACCACAGTCCAACCCTGTTCTCAGTATCAGGCTTCTAGAATAAACAGCATCAGGTTAAAATTAATGATGTCTCGTATTTTCTTGTGTTTGTTTTTGGTTTGATTTGAATGGCTCGTCTGCTCACCTGAACGACCGCTAGGACTCGAGTGGGGGTCAAGAATTGATAAACTACCTGTCATTAGTTATGTCTAATTAGTGATGCGGATGGTTGGAAGAAGACAGATTGGTAAGTTATGCGGGTATCACAACAAAAAACACACACTTTGTGACCCCCACCCAAGCAATCATTTCTGCATCCAAATTACACGGAGAGGTGTTGAAAAAAAAGTATTTTTGTTGGGGATTCCTTTGAATACGAGGCTGCTGTCTGCTTTGATGCTCCATTCGATGTGTATTCTCAAATATTTGTTCAACATTTGCATCCAACCGATGGCTCCTCGAATGGCTAATCTGAATAACAAACAAACTCGCTTACATGCAAATATTGTACAGGATATTCACTTGCCCATGACGATGTGGGGCCTTAGTGATGATTATTGTCCGATGTTTACTCTAATGTTTGACGATTATATGTAAACTACCGATGACATGAAAATAGTGAACAATGTATGCAAGTGCATGCACTTCTAACGACAAGAATTGTGCGACCACAACTACTTTTGGATTGAAAGTGAACATTTTTTCTACTCATTCATATCCATAATCATCTTACCGTCATCTCATCCACATGTCCGCTACCACTGAGAAATCATTTGAAATTCAGATGCATGCCCTCTTGGGATCCAAACAGGCAGTGTCCGACAGCACTCTCCAGGGAACCGTTGCGGCCAAGTATCAGCATTATTACTATTCAAGCGCCGTTCCACAAACACTCTCCATGGATCCCGGGAACCGTGCTTGTAACGTTTGGATTTGGGCGAACAGCCTGTGGATTCGACCAAGCAGATACAAGTGGGATCCTCTTATCTTTCGCCACGTTATTGGCTCTGCTCACGTGTCGACTTTTCCCATTGTCATGCACCTTAAAATTAAATCATGAATATTAATGAGCCAAACTGTTTGTTGTCTACAACTATGTGCTTGTCGCTTGTCACTCGCCGCGGCTGGTAATACGCTTCCAAATCTGTGGCTGTTTTTGTAAATTTTTTTTTCGTCGAAGACAAACGCCACATTTTGTCTTGGCTACCCGTGCGTAATCGATTTAATTACTTCATAAGAAATATTAAACTGTGTAGGCCGTGTTAACAAGCGATTCAAAGGAATTTGTCAGGCTTAACATGGTCCAACCACGTCTCCGATTATCGTGGAGGATACACTTTTCATCGTGTTCCAAAAACGAATTGGTTTGTTTTACGGTATATAACAAACCAAAATACGTGAAAATTTCTGCCGATCGATCAAACCTTGAGCCATGTTTTCGAGCTATTTTATTTTAACGTGATTCAAACTTTATGTTGATTTGCATGCATCTATTTCAAAATACTCTTGGATGTTTGTCATGGATTAGATTTCAACATCATCGGGAAACATTAGGGTGACAATGAATGTATGGGAAAATTATCATTGAATTTCAAGAATCAATCATGTACATTTTGTTTCTTGGCCCAAAAAATGACATAATTTAGGGATGCCTCAAGGCGCTAAAAGTTTTGATTTATTGATCCCCGAAATTTTCCCCAGGGATACTAACCACTTACAATCATGTTAACATCAAAAGTAAACATGCATGAAAATAAAAATCAGGAAAAAAATCAGAATTGCTTTAGGGGGGTGATCCTGATCCGCCTCCTATATTGTTAGAATTATTAGGTGAAATATTTGTTTTGTTTATTTTTCTATTCCAATTCCAGCATTGGATTATAAAGTAAGACTTTTTTAATATGTTTTATACCACTTTGTATTGTATATGGTTTTTGAATGTGATATGGTAAAGGAAAAATAAAAAGGTCAAATCAGAAATACTCTTTTAGTGCTAACACAATTCCAAGTGGTTACAATAATTTTCATTATTTTCGTTCCAAGACTTCCTAATTTATATCTTACGTTGATTGGCATTGGTACGTGTAGAGGCACGAATTTCAGGCGCTTTTTCGAGCTCCGTAAAAATAAAATAAAGAATATTTTTACTTTCCATTATATCAATATTTGTTCATCTATCTTTTAACAAGAAAACAAAAACTGAACGGAGAAAAAATATTTATAACTGAAATAGTTACAAGCTGATGAAGTGGAGGAGTTCAAAAAAAGTTGTACCATGGTGTACGCGATTCCAACCTTTCTGGCTATCTCAAACAAAAAAATCGAACAGATTCTGAATCAGTAATCAGTAAACAAAATGCTGTTTATAACGATTTTTCTAACGTTTCCCAATTTTTCAAAAATAGTAAAATTTAAAAAAAATATCATTTTTAGAGATTCATGCGATAGAGAGATACATGCAGATTGTATCCATATAAATTGGACATGAATCGGTTCAGAAGAACTTGAGAGATCGTGTACGCCAGTTAGGAAAAACTAGTTTCGAGAAAAACGCGTTTGAAGTTCATGGCCGTACCAGGTTAGATACCGCTTCACTAAAATTACTCCAACTCAGTAAATAATAGGATTCCTTTCTAGAGTACATTCTTGAATGCTTAACACGTTCGTCGCTCCGTCATCCAGATATGGGTGATACTTTCCTCGTTCAAATTCAAAAGGATTTTTAAAAGGAATTTGATAGAATAAGCACATAAGTGTAACTATAGGATATGTAGAAAAATAATAAAATTATAACCATATTATTATAATGTTTATGCTATACTTCTTATTAATTTATAAAACTGATGGTTTGTTCTGTAGTTGTTTTGCGAAATCCATATAATATGATTTTGGCTTGTGTCATTGTTATCGATTCGCATTCAAATTAAAGAAAATATTGCTAGATCACGTAAAAGTTGTCTACAAACTAAGTTTGATCTTCGTTTAATAATGTATTTGCAAATTGGGCCCCGCAAAAACTCAGAAACATCGTTTTGACGACCGTGTTAATTGACTGCCGCGTCACTCACCGGTGACTGACAGTATAACATATGATAATAAAGGTAAATAATATAAGCATATGAGCTCATAAGCATTCCATTTCGAACAGACATACTTTCCACTACGATAAGAAACGATGTTCCTAATACGATTAAAAATATCCATCCAATTACTATAAAACCGTGGCGCTCAACGTGTTAAACTACAGAAATATGAAGGAAAAAAAAAATTTTTTTTCAAACTTCTAGACTAGAATACTGCTTTAATGAAAAAATGATATCAATTAATATGAAATCCCGCAGATGTGTAAATAACTCGCTATCAACTTCTAAAAGTAAGCCGCGTAGAACGTATTCAGATGGATCCTTCGAGGGACAGATGACCAAAAAGTTTCTCTTCACGCTTTTTAGGCGATCGGCGGTGATTTGTTGATCTAAGCTACCTTCCTTATTTCTCGGATCCAATATGACTGGAGCGATAAAAAATTGTGGATGGACATTTGGATAGGACTCAATTGGCAAATTTCGGTAATTCGGATGTCATGGATCTATCTCCTCCATATTGATGGATTGGAGCGTCAGCATTAGTTCTCTCACTATTCTAACTCCTTCCAGCTGATACAGCCTCCAGTGGCTCTGCACTCCGGCCATTTTCATGTCCACCACACAGGAGTTCTTCTCGTTGCGATCAGTTCCGCCAGATCCTCTAAGGCGGAGTTGACTAGGAGGTACTTTCAACTTCAATAGATCACAAAACTTTGGTCCTTTCAGGGCACGCCTGATCCCTCGTCGAGAAAAGTAGGCGTTCAACGCTTCTGGCTGGTTCGTCACTTTTACCTTCCATTTTGGAAGATTGTCGGGAGTGAGAATTGAACTCGTGATCTTGAGCGTGAGAAGTATGGATGTTACCTCCACGCCAGATCGGCTCCACAGTAGGCGTTCTGACAGCAATGCCATTTCCATGCAGATTGATGTAAACATAGCCGAACAATCCGGAGTTAAAATTCGATATGGAATTGGGTTTTGTGGTCATTAATGTATGCTTTCAGAAAAATGGACCAATTCGAATTACAACGAAAAAAACAGGAAGTGGGTTATATCTATGGTATAACCGCAAGGGTGACGTAGGACTATCGTTGATTTAGAGATCATTTGTATGAAGTTGAATCTGAATTCATTCTGAATGAATGAATATTTGGAGAACTTCGAAAACGAGAGCGTTACGTTGGAGGCACAAGGTTTTATGCATCCAATATTGGATACGGAAATATCCTACTGATGGGGAAGAATAATCTTCAGAAGCTATCCTGTTGATTGCGATTGATTGAAAAATCACAAAACCTAATGTATTTGGTCACAGTGTTACATGGATAGAAAACATTCAATTAAACTCTTTGACATGAATATATTTTGAAAATTCCCAAAGGAACTGGCAGATTATTTTCAGTAACGATTAGATATTTCCACATTTTCCTCGATACTGGAAGCCCACCAGTGGTTAATGCCAACTCGATAACCACCTGTTAATAGCACTTGATTGAAATATATTTGGTCACAGTGTTACATGGATAGAAAACATTCAATTAAACTCTTTCACATGAATATATTTTGAAAATTCCCAAAGGAACTGGCAGATTATTTTCCAGCAATGATTAGATCTTTCCGGAACTTTCTCGATGCTGAATGGCATCCTAACGGAAAGAGTTCTGCGCGTGTATGTGTCGATCCTTCGCCGTTCACCTCCTCCAGCACGTTAGGCAACGATGTTGTCTTGTCGATGTCCTCACGAAAAATGAATGTGTCTCACCACCAGAATATCGCTTAAGTATGCTTTTTGTGTGTGATTGAATCGAGAGAAGGTGTGGTTTACGATGGAAATTTGGAAGGCAAACTAGAGGGGAATGAACTCTCTGAGCTCGGAACTTTCGGCGACTGAGCAATAATCGATTGCGGGCGCATACAATATTGGATACGGAAATATCCTACTGATGGGGAAGAATAATCTTCTGAAGCTATCCTGTTAATTGCGATTGATTGAAAAACCACAAAACCAAATGTATTTGGTCACAGTGTAACATGGATAGAAAACATTCAATTAAACTCTTTCACATGAATATATTTTGAAAATTCCCAGAGGAACTGACAGATTATTTTCAGTAACGATTAGATATTTCCACATTTTCCTCGATACTGGAAGCCCACCAGTGGTTAATGCCAACTCGATAACCACCTGTTAATAGCCGCGCGTGTATGTGTGTGTAGCGATGTCTTCCCAGGGAACCGTTTGTGGCATCACTCTCCTCCTGATAGATTCCCTTCTGGCCTAGGGTGCACAAACAGGCTCTTGGTGACACCGTTCATCCGCGCTTTCATGATAAATAAAGAGCTTCACCGCAACAGCGACAACATGCTCCAATCGCTGTTCAATTAGAACTGAGTGGATTTCCGAGCGCCGCTCGCTTATATACCGATTGGTGATTTCAATAGCCTGTTTTGAAAGCAATTTTAAGACTATTGAAACAAGTTTTTGGATCAAAAAGTAACAAGTATATAACGCGTAGACATTTTATCTTTCGAATGAAGTGTTTATCATACCATTTCGTTCAGTTGTTTAGGAGCTATTAACGCTCAAAATCTCGGTCTCCGGCGTAACGCTTTCGTTTTCGAAACTTTGATTTTACACCCCGGTATAGAAATGAAAGACGTAGTCCTACGTCAAAAAAACCAAAAGATAGCTCAATAAATCCACATCTTCTTAAATCCTACGTTTATTAAGCCTTATACAAAAATGTCTCAACGCTCTGCTGGGCGACCTTACATTGAAATAATGATCAATAATTTGAAAATTACTATTCGAAGTGAAATGTCGTTGTTGATACTGGATGTTGCATAAAACTATTTCTATTTAGCTGCGTTTGATACTTTCGTACAGTATCAGAAATCACTAGATATGCATTTATCAATCCCAAAATCAACTGTCCAGCTGTCATTCATATACTTCATTGGAGGAGAGCGTGGTTAATCCTGGGCGCATATTAAAGCATTAAAGCATTGAAGGACGTTGTCGAGAATGTTCTCGGTGATGGAGGGAAAGTAAGGGCCCTATACCCCGAGACATCGATCGAGATATATGCTTTACAAAAAAAAGATCACGATACTTCAACTGTACAGATAGGCAAAGGCAAGCCAACAGTGATGGAAGTAATAGAGCCTAAAAATAAAGGAAATCTGCTACTATCAAATACTTGTATAGCATTTGTATAATATATATGATATAGCAATGATAAGATCAATATGAGCGAACGAAACGAGAGATTCATTGCAAATAAACACGCTTTAGAGCTTTTTGTCACATACACGGCCTAGACCGAGAAAGTTATAGATTCACGTTTATGCTCTCGTTTTTACTCTTAGAAAACCCTTCTCAACTTCATTTTATAATGAGGTGTAATATTATCACGCGTTTACACAACACTACCAATGGCTATGTGAATAGCGTGGTCGTGTTAAACTGCCTTGCATTCCTGCTGGCCTTGGTTCGATCCCATTGACATCGTTTGGTCTTTTGTGTCCAAGCTGACGTTCAGTCTGAGAGAAAGAGATGTCTGCTCCCATACATACAAACATTTTAAACATTTTAAAACAATTTTTCGAAGAAAGGGCTTTTATTTGTTCATTTGACCCTTCAGCACACGAAAAAGCATTGTTTCTGCCGAAATTAAATGTTTTCTGCCAACGCTAGTTTGCATTTGCGACATTCCTCGAGTCGAGAAAGATGCACCACGCTAGATATGGATTACAGACTAGGGGGGCGTTGCTGATTAATGGTCAGCTGCATCCCAATAGGAAGTATCCCGTGTCGGGCACACGTACATAGCATTGGAGACAACAACATCCCAATTACGAAAACACTTGTAATACTAACCTCGAGCCAACCGCGAGTAATCGGTTACATATTACTAACATAGATAATAAGAAAAATTGTCAAAGTATTGGACTCCCGCCCCGTGAGGCTAACGCCATATGAGCCTTGATAAAAATATATATTTTGGAACGCTAGTTTGGATGTAGCGAGTGGTGATGGCGAAGCTTAGGGGTCCAACGACACCCGCCTAAATGTGTCGTGATGAGCAAATGTTATTGTAGAGGGTATATTCCCGCAGCTTGACCCGACAACCTGGCCGCTCACCTCATATAGAGAAAATAGAGTAATAATACTGATACACAGACAGGTGTCTACTGATGTAACAACTGAAAAACGACCCAAAACGACGAAAGCAGCTAGATGAAATCAGTAATGTAGCTCTAAAAGCGCCAGTCCTGGCATTCCCTGATATGTTCAGGATAGCAATGGTTGAGTGTCTAAACTAATGTTACTTTCAACACCCAAGATAAATATTTAGCACATCTATTGACATCCTCAGTCATTGCATTAAATGAGCTTAAAAGTAATATTTACTCAAATAAGAGGCGAGTTCATCTATAATATACTAGCTGACTCGGCAAACTTCGTCTCGCCCAGAATGGTTTTTTTTTGTTATGGATACTATCAAACATTCATGTTTTCTTTATAAGCGAACGTTCATGGGTCCAATCGCAAAATTCTCTAATTGACCCTTTACAATTTCCTTTTACTATAAATTTTCTAGTACTTCTACCAAAACTCGTCATAATACTATAAACTATTTTCAGACAAAATTCTCAAAAAATACAAAGAATATATTTGGTTGGAACACGTTTAGTTTGTTTATGGGAGAGGTGGAGGGAGGGCTGTCAAACCATCCTAGAAACATTTCTCGTACTCTAAAATCGTCACATTCCAATTTTGGTTCCATTTGCTCTAGTAATTCTCGAGTTATGTAGATATTTGTGTTTTGTTTGTATGGCAGCCCCAGAGAAGGAAGGTATTCATTTGTATATCAATCCCCCCTTTGAGAGGGGGAAGAGTATCAAACCACCATAGAAACATTTACTGTCTCCTAAAACCTTCACATGCCAAATTTGATTCCGTTTGATTGATTAGTTCTCGAGTTATGCAGAAATTTGTGTTTCATTTGTAAGGCAGCCCCCTTTAGAGAGGGAGGAACCGCCATGGAAACATTTATTGCCCCCTAAAACCTTCGCATGCCAAATTTGGTTCCGTTTGATTGATTAATTCTCGAGTTATGCAGAAATATGTATTTAATATTTAATTTGTATAGCAGCCCCCACCCCCATTGCCATTTTTAGGCTATATCGATTTACAAAAAAAAATTTTCACCCTTTTTAGAGAGCAGTCTGTACAAAGATATATGCCAAGATACATATTTAGCTAATATCACCACATCCAAAAACTTGAATAAATTCTGAGGGGGTTATTTATTGGACGAGCTGTATTCCATATTCTGTAGTGTATTGCCTTGACATAGCTAGAAGTGGTTCCCGGAATAAATCGCCACAGAAAACGACTGCAACAGAAACCACCGCTTATAAAATGTGTAGTAGGCTATAAATATTGTGGCGCGGTATTGTATTTCAAAACAAGAATTAACCGGGCAAACGTATCGCCCCAGGCAAACGTAACGCCCCGGGCAGACGTATACCGTCCGACGCTCGCTAGAGCTCGGTCGGACATTGCTAAAGGATCGTATCCTATGTTTCAAACTAACCGGGCAATCAGTGGATCCCAGGTTTGCGTGCGAGACACCGCCGCTTCCGACGGCGGGTCGGCGGTGGACTCGGATTGCGTCATCTTGGCGGCATGGGCCGCCTCGATTCCTTATCCTCGCCAAATGGGGACTTCGTCCCCATTACATTGTCCTCAGAATAAATTTCGAAAAACGAGAACAAGAGAATAAATTTATAATAGAAATGTGAGGCACATGATGTTTTTCCCGCGCCAAATATTTCTAGCCTACTACACTTTTTCTAAGCGGTTGTTTCTGTTGCAGTTGTTTACTGTGGCGATTTATTCCGGTCACCGCTAGAAGTATATTTTTTACCGTGCGGAAAAATACTCGATTATATACAGTCTTGGATTTCGTTTCACTGTATATAATCGAGTCAAAAAAAAAATTTCATTTGATTTTTATACATAAATTTTTGGTTTTTTTAATATAATAGAAGAATTTGAGTTTTTATTCATCCCCTTAAAGTTATAAAATACCTTTCTCATATAAAAAATCCGATTTTTTTTCCGGAGGTGATAGAGGATACCATTTGATGACAAAAATTATAGAAGGTTGTAATGCCAGAGACATCAGTGAGTAAGTAATTTGGTTGCGTCCACAGCTCAATTCGAAACGAAGACATGTGATGACGCAAAGCAAGGAGGAACAAGCGATGTTCATTGCTTCGTATCTAGGGCGACACTTAAAGTTTGCCTCACCAAGATCCAATATTTGTTTTTTACTAGCTGACCTGGCAAACTTCGTCCCGCCCAAAATTTGTTTTTTTTTTTGTTATCAATACCTTCAAACATTTACGTTTTCTTACTATGAGCAAGTTCATGGGTCCAATCGCAGAACTGTTCACTGACTGATCTTCTAATCGACCCCGTTGAATTTACCTTTTACTGTAAAATTCCTAGTATTTCTAACAAAACTCATCATTTTCTTTATTCACGGTGACTTTAAATCATTCCGCTCCGTTGATCCTCTATAAGTGACTCGTTATTGACGGAATGGGTAGAGAAGCTCAGAAATGAGCGGAACAAATGTAAGGGAAAGTAGAAATGCTTATAATTTTCACCAATTTAAAGCGTTTACACATCAGGGGATTGTAATATATAGCATAAAAACAAATCTTAGCGAATTTCCGATTCGTTTGGTATGTAAATCGTCTAAATCAATTCTCGACAAAAATTGTTATTAATGTTAACTTTATTCCATAAAAACGTGACCTGTTTTCTGATTCGGCACCCTTAATGAAAGACGTAACGGGTGTTAAATGAAAAATGATAATTTTTTCAATCACATATAAATTCTTTTTTAATTTTTTTTCATCGATTTCAGTATTTTTTATTAATAACATAATGTATTTTCTTCAAAAAAATGTCAGTGAATGTTTGAGTAAGGGCCGTGGTCTGCTGTTCGACGCAACTTTGTCGCGATGCTCTCACAAGAACGTTGTACGGCACTTACGTCCATTTTCCGGATACATTTCCGGATTCTTGTAGTCAGTTGCTTCGTGTCCTTGGCCCTCCAATTGTTTTTATACACTAGGACACTGAGTGAGCCAAAGAAATTCTCTATTGGACGGCACTGGGGCAAGTTTGTTGGGTTACGATCTTTCGGCACGAACGGTATCTTTTTCTCCTCAAGATACGCCAGCGTCTTCTTGGCGTAATGGGAAGACGCCTTGTCCGTCCAGAAGACGTACTTCCCATCCGCGTGATGCTCGTTCAGGAACGGCAGCAGGATTTTATCGAGGCACTCTTCTCGATAGATTCGTCGGAAATGGCGATGTACAACATAACCTTTTTTTTCAAACTTGTGCTTGAACTTGTATTTCACTTCAGGCGGTGTGGATGACTTGTCGCTGGAGTAGTAATTATCATTTCCTGGAATATGCGTTTTGGACAGCGGAAAATAGCTTTCGTCGTCCAGAACGAAGGACGTCCCGCGGAATTTTTTGGTCATCCACCGACACTGTGATTTAACCGTCTCAATCTGCACCTCCGTGTAGACCGGCGACCTCGTCTTCTTCCTACAGACGATTCCTTCCATCTTGAGGGTCCGATGGATCAATACGTGGGAGCAGCCATATTTCCGACCGGCGTCACGCAGGCTGGTTGCGTCCATGTTGTCAAACAGCTTCTTTAACGATGTCTTCCTCTGCTTCGTCATTATCGTCACCGGACGACCACTTCCAACCTTCCGCTCTACGTTCAGGGAACCCAGGATACGATATACCGTACTGACAGGTACATTTTCTTCCTTAAAATGTGCCACCGTGAACTTTTTTCCTTGCTGGAAATGCGTTTCGTAGAACCGTACAACGTTCTTGTGAGAGCATCGCGACAAAGTTGCGTCGAACAGCAGACCACGGCCCTTACTCAAACATTCACTGACATTTTTTTGAAGAAAATACATTATGTTATTAATAAAAAATACTGAAATCGATGAAAAAAAATATTTTTTTTTATATGTGATTGAAAAAATTCTCATTTTTTATTTAACACCCGTTAGTTCTACGTCAAAAATCCTTCTAAGCATATGTTCGAATTACAACAATGACAGAGTTATTGAACTTTTTCTCCGTTTCGGGCTTTGTTTGCCTTAAACTGGCTCTAATTAAAAAAAACATACGCTACGTAGAACAATTATCTTGCTTCCATTTGAAAGATGAGAAAGTGTTATAAAGGATACAGTTATGGGACCAAATTATTGGATTTAAGTAACATTTTAGAAGTGAAAAACTTCAAAGTTAGTAACCAGTTAGTAACTTTAATGTGTTATACTTTATTTTATCCGAAAAATGCATAATAAACTTGAATGTTTCTATCAACCAAATCAAAGCTCGCTAACCGCTCTACAATTCGTTCTATGACACCCAACTTATGCCTCTATCAGTTTTGCAGCAATATCATTTTGAACAATTCTTGGTGAATCTTCAACTAGAATCTACCAAAATCACGATTTTTACTTCACTGTTCTCATAACTAACTTTCACTATAACGTTTTTTTTCCAAAATATATATTTTATTAAGGCACATATGGCGTTAGCCTGACGGGGCCGGAAGTTCAATATTTTGACAATTTTTGGCTTACGACTATGTTAGTAATATGTAACCGATTACTCGCGGTTGGCTCGAGGTTAGTATTACAAACATTCTCATAATTGGGATGTTGCAGTCTCCAGTGCTCTGTATGTGTGACCGACACGGGATACTTCCTATTGGGATGCAACTGACCATTAATCAGCGACGCCCCCCTAGTCTGTACCTCATATCAATCGTGGTGCATCTCTCTTGACTCGAGGAATCCAAGGTAGAATGGTCACTGGGCGGTACAATCTTCAGCTCGTGTAGAGTTGTCATGAGCGGTACAACCTTTGGCTCTTGTTGAATGGTCAGTGGCCTGCACAATCTTCGACCTGTGTATCTGTAAAGAGTATGTGTATGTATTGCTGCGAATAAGTAAAAGTTTATAGATCGGATAGGAGGGATATGGAACAGGGACACAAAAAATCAACATCATTAAACGTTGACATCGGCATTTCTGAGAAACAGGTATAGATGAAGCAGAAGATCAGGGTCACGGCTACCTAAGATATCCAGGACGGGGATATCCGATTGTCTGCCTAGTGCCCTCAATGCTATGGAAAGCTGAGAGCGGGCAGCATAGAACCGGATACACGACCAGACAACATGCTCGATGTCGTGGTAGCCATCGCCACATTCACAAAGATTGTTTGCTGCAATCCCAATGCGATAGAGATGCGCGTTTAGGTTGTAGTGATTGGACATAAGCCGAGATATCACACGAATGAAATCACGACCTACATTCAATCCCTTGAACCATGCATTCGTCTATAACGTTGAAATATTTCATTTTTGCTTGAAATGAGTTATAGTTGAAATATAGAAAAAAGTTTAACTGTGTATAATCGATTCTTAAATTGTATATAATCGAATCATATAAAATCGAGTCAGTGTACAATAGAGTCTGTATATAATCTAGTCCGATCTGTATATATGTCTCGGACAAAAACATAAGCGTGGATATTTTCTCTTAATTTGTGTATTTGAAATCAAAATCCATCCATTAATTGGAGAGATATTAATGTTCAAAAATATTCATTGCTTCCACCCGAAACATTGAAATGGGCCCCTTTAGACCCGTTCTTTTTATTATTTCATTAGGGTGCATATTCCCATTTTAGGGTGGTCCAAAAATCCACTTTTTCGTTTTTTTCCCAAAAATGTCTTTTTTCGAACTTTTGAACTACTGGATGGATTCGGATGACCGCTATATTTAAATTGAAGCCAATTACTCAGTTTTTTTTAATAATAATTGGCAAGCAATAATATTATGCTTGCCAAAAATTTGAATTTTGTTTTCATAATTATTGATTGTATTGGTTTTTTGTTGTTTTCATGGCTTTAGACTAGAGAGCGCTAAATTTTTTAATGTTTTTTTTTCTTGAAAGCTGACGATGTTTTACATAACATATCCAAAAATCAGAGAATTTTAAAATTTACCCGATGAATTAAAAAAATCTATTTTTCCCCATTTTCAAAAAAGCATTTTTTGAAAAAATCATAACTTTTGAATAACTGCACCGATCCAGACTGGATCCAATTTCAATTATCTAGACATTACATTTGCGAAAAACTTGGATTTTTTAGTTATTATTGATTGTGTTAGTTTTTCATAGTTTTTCCGGTTAAAGATAGAGGATGCTATGTTTTTTCTTATTTTTCTAGAAAGATAAGGTTTTTTTTACATAATATAACCAGAAATCAAATATGTGTCGTTTTTAGTTTTTGAATTGTTATTTTTCAAATTTAGCTTGGTTTCAGTATTCGTTCAATATTTCTATGTAACTTGGTAACAACTAGGTCTATGCGACTAGAATCCCATTTCTTCGTAATATTTTTTCAGGAAAAAACTAAGTAATTGGCTCCAGTAGTTCAAAAGTTATGAATTTTTGAAAAAGTCATATTTGGAAGAAAAGACAAACAATAATTTTTCGGACCATCGGTTGACATTGAAAAATCTTAACTTAAAACGAAAAAAATATCACATCTCTGATTTTCTGATATGTTGTGTAAAAAAAACCTCAGCGAAAACAAAATCCAACCTTTTTGCAGTAGTAATATTTTTCTAAGCAATATCAACTAATTGTGTTGAAGTTGAGATGTAGAGATGTTGCCAAATCGGTCCAGTAGTTCAAAAGCTATGAATTTTCGAAAAAAAAGACAAAAAGAATGATTTTTCAGATCAGAAATGGAAATTGGCACCATAATTAAAAAATTAAAAAAAAACAGGTCTAATATTTTGCGATATAGAACAAATCTATCACTTTTCACGAAAATCTGTGAACCACTATATCGATTTTACATGGAATGGCTGTATATTGAAAGGTTAGACATAGTCCCACGTCAAATTGGTATCAACAACGCTACTCAGCGTTGGGAACTGGGGAAGTGCATTCGTTCATTTAATCTTGATAACCAGAGCTTATAAACTTATCTGTTCCTGGGCCAAGAAAAATGGGTAGTTACAAATAACCCGAAGTAGTTCATATTCACAAAAATATGAGTATGAACGTAAGTGTAATTTATGAAGACGAGCAGATAACCCTTACCAATAATAATCCGTCTTGTTAGCAGAAAATTAGAAAATTCAATTTCATGCCAAATGAAAACTAATGTGCAAGTGATCTTATAAACTGGATACGAAACTCGAATTATAATACTTCCGAGAGGATAAACCATCCATTCGCGATGAATCGAGACAAGCACCACACGGCATCGTTGAATCGAGATGGACATAAAACTCTGTCTCTCGTGCCCTATCCGTCGATTCTACAGTTTTCCCCCGTCACTTGAAATGCATCCCTGCACTTCGTTTCCATCCCGGCAGAGCTAGCCTTGGTTCGGATGCGTACCCGTACCCCTCCTCTTTCTCTCTAGTCTAGAACGTTTTCCCACCGGGAGAGGAGGATGCGAAAGGAAGCCACGGAGTTGAGTGCAATTCAGCCCACCGCAGGCTGTGAATAAAAGATCAAAGGATTCTCGTCCTGGCAGCGTCCTGGAGTCGGCAGTGGATGGGCTGGCTGGTGTGGTACCGAGCTGGGAGAACCTATTCACGTTTCAAATTTTTGTTGAGTATCATAATTTCGCTCCATCCACTGCCACTTGTTTGCATCAAGGAGACGCGTTCTGTGGATTACTAAAAGCGACACGTAAAATCAAAGTGAAATAGAGGGAGAGAAAGAGCACACGAGAGGTGAATTACGTGGGCGAACCGTATTCTTTTGTGCCCCGGTTTGTGTGTTTCGCTCTGGCTTTGACACTTTTCTGATGTACTCTGACTGTAAGTTTCAAGTTTGATGTTTTGCGTTATTGTAGAGAATTTCATCTCCCCATCAATCGTGATGATGTGTGAGCGGCCTTTGTGGGTGAAATGTTTTGACCCAGAATGTGTGAATTGGTGCCCGCTAGTCAAATCGGTTCATTTCCGTTTGTATATGACTGTTGATGTGAGAGTTTCTATGTGAAGGTATGAGTATTGTGAGAGGGGATGTTTTACCGATCGAACAACTTGAACCACCAACGCTGGAAGCAGAAAGTTGGGGGAAATGGATTTGAATATGAAGTGATATGAAAATGCTTTCTTATTTCATTCAAACAACTCCATCTCGTTCGTACCGATTTGACGTGTTTGAACCATCGGCAAGGATTGTATTTGTTGAACCATACCATCAACAATTTAGATTGACCACAAGAATGTAATCTAGCATGTTGATGATTGGCCTTTCCCCCGATTTAATCCGTGCTTTATTAGGCAGCTTTGATTTAACCCATAGGCTCGGCAATGTTATTCCAGATTACAGCTAATTAGGTTTGCGCTGCATGAATGAGTTAATGATGCCAGCCTTCCAGCGCCAGCCACTACAAACTTAATTAAACGAGGTGATTTATAATTGCTGCCAGTAAATCATACCAGTCAGCCCAACCGGCAGATGAGATTGGATGCGATGAGTTGGCGTGCATACGAGCCAGATTTGTTCCAGCATCCCCAGTTCGATGAAGGGTTGTTGAAAACATATTATTATACCCGGAGCATAGATGGAGTCTCTTATGATGAAATCGACGTATTCGCTAATAAAGTTGAACCGATCCACTTCTAGGTTCCTTCTAGTCCAGTACAAAACGCAATGCAGAGGTCGTTGTAACTCAGTTTCAGAACGCCGTCTGAATCCTTGAAGCGTGAAGATCATAATATCAAATACTCACACTATGGTGGAGCATCGTTGTTCTAGGCCTGTTTACGAATCAGTTTATTTCTCGCCTGTCAAAATGTCACCGATATGCCATTCCTTTATGAAAACGTCCATATAGGACTAGAAACAGTTGAAATGTTTGCGTATGGCGCATTTTGTACAAAGAGCAATTCCTCGAACAAAAATTAATCCGATATCACCCCCCCCCCCAATTACTAAACGATACGTCCGTTAGATTGAAAATAACAAAAAAAATATTAAAAAAAAGAAAAAAACTTTTCCAACTAAACTCACGTGGGATGTTACGAATCTTTGCATAAATTAGCATAGCAGGAAAGACAATTGAGGGGCTTAGAATGCAAGGGGTGTAAGTGATTTGATCGATTTCTCTTCATCAACTTTTTAGTTAGTTAATAACTCAACTGCAAAAACGTTCCAATTTAAGTTTGCTATAGAATCCTATAGATGAGGTTCTGACCTACCTTCCACATTGTGAAAAACAGTTGGGAATGTATTTGCTGCGAAGTTATGACCAAAAGAGAGAGTTGATGTAGAGAAATCGATCAAATCACTTACACCCCTTTCATTCTAAGCCCCTGAATTGAATGTCATACTTGGCACACACTTTAAACAGAAAAAAATAAATTTGCTGGACTCATCGAGTCTTCAGCAGAGTGATTTCTCTGGCACTATTTGAGAAACAGTAACTTGTTTTATTTTAATAACCAAATAACAAAACATAGGAATAGGCCAATGTCCTGGAAAAAAGGTAATGAAGATGGTGGTTTTTCAAGCGACATAGCATGCGCTGCCATAACTATTTCTCAAATAGTGACGTCAGTCGTTGTGTTTATATTTGATTACCTACAACATCCATGTGAAAATGCAATTTTCAGGAAGTGTTTTATCAATTAAAAACGTACATTTTATAAGAGTTCCCGCTGAATATGAAGCTAATGTGACAGCGTGCAGTGAATATTTGTGAAATCACGTCGAAAAAGACGGATATAAGTGATATTTCCATGTGCCATATTCACTCCCCCACGTTCATAGAAACAAACGAACTTTCATTATTTTAACGTTACGAAGTTGTTGTTTTGAAGGCTTTCAGTGTCGGTGTGTATGTTGTGAGAAAATAATCGGCAATTAATAAAAATTTCACCGAAAATGTTACTGCTTTCGAGATCTAAGTATACGAGTGCTCTCTGGACGTTTTTACTACATAAATAATCGAAATAAGCCACAATACAATTGGCATATGTTAAAAACAAACACTTGAATGATTTCATGAGCATTTCGGCTCAAATTATCATGCAACCGTGAGTACTTTGAACATTGATTTGTTTTTTCCATATACATTCCATATTGAATGCAAATAATTACGACACGATATTTTGCTTGCCAATTCGCGTCATCGAAGGTACGGTGTCGCCACCTATGAAAGTTTCGCGTGTGAGTGAAAAATATGTAAACAAACCGTTGCATATTTTCTCTGTAATTAATATACTGATTTCTCGAAAACTTGTACCGTGTGTATCTTACAATTAGTGGAAATTGTTGAAAAATAGTTTTTCTTAGCTGTTTCGATGCTCCGAACCAAAATTTATTGTCATTTAGTAGTGAAAAAAGGCCGTTGAAGTACACCCTCTGTCAATCTACCTGCGAGAGAGGTAAACCGAATTAATGAAATTTGATATAAAAATATCCGCTTAGTGTTCATTAAATACCTAAAATACAAAGATCTGGCTTCTATTCAATCAGTGCTCAAATATTTTTCAAAATATTTTCCTTAGAACGTGTGACATATGGACGTCAAAAGCTGCGCAAATTGCCCGGAGAACATGCAAGTCGGACGAAATTTGCTCGAAGCTGACTCCGAACAATCTGCAAAATTCAAAAGCCGTATTGTTTGTGTCGTCCCCGGATGTAAGCAGAGATATCGCCTCGGAATTTCTTTTCATGCCTTCCCTGCGAAAACGGACAAATCGCGGTATCTAGACTGGATCCAACGACTACGGCTAAAGATAGAACCTACAAAAACCTCCCGTATTTATAGCCTCCATTTCACCGTGTCGAACTTCTACTCTCCAAGTATTCACATTCACATTTTCGCACTTTTGAAAAAGTGTGAAACAGTCCAACTTGGTGCAAAATGTGCAATAATAAAGAAATAAAATAAAACATACCTCAGCAAATGATACAAAACATCCATGACGTGTTTGCACTTCCCTTTGCCAGCTTTACAGGAACACGAAAACAACCATTTAGAGAAGGAGATTTTCGTACGAATTTTTATTGTATGGGGTTCCGAGCTTGGAGATGATGACTGGAGGCAGGACGAGAAAATACTGAAGCCTTCATCGTGAACTTCTTCAACACCAATATTAAAAGATGTCCAGCTTTGAATACTCTTTCGCCTTTGACGACTAAACGGCTTCCACCCGCAGCGTAATCGAACACATCCGCAAACTCCACAGCTACGTAGCAGTTTCAATTTCTCCGACTGATGGCTCCTGATAATGCATGAAACAAGGTCACAGAAAAACTCTTATAAGTTAAATTCAGCTTAAGCTACGGCAAAGTTTTTTTCACTGCATAAGGAAAACTCATTTTCCCACCGTTTGGAAGATAAATTTTGCACACAATTATTAATTTTTATTAAAATTTAGTATCCTGAAAGTTTGTTTACTTTTTCACAAGTAAAGACAGTGTCCTTTGGATGCGGTAAGAAAACGTATTCCCCTGCCGTAAATTTATGTGATTTTACTAAATTAGCATCCTAGAGGATAGTTCTTTCGATACATACTCACCATTACGGAAATTTCTGCAAAAAACGTTAAAAACGGTGCGTTTAAAAATCACATTCTTTTTGCAATTCTTTGTTGACATTCGCTTCACGCACACAAGCTGTCAAATTCAGCTTCGTAGTCGCGAATACAGATATACTTCGCCCACTGCTTCACCTCAATATGTACCTCATTGGGAATAGGCAAACTGAAATTTATGTAAAAATGAAGAGAAAACCGCTTAAGCAAATGATATCTCTGGGTTAGTAAGTTAAATATTCACTGTAAGTAAAATGGTTTGCATATGATTGACGACGAATAAATTTTGAAAACAATCAATTTTTTTGTTGCAACTATTTTGACAGCCTGCTTGTTCAAACTTCTCTAAAATGTTCGAAAATGTTACGGAAATGTTACGGTGACGATACTCTATCGAAAGCACAAATGTCCCTGCGATGTGCTATCGCCCAAGTCTAAAACAAATATTTTGGATGATATTCTAGGGACGCCAATAATAACTTTCAGCAAGGATATGAATACGAAGCAAAATAAAGCAAAACAGTCTCTAGCGATCGGGAAAGAGGAAACCGCAGGAATATATATTCGTTGATATTCGTCCCGGAAGGCCGATGTGGAAGTCTGAAGAACCCAACATATCAAACAGTTTTGTTCAGAGTGTTGTGCATGTGGATTTGGGCCGCAGGCGTATCACTGCGAGATTGATACCGGAAAAACTGGGACTCGGTTCAAAAAATGTGTTGCATATTCGGGAGTTTCCTGCCAGAAACAAGAAAAATGTTGACACAGAAACAGCGGCGTAGTGGCAACTGACCGGGCGCTGACCCTTTGAGGCGCCAAAATACAAAAATTTTCAAAAGCAATTTTTCCCCGAATTATATTATATAATAGTTGTTTATATGAAAAGTTTAAGTAAATTATTTGACTTGTTTCTTGTTCCTGGTTTGTCTTGTTTCAAGCTGGTTCTTGAATAACATTGCTAAAGGCGCATCCACAGTATACCGAATGATGCCGATCGGCCTGTATCGTGCGACATATTCGGTTCGTCATGTAATGTGGACGCACGGCTTACAGAGACAAGGCTAGTTCTTTAGCGAGTAAACTTTTTTTTTTGATGACGTCATCCGAATTGTCAGTGTAAACAGTCGCCAGTTGTATTTTGTTTTCCGACTTACGCGTAAATGTTCCTGAAATGAAAAATCGATAATGGTTCAATGCGCTGTGAGTGGGTGTATAAATTATGAAAATGACATTATCGGGCCAAAAAGGAGATTCTTTCGCTTTCCGAAAAACCGAGAATTATGTTCTTTGTGGATAAATGTTTTATCATATTATTCATGGTGTCAACTATATTATCAACACACAAACTTACAAAGCACGAAAAATAAAAACTAAGAACACATTGTTTACTTCAACGACTCAGATGACGTCACTAAAAAATGACTGATCCGGAGTAGCTACCCTTGTCTCTACTCGCGTTGACGGCGGAATGGTGTCGACATCTGGATACGATATTAGTTTGTATGAGGTCAACTATTCTCTATCAGATTAGTCGACCCTAAGGCAGTTTTAAATTGCTAAAATTTGAATGAAATTTTTTTCTTTGCGTTATTTGCCTTCTATAAGTACGCTGTTCTGACCCCAATTTAAACTATTTTCTATCAATTTTCAGATATTCTCACCAAAACTTGCCATTATAATACAAAATTATCTTTAAACACAATTTGTGTATGATATTTTTTTACTACTTGCAAGCAAAAGTGATTTTAGTTTACCTAGAGTACTAATTTGGTTTGGTAAAAATAATTTTCATTCATAATTTTTATTTTAAAAGCACGTTCATTTCTTTTGCAAACCCATATTGTCATGCCTGCTCCCCCATTTCGTAATACGAAGCTCAATGCCGTCAACGCGGATAAGCCGTGATTCGGACGTTCCATCGGGTGCACGAAGCACAATGCCATCAACGCGAATGTACTTCGTTTTGTTTTGGTTCGACTTTCTTTGATCCGGACCGACTTGTTTCGGGTTGGGTTCGGTTTTAGGCACGTCGGCAAGCCGGGGCGACACGTCTACACTTATTCGCGTTGATTGCATTGAGCTTCGTTTACTAGTTTAGGGGAGCGTCAAAGAATAATTGATTTTCAAACGGAATGAACACACTTTTGAAATTAAACTATTTTAATGAAAAATACTTTTTTTGCAGGGGGTGGAAAAATTTCATCCGAAAATTGTTTTTGAAGATAACATTATATTACAATAAAAGTTTCAGAAACAATGTTGGAAATGTATAGACAAATGGTTCAATAAAATTCAGAAATACGTGTTTCAAGTAATTAAATTACATGATGTACAAATTCTCATTCAAATTTCGACATTTTAAAACTAGTGTCGTGTTTTCTAATCTGATAGAGGATACATGAACGAGTTTGGGACCCAAATAATGGTTACTAATTGAGGGGCTTAGAATGCAAGGGGTGTAAGTGACTTGATCGATTTCTCTTCGTCAACTTTTTCTTTGGTTAATAACTCAACTGCAAAAATGTTCCAATTTGATTTCGCTATAGAGTCGGAAAGATGAGGTTCTGACCTACCTTCCACATTGTCAAATACAGCTGGGAATGAGTTTGCAGCTAAGTTATGACCAAAAGAGAGAGTCGATGTAGAGAAATCGATCAAATCACTTACACCCCTTTCATTCTAAGCCCCTCAATTGAAAGTCGCCACCAGACATCGACACTGTTCCATTGTCATCGCGAATTCGGCTTTATCGGGCGGCTAAGGCCGAATCATGCCGATTGGCGTAATGTGGACCCGTCTTAATGTTAAGTTTTTTGTATGAATTGTTTATTGTACCAACTCGGGTGGGCAAACGATGATGCATAGATGGTATTCCGGAAGCCGGAAGAGAGAGTAGAAGGAAAGAAAGAGAGAGAGAAAGAGAGAAAAAGAGGAGAATGGACAGAGAACGGAAGAAGGAGCAAGGTTTCATGGAAGGAAAAGTAAGCACTCTCGGCCACCTTAGCTCAAGTTTGGTAGCGACCAACGCCAATTTAGAAGTTAGTAAGCTCCCACTCCACTCCTTTCCTTTTCCCTTCTACCTCCCTTCTCAACACATTCCTTTTCTTTTGTTGCCTTGCAACAACCACGTGATCATCGAAGGGTTCCAAAGGTCGGGGAACGCCACCGTAACGAAGAAAACGTTTAACGCGTTCCGTACAGGTGAAAAATCTATGTTTTATTTTGACGTAGGATTACGTCTTTCGGGAACATATTGGGGTACAAATTGAAAATCGAAAATCGAGCACATCGTGAAAATTGTCCAGTTTCAAACGCTTATTGCTCAATCATTTCATGATGGATTGATGACATTTTTGCGTCAATCGATTTTGGGACTCCATAACAATTTTTTATATTGAAGAAAATAATATATGTCATGAAACTAACTATCGAACAATTGAAAAATCTCAACCCCTATCCTAACGGAAATACCCACTTTTGATTGGTCGAAGTTGACGACACATGCGGCGGGTCCCTAACAGAAACATCAAAACCGAGCTTCCTGGGGGAAATCGGCATTGCGAATACATGAAAGTAGGGAGAACTTTTGTTCCTAATGAAATGTGTTCCCTAACAGAGACATCAAAACCAAGCTGCCTGGAGGAAATCGGCATTGTAACTACATGAAAGTAAAGGGAACTTTTGTTCCTACCGAAATGTGTTCCCTAACAGAGACATCAAAATCAAGCTGCCTGGAGGAAATCGGCATTGCAAATACATGAAAGTAGGTGGAACTTTTGTTCCTACCGAAATATGTTTTCTCTAGTAACATGTTTTAACTGATGAGAAAAATTTATAACTGTGTTCGGTATTGGTAATTATCTTTTCATCAAATTTCGTTCTACTTCGGTATCTTTTATCTGATACGCACCATTCAACGACTGTTTACCATCCTTCTGTGTTCTTCTGTTAAGCGATGTAATTCTTGAAACATCCAAAATCAACAGATAGCCTAGCGGAATCCTACGTCAACTATGCGGTCGTGTCTCGGACACAACCCTCCTGTGACTTTTTTGGTAGCAATGAAAATACAAAATGGCGCCAAAACGACTTCGAGAATCGACCCATACTTGCCCCAATACAATACCTTTTTTTGTTTCTGTTTCTAGAAGCAATTTTTTGCATATTTTCCGATGTCCCCTATACACACTCTTCATTTTTTACGTTCCGAGTCACCCTACATCTGCGGAAGTCGCTTTATTGTCAAAACAAACAACAAAACAGGACCGGGCAGCAAACAGGAGTTGATTCGTATAGGATTTCACTAGAGGAATTTATGTGTTTTAGTCGGAAAATTCTGGAAAATTCGATGCTGCTGTGAGCCTAATTCATCATAGATCATCGTTCAGTGTATTTTGTGAGACAGTGGGTGGTTTTGTTGATTATCGATGATCGAAAACTTTGTTTTGAAATTTCGAGTCCATTCGGGGTAAGACTGACACCTTCAGTCAGGGTAAAACCGACACCTGGTTTGTGTTCCACTAGCAGGAAAAATGCGTACTTGCTTCTTGTAGATGCCTTGTGTTTATATTCGAAAGACAAAACGACAGAGCTGGACTGATGAACAGTCAAAACCAACGTTGAACAGGGCTAGTCAACAAAAAAAAGCCTGGGAAAGCTTCAACGCTCATCGGCACATCTTCCGTGAATGCTCACCCAAGCTGGAATCAAAAATCTCGTCTTTACTCCGGACCAGGAGTATGAATTTGTCCATCATCTGCTTATTGCAACAAGTTTACATTCGTTTCTCTAGAGCTGTCGGTTTTAACCCGACAGGGTGTCGATCTCACCCGCACTCCCATTTATTTCACCTTGAAACATCAATTTTTGCATTGTATTAAAATTTAAGTTATACTCAAAAATAATCAACAGACACTGTAGAATGGTTCATGAAGAGAGGTTCAGTAACGATTTGAAGTTGGAGAAACATGGAAGTTCTATGTAGAAACCCATTATGTTGTTGGTTATAACCTAATTTCCCCTATATTTGTTATATCTGTCCTATTCAAATTAAATTGAGTTGTCTATCAAAGTTGAGAAATGTGGAAGAATTGATAAACATCATACCGTTCAGAATCATATTTCGGACACTTTGTTCTAATATCTTGAAATGCTTCATGCACTGATATCACAATCGCTTCTTTAGAGTAATCCCTTGGTTTCACTATCTCTTCATTAAAGAATTACATTTGAATTATTACATAGTAGGAAAAAAATCAACAGCACTACTCATTATCGTTTGTGTTTGACGTTTGTTTAGCGTGAGCACGTAGAATTTACCCGTTCATAAATATTTAAATTTCTCTCATGTTTCATCAGTTCTCATCATCGTTAACAGTTTACTGTGATTGCTTGGTAAGTGTTTAGCAGTTGACTATAAAACATAATCAAATGTAATGTAATTTTCGTCCAAAAAATTACAAAATAAAGTGTCCGAAATTTGAATTCAATCTGTCCGAAATTTGTTTTAGTGTCCGAAGTTTGATTCTTATTCGCTTCATTTGAAAAGCATTTTATTCGATGATTTTCTTATTTTTTCAATCAAATAGGTACCAAAGTAGAAAGCATTAAAAGCATATTGAACTAATTGATTAAAAATATCTACCAAATAATAAATGTGCATAAAGTTTAGATCTGTTTTCTGCATCATATGCCATAAGCGTCCGAAATATGATTCGGAACGGTATAAACTCTCGCAAAAGAATAAAAAAAATCTCTTGAGTCATTTCACACCATGAGACCCGTGTTTTTATCTATAACTCTGCTCACATCCTCCTTAAGATTGTACTCGAAAAAAAGTCAACACTTTCATTTGTATTAATTTTTTTGTTAAATAGGTAAAAAGTGATAATATTGGGTAAAACTAGTTTAGAGTGTAATGTTACATGTGCAAAATTTCGTCACAATTTGTCAAGTGGTTCTCGAAATGGCGGTGCGGTCGTATAAAATCCAGGTCAGTCCCATAGATGGATCGCGAAACAGTTGGGAATTGAAAATCGTTCAACGAGACCCAGACGACTCTGCGGCGAGCTGGCAGCGGGAGAAAATCGAAAATGACCGATCCCGTGAAGGCAAGGATGTTGAGGTGAAGACGGTGACTTCAAGCGCAATCCGAACCCTTCGATTCGGGACGTGGCCAAGAAGGTCAATTTTTCGTCTGGTTAGTCCAGCAGAAAATGAAACGGGGCGGACTTCATGTCTCCAAGGTAACGATGGCGCATAACCGAACCAATAAACAGTATACGGTGGCCAAAACCACGCCAGGAAGCTATACTGCAAGTGGTTGATGCAACCTAAATGCATCGAAATGGACGACGAGACATACATTAAAGTAGACACCAAGCAGATCCCCGGTCTGGAGTTTTTCGCCTGGATGTTTCGGAGAAGTTCCAGAAAAAGAAGGTCGACAAATTTGCCAAGAAGTACTTGGTGTGATAGGCGATCTGTGGGTGCGGCAAATTCAGCAAGCCGTACATAACGACCGGTATTTTCAACGGCCAGATATATAAAAAAGAATGGCCTCAGATGCGCCTGTTGCCCTTTTGGCAGTCCCACGAAGGTGGCACTCTGTTGGCCGGATCTGACAAAATGCCATTACGCGAAACCGGTAATGGAGTGATACGAAGCCAACAATGTTGTTTTTGTACCGAAAAAGGCAAATGAGCCAACTCGTCAGAACTTCGCCCAATAATAATATTTTGGGCGATTATGAAGGGCAAGCTCCGGAATACAGGGAAGGTTTTAAAAAAACAAACCAAAAGTTCAAGAAAGAGTGGATGAAAGTGTGTGAGAAAGATGGCGCAGGTGTTGTAAATAAATATTAGGTGTACAAGTATGACCTCAAGTTTTTTTTATTAACAAAGAAGAACGCACCATGTAAAATACATACAAAAAAGACAAATTTTCGTCAAAATTTTGAGTTAATAATGTAGTGGCTTTTAATAACACTCAAACTCTGATAGAGAGTATTCCAACAACGCCTTCCTATTTCATTCACACAAACATATACCCCTCAGCAGCATTGTGATCTCTTATCTTCCAAAACAACTTGTACGACATCTCAATTATGCATCATTTACGAGGGGTTGCTCCCGTCATAAGCCACCACCAAAAACCCATTGCCTTCCATCTCCCGCTATGCTGCGTTGCGGAGTAATGTTTATAGACACTCGAGAAGTGGCATCGTCAAAACAGATCATAAAACACAATTTTACGATCGAATCATGACGGGAGCGGAAGTCTCGCGTGCCACATTAAAACAGCCAGCGACTTGTTGAAGCAAACAGTCAACTCGCGACGTGGGTCAATACGCGAAATCTAACACTTGGAATTGTTCGTAATGTGATTGCATGGGCTCAAACATCGACGCCTAGAGAAGGCGCTAATTTGGTGGGTTTCATTTTACTACCATCCAATGGATAGTGTTTGCTTCGAGCTATTCTTGGCTTTTTATGCACTCGATGCAGGGGGGATTTGAAAGGGCTCAACTACTTACCCTAAATGAAATATAAAGAGCTTGTTGTCGGAAGGGCAATAAAATTTGTAATTGCAATAAAGTGCACATGGTAATGATCGTTATCGTGGCCAATAAATTTTATCACAAATTTGTTGATTAATTGGATGAATGGTTTGATTTACAGGCAATTGCCTTCAATGTAATTCATCATTTGATTAGGTGTGAGATTTCCTGCCTGAAGGCGTCAAATTAAAAACACTTCTGAACTAAGGAGAAATACAATTCTACACGATTTAGTGATAAAGTATTCGCGTTCAATTCATTTCGCCTCTTCTTCGGATCGCTCACCAATTCTATGCTAATGGTGTGCCGTTCTCACTTCCTGTGGGCCGGTAATTAAATTACGATAACCTGCAATAATAATGAAAAACTATCAAACAATATTTATGGTTCTCCACTGTACACAGCTTCAGGGCTGTTTTCAGAGCAAGCTTTGGCCAGCTCGACTATTAGGTTCACTTCCGACAAATTATGATTTACTACCAGCTTGTCGGTCATTAAATTGATATAGTGCGGTAATTGATTTTATCAATTAGTTAAAATGAGTATGTTTCCTGGGTGCTTTCAGGAGACCATATGAATCGGCTGAATGCGGTTGCATCGATGCCGAAACTAGTTTTCGCTCGAAATACCGACAGCACTATGAACAACTTTTTGATGGAGTTTCTAAAATTGAGTGAATTTCACAGCAACCAGGGAAAGGGTTTTCATTGACCAAAACCGACACTACTTTCGATAAGTGGTGAACGGCAGAAGAATGGCGAGATTTTCCGGTTGTTGTTCACAGTTTGCTAGAGAGACACAATTGTCCTCACCCATACGTGTTCACACAGGATATGACTATGAAATGTAATTATTGTTTCGGTTACGGATGCCGAACCTGGGACAGACTAGAAACTTCGGTGTATGGTTGTGGCAATTGATTTATGAAGTGCCATTCCGTTAGGCAACAATTTTCAAAATAGTAATTTGCTGCGTTGGCTGGGTGAGAAACTAATTGATGTTCGTCTACGTTGATCGTGATGTATTTATGGTACGATAGAAGCGCAGTAAATCAATTTCATCCCCTGAGAGTCCATTTTGGATTGATGGAGAACTCTGTTGATTGCACTGGAATGAGTAGACTAATAGAGGGACATTCCGCTAGCGGTATCGCAATAGCACAAGTGAACGATGACAATGATTGCAACAGTTTGCCGATGGTGTATTTTCTAATTATACAGCCATCCCATTCCCAACCGATATAGTGGTTCTCAGATTTTCGCGTAAAGTGGCAATTTTGTTTCTCATCGCAAAATATTAGATATTACGAAATATTATTAAACTCGCTGATCAGACAAACGTTATTCTGTCATAAAAATTATTTCTAGTGAATATGTTGGTTGTTAAATAAATAATAACTAATGCATTGTAACTGTGTTTAAATGTTTTAACGATCTACACATACGTGAAACGTTGGTTACTCTTGTGTTCATACTTGCGTTTGATATACCGAGGAATAGAGCAAATAGAAAAAAACGCAAACCATTTCTTGTATTCCATTCCCGATCTATTTCATTAACTAATCTGACATGATTGTTCTCTTGAACGTCATATGTAAAATGAAAAAAGGAATATATTTGTCGTAAAGTAGACAAATCAAATAAAGAAAACCAATATAAAATTCGTTGTTGCAAATGTATTTGTTGCTCTTCATCGAACCCCAGAACTCAACATCAACCCCTTCCCGTATTATCTAATACGCCACACATCAAGTTTCACTAGCCTGCTGAGCTAGCGCCCTATGTTATTCATGTACCCACGGGTAAGACCCGATATTGTACGGAAAAGGGTTAATATGAGCATTGAATGTTTTGCTCCTTGAGTTATTCAACCAACATGATGTTCTCATTCAATTCGTCAATTAGGTGCGTCTATGGCAAATCTCATCTCTTACAATAATGGCCACCTAGCCCTCGCTATGAGTCAAGCAAAAGTATCTCAATCATTCTATGAAATGCTTAAAAAAACATACCATTTTCTATACAGACACACTCACACGGCCGGTGTGTTTATTATTGTAACATTGGTTTCACAGGACATGTCCATATTCACCACTAAAACACTAAATTTCTTGCAAGAAAAATAACAAATCGGTGCTCGTCGCCATCTGAAAAGTTTATTTTTATTATTTATCATGTGAAACGTCACGCACACACGCAAAAATGGGTATACATGATGGAGTGTAATGCAATACACCAAACTAATGTGTTATAATTGTCCAATATTTGATTGTTTTAATAATCTAGAGAGTGGCCATCTTACCCCGGGTGGCCGTCTTTCCCCGTCCTCCCCTACCCCAATTGGCAATATTTACTAGAGTTTGTCTTTCAGCTCCTCATACCGTTCTGAATCATATTTCGGACAACATCATATTTCGGACACTTTGTTCTAATATATTGAAATGCTTAATGCACTGATGACATAACTATAAAATTAATATCACAATTGCTTCTTTAGAGTAATCTCTTGGTTTCACTTTCATTTCACATGAGAACTACATTTGAATTATAACATAATCGGCAGAAATCTTACAACGCTACTCATTATCGTTTGTGTTTGACGTTTCCTTAGCGTGAGCACGTATAATTTACCCTTTCATAAATATTTAAATTTCTCCCGTGTTTCATCAGTTCTCATCATCGTTAACAGTTTATTGTGATTGCTTGGTAAGTGTTCCGCAGTTGACTATAAAATATAATCAAGTGTAATGTAATTTTCGTTCAAAAAATTACAAAATAAAGTGTCCGAAATTTGAATTCAATCTGTCCAAAATTTGATTTAGTGTCCGAAGTTTGATTTTTATTCGCTTCATTTGAAAAGCATTTTATTCGAAGATTTTTTATGTTTTCAATCAAATAGGTACCAAAGTAGAAAGCTTAAAAGCATATTGAACTAATTGATTAAAAATATCAACCAAATAATACCTGTGCATAAAGTTTAGACCTGTTTTCTGCATCATATGCCTTAAGCGTCCGAAATATGATTCAGAACGGTAGTAGTGTTTTCAAAGAAAGACTGTTCTCTGAAGCTGACATGGTGTACGAAGCAAAGCGTGAAGGTCGGTTAAAAAATTATAATAAAAGTAATAGTGTTAATGAACTTATGATATGAGTTAATATTAATTTAATTTTGAAAAAAAACAGGAAGTGGATTATATCTATGGTATAGCCGCAAGGGTGACGTAGGACTATCGTTGATTTTGTGATCATTTGTTTCTAGCTGCATCTGAATCAATTCTGAATGAATGAATAAATGAATATTTGGGGGACTTCGAAAGCGTTGTAGGCACAATATTCAGCAAAAAACCAATCACATAAAAATTGTATAATACATAAAACATTGCTTGTATTATTGTGATATGATTTGTATTCCATTTCCAATAGACAAAATATATGTTGCATCAAATCAGTCTACATAATTTTTTGCGTTCGTTCATTCTTTCTCACAACACCCATTTCTCGTTCGAGAAATTATTGAGTAATCATCGTTTGACAGTGCGCGTAGAGCGGGAATTCCTTCTTAAGATTCATTGCACCTCTAATAAATTGCCGAATAACGTGATCTTACGTTGATCGCATTTGATTGACATATTACAAAACCAAATGTATTTGGTCGCAGTATTATATGGATATAAAACATTAAAATAAACTTTTTCGCTTGAATGTATTTTTCAATTCCAAGGGGAACTGGCAGATTATTTTTCAGCATCGATGACATTTTTCCGGAATCTTCTTGATCAATCGCAGAACTGTTTATTGATTGATCTTCTATTCTACCCTTTAAAATTATTTTTTACTAAAAAGTTTCAGTACTTCTACCAACACTCGACATCAAATATCAGATTATTCTCAGACACAATTCTCGTGCAAGATTTTTGTCCGTTACATGGAATAAATGTCTGATACTGAACATATTATAGAATAAAGACATCCCTAAATCGGACAATTCCTTTCTCAAGTATTGCTCTTATCAACACATTCGGCAATCCATTTTTATTTATATAGATAGAAGAAGATATAGGAGTGCGTTTTATCACATTAAAATCAATTTCCACTTTCGAGCGAAGATCAATTTCGTTAGCGCGAACATCAAATGGACTAACAACGCTTGTCAATATGCAATTATAGAACATATGTGAATTGAATTTTTAGTATTTCCCCATTCCGCTTCAGAGTTTTCCGAAAATTTTCAATTTTCATGTTTGATTGGAATATGTGTATTATTTTTACGGGACTCCCTCTCCATTCCAGAGGAGGGAGAGGTGTCATACCATCATAGAAACATTTCTTGTATCCAAAAACCCTCACATCCCAAATTTGGCTCCATTTGCTTGATAAGTTCTCGAGTTAGGTAGAAGTTTGTGTTTCATTTGTATGACAGCCCCCTTGCTCTTAGAGAAGGGGTAGGTGTGTCGAACTACCATAGAAACATTTATTGCACCCTAAAACCTCCATATGCCTAACTTGGTTTCATTTGCTTGATTAATTCCCGAGTAATGTAGAAATTTGTGTTTCATTTGTTTGGCAGCCCCCCCTTAAAGAGGGAGGAGGGGTCTCAAATTATCATGAAAACCTTCCACGGTCCCAAAAACCCCTACATACCAATAGTTGCATGTCGAAACGTGTTGCTGTTAGATATCATGTCTTGCAAAAACTTAGAGCATTTGATGAGAGGAGACATTTTATCTTTCGTATTAAGTGTTTATCATACCATTTTGTTCAGTTGTTTAGGAGTTATTAACCCTCAAAATCTCGGTCTCCGGCGTAACGCTGTCTTTTTCGAAACTTTGATTTTACACCCCGGTATAGAAATGAAAGACGTAGTCCTACGTCAAAACAGACATGTTTACATAAATGGACTTTCAGTAATCGATGAAACTCACACCATGTTAGCACGTAGCAGCCTAAATTTGATTCGCATTTTTGCAGTATCGAAACATTCCTCATTCTATTAAAATCTAGTTAAACCTGGGGAAGAATTACAACGGATGATTTGCGGACTAAACACTGAAACGATTAAAATTAAGCTCCTTTCCTTCTCCTCCTCCACTTCTTGATATTTTTCTAGAAGGATTTTTCAAAGATCAGCATTGCTGGAAAAACCGTTCTGCCAAGAGGAAAATCAATACCACCCCTCACGGAAGCGATACAAGTTGAACATAATTCTACTGAGTATGCTAACAACGGATGCGGAAACATACAAATTATCCACATGCAATATCGCACCTTCTGTTTCCCCATACATAATTGCCTTTGGCTCACACAACCACTAAAACATCGCAGAGAGCAAAACGTAGAAAAAAAGGAAGTTGAAAAACGCTAATAGATGAAATAATTAGCCCCAAGGTAGGCAATCGTGACTCATACCATTGCAACGCCGCAGCCGTCAAGCAGTTGGCGTGAGGTTAGGAGAAATGGGAAATTGTGTGTTTTCCGATGTTTGCTTTCGAAATGCTTATGATTCGCTCCCGGGCACTGTTCGGAAGAATAAACTACCCGGCCATTTAATGGTCCCATATGGCTCATACCGGATTTGCACACGGAACATTCGATTTTTGTTCTACACTTTTCCGGATCCGGCCGTTTCAATCCAATTAAGGAAATAAATGGGTTCGCAGCCCAAAGCGAAGCGACAGAGCTTCAACCGTAGAAGCGTTTCCCTATTCAAGCGGTTTTTTATCAAACCGGCTTTTTTATTGGAAGACATTCATTTTTATAATTACGGCTTTTCATTTGTTCTGGAAGAATTGGTTGAACTCGAATGCGTATATTAAAACCACGAGAATTATTCATGCTGCTCTATTTTTCCAGTTAACTCCCGAAACTGTTGAATATTGTGGTATCTATTTCGCACTTCGTCTTCCATTTTCACGTGAATCGTCTCCCCTCCGTCATTTCCAATGGCTGAAAGTAATCCGTCATCCTGACGAAGTTATTGCATCCCCAGCTGTATCGCATCTAATGGATTCACCCTCTGAAAACGCTCCCTTTATTCCGACGTCTTACTTGTCATTTCTTCCAATAACAATTTCACTGAACAGTAGTAGTTGGAATCTATCCCGTTCCAAATGAAATTATCCCAATATTATTCTACGGATCTTTATTAAAAGTGACTATCCCTTCTGCAAACATGAACGATATCGTATTTTTCGCCGTAGTTGACTTCAAGTTTGACTCAAGTGCGAAGACACAGCATCCAGCGGCCGGATGGGACGCTTATGGCGTTTTTACTTCGCATCCACTCCTGGACTGCATTCGACGAATAACAACCACCGACTGCCACTGTGTTGTGTGGTGAGATCTCCCCTTCTAAATTGCACGCAATTACGGTTCCACAGCAGAAAGGAAAGAAAAAGGAAAAACAGTCCCTTAGATAATTCTTCCGGGACTTGCCCTTCCGGATGTCTTCAAGAAAACCAGTAGCAAATGTTTAATATTCAACAATCACAATTTATTTTCTTCGTATTAAATTAAGCGTGACGCTGTCAGGGAATACAACCCGGAAAGTGCAAATGATGGATCAGTTCGTGGGTGTGCAAGTCGTCATCGCTCGATTGCAATTTGTCTGTCTGCCGAAGGAACTGCCGGTGAACTGAAGATTATCCCAGAGGATGTACTTCTGCCCACTGAAGGATGATGATGCTGGCGATGATTTGGAAAAAAAACCTTGTTGGAGAGTGGTTCCGTTTGCAAGCGTTTCCTAGATGGTACTTGAGATTGGAGAAGTAGATGCGATTGAGTGAATTGAACCAATTACTATACACTCCGTCAACTTCTACGTATCGGTATAGATGTAGCCGATACGGTAGCCATGGTGGCTGTACAACCAGATTTCTAGTTAATTTAACTTTCATTTGTAAACATCTTCAGAAGTACCGCAAATGTGTAGCATCAATTGTTATCTTATATATAAGAGTTTTTACATGAGTGGCTATTTTCACTGAAGAATAATAATTAATACACTACTCTATTTTGCGAACAAGCTAACTGCATCTTTGTGGCATAGAGAGGAACCAATCCACATGAGGTCTCCGATAGGAATAGGAAATCTCTTGTTGCATTCTTTGCCTTTGATTTAATATAGTACGCTAAAAAATATAGAACATTACAGTGAAATAAAAACAAAATCAGAATGTTGTGATTAGAGGCGAATGAACTACAAAGTTTAAATCCTCTTAAAAACAAAGAAGAAGAAGAAGAATGTTGTGATAATGATGGTTAATTCCTCAGCAATGGAAAGACAAGCTGGAAGAGGGAATTCCGATGACTATCCTATGTGGAACATTTTCCCGACTCCGTTAACATAATCCTTGATTAAGGAGGGAAAAACATCATTACCCAAAATATGCGGTTGATTTTGCATATAATAAAAGTTGAATTATTCCATAGTGAAACGAAGAAATGGATTTTGTTATATTCCATGATCAGTTTTATAAATGCAAAAATAAAAATCAGTTAGAAGCGTAAATAAGAATAACAATCACTTGGTCACAGCTTTCGTCGACGAGAGTTCAATAAAATGATAACATTGTTCCACATGCCGGATTATTCCAGATGGTTGATTGAGAGACGAATGCGAGCAAACAACGACTTGTAGAAATCTCCTGTAGACTGATATCCTTTTCCAGAAATAAGTGAAATACTTGATCGCCTTGAAGAAGCCCAGGATTGTAAACTTGAGAATTTCAACAGATAGAAATAGATTCAACAATCAACATCGACCAAGGCAAATCGAGTTCGTACGAATACCTTTCGGGTTTCAAAAAGACGGGCGGGGGAAAAGGTGGACTTAACCGGACATAACCGGAGAGACGTACGACTATACCAATGGCTGTTGATTTAAATAACTTTTCGAATATCCAAATAGTTTTTTTGTGTCTCTTAGCACAGCTAAGCCACCAACGCTCCTGTTCCATCTCAATATATTAAATAAAATAAAATTCCTCATTGTAACATTCACAGTACATAGGACAGTACACACATATAATTTATATTTGTAACACCCACAGTACACATTTTACACATCCCTATTACAATGCACAACTAGGATAACTTAACGAAAATATCACAGTTGATCACAACAAAAACACAACACATTAAAATCGCCATTACATAAGAATTAAAAACAATTGTAACAATGAACTCACACTACGAATTTATACAATTTAAAACAATGAACTGTACATAGAGAAGAATAGATGAAAAGATGCAGGTTTTTTCAACTGGGGAACCCAGTTTTGACGTAGGATTACGTCTTTCGGGAACATATTGGGGTACAAATTGAAAATCGAAAATCGAGCACATCGTGAAAGTTGTCCAATTTCAAACGCTTATTGCTCAGTCATTTCATCGTGGATTGATGAAATTTTTGCGTCAATCGATTTCGGTACTCCATAACAATTTTTTATATTGAAGAAAATAATATATGGCATGAAACTAACTATCGAACAATTGAGAAATCTCAACCCCTGTACCCACTTCTGATTGGTCGAAAATGACGACACATGTGGCGGGACCCTATCAGAGACATCAAAACCAAGCTGACTGGGGGAAATCGGCATTGCAAATGAAAGTAGGGGTAGCTTTTGTTTCTACCGAAATGTGTTCGTTAACAGAGACATCAAAACCAAGATGTCTAGAGGAAATCGCTCTACATATAGTATTAGGTGCTGTTAGTCCAATTAAAATTCGCATTGGGTTGAATAAACAATCAGAAAGAGAAAGTTACAAAAGAAAATAACCTTTTCCATTTCGAATAAGTTTCTTCTATATTAAAGTAACTTATTGCTACTAATGAGAAAAAATGTTAATTGTGTTCGGTATAAGATGTTATCTTCTATAACATTGGTGAGTTTTTTTTTATTTCATCTATACATAACATAGGAGGCATCTCGTCTAGTATCACAGAGGGCGGTTTTCATCATATTTCGTTCCACTTCGGTATCTTTTATCTGTTACGCACCATCCAACGACTGTTTACCATCCTTCTGTCATCATCACTCGGTGAACACTGTTGGAGTGAACAAACAATATCCAACAACCAACCAAAACGGTCCTTTTCATGGCCATCAGATCATAGTCAAGAGGTTTAACGATGTAATTCTTCAAACATATCCAAAATCAACAGATAGCCTAACGGAATCCTACGTCAACTATGCGGTCGTGTCTCGGACACAACCCTCCTGTGACTTTTTTTCCTGCCATTATCGGAATAAAGTTCTCAGAAAACGGACGTGTTTTTATTCACTCTCGACAAAATCATCCTTGGACAGACTCAACCATTGGGACCCGATCACGGGACACGGACAACGCTACTACGAGCGTATATGGTCCTTCGAACCGGATGTTCGAACATCGGATAACGGGCTGCATATACTGGAAAAGGATAATTCGACGCCATACTTCCTTCGCATCGTGCAGTGCATTTTGCTGAGCGGATTTCTCGATATTTTACCATTCTTCCGAAATCGTGGTGTACCGTTTTCCCTCAGTGTAGATTCTGCGTCAACGATCCCCCCCTAAGATTTTCAACGGGATTCAAGTCTGGAGAGCGAACCGGTCAAACCAAAAAATTAGATTTTTGGTCCTTAATCCATTGTTTACTTGCTGGTATGAATAGAAGCATTGTTTTGGTGGAATGTGAATTTTTTGTGACGATATCCACGCAAAAACGGTAGGAGAGAGGATTCCAGAACATGTGTGTAATCCTTGAATGATGTGAAAGCTATTTTAAACTTTCCGGTTGCACAGAATCCCGCCCAAACCATGCACGAGTCTACATCAAAGTTCCGGGTGGAAAAATACTGTTTCTTAATCCGTGAATCACGCCAGTACCCGTTGAAACCATCAGGACCAACCAAATTGAACTTGTTTTCGTCAGTGAAGATAACCTTTACATCGAAGAACTCTTCATTATGGTATATAGCAAAATGTATTCTTTAGGAAATATTTTTTGTCACAACATACCATGTCCCACTGATTCATGTGAGCTTCGGCAAAACTCAGACGTCTTCCGAGGTGAGATGGTATAAGATGAGTCGTTTTAACCTTTTAAGCCATCTTTATGCGAGGATTTTTTAACAAAATTTGTTGAGTTGTTACCCGAGCAGTTAAGTAGTTGAAATGTTGCTTTATTTACACATGCGATTATGAGGTATTCGAACCTGTTCTTGCTACTTCCCGCTTCTCCCGGTCAGAGAGCTTCGATTTACGTAGAGCTCTCTTCTTCTTACCGTATCCTTGAGGATTCGCCAAATAATTGAGCACTACTTGATTGGATCGTCCAATCCGACGAGAAATTTCTATGATACCAACATTTCCATGGTGAAAGCCATCGATTTGTATGTCTTCTCTATCCGTGAGGACATTTCCTTTCGGCATTTTCCAAATTTGATTGATCAAAACAACTAAAACAACGGAAAATGTAACTGGTCTTATAGAAACTTGACAGTTAAAAAAATTCGTTTACGCTCTGCGCTTGCACACACACATATGGAAATCATGCAGTGTATGGTAGTCACCGATACTTACACACTAGAATATAAATTGAAGCATTGTTTGTTCACAATGACACAAAGCAGCAAGATCATTATCTGGTCTTATACACTGCGTTTCACAACTATAGATCCACCAATTTTTTCTGAGTTTCCAGAGATATGTAAGAGATCGGTTGAACTGAAGTATATACTGCAGCATATAATAACTATCTTCATTTAAAAGTCTTTTAAATGAAGATAGTTATTATATCCTAATCTTAATACTTCAATTCAACCGACTTCTTACATATCTCTGGAAACTCAGAAAAAAATAGTGGTTCTATAGTTGTGAAACGTAGTGTAGAAGAAGTACAGAGTGTACTCTTACCAAGACTTCGAGACTCATCGTATGTGTCGAATGCAAACACCCCATAGCCATACGCAGGCAACGATATTGTATCCTCTCCAGCTTGAGAATATGAATCCTGGCAGCTGATCGGAAGCAAAAACTGCCATATTCTAACACTGATAATTTCGTTGTTTTGTAAAGCTCAATGAGATCTCCTAGATGAACACCCCACCATGTTCCGGTTACTGTTTTGAGAAAATTGATTCTTTGCTGGCATTTCTGTTTCAGATACGCAATGTATCTCCCCCAGGTACATTTAGAATCAAAATATACACCCAGGAATTTGAAAAACATAGGGTGTTGGATCGTTTTGTGAAGCTACCCTAGATATTAAAACTAAATTATATTCAGTATTATTTTCAACTAAAGGAAAGGTCCATTTACAGCATATTTCTTTGTCAAAGAAGGCGTGCTTTCCACAAAGAAAAGTATTCGGACGAAGAATTTAGATGGATTATCAAAACATATTTAAACCCTGTTTCTAGTGATTGCGTTGTTGTCCCACTACACATAGTTAGCAAATACGACAAAATTATTCACAAAAACTATCGTACACATTCCTGGAATGACAGGCAAAATTAAAACTTTTATCAAAAACAGTACGCTACGCAGGAAGGAAACCTTTCAAAACTCCAATCTCCAGGAGAACTTACAACCAAGGCTCGGCATAGTCATATTCAACTGAGGATAGTCAGAGGACCAGTGGCGTCGAGTGAAGCTTTTGCACCCAGGGCGGAAGAGTTGGTTTCCACATAGAAACATTTACACCCAGGTCCGCCCCCTCCGCGCTCCTCAGTCGACGCCACTGCAGGGGACTATGAAGAAATTCTCCTTCGTATTCAATTGGAAATTACTTTTCACTTCTTCCAGCAGTTTCTCCGTCAACCTGACTCAACAGTTAGTCAGTCAGTTGAGCGTTTAGTCGCTATCTCCCTTCACGACTCGACTATTTCATTTCATTCTTCTCCGTCGAATGTACTTCATTGCAAACAAATTCAATCTGAAAGGAGTCACTTCATCCTTTCAGATTGAATTTGTTTCTCTCCCGTGTATCACGTATGCATGTATCGGTGTTTGAGTTCAACGTGGTTTGACATATACTAGAGGTGAGCTAGATTTTTTGTATCGTACACGAAATAATAAACCCGTTTTTCTGTATGTTTTTTGCACGAAACTGAACAAAGTGAACTAAAATTTTGTTAATAATTTCACCCAAACTGCACGCTATTTACTAATACTAACGCGATGACATTTTTAGCATACATGGAAACTGTCTAAGTTCGTTGGTTTGAGGTCACGGTGGGTATACAATAAACCGTCCATTAATGGTGTAACTACTTTTTTGCATCAGAAATCAAGTTTTCGTTTCACTTTATATGGACGTAAAACTAAAATTGTGTAAGCGGGTAAAAATTGCAGTCAGTTGAATGAAGCAGCAGATTTGTATTCATTAGTCACGTCATTAGAATAATCATTGGGCCTGATTCTCGAATACACTACGAATACACTTAACGGTGGAAACGGAATGAAACGTATTCGCGATGACAACGGTACAGTGTCGACATCTGGATACGAGATTTATCATTATAATATCAAATTTATCATTATCTTCAGATGAATCTTTTGTATGAGATTATTATATCACATGAAGAAAACAAAGTTTTCCACTCACATTAAATACCAGTTTGATACGAAGAAGTTAATTGTCATTAATGATTTTTTATTTGAAAAGTGCTCATTCTGCCTGAGAACTCATTATTATCTTCGACACTTCACTAACTCGTAAAACGTAGTTCAATGGCGTGCCGTTTATTTCGTTTCCACCGTGAAGTGTATTCGAGAATCAGGCCCATTGACTAGAAAAGTTCATCAGTCATCCTCGCTCTCGACACTCGTCAATTAATTTTCTAGTCGATTCAAATTATGTTGACAGCGAATGCCGATGTAGTCTTAGTCGAAGCGAAGCCACTGAGAGGAGAATCGATTTTTATTTTCCATCTTCGAAGATTTCGGGTCCTGGTGCATATTGATCAACAGTCTTCAATTATGATTTATTCTCCAAACCAAAACTAACAAACTCTTCGAAAAACTTTTTTAAAGAGAAGGAAAAAAACTTGGATCTTACAAAGCAAATAGAACATTTTTTTTTTCATACATACATTTATTGAATCTTCCATAATGTGGAAATAACAATACATAATTAGTTATACATTTAGTTCTAACTAAAGTATTACGTTTGTTGTCAATTCTTACAGTTGAAATTTCACATGTGTGCTGGAGCACAACACTAACGTTTGACCACGTTCAAATAATTAAGTTTTTTTTCTTCAGACGTGTTACCATAGGTTGACCGAGTCGCCTTGCTAGTGGATTTGGATGATTCTTCACCTTTTCCTCATATTTCCTCCTCGTTTTATGAAGTTCTTCTTTAACCGTCGCCATCCCTAAGTCTCGATGTATGACACTATTGCGGATGTACCAAGGGGCGCCAGTAATTTGTCTTAGCAGTTTATTTTGTACTCTTTCGATGATTTCGATATTACTTGCTGAAGCTGTTTGCCATAGTTGACAGCCGTAATGCCAAATAGGTTTCAGCATGGATTTGTATAGAAGTAGTTTGAACTCTAGTTTTAATTTCGACTTCCTCCCGATTAGCCAATGTATTTGTTTTGCTCGCATCTTCAATTGCGTTTTCTTCGCATGTTTCTTCCAGGTTAGACGACGATCTAGATGTACACCAAGATATTTAATTTCATTTGATTGAGGTACTGCAGATCTATTGAACTTAATTTGTGGGCATGTGTTCTTATTAAGCGTGAACGTAACGTGGACATATTTTGTTTCATTTACTTTAATTCTCCATTTTTGAAGCCACTTTTCCACGACCGTTATGTGTTCCTGGAGATCCCGTGAAGCAATTGTTCTGTTTTTGTGACTGCTGAGAATAGCTGTGTCGTCTGCGAATGTTGTAGTCATTAAGTTACGCGCGGTCGGGAGATCAGCTGTGTAGATGAGATAGAGAACAGGTCCAAGAACACTGCCCTGAGGAACGCCAGCATAAATTTCTTGCTCTGGTGATAGAGTTTGGTTATACCGAACATGAAACTTTCTTCCCAGTAGATAAGAACGCATAATTTCATATACTTGTGGTAGCATATTTTTAATTTTATAGAACAGTCCTTCGTGCCAGACTTTATCGAAAGCTTGAGCTACATCAAGAAAAAGCGCTGAGCAGTATCCGCGGCCTTCATATACTTTACGAATTTCTTCTATCAATCGGTGCACTTGTTCAATAGTGCCATGTTTTGCTTGGAATCCGAATTGATGATTCGGGATGAATCTTTCAATCTCAGGCGCTGATTTTATCAGGATAATTTTTTCGAACACTTTTGAGAAGATTGGAAGGATGCTGATTCCACTTTCTGTGCGTCTTTCCCTGGCTTAGGAATCATAATGATGGTCGAAATTTTCCATGCTTGTGGGAAATATCCTTTATGGGTCATTGCGTTGAAAATTCTCGTGAGATGTTTAATTGCTAGGTCAGGTAGTTCCTTGATCATATATCCGTTGATGTGGTCGATACCGGGTGACTTTTTCACATTGATATGATTATTGATAACATGTCTCACCAGCCGATGTTTGATTTTCATTTTGTTTTGGTTTATAGCACCAGAAAATTCGAGCGTTTCTTGATTAGGTCCGGATGGATTCGGAGTGAAAACTTTTTGAAGATGGTTTGCAAAAGTTGCTGCTTTTTCATCGTCACTTCTGGCCCAATTACCAGAGGGCATTCTAAACGGCGGGACCTGTAACTGAGGTCGTTTTAGATTCTTAGTTGCCTTCCATAGTGAGTAATTATCATTTTGATTTGGCGATAATTCAGTTAAGTAATTATGGAATTTTTCATCTTTCTCGTCTTGTAATAGCTTTCTTAATTTACGTTGTGCCACATTGAATTGGTTTTTAGATTCTGGCGATCGTTTATTTTGCCAGATACGTCTTAGTCGTCGCTTTTCTGCAACTGCTGCTTTTATGTGGGAGGCAGTAATAATTTTTTCGTGTTTCTGAGGCTTCATAGGTGGGGTAGCTATCTTCGCAGCGTTCTTCATGAGTACACTGAGCTGGTTAACTGCTTCCTCGATATGATGTTCGTTATCCAGAGGTAGATCGAGAATGTTAGAGGAGATATATGTCTTATATTTTGTCCAATTCGTTGAAAAGTTAGTGAGCTTAGATGACGTCTGCTTCACTTCCTTTTCTATGAAGTATTCCAGGAGTATTGGTGAGTGATCAGATGATAAATCCAGAAGAAGCTTCGATCGAATTCGTTTACTATTAATATTTTTTGTGACTGCGAAATCTAGCAGGTCCGGAAGTCGTGCATATAAAATAATCCGGAAGTAGAACATATAAAATAATATCGACACCCAGATTTATACTTCTCGTTAAATTTAGATACGAATATTCAGTCACCAAGCAATAATAAAATATCGTTTCGAAAGCAGCGAAAAGATTTCCTTCCGTTCCTTTCTGCTGAAAAACTTTGGAAAGCACTCTTTTTTCTCTGTTTCAACTGATGGAAAACAAACTCCATTGTAAGTACAATGACGACAGCAGAGCGCCGTCAAAAGTGTAAAAAGTATTGCTAACTTTTTGTACTTGGGGAAATAAAAATCGACATGAAGGAAACGGAGGAAAAAACAATTTTCTTTTCAACAACAAATTTTCACTTCAATAAAAAGTACCGAAAACAGTTCCAGGCTGATCCGCGGGCGCGGGAGTTGCTCCGCAGACAGTTCTCCGCCAGTCGCCCGGATTCGCCAAACCAAATTGGAACCAGAAGATGAATTCTTGAGTTTCATGATGCATTTTCCACGCGCTGAGCAGAAAGAAAGATGGCGAACTACTCCTGGCAATAGCTTTTCTTTCCGTTCCGATGCTTTTCGGAAAACCTTTGTTTCGGGTGCCGGCGGACATAAAGAGCCGTCATTATTATTATAATTTTCAGCGGTAAATAGTAGATAACAAAAGATTCAGGATCTACCTGAGCCGGTGTAGCACACTCCTTGGTGGCGGAGGATGGTGTTCTGGAAATTATTCTTCTTTCATCGGGAGGTGTTTTTCGGTCTTTTGGGCCATTCTTGTGCCGTTAGCCGTGAGAAGAAAAAAAACTTTTCATTATTATTTTCATTTCAATTTCAAATTCATAATGGAAACCAGTCGGTCGTTAAGCAGTGGTTTTCATTCGGGAACAGTGTGGTTGTTACTTCTGCACAGTATTTGGCGAAGAGAAGGGGTTTTTATGGTCGAAGCCAATTTTGATCAAGCACTAGAGATTCACAACAGCTTTATGAATGGTGATTGAAGAATATAACGTATCTTTAATCGTTTACCTGTTTAGCCTCACATGAGCAAATGGATTTATGATACATTTTCCATATACAACGTATCATATGTACATTATATTGGGTTTAACTAGGCCAGTTAAGGAAATTCGGTTCAGAGTGTGTTAGGAAAGTTCGGAGTTATGGAGAGTATTTTACGAGAAATTAATTGAATTTCAAATATGCACTCAGTATTGCACTACCATTACCCGTAGAACCCTTTTACGTACCGCCGGCAGTAATCACCCCGTTTTAAGCATGACAAAATCTAATAGAAAAGTCCGTTACAACTTCCATTCCAGTTGATTACGCCCCGTGCACCACAAGCTGCGGCTTATTCGATAATTGAAAAGGCGATGGAGCGTAAATTGATCCACCCTGCGGGTGTGAAACACTGTGCACATTTCCCAGCTCGTACAGCTAAATCTTATAACCCAATTTTATCACATGTCAGGATGTGTATGTATATTCTTCTATGCAAGGATGCTGAACTCTGGTGGATGAATTCTGGTTCCTGTTTTTCACCACATGGGAAGCTGCATCAGGGTACCAGTGAATCACAGGAACAAATAAAATTGTCGCTCGGGATGGCCGCCAGCTATTCGTTTCAGTTTTATTTATCTTTGTAGCGTGTTCGTGTAGGAGAATGAAGATGTGACCTGCCACTTGCCCGCTATCTGATGAGAACAAATTTACTGATGACGAAACTATTATTTTTGGCAGCTTTCCGGGTGGAGAAAACGAAGGAAATGAGAATCAATTCAGGCAAAATTTAATCCAATTTGAGGAATTTGCCTCCTCGAGAAAAAAAAAATATATCGAATGGCCATTTATTACTTGCTGCAGGCTTCTCTTCCACAGAAGCACATCGCAAATGGGAAGTTTCGCTGCAGGATCGACATCTCGCTTTGGAGATATTGGAAAGGATTCTGACTCCTAATCCCTCAACTGGACATAAATTGCTTTCCTTGGCTCCGGGACTGCTCGGAGGCATCATTTACTGGTTGTGCTCGCTGTGATAATATTGATTTTGGTATGTGTGGTGTGTGCGGTTTTCCGGTAGATTTATGCGTTATCCTTTTCCCGGTAAGATTTTTCCCCGAGCAGTTTGAGCTGCCGAAAAGAACCCGAGGGCAGCAAATTTCATTTTGTCTCAGCGAACGATAATCCCACGATATAAGGGAACCTATAAACCACGGTGATTGGATGTATCAAGCAGAAATCTCACAATGTACGAATATCTGTATTCGATTTTTTTCGAATTCTGTTTGATTAATATCAATATTGGTGATAAAATGGAAAAAAAATCAGTTACGTTAAAAAGAATTCACAACTATAGAACCACTCATTTTTTATGAGTTTTCAGAGATATGTAAGAAGTCGGTTGAATTGAAGTATATCGTGTAGAGTACAGTAACTAACTGCATTTAAAAGACTGGTCATTTCAACATTTAAAAAACTGAAATTCCAGTGTTTCATAACTATAGAACTAGATGGAAAAACTCTCACTCCCTTACAAAATTAACGCCAATTTAACATGAATTACGATAAGGTTCTAATTCGTAGGTCATCTTTAGTTCCCAATCAGTTCAAATAATCCATTCGGGGTGGTTTCGACCAAGCTGCGCCATGTTTAGTGGATATATCGTTCTACACAGAGGATACTGCTCGTTTAAGCTCTTGAAATCACTCATACTGTTGGTAAGCTGCATCTACTATTCGTCCGATCACTTCTCATAAGTTCCGGACAGGATTTTGATTTGGTAAACAAGCTGACCAGTCCAGAATCTGAAGCCCCTATTAATTAAACCATGCCATGACCTTCTGGATTTTATGATATTCATGCCAAATTACCCAATTATCACATTGTTTTTGATGCAAAAACAGCCGTAAATGATTCTGAAGTACTTCGTTGCAGTTCTGACTGTTCATTCGTGTTGCTGGTAAGCTATCTAGACCAGGCCTTTTTGAGAAAATCTATCAGGAACTATCTAGAACGATATATCCACTATCCCACCCGCCGTATTCTCCAGACATTGCTCCGTCCGATTACTACCTTTTTCGATCGGTGCAACATGACCTGGTTGACCAGCACTTCTCCAATTTGAATGATTTCAAAATTGGATCGATGCGTGGTTAGCCGACAAACCGGCAGATTATTTCCGCAAAGGGATCCGTGAATTGCCAGAAATATGGGAAAAAGTTGTGACTAGCGATGGGCAATACTTTGCATATTAAATTTATAAAGCATTATTTTTTGACAAAAACAACGAAGAAACTTACCGGTACTCCTAGTAATAATGACATTTTTCAAACATATTCAGAATCAATATGCAATAATAGTTCAACGTAGTCCGACGTCATATGAGGTCGTTTAGAGGACACAACCCTCCTGTAACTTTTTGATGGTGACTAAAATTGTAGAAAGTGACAGTTGCATCATCCACGAGATCTTCCATATATTTTCATTCAGAGTTTTAGATTCACCTGGTTGTTTTGTGTTTGTTTTGTTGATATCGGTATGTGCATTTTGCGATTTTGTTGAAACAGAAGTTTGGAATCCATAAGGAACCAATAAAGGTGAATTTAACTTGGAAAAGCATATCCAAACACCGAAACATTGCAAGAATATTCAATTGGAATCCGCTTCATGCTGAATCAAGTGGTGTAAAATTCACATCGCTCAGAAGATTTGGGTTGCAGATGGAACTCTTGCGCTCCATACATCATAAAAGCTTCAAATTCGTAGATTGTCTCCGGTAGGGTAGGGCTTGGCTAGTTGGTCATTTTTGAACAAATTTAGTTATAACTTTGTAGTACGAAGTTTTTCGTTGGATTGTTATGTCCCACAATGAAGCCCTTTTACCCTTTCAATGAAAAATAACCAGAGAATCATTTATCTGACATTTTTCTTTCTGTTGACGTCTTCATATTTCAGAATAAATTGACCAACTAACCCACACGGGGTAAGTTCATCAATATATAGGACATGTCTATCATATAATGGGCATGTTCTTATTGATCAAATAATAAGCGTTTTTCAATTAGAGGTTTCCTTCAAATCAAAACAAAAACAGTTAACAAATATCATGTTGTCAAGTAAAAAAAACAAACTAATGAAGATTTCAAATTCTCATCTTTTTTCTATCTGAGAACTTCAGATGTCTGGTTCGGCTTAGAATAGTTGTTTCCGGCTTTTCAATCGATAGCGTGGAATTCCGTTGTTGGAAATTAGTCAGGCAATCGTTTCCAGCCATTTCGGCTCTCTTCCAAGTAGCTGGTATCAGAATCCGGAATTTGCGGCGCACAGTCGGTTTCTTGCTTGCATTTGTCTCGACATTTAAACCGTTCGCCCCAAAGTGTATTAAAATAATCTCCAGGTATGCTACATTACTCGATGCATTTTTGCGAGTTCTGATATTCAATAATAGCGTATATTATATTTAATGAAAATTTTACAACAAAAAATACAAATATGACAGTTATATTGCAAGTGGTTTGTACGGTGGTGGCTATCAGGTTGTCTAGTTTCAAATACACTGGGTTCATCAGTAAAACATACGCTTTCTATATTTTAGCTTGCGTAATGAATCTTAGCATACCTGAAAATTGTATGTGCGTTGCTCTCAAACGAGCAATTTCTACTACGGTGCTTTTCGTATGCCCAGCTGTTATGAGACTAACTAATCCCTCTATATATGAAAAGGAATATTCATGAAAATTCAATAAAAATAGTTTTAAAAGTGATTTTTTTAGTAATACATACAATAAATCTTTGTTTTATGTTAGAACCTAATTTTCCATGGTTATGAACCATTTTTAGAACCAATTTTATAATGCGCAAACAGTGAATGATTTTTGGCACCATGTTCGTATTTTTTTACCTACTTAATAAAATGTTTTTCCAATTCAATTATTTTATTGCATCACCGATTCGCTAATTTTCATCTATAGATCGCTAATTTTTTGGACGCTCAGGTTTCGAGATATCTTCACTGACCAATTTACCCCTATGGCCAACTAGCCTCGCCTCACCCTACATTGTGTTTTTTTACTTGCGGGAAAATTGCGGCTTGCATCATAACTAGGGGTGATGTTACGTCTGTTAACCTCTCATAGTGTCTATAGAAAGTAACTAGACAAGTAACACATGAACCAACGCCTATCACCCAATTGGCCACTTAATGACAAAAAAAAAGGGTTGTAAAAGTTTGTATTTGCGTATTCCCTAAACGTCGTCCGGTCTTATTCAAAACTATACTATATTATAAGACAACACAATATTTCAATTCCGGTAGATCTTCTAATAATGTTTTCACTTTAAAGGAAACACTGAGTGAAGTTTGAAGTTCCCAAAGTGAAGAGATTTCTCGTATTTACTATCGAGCTATGTAACAACTCACCCCATCCACTCTTCAGCAATGCCAAACAAAAATGCCCGAACAGCCCCATGACAGCTGAGACGGAAATTCATCACACTTCCTGTTCGGAATGGGGGTACCGAGTGTGCGCTCCCTGGTGGCAACCGTGAGCCAAAAACAGCCGCATCAGTGCCTGACAGAGTCAAATGAAGGGAACCCTACGTTCGATTCCAAAGCCAACATCGTATCCATTTTAGTGGGGTTGTTGGGGAAGGAGATTTCCTTTTGCTGAGATGGTCATAAATTCGCCTTGCAGATGGTCAGTGTGCGAGACAAGTATGAATGCGTAAATGGGAATGGGTTAAAATGATGCAATTTCCAGTACACTGATCATTACAGTCACTTGTGCCCGGCCCGAAGCCAGGACATACATCCTTTTTCGTCCACGTATGAATAATGTCCGGCGGTAACATCTTGTCGTTCCAACATGTGGACGCTGAAAGGTCGGCCGTCGGAATATTCCACGTGGAGGTTCGGTTGACTGCAAGTGACAACGATAAATGAACATAAGCAGCGGAAACGATATACAGCAGCAGTGGAGTGGAATCGGTGGAAAATGGCGGGGATTTCCTTGCTCAAACATAACGAATTCTAAAGAAAATTTATTGAACTTCTTTTCACGTTTGCGCTGTGCAGAAGAACGTGTGGTTGAATGGGACTGACGAATGAAAGTTAGCGATCTGGAAAGATGTTCAGCATTTGAATGGAGGCAAGTTGTAAGGAAAACGAAAACTTGATTGCATTTCAGCTGCGTGAATGGAGGGCAACAAATTGACTTTGCTTTGGGCATGAACTCGATGCTGAATAAGCGTATTTGGGAGAAAAAGCTTCCGTTCTGTAGTTGCATACATTTCGGCGATTCGTCGGAATGTTTTCTTCGATCATTTAGAATATGTTTTTCAGTTGGGGAAGGGAGGGTAAGCCCGCCACTGAGGATAACACCGGCTCCCCCTGAGTTTTACTAGAAAACTCTGATTAACTACGTTTTTGAATACTCTACATGTTAGTATTTATTATTTTAGACGTGTTCAATCACATCGAACCCACCGTGACCCGTCAATTGTCAAAATATAAATCAAAACAAACGCGAGTGCCGATGATATGTAGCCGGATGTAATTTTCCGTCAGTGAAGTTTAAGCTTTTATTGTTGAACGCGGTTTCAAATTATTTTCCGTTGCTCTACAGTTTGTCCCCTGGATTGTTAGCAATCACTGGGATTCGAGTTGATGTAAGTTAAAGCAATAAGTTAATAGAAATAGTCTTCTTGAAAAATGTGTGCTGTCGGGGTAAGTCCGTCACCCTTTCAGTGGGGGATCCCGGCATGGTTTGCGTTTAGTTGAAGGTTTCTAAGACATATTTTCCATCAATTTCAGATGCCTCGTTTTTTCGGAAAACGAATCGAGGGAATTGATCCCAGGAGAACCTCGCCCTTGCAAAAGAGGCTATTGTTAATGGAGTTTCTATCAAACGTGCTTCCACGACTTTTGAACTACTGATGTAAATTGATTGTTGGATTTAAGCTGTTCGATAAAATTAAATGAACTTCATCATTGAACGAAAAATAATGGCTGTATGGTCTTAACGAAAATAATAAACTAATTACAACTAAACATAATTTAATTAGTTTTATTGCTATCATAATCACAAAAACTTGAAAAAATTCACCTACAGTCATGAACTCATTCTTCTCTGTGATTTCAAGTCGAATCCTAGTGTGATTAAAAGCGTCGTATGACGGATATTGATTCAAGTAAGAAGAAAAACTGAGCACCGGTAAGTGTTCAATGTGGTCCTAGATTCCATTAAACTTGTAATTGAATTGTGGTGTGGTTCGGTGATTTCTTCTCCATATTCCATGTTCATCGGAACTTGTTCCGACCATATCTCCGGAATCGGTTGAGCGATTCGAGCCATACCCGACAGCGACATTTAGAACTAGAATACCTTCTTTTTACCGAATGTCACATTCAAACTGGTTCATCTGTTGCCATGTATATATATATTGAGAAATTGCGATGACGGTCTTACTCCATAGGGTACCGGTGTTACCGGTGTTAAACTAGACAATGATTCTGTGGAGGAAACATATCAATATGTGCCCGCAGATCTCACAAAACAATACTTTTCCTTAGGGGGTCGGTCATACCCCCCGTTCCACTATTTGTTGAAATACAAAAACAGAACCAATGGAAATATTTTGTACTTATTACATTTCAACAACCGGAGATGGATTGGTTCCGAATTGTTGGCGAAAGCTCCATTCATCCTAGAGAGGAAAATTCAGATGCTTGCTACAAGCTAGAATTTTACTAAAACGAAATTACCGTTTTGTCTCATATTCCGAACAGTCTCAAATTCCGAACACTTCATTTTTATATGTAAAGGGCCTGGCCAGGTAAGGGAGTGAAAAGTGCCCCAAACCAAATCACCAGCTGTATGGCAAATATTGTATAGGATATCAAAAAAAAACTTTGACGGTTTCTTAGAACCACCATGTGGTTTAACATAGAATCTATAGTGAAAAACGTACTTTTTCATTTATTTCACGCCATCCTCAAAAGCTGATAAAAATTTAAAAAAAATCTGAATGTGCATCTTACTACGGTGTATCAAGAAAGATTATCAAAAAAATTATCAAAAATTGAAGTACTAAAAAAAGTATTGAAATTTTTGAAAAAAAATTTTTTTTAGATTTACAGATTCAGTACTACTCTAATTCATATTTCAATATATTCCTACCGCTTTTCTAGATATGTGCGTATTTTTTCAGTGTTGCGCGGTACCAAAGGGTCTGGCTGGGTAAGGGAGTAAAAAGTGTCACCAAACCAAATCACCAGCTGTATGGGAAATATTGTATAGGGTACTAAATAAAACATTTCGGCATATGTTACTAATATTTGAGTTCTTATATGATACACCATAGGATCTATGGTGAAAAATGCTCCTTTTCGATTTTTTCACGCCTTTCTCAATAGCTATGAGACAAAAATAAGAAAAAAATTATAGGAGGTTGTGTCCAAGATACGACCGCATTGTTGACATAGAACTACGCTGTTATTTTATATAAGTCGCTTGTTTACACCTTCGGATATTATTCTATAATGCTTTGGCGCACCTTAACTTCTGCTTCGCTATAACGTCAGTTTGATGAATTGATGCATTCTCAAAGGCACCAACGAAGCCCTTATGATGACGGAAAACAAACAATGTTAACTGCTTGGAAAAAGACTGAATTGTGCCACACAGCTTGTACTCTGCTGTAACACCCATCGATGCGAATTCGCTGATGAGTTTGTCAAGAGCGACCGCCTTCACCACCTGCGGGGGGAGCTAAATTTTGCTGCCTGGCCTAATGGCGTTTACATTTTCGACCGACGCACCGAAATCGCCTACTCCGCTGTTATTCGATGCGGTATCCCACTCGCGAGGGCTCGGTTCAGTGCGAGCGCTTTTCACTGCACCAACATCGCGTGCATCATTAGATGACGCTTGCCTCGAAATTTTATTGCCCCTGGCAATGCGTTCGTTTTTTGCAGGGCTCGAGCCTGCCTTCCTCTTCTACTACGCGAAGCGTCCAATTTATGACGCGAAAAGAAAAACACACGATACGAATAACGCGAAAAACGAACAGAAAAACCAAACGACGATATCTAAGTTGAATTACCACTGGTGGGGTCCAATCTTAGATCGAAGCGCAGCGAAAGAAAAGTGAACTGGATTGCTCAACAGTCCGATGCCGAATGAAAGTTTGCCTCAGCGAGATCCACTGTTTATATTCTAGGCAAGTATTCCCCTTCAATCTTCTTCTTTTCCTTTGTTCACGGTGACTTTATATCCTACGATTTCCCCTTCGATAAGTTGCTCGTTATTGACATCTCTGTTCGGGAAAGCATACATATGGACTGAACAAATGTATAGGAAAATAGAAACGCTTAAAGTTTTCATGGATTTTAACCATTTACAAACCAAGGGATTCTAGTGTATAGCATATTGAACAAATCTTAGGGAATTTCCGATTCGTTTAGTATGTAAATCGCCAAAATCCGTTCGCGGCAAAAATAGTTATTAATATTAACTTTATTTCATAAAAACGTGACCTGTTTTCTGATTTGGCACCCTTAATGAAAGACGTAGTTCTACGTCTTGTTTGGCGCTTGGTTTACGTTGTACGAACGATGCCTAGAGGTGCGATTCTTTTAAGGCAATACTAAATAACATGTAGCATGATATTTGATACTTGCTAGTGTTGTCATTGTTGTTGTTTCCACGAGGTGCCAAAGATATATTGATGTAGTTATGAGATGTAGAGTAATGGTGCTGGTGTAACGAGTATTTAATCGACTATAGCGTTCGAGGTAAATTTTCAATGCATTGACATGAAATAAATTGCGACATACGATCAGCTAGTGTATTGTTTTGCGAGGGCAAGAATGAATCATCAATCAATTATCGTCAACTGATTCTACAATGAATAAAACATCTCAGAGATTATTCTACTAAGCAGTTGTTTCTAAAATTTCACAGGATTATAAAATAATATCCGAAGGTATAAACAAGCGAATTATATAAAATAACAGCGTAGTTCTACGTCAACAATGCGGTCGTATCTTGGACAAAACCTCCTATAATATTTTTCATCAAAAAATCTAATAATAAAAAAGGTTAAATACTTCTTAAAAATTAAAAAAAAAATTTCGCTACATGTAGAAAAAACAACACATACGTCTCGAACTTTTTTTCAAATTTCGAAATGCCTTAAAACATATATAATTTTTTTTGTACCACGAAAAGAACCGCGTAGATAGAAATTTGAATTTAAACTAGGGTAGTACTGAATCTCAAAATGGAAAAAAATATTATTTAAAACTAAAAAAATAATTTAAATTTTTTTTATTGTTTTTTTCATGAAAAAAGATTGATCGAGATTGATCGATACACCTTAGTAAAATGTACTTTCAGTATTTTCGTTTTTCATATATCTGTCTCAATGCCATTGAGAAAGGCGTGAAAAAAACGAAAAGGTGCATTTTTCACCATAGATCCTATTTTGTACCATATGGACTCAAATATATGGCACTACTGTCAAAATTTCATATTTAGTACCCTATACAATATTTTCCATACAGCTGGTGATTTGGTTTGGGGGCACTTTTCACTCCCTTATCCAGCCAGGCCCTTTGGAAATATTAAGAAAAAAAATATTGTTTTGTACCGCGCAACACTGAAAAAAATGAAAAAAATCACACATATCTAGATAAGCCGTAGAAACACATTTAAATATGAATTAGATTAGTATTGAATCTTTAAACCCAAAAAAAAAAATTTCAATATTTTTTTAGTACTTTTCATATTTTTTCTTGATACACCGTAGTAAGATGCACATTCATGCACAGGATGGCGTGAAGTAAACGAAAAAGTGCGTTTTTCACTATAGATTCTATGTTGAACCACATAGGGTTTCAGAAAAACCGCCAAAATTTCTTATTAATATCCTATACAATATTTGCCATATTGCTGGTGATTTGATTTGGGAGCACTTTTTACTCTCTTACCCGCCCAGGCCCTTTACTAAACTTTCATGTTATAAATAAATGAATGGTGAAAACACAGACATTATTTGAGGTATAGGCTTCATGTTGACATCATTCAAAGGTATCCATACAGCATTTAATTTATATTATTAGACATTCGCAAAAAAGTGACAGTAAATTCCAATGATAAAATGTTTGCGTTAGTAAACTCCGTAAAAACAAGCATCGTTCACTTATCAGTTTTTGTAGTTGTTTCAACTATTTTGTTTGTTTGTTTTCATGTTAACACTTTAAGGACCGAGAAGAAATATGTAAGACATACGCCTGGGACCGCACGTTTTGACTTGTGTGAAGTTGCTTAAACTTTACAGTTCATTCGCCTCTATGTGTGCCTACTATGTTAGCGGATAAAAGTTTTTGTTGCGTGCCAGTTTCTTTTGGTATTCTAACAATTTTTTTTTAATTTCAAAATTATTAGAAATTATTCAATAGAGAAATATTTCACCTATATTCCAGCCACAATTTGATTAATCGAAAAGGGACTGAGAAAAGTTATAGGCCAAGTTGTATGGGAGGGAGTCAACCGCGAGTAATCGGTTTTTTACCTTACTAACCATAGAATTAGGAAATTGATTATAAATATAGTTATAAAAATATAGTTAAGAATTCGCCGACCGAAAAGATATTCTCGAGATAGTACTAATTCAAAAAAGAATATTTTTATTTATCTTTAGCCAAATTTTCATTGGTCCGAAAAGGGTACAAATAAAGTTATTGGTCAAAACGTTCACGAGTTGTACGGGGGAAAGGATCTGGCTGGGTAAGGAGGTAAAAAGTTAAAAGGAAGTAAAAATTTCTATTGTATAGAAATTTTGACTATTTTTCGAATTCCTATCCATAGGATCTATGGTGAAAGATGTACCTTTCATTTTTTAGCATGCCATTCTCAATAGCTTTGAGATAAAAAAATCGTAAAAAATACTGAAAGTGCATCTTACTATGGTATATCGAGAAATGTAATCAAAAAATAAATTTCTTAAAAATTGAAGTACTAAAAAAATCTTGAAATATTGAATTTTTTTAGTATTTAGAGATTCAGTACTACTATAATTCGTATTTAAATGTGTTCTTACGCCTTTTATAGATATGTGTGATTCTTTTCAGATAATAATAAGGTAATTTTCCTATATGGTTCACTATAAAAGCTATAATGAAAAAAAGATTTTTTTCTTTTTTTCCCCATTCTCAATAGGTTTGGAAATGCAAATTCGAGAAAATACTCAAAGTACATCTACTATGGTGCACCGCGACAAATTATAACAAAATTCTATCCCCTGCGTAAAAAAAATCCTGGGTGTATAGAATTTGTTAGAGTTTTCAAAACTGTTTTTCGATGATATTGAACTATTTATTATCAAATACGAATTCGAAATGTTTCGTTCATACAATAATATCTTAGTACTGAATGGTACACAGCAACGTTATAGAAATCAAATGACAGATAGTTGATGACGTTAATTGGATTTGCCATCTTTGAAAAAACAGAAAGAAATCAATATCTCATTTCTTCTCGATATTTTTATCCACTACATATACATACATCGAAATACAAATTTCTCTGTGAAATATTCCGTGTAAATCCGTGTAAATTATGCTTTAAAAAGATTTACATCTCATCATCATGCGTTGATATTTCACAATTTTAAAGCATTTCAAAAATCGCCTAAAAATTTCGACTTCGTACTCTGTTCCTTCATTTTTTTTCGGGTGTGAAAAAGTTCTATTCCTATTTTTGATAATTTTTTTTAATTTCCCTCCTACAACTTGTATACATTTTGGCCCATACCTTTTCTCAGACTCTTCTATCAACGAAAATTTGGCTGAAGATGGATAAAAGTATTCTCTATCCAATGAGTATTATCTCAAAAATGTCTTTTGGGTTAACTTTTTTCAATTATCTTTGAATTATTTTATTTCCCCCATACAAGTTGTATAGATTTTGGGCTATAACTTTTCTTAGACCCTTTTCCGACCAATGGAATTTTTTTAAATTTCCCTCCTACAACTTGTATACATTTTGGCCCATACCTTTTCTCAGACTCTTCTATCAACGAATATTTGGCTGAAGATGGAAATTTTCCGACCAACGGAAATTTTGTCCTGGGTCTCCCATGCTCACGTTTCAGTCTATAACTTTTCTCTGTCACGATCAAGAAAAAAATGAATTATGTGGAAATATGAATGATTCAATTCTCTATCTAATGAGTACGGTTTTGAAGGTTGTTGCTTGATAAACAATCAATTTATTTCAATTGCTAAAGATAGATAAAAATATTCTATATCGAATAAGTACTATCTCGAGAATGTGTTTTGGGTCCTTTCAAAAAACTTTTTTCAATTTTCTTTAACATAATTAATTCCTTCCATACAACTTGGCTTATAACTTTTCTCATACCCTTTTTCGATTAATAAAATTGTGGCTCTAAGATAGGTAAAATAACTTCGATAACTCTATTCGAACAACTTTTTTTGATTTTCAAAATTCTGTAAATTTTCCTATAAAGTAATTCCAAATGAAATCGACAAATGACAAAACATGAGTATTTTTGATTCGAATGAAAGTGTGTATTCCGTTTGGGTTAGAGGAAATATGAGTTTTCCACAGCAATTGGGAATTTTTTTACTTAAGCGTAACTTTTGAAAACTGCGTATCGATTTGAGTAAGAGAAATCTTTGATAATTTATATCTCAAAAACTATGAGTCGTACCGAAATAGCGTCTTAGAAAGAGTTATAGAGTATTGATGGTTGAATATGAAAAAAAATTTCTCTGAGAAAAAAAATTAGTACTCTTTTTTTTATTCACAAAATAAAAATTCAATTTGCAATATCCAAAATATATATTTTTTAATTTTTTTTATTTTTTCATACAAAATAGAAGTCGTGCAGAAAATTTAAAAAATGGGCCCAAGATGGTAAAACTATTTTTGACGAACTTTATGGAACATCGAATTTTTAGGAATTTTCGAAACTTCGAATTTTTGTATGTTAACAATCATTTTTAGCCAAAAATTATGAATCCTAATGTGATTTAAAACAAAAAACGTTATAATCAATCTCCTTCTGAATGTAGCCATTCTCGAAATATTTTAAAAAATATTTCTAATTCATTGTCTTTTTTATAGTAAATAATCTCTTTTAATATGTTTGTCGTGTTATACCGTCATGTTCATGAAATTTTATTAATTTGCTTATAATTTCCAACAACTTTTCCAAATACATCATCATGGTTCATTTTTTGACTCAAGCGTAACTTTTGAAAAGGACGTATCGATTTAAGTAAGAGAAATCTTTGATAATTTATATATCAAAAAATATGAGTCGTACCGAAATAGTGTGTTGGAAAGAGTTATAGAGTATTGTTGGCTTAATTTAAAAAAAATATACACTGAGAAGAAAAATTAGTACTCTTTTTTTTATTTACAAAATAAAACTTCAATTTGCGATATCAAAAAATATGTATTTTTTTTTATTTTTTTCATTTTTTTCATATAAAATAGAAGTCATGTAGAAAATTTAAGAAATGGGCCCAAGATGGTAAAACTTTTTTTGACGAATTTTGTGGAACATCGAATTTTTAGGAATTTTCGAAACTTCGAATTTTTGTATGTTAGCAACCATTCTTAGCCACAAATTATGAATTCTGATGTGATTTAAAACAAAAAAGGTTATTATCAATCTTAGAAGGAGATGTAAATTATGCAACCATTCTCGAGATATTAAAAAAATATTTCTAATTTATAATCTTTTTCATAGTAAATAATCTCTTTTAATATGTTTGTCGTGTTATACCGTCATGTTCATGAAATTTTATGAATTTGCTTATAATTTCCAACAATTTTTTTTGATTGATTGAAGTTTGTATTAAGATAAAAAAGATTTTTTAGTTTCGCTACGTTTTGTATTAACCCACATGTCTTCTAGTGTTTTTCTTAACGTAACTCCTAAACATATGTCTTTACCATAACGATGTATTTGGAAAAGTTTACTCCAACTCAAACGGAATACACACTTTCATTGGAATCAAAAATACAAGTTTTTAAAATCTGCATTTTTAGGAAGATTTCATTTGGAATTGCTGTATATTGACCCATGCTCACGTTTCAGTCTATAACTTTTCTCTGTCACGATCAAGAAAAAAATTAATTATGTGGAAATATGAATGATTCAATTCTCTATCTAATAAGTATGATTTTGAAGGTTGTTACTTGATAAACAATCAATTTATTTCAATTGAAATAATTCATTATTCATTAAATCCAGCAAGACGTTGAACAGACACTTGCACGCAACAAAAACTTTTATCCACTAATTTCACACAAGTCCGTAAAGAAGGAACGCGAAAACGAGAAATCTCGTGAGCGGTCCACAGAGGATGGGACGCGAAACACGAAACACGAAAAACACGTGAACGGTCCGCAAAGTGTTAAGCGCTAGAGAATGTAAGAACCTACAATAAGTGGATGAAAAAAATGAAATTTTATGCAGAAATCTTCATTAAAATTAATATTGAAGTAGTGTTCGGAATATGAATCAAGTTTCTACGCATGATTCAAATTCAAAACACTTTATTTTCAAGTGTAAACTTACTGAATTTTAATGTTATAAATAATTGAATAATCAAAACCTAGAAATTCTTTGGATTATAGCCTTTATTTTAACATCATTTACAGGTATCGATAACTTGGTCCCGAAACCATGTCAATTATTAGAAACAAATACAATCAATAATTAATAATTAATAATTAATAATTACAAAAGCAACATTCATTTGTTTTTGCGAGCATACCATTTTTCCAAAAAAGATCAGCAAATTGACTTTAATTTGATATATAGATCATATGATACAGTCCAGTAGTTTAAAGGTTATAATTTTTTTTAGGTTGCATTTTTGCCGTTTGGAATTGGAGACAAAAGTGATTAAACATATTTTTAGTTGTTCACCATGAATATGTATTTGTAAAACAATGATATTGTAGTATTTACGTGGTTTTACGTTAGATGAAGTTGAACGAAGTAAACGTAATTTTCCAGCTTTCTAGCTTAATTCGTATTTCTTTGGCTGTAAATTAGAATTAAGATAGTATAGATATAGATAGTATCAGACACTTTGATAGATATTTTGCCAATCATGGGTACGAGGAAAAATAAAAAAAAAGATTTTTAATTCAATTTTGAAACACTTCATCAAAACATGTTTTTTCTAAAGTTACACTCTTCAAGTTAATCGTAGTTCTTTGTATCATTCATTTTGTGGGGATTTCTGTCAAAGCAAGGTTTTAATAAATTTTTCTCGAAAAACTTTTGGATTAATTTTAATAACAATTAAAATATGTTAAATAATGAATAAATGGAATGACTTTTATCAGTTTCTCGAAGACCCGACTCACCGGCTACTTAATTGACTGGCCCACTCGATTTCAACAGCGTAAACCAAAAACGGAAATTCGCGTCCATTAAAAGAGAACCAATAACTCGATTTGGACTTCATTCATTACCCACGGAAACAGCTGCATCGCTAGGCGAGACCTCCCCCCACCCACTGTACACTATCCTTTCATCTCTTTTGCATCCTTCAGTCCTTTGTCGCACAAATTACCCCTCAAATTGGTTCCATTCATGTCGTCGTAATTAGATTATGTCTACCCGTAGCCGACCAACTCATTCAGTTAGTCATCTGTGTTCCGAAGTTCTACAGTGCTACACGACCAGAGTTTCAGACGCACAAAAATAAGCGACAAGATAGCATGCATCTCCATTGCCACCGCCGTATCAACCGTAAATCAAAGCCAGAAAGGCGATAAAATCTCCCGCGCGTTGGGTACCCTCAAATGTCATTCCAGATTGAAGCGTAGGGCACCGATTATATTTCAACAGAGGAATAATTATTTCCATTAAGCATAGCTACTCACATCTATTCGACGGTATTGACAACCTTCGCAGTTCTTGCTGGTGTTGCGTTCTATTCGCATCTCGCGAGTTGGCAATGCCAATGATGTCACACCCACAAGATGTGGCGCTTTTGCTGAAGCAAACAAAAAGTGATTCTTGAATATCGATGATAAATGTGAACGAATCTGATAAATTATGAATCTATCGATCAAATTAGTGTGAAGGCATGGCGCGAATCTTCTGAAGCGCATTTATCAGGATAACTTAAATGTTGTTGATCTATCGAGTTACACCAACATGAAGGCATCACAAATAAGAAGTTCGAAAAGATTTCGTTCTTTATATACAGGGTGTTTGGTAGCAGACACAGAATCTTTAAGGACCATATTTGATGGACAAATCCGTTTACGCATATGATCCATTCCAGGGTTGCCAACCTTCCAGTTTTATTTCTGAATATTGCCAGTTTTTTTGACATGCCAGCAAAACAGCCAAAAGTTCATTCGGCTTTTTTATTTTTTCGGAATTTTCCCCAGATTTATGTTTTTTTCTTCTGGTTGTGAAAACCCGTCTCCGCTTCACTCACAACTACGACCTTTATGAAGTTTACAAAAGTACGATATGGGATTTCCTCACTAATTTGCCTCCCTTTCATTGATACTCAGTTGGATCAGGCATATAATGTCAGTTTGGATAATGTTTATGTAGGTGCTGCTATGCGAAATGTTGGTCAATGAATATTTGAAGGTATGTTAAATTTGATCTGATTTCTGATTTCAAGACCAATTCGATAAAAAATTCTAGCTTTTAAGAAATATGTACATAATGAAGAAAAATAAACCAAAGTCAGGATTAGTCAAAATGACACAAATGTAAAACAATAGCATAGTTTTGAAATGTATGAGTACAAAAAGGGAAATTAAAATTGCTACATACTGTCTTACTGTCACTGTGTATCGTAATCCTTGGTGTTAATATAAACAAAATTGAGAAGAAAGTAAATTCTTCTCCTTTGGAGGAACACAACTTCCTTGCTCGTTTGATCTACGACAGCGCGGTTCGCGCTCAAACAACACTCAATCTATGGTGGGATAGCCAGTGTTCCGAACTTTATGTAGATAAGTCGAATGCATTTAAAGCTTTTCGGAAACGTGGAACCATTGAGAATTTTTAACACGTAACAAGCCCTTGAGAATCAATTTAAAAGCTTAATCAAAAGGAAAAAAAAGCATGCTAATTGGCGGAATTTTGTGGAGTGTTTGACACGAGAAACATCAATGAAAAATATATTGAAAGTGGCTCGATACATGAGAAATCGCTCTCCAGCGAATGAAAACGAAGAATATTCACATCGATGGATTTTAAATTTTTCGCGGAAGGTTTGTCCCGATTCCGCTCCCGTGCAAAAAATTGTTCCAGGTCAACCACAAGATAGGTGCGATCTTGATTCCGAGTTTTCGATGGTAGAATTCTCCCTTGCTCTCCTTACTTGTAACAATTCTGCTCCAGGATTGGATAGAATTAAGTTCAACTTGCTGAAAAACCTCTCCGATGTGGCGAAACATCGCTTGTTGAATTTATTCAATAAGTTCCTGGAGCATAATATTGTTCTGGATGATTAGACACAAGTACGAGTTATAGCTACTCAAAAACCCGGAAAGCTCGCGTCCAACTTCAATTCGTACCGCCCAATAGCAATGCTGTCTTGCATACGGAAATTTTTGAAGAAAATAATCTTGTTTCGCCTTCATACACTGCGTTACATAACTATAGAACCAATCCTTCATTGCACTTCTGACTGTGCATTCATGTCGATGAACAGCTATCTGAACCAGGTATTTTTGAAAACATTTTCCTCAATAAAGTTTAAATGGCCAATCGTATAAATGAAGATAGATATTGTATTCTTCACTATATACTTCAATTCAACCGACCTTTTACATATCTCTGGAAACTCAGAGAAATGGGTTGTTTCTATAATTATGAAACGCAGTGTATATGGGTTGTAACAAATGGCCTACTCTCAGATACACAATATGGGTTCCGCAGGGGTAAGGGTACGGATGATTGTCTTGCGTTGTTTTCTTCAGAAATTAAAATAGCTTGCGCCGAAAAAAAAAACAAATGGCTTCAGTATCCTTGGACATAAAGGGGGCTTTTGATACAGTTTCGATAGAGGTCCTGTCAGACAAATTACACTTTCGGGGTCTGCCGCCTCTATGAATAACATGTTATATAATTTGCTTTGTGTGAAACAATTCAAATTTTTTAACGGAGATTCGGCAGTGAGTCGGATCTTTTACATGGACCTCCCTCATTCTCCCTTTTGTGCAACTTCTACGTAAGCGATATTGACAATTGCCTTACGCAAAATTGCAGCCTTATACAACTTGCAGATGATGGAGTGGTGTCTGTCGTAGGATCAAATGAATCCGACCTACAAGAACCCTTACAAGATACTTTGAAAAAACTTTTAACCTGGGCCATTGGTTTAGGGATTGAGTTCTCCACGGAGAAAATAGCGATGGTCGTCTTTTCTAGGAAGTATAGTCCAGCAAAACCAAAGCTTCAACTTTTGGATAAAAACCGATGACTCATGCTATGTCATTCAAATATCTTGGAGTCTGGTTCGACTCCAAATGTACTTGGAAAGTCCATATTGAGTATTCGAGATAAACATGCCAACAAAGAACAAACTTTCTCCGTACAATTACCGGCACCTGGTGGGGAGCCCATCCTGAAGATCTTATAATGTTGTATCGAACAACTATTCTCTCAGTGATGGAGTATAGCAGTTTCTGTTTCTATCAGCTGCCAAAACACACTTCATTAAACTTGAGCAAATTAAGTATTTTTGTTTCCGTATTGCGTTGGGATGTATGGCCTCAACGCACACCATGAGTCTCTAGGTTTTGGCAGGCGTACTCCCACTAAAAGATCGTTTCAATTTGATATCCCTTCCATTCCTCATCCAGTGTAAGGTTATGAACCTATTGGTGACCGGAAATTTTGAGCAGCTGATCGAGCTAAATTTTCGCTTCGGACTCTTGAGTTCATATCATGAATTCTCTCTCATGCAGGTTGTTCCTTCTTCGCACATTCCCAGCGCACCCCCCCCCCCCCCTATCATGAGTATATTGTCCGGTTTTGCGTCTCGAACTATCTATAACTGATTCATGAAACACTAAATTGAAGTAATTACATAAAGCAATTGGAAAAGGAGGGTTTTGGAACAGGTGAGATGTGGGAAACTAATCCGATGCACGAAAAATGGGCACTACATACTAGGAATTAATATACGAAACAATAGCATCAAGAATACTATTTTAGTCGCTATCATATCAGAGTAGAGCCTCTCAAAACGGTCACATTTGTGAGATGTTTCAAAGGTTCATATATTACGTAACGGACTCAGGAAGGGAGGAGGGAAGCCCTTGTGGAAACTTGTTTAGAAATAAATCCAAATAAGTCTAAATTTTTTTATGCAAATGACCTTTGTTACATATTATGTAGTAAAGAGGGAGTCTAAAATGGTGAAAGATGCGTTACGTAACATTTGACCGACTCCTAGTTGCAAAATTAACAAATTTGACCTGTCTCATGTCTGTGTATTCATAAGTTACGTAGAATGTTTGTTTTGATTTCATGAACGAGGAAAAGTAAACAGAGGCGCCACGTCCAATTTTGTCGTAATCAACTGCGTTGCATCGAATGCCAATCAATTGGAATTTTTTTTTTCCTTACGCTAACAGCGCTTCACACGTGAATTTTAAAAATGGGGAAGTCTTTTAATGCTTAGGAAATCTCACTAACAGCTTTTCTTGATATTGAGGTAGCATTTGATAATGCATCCCACAACTCTATAAATAAGGTTATGAAAAAATTGTAATTTGCATCTCCAACTGAATACATGCCATGCTAACCAACCAACTAATAACAGCGAAATTAGGAGGATCTACTCCAACAACGAAACCAACTAGAGGTTGCCCTCAAGGAGAAGTTCTGTCTACTTTGTTGTAGTCCCTAGTTGTCGACGATTTTCTTAACTGCCGATCTATGCATAGTTATCTCATATTCCAAAATCAGCAACTGAGAAAAAAACCATCAAAGTTATCTAGCATGTTTGACTACCAGAAGCTTTACTGCCGTTCTACGCATAGTTGTCCCATGTTCCAAAATCAGCAACTGAGCAAAACGCCTGTCTACCAAATGTTTTAAGCATTCCGATTTACCAATACACTGGGTTTTTTATAAGCATAGAGCTATTGTTTAATGAAATGTGAAAAGATCCCCTCGTTTGAATCAATCAATCTTGGTTACAGGCTTAAAAATTCATGGTGGGACAGTTATGCCTAGAATATCAACATGGAACAACTGAACTAGATGTTGTTTTTTGAAATACTGGGATCAAGCAATACGTTTTTTAGTGTTTTCCAATAGATTATGTTAAAAACATTGTTTTATGAAGAAGGGAGTAATCTGCAATACTTTGCAGAATAGAAATCTCATTGTTATTAGGCATTCGCTAACAAGGTTTACACGTATTCTGTTAAACTTTTCTTTTGTTTGTTTGAGAATTGGTTCATTCTTCTAAACCAAAAATAAGTACATTAGCCCTGCTGAAAGCGTGACATTTTGTATTTGAACCGACTATTCGATAGGGATCTACAAAAAATATATGGTGGAACAGTTATGAATAGAATATCAATATGGGACAATTGAGCTTGATGTTGTTTTTATAAAAGCTTGGAACAAACTTTTTCTTTTTTTTGTGTTTTTCCGGTAGAGTAGGCATAAAAACATCGTTTTATGAAGAAAAGTGAAAATTGTCAAAAGTAACATGGGACCACTATGCGTAGCACGGCAGTTTAAGCGTTTCAGTTTACCAATAGACAGGGTTTTTTTATAAGCAGTAAGCTGTTGTTCAATGTAGTGTGAAAAGATCCCCTCACTTTAATCGATCAATCTTTATTACGTTCCTAAAAATTTATGGTGGAACAGTTATGTCTAGAATATCAACATGGAACAATTGAACTTGATGTTGTTTTATTAATACTGGGAACAAACAACAAGTTTTTTGTGTTTTTTCTGAAAGATTATGCATGAAAACATCAAACATCAACGCAAAGATTGATCTGCAGCACTTTTGCAGAACATAAATCTAATTGTTTTTAGGCATTCCCTAACAAGGTGTACACGTGTTCTGTTAAACTTTGTTTTATTTGTGTGAGAATTAGTTCGTTTTTCCAAACCAGAAATGAGTGCATTAGTAATGCTGAAAGTGTGACATAAAATACTTGTTCTTGAACCGATTCATTTATTTTATATTTTCAAAAAATACATTGTGGGACTGTTATGCCTAGAATATTAACATGGGACAATTGAGCTTGATGTTGTTTTTTTAAAAGCAAGGAACAAACAATAAGTTTTTTCGTGTTTTTCCGAGAGATTCTGCATAAAAACATCGTTTTATGAAGAAAAGTGAAAATTTCCAAAAAGTAACATGGGACAACTATGCGTAAAACGGCAGTTAATAACCTAGCAAAATTTAGGATACGAAGTCATTGGTTTTGCTGATGACATAATCATTTTAATGAGGGGTAAATGTGAGTATACTATTTCCAACAGTATTTTGTATTCGCATTTGTATATGTATTTGTGGAAAAGCACTGCATGAAGTACTTATTCAGAAATTTCACTCGTTTCTCAATGGACCTTTCGATACTATCGGTGAATTACAAAAATGTTACCAACATGTAATTTTTCAGGCGCGCGTGTTGACACAATTTTATAAGCGTTATCTACGAATACTTTTTAAATGACCCAATTCCTTACGGTAGGTGGAAACGCTCCGAAGTGGTTGGAACAAGGTAGTCTTTGTAGGGTACAATTGATGAATTCTATGTTCAATTGTCGATCAACAGGACATTCTATTCTAATCTATTGATTAAACGAAAACTGAACATTTATGTACCAAACTAAAACTTGTTGAGGGATTATTGAATTATGACTCGAGGAATCCAGGATAGAATGGTCATTAGACGGCACAAGCATCAGCTCGTGTAGAGTTGTCATGAGCGGTACAAACCTTGGCTCTTGTTGAATGATCAGTGGACTGCACAACCTTTGGCCCGTGTATCTGTAAAGAGTGTGTATGTATTGCCGCGAATAAGTAAAAGTTTATAGATCGATTATTGAATTATGATGAAATGGATTTAAGCACTGACCTTATTTCATCTGCGCAAGAATCAACATCCGCCGCCAATAGACAAACAGTAACCCACGAAGGTAAATCGCTATGCAACATCATTAACACTATCCAAACCAAGGGAGTCTAATGGTTCCAAATATACAGTTGTACCTTATGGTTTAAGTTACCTTTCCTTATTATCACCATCGTTGCGGTCACCGATGGATTCCTAATGACATTTCATTCATAGTTTTTTTTCTATATGCAATTCGAAAGGGGGGGATGTAAGAGCGGCCATTGATCGAGAAAAATGGAAATAAACATGCATTTTTAAGCACTGCCAGCAGCAGTCGTTGCCTTCAAAACACGATGACGACAGAGACCCTACGGGTCGAACAAAAATGTGGTCTGGTGAGTTTTTGGTGCGTTTACAAACCAACCAGCCTCTTATTACGTTATCTGCGCGTGCAAAAAAAAAGAAAATAAAAAGACACAGTATGGAATGTTCCCTCACCGTGGTTCACACGGATGGCTATGGAATAGCGAAGGTTTTCTCGAATAAATATATCGACTATTGGGGCCTAGCCCCAATGTTTGTGCAGACTGTTGATGTGGTGGAGCGTAAACATGACATATTTTTTTCCAATTATTCGCCCCGTGAGTGCTTTTCGTATTTGGTCTATTATAATTTATTTATTTAAGACCTCACATGGAACATAACGCAAAATCAATCCTGTCTAAAGTATAATCATTGGTCTCAGACGGCGTCTCCCATGTGATCGCATTCCGCGCCATCAGTCGCTTTTGTGGAATTGTTTCAAGTCCGAATATGAAAGGCGTGCACAGTTGTCGAGACCTATACTATGGTTCGAGTCATTCACTCAGTCAGCGGCCACAGAATTCGAAAACCGATCGATTCGGTCTGCAAATATTGAGACCGTTCAGTTTGACTCAACTCATAAGTGAGTAAACATCAACATTTCCCAAGTGCGTCCAAGTTCTAGAGCCAACAGACCTCCGAACCACGTTCGCTTTGGTAGTTAAGATCGAGGTGCGCGGAAATGTGCTGCTGTTCGAATAGAAGCAAACCTAACGAAAACAAACTATGAATATGCAAATCGGTTGTCGAGTGGTATAACTCCGCCAAAGTACGCGATTGCGCCGATTTTCCGAATAAGCTCAAGTTTGCGTGGTTTCCTAAGCGCGGTCGTTGCGTCGCTGTGTCTTCAAACTTCGTGATCGTAGTGCAGTAATTGCTTCTGGTATATTCGTGTAACTTGAATGGTGATAGAGAGACAGCAAGGAAAAAACCTATAGGATAATGAAAACGAAAGTGAAGTCATCGCTTTTGCGCTGACGACCAAATAAGACGCACCATACGACCCGAGCGGATTTCACCTCCCGAGCTCTGTCTTTGGAATGTTCGACGTGTGTAATAATATTGGAGTGATAAAAACGTATAAATAACTGCTGGGAATCGCGGCACGGTGGAGGTAAACTTGGGCGATAAACACCTGACATTATCAACGGTGACCGGAGGCTACGGGGAAACTCGTTTCTTCCCCAAAGTGCGACATCATGTGGACTTGGCTATCGGTTGGATGCTGACTGATAGGAGTGTCTCCCCACAGAGGGCACGGGCCTTCCTTATCCAACCATGGTGTCCATATCACGCCGGTCAGTGTCGGTTGTCTGTTTTCAGTGTAAGGAAGTGCGTATACATTGCTTTGATGAGCTGGTTGATTCCGTGAGGGAAATTGATTGAAGAAACCTAACACTGTTAAGTGATTGAACGAGGGACGTCGCCTTTTTCTCCAGCACAGGCGGAAGTATCGGTTAGTTGGCGCTAAATGATATGCAGTTTTATCAGCGGAATCAAGTGGAAATTGCATGATCTCGTGGAAGCTGCTAAAGTTACATCATGTGCCTCGCCAACATTTACATAATAACTTGCCATATTGGCGTACCGACTGTGCATAACACATAAAAAGAACTGCGGAGTGATGATTATAGTGCTTATTGTGACAGGGTCACATTGTGTTGGAACTGGTCTTTTTTTTTGGCAAAACTACGTATACATAGTTTATTTGTTTCTGCGACAAATAGCTCATGATCATGCTCATGACTTCGATTGCTTAACGCACATTAAACACCATCTCGAAAAGAAAAACAACCATACCTTCCTACCATTTACTCGAACAATCCGCGTCGATCTATCAGTTTGCATTCATCTAATGTGATTTAGAACCCCAAAACACTGAAGCAAGATTTTCATTTATTAATGCAGAAGTATCTGACTTCTATAAACGAGTTCACATAATTTGTATTCAACGAAATTTCCAGCGTCTCTCACAACCTTCAGCATTTCCACTTCTTTTCATCACCTTAATATCTTGGTGTATTAGATGCCCTAGGTGTTCACTTACAGCGCTGAGATTTTCAGGAAAATTGTCATTTTGACGTAGGATTACGTCTTTCGAGGTCATATTGGGGTACAAATTGAAAATCGAAAATCGAGCACTTCATGAAAATTGTCCAATTTCAAACGCTTATTGCTCACTCATTTCATGATGGATTGATAAAATTTTTGCGACAATCGTTTCTGGTACTTCATAAAAAAAAATTATTTTGAAGAAAATAATATATGTCATGAAACTAACTATCGAACAATTGGAAAATCTCAACCCCTATCCTAACGGACCAATCAGAAGTGGGTATTTCTGATCGGTCGAAATTGACGACACATGCGGCGGGTCCCTAACAGAGACATCAAAACCAAGCTGCCTGGGGGAAATCGGCATTGCAAATACATGAAAGTAGGGGGAGCTTTTGTTCCTACCGAATATTTCGTTTTTCTTTTTTTTTGGGCAGACTTATCTCACTTCTTAACTAGGCGAACCTAGCCAGAATTTTCACCTGCCCCCGGGCTTCTGAATGCCAAAGGGGGACTAGGCTCTGCGGAATGCACGTATCTGCATGCTCGTGCTGTTTTAGTCCTGACCGAGGAATTGTCGGACAATCGCGCAGGTGCTAAGGATGACCGACTTTTGGATGCCGGCCAATTCCTTCTCGATGTTCAACACCTTTAGCGCTTCCAGAAGTGTCTTCGGGATAATTCCAGTTCCAGAGAGAACGACTGGAACAATTCTTGGGACCTCCCTTAGCCCCCACAGTTCCTTGAGCTCCACGGCCAATGGTCGGTACTTGCAGATTTTGCGACCGTGGGTCTCCTCCAGATTCTGGTTCAGTGGAATAGCGACATCGATGATGGTGACTTTGCGGTCGCTCTTGTCGTAAACCATTATATCTGGCCGGTTGTGGTGGATCGAGAGGTCGGTCAGAACAGTGCGATCCCAGTACAGCTTGAAACGGTCATTTTCCAGGACAGGTGCAGGCAGGTACCGGTAGTTTGGTACGTTGTCTTCCAGTAGAGCACATTGGAGCGCCAGTTGTCGATGAACAATACGGGCCACGTTGTTGTGGCGCTCGGTGTAGGCTGCGTTGGCCAAAACGGGACAGCCTCCCATAATGTGCTCTATGTTTTCACCTGGTTGATGGCACATCCGGCAAATGTCATCAACGTCTTGATGCCAGACGTACCGCCTGCAGTTTCTCGTCGGCATTATCCTGTCCTGGATGGCTATCATGTCGGCTTCTACTACTGAAGAGAGTTCACCACGCGTTAGCCACAGATTAGATGCGGCCTTGTCGACGTGTGGCCGGTCCAGTTGATGGGGTGGGCACCATGCACTCCCTGCTTATGTCTTCGACAACCCGGATAGCTACACCTAGACGCTGACGTGAATCAGCGTAGACCTTGAGATCGTCCATGTAAAAGGTATGGGTCACTTCTTCGTGGGCGCCGTCGCCATACCTTATTTTATAGCCATGACCGTTTCTATTGAGCGTCCTACTGAGGGGGTTCAGTGCCAGACAAAACCAAAGCGGGCTGAAAGAGTCGCCTTGGAATATCCCCCTCTTTATCTGCAGCGTTCTAGACTGCAACACATTTTCCCCATCACTGAGGTGCAGAGACGTACTCCACTGCCTCATCGCATGCTGCAGGAACCTAACGACGACGGGATCAATTTTGTAGAGCTCCAATACCCGGACGAGAAACGAGTGAGGTATGGAGTCATAAGCCTTCCTGTAATCGATGTAGGCCATACTTAGGTTCCGCTGGTTATATACCGCCTGGCCGACTATGGCTGCGTCGATGATGGCCTGGTCTTTGCAGCCATGCGTATTTTTCCTGCATCCTTTCTGCTCTTCTGCGATGATGTGATGCTGTTCGCAGTGAGCAGAAACTTTGGCGGTAATTATGCTGCTCAGTATTTTGTACAGACTCGATAGGCACGTTATCGGTCTGTACTTTGATGGGTTCAATGTGTTGCTGTCTTTCGGGAGGAGGAAGGTGACGCCACGGGTGGCGAATTCAGGAAGGTTGTGTGGGTCACGTAGCACCTTGTTGAAGCACTCAGCTATCTTTGGATGTGCGACGGTCAGCTTCTTGTGCCAAAAGTTCTGGACACCATCGGGGCCCGGTGCTGCCCAGTTCCTCAGGTACCGCGAGGCTTCGCGGACATCGTTCTCTCCGACGATGATAGCTGGCATCTCTCCAATTTCACCACAACTCTCCTCCTCCCGTCTTAACCACATTTGCCCGTCGCGATGTTCTACTGGGGTCTCCCAAATACCAGCCCAGAAGTTCGTCACATCGCTAATATCTGGCAAACCTTCGCGGTAGTCGGGCTTCTCGTCGCTAATGTGGTCGTAGAACGCTTTTTCGTTATCTCTGAACATCCGATTTTGTTCCTGGCGCTTTGCAGAGTCAGAGTAACGTTTCAGCCGTTTAGTTAGGACGCTCAATTGCTGTACCAGTGTGTCGAGTTTTTCCGTCAGCTGGTGAGCTCCCAGCTGGCGAAGTTCAGTAGGCCGCACGATCACAGCAACTTGGCGACATAATTTCGCCGATCTGCTGCCTCTTTTGTACGCCATCAGTCTTCCAATTGCGGCGCGCTTGTTTAGGATCCGTTGCTCCAATCTCCTTCGCCATGGAGGCTCACGCCTTTCACGGAGATGTTGGAGCAGTCCGCCTCTTGGCCTAATACGGTATCCTAAACTTTTGGCGGTCGCCACAGCAGCACAGTAAACTTTCAGTTGCAGCTCCTCCATGTTCTCAGCATCAACCAAGTGCAGCGGAAGAACGTGCTCGTTCATGAGCTTTACTGCACTTGTCAGCCTGCGGGAATGCTGCAACTTCGGGATCCTGGGGCGCGACAAAGGGTCCGTGTCGCGGAACTGTGAGATCGCCTCGTCGTAATGGAAGACCAGATCGCGTAGTAGTTGTTGATCTGGCTGTGGATCTTCCGGCTCAGGGGGTTGTTGTACTGTGGCCTCCACTGGTGCTGATTCGCGTGCCCCACTCGCGAATGAATTGCTCAGCCGTACTGAACTTCGTCTCGACACATCGCTTGCTCTGCTTGTTCTGGAGCTTAGTTCTCTCTGCACCTGCTGCTTGATCTCGTCGACTTGCGTTTGGGAGAGCATATTGTTGCGTACAATCGCTCTACGCCTCGCGTTCATCGCGTTTTGGTCAAGCCTCCCGACGAACTCTGGATACGCTTCCTCGAACATTGCGAGTATTCGAGGGCGACCGCTCATGTCCGTCTCCAAAGCAGTGCAGATGTAATAGGCGCGGATCACGAATTCATTCATTTCATGTGTCCACATGATCCGTCGCCTAGTAGTACCCACAAGTGTGGACGACTGTCGTCTGACAGTCGCAACACGCCTCGTAGGCGCAGCGTTTCGTTGGTGATGTCGATGGCTGCTGTTTCCGTGTGGCGGTAGCTCTTCGGGTTGAACCCGGCTGGTGGCCCGCTCTTGCACATCGCCCTCCAGCCGCTGGCCGCTCGCTCTTACGCCCGTTCCAGGACCAGCTCCAGTTCGGGGACCCTCCTCGGGCGATCGCATTCTGAGTATTCTTCGCGAACGTAGCTCCATTTTCTGGGTGTATCTCCTTTGCCCGGGAGACAGCGGGTTGGCAAGGCCTCCATGACCCGGGAGGCCTTCCCCGGGAGAGATATAGCGCTCTGACTCGCTCGCACCCCCTCACTTAGCTACTTTCGACACCCGTTCTCGGAGCCAAGACCAGGTGTGTGTTTCCAGTTCACGCCCGATCTAAAAATGTCGTCATATGATCTTCGTGGAGGCGTGAGATAGGAACATTTGAGACCAACAGGTAGGCTCCTACCCTAGTGTTGATCCCCATTTGAGAACCATTTCTTTTATTTCTTTGTTTCTTTTATTTATTTTGTTTATTTTTGTTTGTTTCTACAATATTGTTCCAAAAAACGATTTTTTATCACTTCTGATGTTATTTTAGAATGTATCAAAATTTTGCAACCAATTTTTTGTAGCAAATTCTAATACCCCTGGAAAGGACCGATGGTTTGCGTGGTTTTTCAGAGGCAGCTGAAGATGGTTGATTCATGATTCATTTTGTTCTCACGAGAATAGCACACAAACTGATCGTATGTCGAGATTTGTGTCTTTAATGGGAATGCATATAGTGCACTCAATGTGCATCTCTTCTTCTAGACATAGAGATACCATCTGTCCAGTTTTAGCAGGATGCGCCCTAATTTTAAAATGCTTCTGGCGCGTCCTGATTTTAATGAAAAGTTCAATTTTGTTAACGAATCATCATTCATCACATAATTCAGTAATTTTTTTGTATTTTGTTTTTGAGTTAAAAATTTTTGACGTAGGATTACGTTGTTGGGGAACATATTGGGGTCAAATTGAAAAACGAAAAAGCTGCCAAATCGCAAAAAATGTCCAATTTCAAGCGCTTATTGCCACGTCATTAAGCTAATCTTATGGATTTACGAGATATTTGCATCAATCGATTTAAGTACTCCCTAATTACTACAATGAAGAAAAATATATATTTTATAAAACTAACCACCGAACTATTCGAAAATACCAAGCAATATCTACACGAATATCCCGCGTTCTGATTGGTCAATTGGCACAAGCAATCTCAAACAAATGACACACGAATTTCTGCACAACTCGAGAACTAATCAAGCAGACGGAACCAAATTTGCCATGTGAATATTTTAGAGGGCACGATACGTTTCTAAGGTGGTTCGACACTCTGCCTACTGGCTAACTTAACCTAATATTAACAATATTTAAAAATTTTGTATTATCAATTTTTCAGAGATGGAGACCATCCTTCGATATTTCTACATACAGTGGGTAAATTTCAGCTCTAGGTATCCAAAGGGCTGCACCTCGCTTGTTTTCAACCAAAGAGGGGCGGATCCAGAGTCTTCTATAAGATCTTATTTTGAACGCGCTGCAGCCTCAGTCTGTATGTTGCGGTGCAGCTCTTCTAGAACGGGACCGCGTATTCTATCATAGAACCAGATTCTTCAGGATCAGTTTCGAATTTCGGCATATAAGAGGATACAGGAACCCGATGAGTATGCAACACATTTTAATTGTTCTGTTACTGATACTTGATACCTGAAGATCAGTTGTCTGTCTAATGTAAGTCCTAAGTAAACTAGCTTTTCGAGGCACTGAATGATGGAGTCGCCAAGCCAAATTCTACAATCATCAACCGGGACAAGTCTTGGCGATTTTGAAAGTGGATACAAAAGAGTAATTCCAAATGCAATCGTCCTAAAAATGTAGATTGTAAAAACATGTATTTTTGATTCGAATGAAAGTTTGTATTCCATTTGCCAATTGTATTCCAATTCCAGCAATTGGGAATGTTTTTGACTCAACAGCGTAACTTTTGAAAAGGGCGTATCAATTTTGGTGAGAGAAATCTTTGATAATTTATATCTCAAAAACTTTGAGTCGTACCGAAATAGTGTCTTAGAAAGAGTTATAGAGTATTGATATTTCAATGTGAAAAGAATATACAATGAGAAGAAAATAGTACTCTGTTTTATTTACAAAAAAAACTTTAATTTGCGATATCTGAAATATGTATTTTTTTTTTTCATATAAAATAGAAGTCGTGTTGAAAATTTAAGAAATCACTGAATGAATTTTCTAAACTTTTTGTATGTTAACAATCATTTCAGCCACAAATAATGAATCCTGGTGTGATTCAAAACAAAAAAGCCTTTTAATTTGTTATCATTTTTATAGTAAATAGGTCTTTTTAATATATTGGGTTGGGGAAATAGAAATGTCGTATATTGTCAATATATGGCAACACTTAAACATATCTTGTGTTGTACTTATCGCATCGGGTCATACTATACGGCTATTTAAAGACGACAATCTGTGCTACAAGTATCGTTTTGACAGTGTTGTGATTGTCCTTTTCAGTCTCAAGTTATAGCGCGACAAAGATGGAGTCCACCAAGCAAGAAATTCGCCATATTTTACGTTTTTACTATCTGCGAAGTAAAACTGCAACGAAAGCGGCCGAAAAAATTCGTGAAGTTGATGGACCCGATACTGTTACGATTCGCACAGCACAGCGTTGGTTTGATCGATTTCGTTCTGGTGTAGTGGCTGTCGAAGATATACCCCGTACTGGTAGGCCAATCGTCGTGGAAACCGATAAAATCGTTCAAATCATCCAAGTAGACCGGCATGTGAGCACTCGCTCGATTGGCCAGGAACTGGGTATAGACCATAGAACCGTTTGGAACCATTTTCAGAAGATTGGGTTCCAAATAAAGCTGGATGTATGGGTGCCACACGAGTTGACGCAAAAAAATCTTTTAGACCGAATCTACGCCTGCGATGCACTGCTGAAACGGAACGAACTCGACCCATTTTTGAAGAAGAAGGTGACTGGTAATGGAAAGTGAATCACGTACGACAACCTAAAGCGAAAAAAGTCGTGGTGAGCCGGCCCAAGTCATCGCCAAGCCAGGATTGACGGCCAGGAAGGTTTTGCTGTGTGTTTGGTGGGATTGGAAGGGATACATCCACTATGAACTGCTCAACTATGGCCAGACCCTCAACTCGGTTCTCTACTGTGAGCAGCTTGACTGTTTGAAGCAGGCGATTGACCAGAAGCGGGCAGAAATGATGTGGTTTTTCCACCATGACAACGCTCGGCCTCACACGTCTTTGATGACCCGCCAGAAGCTAAGGGAGCTCGGATGGGATATCCTATTGCACCCACCGTATAGTCCGGATCAGGCTCCAAGTGATTATCATCTCTTCCGGTCCATGCAAAACGCTCTTGGTGATACTAAGTTTGCCTCAAAAGAGGCTTGCGAAAACTGGCTGTCTGAGTTTTTTGCAAATAAGAAGGGGGGTTTTATAAGGGGGAGCATAATGAAGTTGCCTAAATGGCAAAAAGTTTGCGAACAAAACGGCGCATATTTGACTTAAATTGGATAATTTTAAGTATGTTAAATAAAGCGTCAAATTTCGATCATAAATACGACATTTCTTTTTCCCCAACCCTATATTTGTCGTGTTATACCGTCATGTTCACGAAATTTTATGAATTTGCTTATAATTTTCAACAACTTTTCCAAATACATCATTATGGTAAAAATATATGTTTAGGAGTTACGTTGAAAATCATTTGAAGACATGTGGGTTAATACAAAACGTAGCGATAATAAAAAAATCCTTTTGTAGCTTAATACAAACTTTCAACATATTACTCGTGTTGCACAATCAGAACACAAACAGTTTTCAAGTTGGAATTGAAATCCCAACAACACAAGTACACATCATTGTTCAACCGGACGTTATGGGCACAAAAATAACTAACTTGTTTACGTTATGCCTAGATTGTACCTGAAGTTAGGTATCTTTAAGATACCTCTGTATATGTATATAAGGTTACTCAAATTCAAACATCGTTCTACAGTCAAACTGACACTTCCGAGAAACATTAAAAAATTCGATATAACAAGACACAAAAACATACTAAAATCTGAAAATAGATGGTCTCGTGGAAGATATAATTAGTATCACTTTTTACATACTCGCAAAATTTATTCACCAACAAAAAAGGTCAAAAACAATGTACACTGAGAAAAAATATGATTCATCGACAAAATTTAATTTATTATGAAAATCAGGACAAATGCAAGAATATGAAAAATAAATCAGGACGTCTCGAAAGGATCTCAAAATCAGGTCATGTCCTGCTTAACCAGGACAGATAGTATCCCAAGTCTTCATGTTTTTTGGATCTAGAAGCGTGACTCATCAGCTCACTCACCGTGACTATTTCTTCCTTAGGAACTGAGTAGTCTAATCGATCAACAACGGCAACTCCCTCAGCATCTAAACGTTCGAGTGAACTGAGAATGTTTCATTCCAAGTTGTGTGACAACACAATCTGTTGTCCCAATGGTTTCACTTTTATGGGTGTCAAAAGATGATTCTTACCTGAACACCTGGATGAGACAAAACTTCTGGTTATAAACCAGAAGGGTGCGGTGATTTGAGCGGAGTATTTCTTTGAAGTTCCTGTTTCGAAGATTTTGGATCCTCTCCTGGATTACCATAGGCAGATGGTAGTTACTTACCATAGGCAGATGGAGTTACTTTTATACTTCACCCAGTGCAAAGGTGGAACTTCCGTTGCAATATTTTCCTTCTCTTGCACTGCATTTGTATTTCGAGCGATCAATTTTCACAGTAGGCTTTGCAATGGTACGTACACGCTTATTTGAATACAAACTAGATAACACACAAAAAGGAGAAGGATTTTGAGAGTTAGTGACAATAATGAGGTTTCTGTCGAGAACATCACTCATTTATTTTCATTCAAGATGAAACAAAACTGTCTTCAGGGATGATATTCTGAGAGAGGAGAAACATACTCATTCATTTGATGACACAACAATGGTGATTTCTGAAGTTCTGGCCAGGGTTGCCATATCTACAGAATAATCTGTATTTATACAGATTATTCAGATTTTTTAAAACCAAGTTTCTGTAGTTACAGATTACAGATTACGATACCCGAATACACCTGTTTCATGAGATCATCTCTTTTTGACATTCGTATGTAGCGTGATGTTCTGTTTTTTCATGTTCGATGTAAGATGCAAGAGCATGAATCGTTGAGCATATAATAAAAAAAATAACAAAAGCATAGTGAATGCGAAAATTAAATGTGCAATGATACTGTCGGTCAATTCCATTTTGTTATGTTCTGTGGTGAGAATTTAGAATCTCGGAAAGAACCATCGATACATTTTGGATCAATTCTTTCGGAATTATATTGGGAGTACAAGTTCAAAAACTGAACATTCATCACTTCACTCCTCATTCATCTATTACAATATAGATGATTATAACGTTTCCAAAAGTTAATAGTTAAAATAAGAGCTTCGTATTTTTCCTATATTTGTGTAGTTTGCAATGCATTTTTCAACACGGACCAGAAAAATTGGTGTAGTCCGTGTTAGAAAAACTCATTTTATAGATCTATCAAGTTGCACGACGTGAATCACAAATTAACTTAACTAACGATTATAAACCACGAATAAAATACTTCAATATCACAGTACATTAGTCACGATGAGTGTGGAGAATTCCGTGGCTCGTACATTTCCAAAAAGAATCCTGAGTCTACTTTTGGTGAAATGCAAATCTCTACACCCGAATGCGCTTGTGCTGAAATTAGTCCCTACATTAAGAATTTATTGAAAGATATAAAAAAATATTTGTTCAAACTGAAACATCCGAATGACCTCTGAACAATTTGGAAAATTTGGAGATTTTGAACAGCATCTGAAGAAGCCACTTGATATCTACGTTGGAATTGAAGCTGTAGAAACAGCTACTGAACTGGATGAAAATAACTTTTAGAACCATCTGCTGTAATGAATTGTGAAACGGTTGAACAACTGAAGTTCAAATATAAATATAAATATTGAGATATTCGATAACAATTATCCAGATTCTGAATTGTTACCTAATAATAACATAATATCTTTTAATTCTTCACCACTATTACATTTATGTGTGTTCCAGAATATGTTATAATAAGAGAATTCACGTAGCTCATAGTACAAAAACATACCCCGGTAACTGTTGAACTTCCATTACACATCAAAGAAGTATTGTACAGTGTATTTGTATGTTGGCGCTACATGAATACCATCAACGTCGTCTAATCAGTTTATTACTATGCCAAAAAATTATGAAGTTAAAAATATTGCTAAAAATTAAACTACAGATATCAATACAGATTTTTTGGAAAAGAACTAAGATAAAAATATTTCATAAACACAGATTTTATTATGGCAACCCTGGATCTGGCCTCTCCTGTATATCCGATGTAATTTTGCATGTTGTTGAATAGAAAAAATATTCAAACGCTGGTTTGGGAAGTCATTTCAATTACTTATGAAAAGATTAAAATCACCAAATGTCAACCTTTTGGGCCGAGGTTCAAGTCAAACTGTTTAGAAGTTCGGAAACAACCCGACAGAAAATCTTGCTAGAATCTTCTAAGATTTTCAGAACATTTATGAGCATTTCAATGATCAAACCTTATTTTTAATTATGTATGAGCTATGTTAATGAGCTGTTTTGTTATTATTTATCTTGTGGTAGCGAGAAATTGTTGATTTTTGTTAATATCCAGTATCCGGCCGAATAGCAAATATTGACCGGATAGGCCGGATTCCGTTTCATTTCTACTCAGAACCATACACCGCAAACGTAACGCTTTGAAGTATCACCTCAGTATAGAAATGAAAGACGTAGTAGAACGTCAATTTGCCCGGAATTTGCTATCAAATGGCTCTAACTGTCAATGTAATACTGTAATCCAAGAGATCCAAAAATGTGTTCCACGTTACAAAAAGGCAGCGAAAAACGAAAGACAGTGAGAAAAACAGGAAGTGGGTTATATCTATGGTATAACCGCAATGGTGACGTAGGACTATCGTTGATTCAGTGATCCTTTGTTTGAAGTTGAATCTAAATCCATTCTGAATGAATGAATAAATGAATATTTGGGGGAAAGACTTCGAGAGCGTTACGTTGGAGGCACAAGGTTTAATGCATCCAATATAGGATACGAAAAACCTTGTTCTGAAGAATAGTCTTCAAAAGCTTTCCTGCTAACTGCACTTGATTGACAAATCACACAACCAAAGGTTTTATATGGATATTTTTTGGATAGAAAACACTAAAATAAACTCTTTCGCTTGAATGTAATTTTCAATTCCAAGGGGAACTGGCAGATTATTTTCCAGCAACGATTAGATATTTCCACATTTTCCTCGATACTGGAAGCCCACCAGTAGTTAATACTAACTCGATAACCACCTGTTAATAGCACTTGATTGAAAAATATTTGGTCACAGTGTTACATGGATAGAAAACATTAAAATAAACTCTTTCACATGAATGTATTTTTAAATTCCCAGAGGAACTGGCAGATTATTTTCCAGCAATGATTAGATCTTTCCGGAACTTTCTCGATGCTGAATGGCATCCAAACGGAAAGAATTCTGCGCGTGTATGTGTCGATCCTTAGCCGTCCACCTCCTCCAGCACGTTAAGCAACGATGTTGTCTTGTCGATGTCCTCACGAAAAATGAATGCGTCTCACCACCAGAATATCGCTTAAGTATGTTTTTTGTGTGTGATTGAATCGAGAGAAGGTGTGGTTTACGATGGCAAACTACAGGGGAATAAACTCTCTGAGCTCGAAACTTTCGGCGACTGAGCAATAATCGATTGCGGGCGCATACAATATTGGATACGGAAATATCCTACTGATGGGAAAGAATAATCTTCAGAAGCTATCCTGCTAATTACACTTGGTTGAAAAATTACAAAATCAAATGTATTTGGTCGCTGTGTTATATGGTTAGAAAACATTAAAATAAACTCTTTCACATAAATGTATTTTTAAATTCCCAGAGGAACTGGCAGATTATTTTCCAGAAATGATTAGATCTTTCCGGAACTTTCTCGATGCTGAATGGCATCCAAACGGAAAGAATTCCGCGCGTGTATGTGTGTGTAGCGATGTCTCCCCGGGGAACCGTTTGTGGCATCACTCTCCTACTGATGGATTCCCTTCTGGCCTAAGGTGCACAAACAGGCTCTTGGTGACACCGTTCATCCGCGCTTTCATGATAAACACGAAGAGCTTCACCACAACAGCGACAACATGCTCCAATCGCTGTTCAATTAGAACTGAGTGGATTTCCGAGCGGCGCTCGCTTATATACCGATTGGTGATTTCAATAGCCTGTTTTGAGAACAATTTTAAGGCTATTGAAACAAGTTTTTGGATCAAAAAGTAACAAGTATATAACGCGTAGACATTTTATCTTTCAAATGAAGTGTTTATCATACCATTTCGTTCAGTTGTTTAAGAGCTATTAACGCTCAAAATCTCGGTCTCCAGCGTAACGCTTTCGGTTTCGAAACTTTGATTTTACACCCCGGTATAGAAATGAAAGACGTAGTCCTACGACAAAACAGAAAATTCAAATGTAAATTTGTCATTCCTCCATCGAATTATGACTGTCGATGTAAAATGGAGATAAGCGTCAAAGAGCTTGGGTAGATCTAGGATAAGTATCAACATCGGTTGCATGATCGAATAGTTATGGACGGAAGACAACGTTCTGCGTTTGGTGGGATCAGAAGGATTTGATCCACTGTGAGTTACTCAAAGCTTGTAAATCCGTTAATAATGAACGCACAAATGATGAATGAACAAATTATCAATTCGAATCGATCTTTGGGTGAAATCGACCAGAGCCCCAGCGATAACATAGACTTTTTTATATTAGTCATGTATTTACTATCAACATAAGGACTGGGACTTTCTATCCCATGCGGCCTATCCGATAATGTTTATTTAGCCCAAATCTCCCCCACAAAACCGAGCCTTCTGAGCCTTCCCATCGATCCCACTCGGTGATAAGCATATACTCACACACATCAACTGCTCTCGCGCTAACTTGCAGATCTCATATACGAATCGATCACACCTCCCATGATCCATCTCTCACCGTAAATGTCAATCTTCTACGCCTGGAAACTGTTTACGACCACTCGCGAGCTGTACGATCGCTGAGAGTGTGGCAAGGCGATGTAATTCGAAAGGAATTCGTCAACATTATAATATTTTGCGTATTTGTTCGAATAGCAAATTAGCGAAAATGTGTACTTCTAATGGCAGAGGCAGATGTTGCGCTGAATGCCGATCAAACCCGGCGCGTGCGGCATGTGTGGAGTGAAGCTGAGTGTGTATGTTTTCTGTTTTCTTTCCTCCACAAACAGGTATCCTCCAAGATCCGCCACTCTTCAGTAGCTATCTGTTGCGCGTGGTGAACAAGTGCGAAAACGGTGAACACCTCGATCGCAAGGTATTCCGTGAGTGCATCTCGACGCATCCAGTGACATCAACAAACCTAATCGATGCGAAGCTGCTTAGACACGCTGGTATTCAGTGATCTCAGTGCGCGGGTGAAAACAAACCAGCTTCTCCAAAATCGATACGTACATATCTATGAGCTGTGATCGGCTAATGTGAACAGACAGTGCGCGGCATTGCGAAAAAAAAACTTATCGATGCAATACTTGCAGCACATCAGCAGATGAAAGTAGTGTTTTAGTGTATGAACCCGAGAATACGCATATGTTGGCTTGAGTTGGCAGGTATAACATAATACTCAGACTACATCCAGTTTCCGCGTGGTTCCAGTTTGGTGCTGGACCGGTTTGCGAGATAACGCATTCATTTTTGGCGGTTGTGTCAAAGGTTTACGTAACTTCGGTGTATTGGATAATAAGGACTGCGGCTGAGACTTGCCGGAAGATTATACAGTTGCGGTGAAAATGCATGAAAACATATGGTTGGTTGTAGGAACGGCATGCTTCCTGGTCTGCTTTCAAGCAGTTCGGACGGATCTGAACGACGACGAAGTTGATTATGATGCTGATGAGGAGGGTTTCTGGATCGGCCACGGTCTCGGAAGTAGGAAGCATGGTGAGTAAGCCTATTGAATGTTAAGATGATTGAGGGAAGAACATGTGCGTGATAAAGTGAACACTGCGTCCTTGACCGCGAACTTGATCGACGGATGTTACACATTTTGTATGTCAAACTTGTGTTGGCAATTCAGATTTCAATTTGTATGAGTCTGGCTGCCGATATTCGCTAGAGCGTAATCACTGAGAAACTATAAATTAATATTCTATTGATGTCTCTTCCTCTTCAAACGATTCGGTTAACAAAGAAAAAAATCAAAGTTCTTTACGATATCCTGTATTTATTTCTCGCTAAGGGGTTTTACGATTTGGTGCTATTACACACAACAGTGAACAATATATTATACAATCAGGTGTTTGATAAAGTCATGACCGTTGTATTCTACATCAGAAAAATTTTGGTTCGTAAAGATCCATTCCAGCGTGACGTGACAACGGTTTGACTCACTAAAAACAGGGGTTTTTCTCGTTTTCATGTATAAATCACACGATTTCCAAATGGTAAACGATTTTAAATTGAAATTGAGAAAATTTCCTACACGAATCTTCAGTTGAAGAATATTTTGCAATTGAATTCGCTTGTTGCTAATTGAATACTTTTGTGACGTGACAACACCTGTATTTTTGCGGGTTCCGACTTTTGAACATTAATCTTGTATTTTCAGTTCCGTTTCAAAACATGTAAACTTTGTTCTATGATTTGTCAATGAAAGGTGAACGTAATTTCCTGTATACTCAGTTTTTAAAAAAACTCGCAAAACATGCATTGTGACGTGACAACGCGCCCTGTGCGAATAAACAGTCTCCACGAAGCGTTGTCACGTCACACAATTAATAAGTTGTATTAAAGGGTGTGTCACATCAAATTGCATCACGGAAAAAATGCTGTAGAAATTCGCCCAGTAGATCGACCCTTTTGAAAATTTTAGACAGTAAAATAAAAACTGTTAAACAACTTTTGGCATTTTCTTCTTATTCATACTTCGAGCCCAAGCTAGTATGCTCGCACCTTCCTCTTTACCCCGTCCATAAGGTTCTGTACAACGTCAGGTTGTAATTTTTTTTTTTGAACAGAAATCCATTTTCTCTTGAAGTCCGCCTCCGATTTGACAACTTTTGGGTTCTTCCGGAGGGCCTGCTTCATAATCGCCCAATATTTCTCTATTGGGCGAAGCTCCGGCGCGTTGGGCGGGTTCATTTCCTTTGGCACGAAGGTGACCCCGTTGGCTTCGTACCACTCCAACACGTCCTTTGAATAGTGGCACGAAGCGAGATCCGTCGGATGGATGGAGATGGTCGGGCCCTCGTGCTGCTTCAATAGTGGTAGTAAGCGCTTCTGTAGGCACTCCTTAAGGTAAACCTGCCCGTTTACCGTGCCGGTCATCAAGAAGGGGGCGCTCCGCTTTCCGCAAGAGCAGATCGCTTGCCACACCATGTACTTTTTGGCAAACTTGGATAGTTTCTGCTTGCGAATCTCCTCCGGAACGCTGAATTTGTCCTCTGCGGAGAAGAACAACAGGCCCGGGAGCTGACGAAAGTCCGCTTTGACGTAGGTTTCGTCGTCCATTACCAGGCAATGCGGCTTCGTCAGCATTTCGGTGTACAGCTTCCGGGCTCGCGTCTTCCCCACCATGTTTTGCCTTTCGTCGCGGTTAGGAGCCTTCTGAACCTTGTATGTACGCAGGCCCTCCCGCTGCTTGGTCCGCTGGACGAATGAACTTGACAAATTCAGTTTATTGGCGACATCCCGGACCGAACTTCTCGGATCACGTCTAAACTGCTAAACTACGCGCTTGTGATCTTTTTCACTGACGGAGCATCCATTTTTGCCGTTCTTCACCTTCCGGTCGATGGTTAGGTTCTCGAAGTATCGTTTTAGTACTCTGCTGACCGTGGATTGGACGATTCCCAGCGTCTTACCGATGTCCCGATGTGACAACTCCAGATTCTCGAAATGAGTGCACAGGATTAATTCACGACGCTCTTTTTCGTTCGACGACATTTTTCCAAATTTACGAAAAATTGACAGTGAAGCATGGCCAATGTTATCTATACACTCTTATCTGATTATAAGCGAAAGCTGAAGATATAATTCCTAAAAATTAAATTTCTACAGCGTTTTTTCTGTGATGCAATTTGATGTGACACACCCTTTAAATGAGAATTTCACCGTATTGTAGCAAGCGATATACTAATTTTTATGTTTTTTTTATTACTCTGAATGCTTCTTACTTTCCTCTGAGATCTCCCCTTCCCCTTCCAAAAGTCCATCGTATAGGGGAAGTTGGTCCTGAACCTACTCTCCTTTGTATCTGAAGCGCGGTGCTTCCTACTGAATTTTCAATAGTGTCAAATGAAAGGTGTCATAACGCTGACAATTTGATTATATGGTGACTTTTTTCTGGCTCTCTTCATTCTAACGTTTAAGCGCCATTTTATGTTTTCATTCCTTCAAAAACAGAAAAGAAATATATTCGACCTGTGTGCAATGTTCTTTTAGATTGTGAAACATTGCGAAACGAGGCAATTTTAATTGTTTATGGTATGTTCATCAAAATAAGCTATATAAATTGAATCTACATGTTACCTGTAATACACGGTATGTCTTTATTTGGGAAAAGTCGGGGTGGTCCTGAACCGACCTCCAGTTTTTATATCGTAATTGTTTAACACGTTCACTTTGGCGCTTGCCATCAATGGCTAGCACAATCCTGGTTCACGAGTGGCGCTCACTACATGGGGAACGCATTTGATTGTGCTATCAGAAACTTTTGATTTTGAACTCTTTGTATGCATCCGCACATACACACACACACACACACACACACAATTTGATCGTTGATCGTTGATCGTTGATGTTTGCGTGTGCATTTGTATGTGCACTTTCTTTGTATAACTCCACACACGTCATTCTAAGTCTAAGTTCTTTCCACTCAAACATTATCTCCCTCTCACTTAAATCATATCTCTCACTATCAAATATTATTCTTTTTTTATTTCTCTTCGCACACCCATGGATATATGCCAACATTACCATTCACGATCATATTATGGGATTTCATGCTATTCCCGGCCTTATATATATCCGTTTTTAACGAACCGGAAGTCACCATCCTCGATTCCAGGATGGCATCGGAATACCATACTCGACTTCGTATGGGGTTTCCATATTTTTTTTAGCATTCAATACTACCTTCAGCAAACCATAAGTTGAAGAAGATTATATATTATTAGGGTGTCAAAAAAGTCCTGCTGTATTTTTTTTTGAATTTTCATTTGTTCATAAAATTAGTTACAAGTTACAAGTTACAAGCATCTGTTTTAAGTTACATTAGTTACAAGCATCTGTTTTAAGTCAAATATGCGCCGTTTTGTTCGATGAATTGTTCCCAACGAGATGCCAACTTCATAATACCCCTGTTATAGAAGCTCGCTTCCTTATTGGCAAAAAACTCGGATAGCCAATTTTCACAGGCCTCTTTTGTGGCTAACTTCTGACTACCTAGCTCGTTCGCCATGGACAATAACAGGTGGTAGTCACTTGGTGCAAGGTCCGGACTATACGGCGGATGCAAAAGAACCTCCCATCCGAGCTCCCGGAGCTTCTGGCGCGTCACCAAAGAAGTGTGTGGCCTGGCGTTGTCCTGATGGAAGACAATGCGGCCTCTGTTTATCAAAGATGGCCTCTTCTTCATGAGCGCTACCTTCAAGCGGTCCAGTTGTTGGCAGTACAGGTCCGAATTGAGCGTTTGGCCATAGGGAAGCAGCTCATAATAGATTATTCCTTGACAATCTCACCAAACACTCAGCAGAACCTTCCTGGCCGTTAATGAGGGCTTGGCCACCGCCTGAGCCGCTTCATCGGGCTTCGACCACGACCGTTTGCGCTTCACGTTGTCGTAAGTGACCCACTTTTCATCGCCAGTCACCATCCGCTTTAGAAACGGGTCGATTTTGTTGCGATTCAGCTGCGATTCACATGCGTCGATACGGTCAAAGATGTTTTTGACGTGGGACTACGTCTAACCGGAGTATATGGGGGGTAAAATGAAAACAGAAACACAGAACATGCAGGAAAAAATGAAAGATTCCAAATGCTTATAACTCGAACATTTCTTACTGGATAGGAAAGATGTTTGCATCAATTGATACGGAATATTTTTACGCTTCTATCGCAATTAATAAAATGTTATTTTTCATTAGATAAACAATTAAATAACTGTAAAATGTTAAGCGTTATCTAAACGCCCAAACTACCTTGTTTTGATTGGCCCGATTTACGGTTTCCCCAACACAGCCATCAAAACCGAGCAGCCTTGGGGAAATCGGTATTGCAAATAGATGAAAGTATGGGTACTTTTGTTCTCGTCGAAATGTGTTCCCTAACACAGACTTCAAAACCAAGCAGCATTAGAGAAATCGGCATTGCAAATACATGAAGGTCGGAGGTATTTTTGTTCCGACTGAACTGTGTTTCCCTAACACAGACTTCAAATCCATGGAGCGTAGGGAAATTGGCATTGCAAATTCATGCAGGTTGGGGTATTTTTGTTCCGATTGAAATGTGTTTCTCTAACACCGACTTCAAATCCATGAAGCGTAAGGAAGTTGGCATTGTAAATTCATGCAAGTCGGGGGCATTTTTGTTCCGGCTGAAATGTGTTTCCCCAATACAGACTTCGTAGCCAAGGTGTCTGGGGAAATTGGCATTGCAAATACATGCAAATCGGGGGTATTTTTGTTCCGACTGAATTAAACAATCTTTCTACTCATAAAGCAAATATATTGAGTTTAATTGAATTCGGAAATTGTTTCATTCAAACAAAAATTTAATCAATACAAACAAATGATTGCTAAACTAAGGTAGTCCCACGTCAACCTTGCGGTTATATCATAGATATAACCCACCCATTTTTTTTGCGTCAACGTGTGTGGCACCCATACATCGAGCTTCTTTGTGAATCCAAGCTTCTTCAAATGGTTAATAACTCGATACAATGAATACAACTAGAACTACGCGCTTACAACGACACCTATCGGAAATACCGCAGGACTTTTTGACGTAGGACTACGTCTAACCGGAAGATATAGGGGGTGAAATGGAAATCTAGGCACTGAACAAGTAGGAAAAAATGCAAGATTTGGAACGCTTATAACTCGAGCATTTCTCAATAGATCGCAAAGGTTTTTGCATCAATTGATAGGAAATATATCTACGCATCTATCATAACGAATAACATTTCATTTTTCTTGAGATAAATAATTGAATAATTGTGAAATATCAAGCATTGTCCAAATGCACTATGTGCCCATTTTTGATTGGTCCATTTTGTGCTCCTCAAATCGTACCGACCAAAACGGGCAACCAGAGCAGCAGCGAAATAGAATGAAGCACGATTGGAAAGGAAAAAGAAAAAAAACGAAACATTGGTCGCAGTCTCACACATGCGTAATTCTCGAGCCAGCCAGTCAGCTTAAAAATCCCCGTTCCGCTGCCGTAACGATCATTCTCATTCAAACCGTACACCACATCAGTTCGCATCACAACACATCAACAAACCAACCCAAGCAGCCATGTCTGGACATGGCAAAAGAGGGAAAGTGAAGGGAAAGGCAAAATCCCGCTCGAACCGCGTTGGTCTGGAGTTCCCCGCAAGGGTAGCTAGGCCGAGCTTGTTAGTACCAGTGCACCAGTCCACCTAGCCGGCGTTATATTGTTTCGGCCGCCGAAGTGATCGAGTTAGCTGGCAAAGCTGCTCGCGACGATAAGAAAACCCGCATTCGGAACAGAACACATTCGGTTCGGTGGACATCAAGACAACAGGCAGTTGGCGAGTGGCAAACGCAATCGCAAAACGGCATCAGGTAGCAGAAGAAAAAAGTTTGTTCTTTATACAAACTGCTTTGGTGGCAAATCCAGAACAAGGCGGCATCGTGGGCGTTCGAAATGGTTTTTTTTTTCAAAATCACGAGTACTAAGTTTTCTAAATTGGAACCATTCCATAAAACAAGGCGCTTTTCAGGGCCATTAAACCTTCCAAAAAAGAGTTTAGGAAATACAGTTCAATGCTTTCTTAAACATTATCCAAAATAAAAATAAAACACAAATTGATTTTTTCATAATTTGTTTGCCAGGATCTGATGAGTATGTGAATTTGGCAGTTGTTCTGAGCTTATTGATAGTTGGGGACTTTCCTGATTTTTCAATTTTTACCAATTCTTAAATTGTTTCCAGATTGAAAGTACAGTAATTTACAATTAGTTAGACATTTAGCTAATTGGACGGACATGTAATGCGACATATTTAGTTGAACATTTTTGTAAACATAGAGTTCGGGGTCCAAATTATGACCCCACATTGAAAGTCGACACTGTATCACTGTCATCGCAAATGTTCAATTACAGGTTAAAATCGCCTCCAATGCGACACTGAGTGGTGCTTCGGCACGTCGTATTGAAAGTAATTTACTGTAAAACATGTCACAAAGCTGGATGGGAAGAAATTTTCCAACTGTGAAAGCTGTGGCGAGTGGCAACAAATCGCTAAACAGGAAGGTTTAGCCGAACAAGATGGGGATATCGAGTGATAACAAAACAATAAACTCTTTAGATAATTTTGTGATCCTGAAAAGGAACCTTTTTAGCCTGTATGTGAATCCAACGAGCGAACAAATCGTAATGAATGTATTTTTTTGCCATCGCTCCCTTTTAACGCTCATTCGTTCGTCTCGTTGGACTCGCCCCTCTGGCTGAGTCTGCCGATTTGTCTCTATCCTGTGAGTGTGTACCGCTAGAGTATGAAACACGCGGACCCCAAAAAAAATATCTTATTTTCTTTCAAACCGTAAACCCGTGTTGTTGTACGGCATCAGCATCGTGGACGTAACAAAGGAGGCCAAGTTAAGGGAAAGGCAAAGTCTCACTCGAACCGTGCAGGTCTCCAGTTCCCTGTTGGTCGCATTCACTGATTGCTCCGCAAGGGTAACTAGGCCGAACGGATTGGTGCCGGAGCACCAGTATACCTAACAGCGATTATAGAGTTTCGGCCGTCGGAGTGCTCGAGATGGCTTGCAAAGCTGCTCACGACAATCAGAAAACCCGCATCAAGAACAGAGCAGCTTCGGTTCGGCGCTCATCAAGGCAACAATTAGTTTCAGTGAGTGGCAAAGTGTTTCTCCGGCACATCGCATTAAATGTAATTTACTGAACAACATGTCACAAGCTGGATGGGGAGAAATTTTCCAACTGTGAAAGCTGTGGCGAGTGGCAAACGCAAAAGCTAAACAGGAAGGTTTAACCGAACAAGATGGGAATATCGAGTGATAACAAAAACACAACACCAAAGGTTCTTTTCAGAACCATTAACATATTCATAAAGAGTAAACAGTAAAATAATCCATTTTTCAGGTAGATAGGTAGGTATTCACGTGGTAGAAGAAAATAAAACAATATATTTAAAATATATATTTAACAAAAGCTGTCCCCTTTGTATAGTCCTACGTCACTCCGGTTATGTCCCCGACATTACCCACCCGTCTTTTTTGACAGCCTAATATATTATGGAATCTACGTTCATATATTGTTGATAAAACATAGGAAAAAGACGATGTGTATGTTTTGAAACGGAACTGTAATCAATTAATTAATTAATCAACAGTCCGAAACAGCAAAAAGTCAGGTGTTACCACGTCACGAAAGTATTTGACTGACAACAAGCTAAAATGCCTGTTTTTCAAATGCTTGTTTCTCATAAATTACAAAATGAAACGTAGGTCTACCCACGGCTCTTCCAACAAGCATATAATCACCCATTCAATGGTATATAGACATTGAAGTTTGGTTAAGCATGTGCAGAGATATCTCAAGAAACATAAAAATTGTGAAAACCTTAAATATTTTAAATATAATTATGTAGTTTTTTAAACTCGCCTCTCTGAAAGGTTGGTGCATAAAAATTAAATTTGTTACAAAAAATTTATGATATAACTAGTGCTTATTCAAATAACGTTTTAATTTTTCTCCTAAAACTAGATTTGCAATATAATTCTCTGGTGCATAACCTCATGGAATGGGTCTAAATCTGATAATGGCATTTATTGTACTACAGCGCGGACTCGATTATATACAGTTTTTTTTTCTTTTCACTGTATATAATCGAATCCTGTTTATAATCGAGTCAAAAAAAATTTTTTTTGACGTAGACCTACGTCTTTCAGGAAGGGGACCAAATCAGAAAACAGGTCACGTTTTTGTGAATTAAAGTTAACGTTAATAACTATTTTCACAACGAACAAATTCTGATACTTCGCATACCAATGGAATCGGAAATTCTCTAAGATTCTTTTGATCTACTATACAGTACAATCCACTAATGCCTAAACAGTTTAAATTAATGAAAACTAGAAACATTCTCATTTTCCCATACATTTGTTCTGCCGATTTGTGTGCATTCCCGAACAGAGCTGACAATAACGAGCAACTGATGCATTCGTATATGTTCGTTTTCAACATATCTGGTATAAATAAGCCATCCGCGATTCGAAGCCACACCACTTCTCGTTTGGTGGTCATCGAAGCAACATGGTTGCCGCAGAGCGTCGAGCGGGAGAGGATTATTTTCTTGGTGAAGGAGTGAAGTAGGAGTCCTAGGCCCTTCTCAGGGCTAGAGGCGGAAACCAAAAATAAAATAGATTGAAAGCACAGATGCGAGTGAACTAGCATAACAAAACGAGTGGATATCATTCATGCCTAATCCTGATTTCACACACACACATACGCACAGCTCGATTAATAACTACATTTTAAAAATTACTAACTTTTAAATTTTTCCCTTCCAAAATGTTATTTAAATACATTAATTTAGATGTTCTACAACTATATCTTTTACTAAATTTTCTCATCTTTCAAATGAAAGCAACAGAATTGGCTCACGTAGCGTACTTTTTATTGTAGAGCCAGTTTGAGACAACAGAGTCCGAAAAAAAAAGTTCTATAACTCTGTCATTGTTGAAATTCGAACACATACGTAGAAGGATTTTTTCCATCAAATATGATCATCACTCACCTACTGAAAGATTCTCACAAATTTATATCAAACTTGATTGTTTCTACCCATGAAATTGAAGCTCTCAAACCACTCTACAATTTGTTCTTTGGCGTCCAACTTCTATCTTTCTTAATTTCGCTGCGATATCAATATAAACAATTCCTGGTGAAAATTCAAGCAAAATCTCAAAAAATCGCTATTTTTACCCCACTGTACTCAAAATAGACACTCAAATTTCACCTTAACGTTGAAAGGTTACATTTTTTCTTAAAATAAGTCAGGGTGTCGACTGCCTTGAAAATCCTTGAAAATCAGGGAATATCAGGGAATTCAAACAATGTCAGGGAAAATCAGGGAATATCAGGGAATTTCGTCATCAATCTAGAAAAATGAAATTTCGCAAATTAGAATTTGGATTATTAGAAAGCTAATGAATGTATGTATTTGATTACTTTGACTTTCTGTAGGTTTTTTAGTATATGTTTTTGCCTGTAAATGAGCTTAGTCCTTCCGAAAGATAAACAGCGCAAAAGTAGATGGCTTTTACGTTCACACTGTTTTTATTGGCATTTGGCATCCGTATCTGCAGTTCAGTTTCAACTCATTCTCTTTCTTTTCTTCTTCGAAAACTATTGATAAATTCATGCTTGAAAATAATTATATCAAAGCCTGGAAACTGTGGTGCCTGGAAATAGTTATGTGTCACAAATCACTCCGCACTGCTGTAAAAGACAGTATTCTAATATAGAAATTTGAAAAAAATCATATTTTTTCCTTCATATTTCTGTAGTTTAGGCATTCAAGAATAAACACTAGAAAGGACTTATCGAAAATCCTATCATTTACCGAGTTAGAGCCATTTTAGTAGTACGGTATCTAACCTGGTACGTAACGTACGTACGGTATAACAATGAACTTCAAACGCGTTTTTCTCGAAACTAGGTACTGGCGTACACGATATCTCAAGTTCTACTGAACCGATTCATGTTGAATTTATATGGATACAATCTGCAGGCATCTCTCTATCGCATGAAAAAAAAAACGGTTGAAACCGCATTTTGTTTTTCAAACGGCCGCCATTTTGTCAAAAACATGTTTTTGACTTGTCCGAGGTTCATGCGATAGCGGTATCTTTCTAAAATCTGTTCGATTTTTTTGTTTCAGATAACCAGAAGTGCTGCCATGGCACAACTATTTTTGAACCCTCTCATTTCATCAGCTCTTAACTATTCTAGTTATGAATATTTTTTCTCCGTTCAATTTTTGTTTTATTGTTAAAAGATACATGAACACTTAATAATATAATCTATATATATAAAAATGGATTTCTGTCTGTCTGTCTGATTCTTATGGACTCGGAAACTACTTAACCGATCGACATGAAAACGTGTATTAAGGGGTTTTTGGGGTCGGGGAAGGTTCCTATGATATTTCCAGACCCCTCTCCCCTCTCTAAGGGGGAGCTGTCATACAAATGAAACACAAATTTCTTCATTACTCGAGAGTTAAACAAGCAAACGAAACCAAATTTGGCATGACGAAGTTTTAGGATGCAATAAATGTTTTTACGGTGGTTAGATACCCCTCCTTCCTCTCTTAGGGGGGCTGCCATACAAATGAAACACAAATTTCTGTATTACTCGAGAATTAATCAAGCAAATGGAACGAAATTTGGCATGTGAATGTTTTAGAGTGTAATAAATGTTTCTATGGTGGTTAGACACTCCACCCCCCTCTCTTAGGGGGGGGGGAGTTGGGGCTGCCATACAAATGAAACACAAATTTTTGCATAACTCGAGAATTAATCAAGCAAATGGAACGAAATTTGACATGTGAAAGTTTTAGAGTGTAATAAATGTTTCTATGGTGGTTAGACACTACACCCCCTTTCTAAGGGGGGGCTGCCGTGCAAATGAAACACAAATTTCTGTATTACTCGAGAATTAATCAAGCAAATGGAAAGAAATTTGGCATGTGAAAGTGTTAGAGTGTAATAAATTTTTCTATGGTGGTTAGACATTCCACCCCCCTCTTTAAGGTGGGGGGGCTGTCATACAAATGAAACATAATTTTTTGCATAACTCAAGAAATAATCAATCAAATAATGCCAAATTTGACATATTGGGGTCTTAGGGTGTAATAAATGTTCCTATGGTAGTTAGACACTCCACCCCCTCTCTAAGGATGGGGGGGTGGGTCTGCCATGCAAATGAAACAAAAATTTCTGCATTACTCGAGAATTAATCAAGCAAATGAAACCAAGTTTGGCATGTGGAGGTTTTAGGGTGCAATAAATGTTTTTACGGTGGTTAGACACTCCACCCCTCTCTCTAAGGGGGAGCTGCCATACAAATGGAAGACAATTTCTGCATAATTTGAAAACTATGTGGAGGTTTTAGGGGACAAGAAACATTTCTAAAGTGGTTCAACACTCCTCCCACCTTTCTGAGGGGAAAAAATTGTCCGATTTAGGGCTGTCTGTATTCTATCATATTTTCTGTATCAAACATTTGTTCCATGTAACGGAGAAACATCTTATTTTAAAGTGGTTGAAAAAACTTGAACGAGAATTGTATCTGAAAATAATCTGATATTATAATAATGAGTTTTGTTAGATATACTAGGAATTTTATAGCAAATAGTAAATTCAACGGGGTCGATTAGAAAATCAATCAATGAACAGTCTTGCGATTTGACCCATGAACTTGCTCATAGTAAGAAAACGTGAATGTTTGAAGGTATTGATAACAAAAAACAAATTAGGGCGGGACGAAGTTTGTCGGGTCAGCTAGTGGATTATAAAAATATTCTTTGTTTTATTTTTACGGAGCTCGAAAAAACTTCCGAAATTCGAGTCTTTACACTAGAATACCCCCTTAAGAAGAATGTTTCATGACTGTCAGAAATCTGAGAAGGTCTAATTAGGTCGTGATAAAATGAGCTGACGATGTTTGGGTCGATGAAACTTTATAAGCTATACATTGCCGTTGATTTCGACGAGTTTTTGAACAAAATTACAAAGAGGCTACAAATAGATTGTGATTGAATGTCAGATTTTAGAATGAAGAAGAGAAGGATTTGGTGAATTGTTACATAACTACAACGTTCTTGGGACGTTTTCAAGAATCAGAGATCAATTTTCATCATTCAAAGAAGGCCTGGGAATTATACATTTGAACAAACTTCTTCTTGTGTCGATGGGCAGTATAAACGTGAATTGGTCATATTACGCGAGCTGCAACTGGTCTTTCAAAATGTAGAAAAAAAGCTCTTAAAATGAGTAGCTTCGGATTGCATATTTCACACAGTTCATCAAAAGATTGATGGATTCAAAAGAAATTCGCCAAAATTTTACAACAGACGAATCTTCAAATTTTATCTGAGATGCGAAGCACTGGTTTCAAAGCTTATTGAGTCTTGATGTATCTTTGATCTCCGATAAAAGTTTGGGTCGATGATTCCGATAAAAAAATTGGAGGGAAATCGATTCAAGAAGCTTTTGCATTTTGCAAGGATAGCATCAATAAAAATGTTGAGCTAAATAATCCAACTAGTTCGTAACTCTCATTCTTTTTATCGTCGTATGAACCAAAGTTAATAAACGGCTACGGGAAGCAAAAGCGATATCTCGGGAGGAAAAACGGGAGAAAATTTTGGAAAACGCAAAGAATGGAGCCGAAAGATTGCAAAATCAGTATCAGTAAATCCATTTTCTTTTACGACACTCCTCAGTCGTCGTTTAACTCAATTAAAAATCACAAACAATTCATTTATTGGAGAATATCGACAGACCTTCTTAAATTTTATTGTTTGAACTAGCTAAATGTTTTAGGAACTGCAGTTAAGTACTATTAGAGAATTTAATTACTAGTTTGCATCTTGAATTTTTCTTAAAAAAAATACTGGAAAATCAGGGAATGTCAGGGAATTATTTTTCGGATTTTGAGTCGACACCCTGTAAGTCATATCTATAATTTTATAATTTTTTTTTCAAACTGAATATAATCGAGTCCAAAATTGTATATAATCGAATCACATATAATCGAGTCCGACCCGTACTAGTTATTCCCCATCATATTCCATTTTCGTACACTCTAACTGCATATATTCGAAATAAGGAGAATAAAAAGTATAAATTTTCTAGTTAGACATACATTAATTCGAATATACGCACGACAATAAAATTGCGAACGGAGTGCGAAGTCGAAACTTTTAGGTGATTTTTGAAATGCTATAACTTTGTGAAAATTCAACGCTTGAATTAAAATGATGTATATATGATTATCTCTATAGATTGTTTCGAATGCTTATTTTCGTCTTTCAAAAGTAGTGGAAAAATATCTGCATAGTGGGGTACGATTACGAATTTGAGTCTATTTTACTATTTTTACTTTTTTGGCGACGGACCGATTATCGATCCAGGGCCGAATCTCTAAGGGGCTGCCATACAAATGAAGCATACATTTCTGCATAATTCAAGAACTAATCAAGCTAACGGAACTAAATTTGGTGAAGGTTTTAGAGGACAAGAAACCTTTCTATGGTGGTTCAACACTCCTCCCACACAAATTACTATATAACTCGAGAACTAATCAAGCAAATTGAGCCATATTAGGCATGTGGGGGCACGAAACGTTTTTATGCATAAATCGAGAATTAATCATGCGAATCGAGCCAAATTTGGGGTGTGAGGATTTTTGGGTACGAGAAATGTTTCTATGGTGGTATGACACCTCTTCCTCCTCTGGAAAGGAGAAGGGGTCCCATAAAAAATAATACACATATTTCAACCAAACATATACCAACCAAACATGACAATTGAAAAATTTCGTAAAACTCTGAAGGAAAATGGGGAAAATCGAAAAATTCAATTCGCCAGTGTTCTACAATTACATATTGACAAGCGTTGTTAGTCCATTTGATGTTCGCCGTAACGAGATTGATCTTCGTTCGAAAGTGGAAATGGATTTTAATCTGATAAAACGCACTCCTATCCGTCTTCTATCTATATAAATGAAAATGGATCGCCGAATGTGTTGATAAGAGCAAGTCCGATTCAGGGCTGTCTTCATTCTATCATTTTGACGTAGAACTACGTCTTTCATTAAGGGTGCCAAATCAGAAAACAGGTCACGTTTTTATGAAATAAAGTTAACGTTAATAACTATTTTTGCCGCGAACGGATTTTGGCGATTTACATACCAAACGAATCGGAAATTCCCTAAGATTTGTTTGATATGCTATACATTACAATCTCATAATATGTATATGGTTTAAATTGATGAAAATTGGAAGCATTCCCATTTCCTCATGCATTTGTTCTGTTCATTTGTGTGCTTTTCCGAACAGAGCTGTCAATAACGAGCAACTTATCGACAAGCAACGAAGGGGAAATCGTAAGAAGTTAAGTCTCCGTGAACAAGCGAAAAGAAGAAGAACGAAGGGGAATATTTGCCTAGAGTATAAACAGTGGATCTCGCTGAGGCAAACTTTCATTCTTCGTGAGGAAATCGACTGAACAACATCGTTGCTGGGCGAGCTGGACGGCGAGGGATCGAATGCCTCTCTCAAGGCAATGGGTGTTGAGGAGTAATATTATGTATAAAGTAAAGTTTCTCAAGAACCTTTTTGAAGGTTAGAGAAGAATGAACTGAAGAAGTTCAAAGTCTCAAGCAAGGAAGGAAGGAAAACTTTCATTATCGTTCTGTATACAGAGCAATGAATATCGCTTGTTCTTCCTTGTTTTGTGTCATCACATGTCTTCGTTTCGGATTGTGCTGTGGCCAAATTACTCAAACATGTCTCTAGCATTGCAATCATTGCATCAAATTGACGCCACTGCGTTAAGGTTCTGAGCTACACAAATGTGTGGGGAATCATCAAGCTAGGCTACCGTCAGCTCACCAAGAAAATAAATGTTCTGGAATTTTGTCAGTGATTTGGTTTCGCACGACGGTAGGAAAACTCTCTCCACAAAGGATGATAGCTAAGCTGAACTAGACTGGCAATATTAACAGAAAGGACTTCTGTTGAGAAGACCGCAAAACGGAGATAAGTGTGTGTATATTTAGTTGCTTCAAGCCATCGATATATGGATATTTGTGTGCGTATGTGCGTGCTTCATAACCCGTACCTAAAAATAATGCATCTTCGCTACGCTGAAACCCCACTTTTATTTGCTCCCGTGTGCATTGACCTCTAACGGTGCAACAATCGACTTTTTTTATGCTATGATTGACGATTGTTTGGTGTTGCTAATTATGCAGTCGTAATAATAAATATTAATAAGGAGGGGAGATAGCGGGAGGGAAATATTATTAGTTTTAGTAATGAATCTCTGCTAAGGCAAATATTCAGCCTTTTTCCAAGCATTGTTTGTTTTCTGTCATCATGCATTGAACTGACGCTATGGTGAAGCAGGTATTAAGGTTGTGCACCAACAATTTTTTTTGGGATTGCCGAGTTATTCAATAAGTTATATTTAGTTATTAATAGGGCTCGCGTGCCAGACACAAAACTGATTTCAACTAGGATTGTATTTACACTAATCTTGATCATAATGAAGCAGTGCTACACTTTTCGAGGTTATGGAGATTAACAAATAGAGTTTATTTCATTTATTTAGTCACCAAGAAAGTGAATGTCGTACTGGAATTTTGTGTTTGATTTGGTTTCGCTTGCCAGTAGCAAAACTTTCTCCACTAAGAATGACAGCTGCGCTTATCTCGAGCATGTATTGTTCTGCGAGCACAAGAATGAATCATCGAACAATGATCGTCAAATAATTCTACAATTAAAAAAAACATTTCAGGCCGACCAAACTAGTAGAATGGTTATTTCAAAATTTTCTTAGCATTATAAAATAATATCTGCAGTTATAAACAAGCAACTTGAATTAAACCACAGCGTAGTTCTACGTCAACAATGCGGTCGTGTCTTGAACACTACCTCCTATATTTTTTTCTATATCAAACATTTATTCCACGTAACGGGGTAAAATGTTATTTGCAAGTGGTTGAAAAATCTTGAACGAGAATTGTATCTGAAAATAATCTGATATTATAATGTCGAGTTTTGGTAGAAGTAGTAAAATTTTATAGTGAAAATAATTTCAAAGGTAGATTAGAAGATCAATCAATGAACAGTTCTGCGATTAGACCCATGAACGTGCGCTTAGTAAGAAAACGTGGATGTGATAACGAAAAATAAATTTTGGGCTGGACGAAGTTTGCCGGGTCAGCTAGTTATTAAATAAAGATCAATCTTAGTTTGTAGACAACTTTTAAATGATCTAGCAATATTTAATTTAATTTGAAGATGAATTGACAATAATAATACATGCCAATGTCATATTATATGGGTTTCGCAAAAAATTGTAATGGGACACGACCGCAGTTTTCGACGAAGAACTACGGAATTATATTATTCAATCCATTTGTTTATCACTTCGGATATTATTTTAAAATGCATCGAAATTTTTGTAATATCTTTTTAGCTATTTAATTTTTTATTACTTCAGTAGACTCGAAAGAGTCGAGTAGAGTCGAAATCTATCAGCACTTCTCGTATATTTGGTTCAACTTGCATCAAACTTTCTCCTTCCCACTAATATATCGATCACAAACTATGAATCCTTTTGCTCCTATATTCCGCTTGAGCTGTGATCGAACCCCACAACATTCAACAGTAAGGTTACCCTGTTGGAATTTGGAAGCATACTTTCATGAAATATACGTTTATCTAAATAAATGCACTGTATATCTATATTCCAAAACTATGGATAGTCTTCCATATCCGCACTAGCACAAAAAAAATCTCGTATGCTGCTCTTCTTTGTCGTAGCACACCTCGATACAGAGGGCTTCCTTTCCTTGTATCGAGCCGTGCGTATGTGTGTGTGTGAAATCAGCATTAGGCATGAATGATATCCACTCGTTGTGTTATGCTAGTTCACTCGCATCTGTACTTTCATTCTATTTTATTTTTGGTTTCCGCCTCTAGCCCTGAGAAGGGCCTAGGACTCCTCCTTCACCCGACAAGAAAATAATCCTCTCCCGCTCGACGCTCTGCGGCAACCATGTTGCTTCGATGACCACCAAACGAGAAGTGGTGTGGCTTCAGTAAGGAAGGAAGGATGTTGAATTAAAGAAAGTTTAAACTATGGAGAGTTCATTCGTCTCTAGCCATGAGGAAGGCCCTTGGAAAACGTTACTCTACTCCTGCATTACACCTCCACCCTCGCTGCCTTGAGAATGGCACTCAATCCATCGTTTTTCAGCTCACCCAGCAACGATGTTGTCCAGTCGGTGTCCACACAAAGAATGGAGTGGCTTCAAAGGAAGGTCTTGTATTATAGAGACTTTAAACTTTTGCAGTTCATTCGTCTCTAGCCTTGAGAAAGGCCCTTTGAAAACTCTACTCTACTCTACTCCAGCGCTACCACTTCCACCCTCTTGCCTTGAGAAAGGCACTCGATCCCTCGCCGTCCAGCTCGTCCAGCAACGATGTTGTCCAGTCGGTGTCCACACAAAGTGGCTTCAAATCGCCGATGGCTTATTTAAACCAAATGTGTTGAAAACGGGCAGAAACGAATGCATTAGTTGCTCGTTATTGACAGCTCTGTTCGGGAATGCACACAAATCGGCAGAACAAGTGTATGGGAAAATGAGAATGCTTCCAGTTTTCATTAAATTGAACTGTGTAGACATTAGTGGATTGTACTGTATAGTCTATCAAACGAATCTTAGAGAATTTCCGAGTCCATTGGTGTGCAAAGTATCAGAATTTATTCGCTGTGAAAATAGTTATTAACTTTAACTTTATTTCACAAAAACGTGACCTGTTTTCTGATTTGGCACCCTTCCTGAAAGACGTAGATCTACGTCAAAAAAAAACTGCAGTACGAACCATCCGTACTATAAATTTATAAAAAGTATACTATAATGTTAAAGCTGAAGCGAAATATATCGAATTACTTCATCTGCGACATCCACTACTACTCCACTAAATGTGTCCGACATTACCTATTGCCCCTTTGAATCGATTTTAATAAACAAAATCCTTACAGAAATTATCCAAAACATCGCTACAATTTGTGTAAATCACAGCATTTGAAAGTTGTTCAAATATATGACCATTTCGAGTAATCAAAAATTAAGATCAATTATCCAAGAAAAAAAGGTGAGTGATCAGAAAACATTCCATTGGTATCGTGCATAAAAACATTTATCTTTTCATCTGGTTTCTTAGTATTAAGTTATTTAAAATGAGAATATCTACTATTTTGTTCATCATCACTACTAACGTTCGTAACGTAAATTTCCTCTTGCAGGTGACGAGATCCTTAAAATCATGTACAAATCCGTTGGACCCTTCAGCGAACCACAGAATGTCACCGTGGTAGAGAAATTCGCTGCTGCCGAGGGGGAAAGCATAACATTCACACAGTTCAACTCATCGAAGGTAAGCCGAAGATGCGAAACATCTGGTGTTACTTAAACGTAAAACATTGCGAAGCGATGATAATTATGCAATGAGGCAATGGGATTTGCTTACGTCTTTACCTATACGGATGGGTACGATTTGAAGGTGAAGCAAGGTGGGACTTGATTGTAGCGCTAATGTAGGAGAATGACTTAGCATCGCTTGAAGTCGTTATGCAGATGGGTTCTGGATACATGTGAAACAAAATTCCAGACCGTGGGTGAATGTTTCGCTGCTGATTGTGCGGTCTGATGATTAGGCGATGAGAAGCCTGATCATCAACTATTATTCTTCACGATGATAAATTCAATTTCCTTGACGAGATTTCTGTTGCCATTTTAATTTGAATACATTCTGCCGACCTAGTGTCAAAGGTTAGTGGCGAAATGTTTGCTTGAATTATAATTTTGACTTATCAAAATGCTAATGCAAATCAGCATGCTCACTTTTCTTAGTATACAAACAAGCACGTCTGCTGGCTTGGAAGGGAATGGTGAATGATTTTTAATGAGTCAACTATTAATCACACTTTATAGTCTGTTCGACTTTGACACGAACGTTATGCTGAAATCGATGCAATCTTCAAAAAAACATTCAGTGCACAATGTACATAGAGCCATTAACCTTTTTTGTTTTTTTCTTTTTCTGACAAATTTGTAACTTAGGTTCATGAATAATCTTTGAAGCGCATCAAAAATTCACTGCTAATCAGACCATTCAAAGTTGGATATAAATGGATCTAATAAAATTATGTAATTTTCCTGCCATGCGCGCAATTTGAGTGGCGCCGTAAATCACACTAAAAGCGGCCACTTTGAAATCTCATACCACATCTTTCGATTGCGCTATGGACAGTAACATGGAGGTAGGCTGTAGGTGAAGAATACCTACGTCGTGCAGCGGCTTCAATCAACACTAACTACCGATACATAACAGCAGAAGTGGTAATGAACTAATGAGATGATTATGATCTCTGACGCTGTAGATATCATAATCCGAAAACCCTCTGTTTTGTTTTGTTCGGTTTTCTACAGAGTAGTAGACAAAATTCACACTGTTATGTGAATGCCGGCCGGTCGCTTCTGGTAGAGTAGTGCGGGGCAAAGATGCACACCTAACTGTTGTCGTCCAATAACTCTTGAAATAAAAGCAAATAAAATTCAGTTTGCTGACCAAATTGTAACTATATATATTACCTTCGAAACGTAGTACAAGAATTTATAGAGTTTTGCTTGTAGTTGGACAAAAACCTATTTTAATACAAAATAACAAATGCGTACTTTTGCCCCATAGTGGGAGGTAGCAGATATCTGAAAATGTCCAACATTTGAAACAGAATTCTTTTAATTAACAAACTAGCTGGCCAATTTCGTCCCAACCACAATTAATGTTTTTTTATCCCTTTTGTTTATTTTGGCTCATTAGCATTTTAGCTGTAACAGAGCCGAATTTTAATCGTGTACATGTCACATGTTTATCATATCTATAATTAGCACATTACACAGTTGCCATTTTCGGCGTTAGCGTATTCCCTTCTATACCATTGCATATGGGTATACATTCACACAGTAACCATTTAGGCGTAAGAGTTTTCCTTCTGTTCTTCCATTAACCAGTTAGACCGGACAGCGGAGACAGTTGATTGATCATTGTTGAGTTATTTATAGAACAGCATCAGAGCAGAGCAATTGTATGGATGAATCGATCTTATTTCGACCGTGGATCGATCTCCATCGCTGATGATTCTTGCATGGACGTAGTTATTCTGTAACAACACAAAGATGGTCAATGAGGGCTCTGAGTTTTGAACTCACGATCGATCGCTTACTAAGCGAACGCGCAACCAATGTGGCTACGGAGACCCCCTAATTGATATATTGATATAAATCATTTCGAAAACTCAAGTTCCCACAGAAATTATTTTTATGTACGTAATATATCTTCTTCTTCTTGGATACCACTAACAGTTGAACTTTTGCCATCTCAACGTAGGTATTACTAGCATCATTTTAATTAATAGTACTTAGTTGAGATTTCTATGCCGGATAACACGTTTTGAACACACAACACGCATCTCTATCGCATTGGGCTTGCAGCAAACAATCTTTGTGAATGTGGCGATGGCTACCACGACATCGAGCATGTTGTCTGGTCGTGTATCCGGTTCCATGCTGCTCGCTCTCAGCTCTCTAGAGCACTGAGAGCACAAGGCAGACAATCGGATATCCCCGTCCGGGATATCTTAGGTAGCCGGGATCCTGGTCTTCTGCTTCATCTAAACCTGTTCCTCAGAAACGCCGATGTCAACGTTTAATGATGTTTCCTTCGTTGTGTCCCTGTTTCATATCCCTCCTATCCGATCGATAAACTTTTACTTAGTCGCGGCAATACATACACACACTCTTTACAGATGCACGGGCCGAAGGTTGTACAGTCCACTGATCATTCAACAAGAGCCAAAGGTTGTACCGCTCATGACAACTCTACACGAGCTGATGATTGCGCCGGCTAGTGACCATTCTATCCTGGATTCCTCGAGTCGAGTAGACGCACCACGCTAAATATGGGGTACATACTAGGGGGGCGTTGCTGATTAATGGTCAGCTGCATCCCAATAGGAAGTATCCCGTGTCGGGCACAACGTACAGAGCATCGAAGACTGCAACATACTAATTATGAGAACACTTGTAATACTAACCTCGAGCCAACCGCGAGTAATCGGTTACATATTACTAACATAGTTGTAAGCAAACATTAAACTCCTGGCCCCGTTAGGCTGACGCCATATGAGCCTTAATAAAAATATATATTTTGGATAAAAAAACGCGTTTTGAATGTACTCTGGAGTGGAAAGCTTCAGAGAATACGCGTGACCACAGTGCAAGTCGGAAGAAAAAAGAACGGGGATCGAACCCGAACCTCCGGCATGATAATGTGGGACGCTAACCATTCGGCCACGGGAGCCGAATAAGTTTTCTTCTTGTGGGTCCCATTAAAAATTTGGTTGAAAACATTCTATAAATTTTTTGAGAGCAAAACGCTGGTGTGAACTTTTACCCTACAGCCACTGCGCACCTTTGCCTCACAAGAAATGTTCGAACTAAACGAATTTTTAAAAAAGGCTCTTGAACGTATTCATGAAAACGAATACACACTATCATCTACTATAGAATGAAGGTTTCCTTGACAGTGGAGTTTCGAACTTTCCAGTTATTTTAGGTAAGTAAATTGTCACCCCCAAAATTGAAAAAATTAGATCAAAATATCGCAAAACTCTTTTTACCTCATAACAATTTGCCACTCTCATGAAATGTATCTTGTTTATATGTGCGAGCTGCTGGTGTAATAATGTATCAAACGAATGAACTGTTGCCGATTTTTTATGCTCGTTTGCTTCAAAAAGGCCAATGCGCACTTTTGCCCGGTGTGCACCTTCGCCCCGCACTACTATATGCAAAATTTCTCAACAGTAATCGTTGCTCTTTTTCAATCGTAGTTGTTTATTTATTCGCCATGAGTGTAATTTTTATTTTTTTTTTTTTATCTTCGCTTATTTTTCGTCGGCCTATTTCCGCCACTTTAGTGCCAATCACCGACAACAGGGAGGCGACTCCACCTGTTCCTACCTATCAGACTCAACAACTCATGAGCCGGGCCAACTTCTTTTACTTCCCCTCCGAAGGAAGACGTAACCAGAGATTTTTCGCCTCAGAAAATCCCAACGACGCCAGCTGGGATTGAACCCAGGCCGATCGGATTGTGAGGCTGTTACGCTAACCACACAACCACTGGCGCCGTCGAGTGTAATTTTAATGGAGATAAATTTTAATGAATTTTTAATACATTGAAGTTAACTTACACCTTCAGCCAAAATGCCAGATTTGCCAGAAATCCGAACACTTTTTCAAATTTGTGAATTTCTACACAATACAGAACTTTTTGCTTGTTTTTTATTAGAAGATGTAATGAACATTGGCACCGCTTGTGGCAAGCTGGGGAAATTACGATTCTTTCAAAACATTTTTTTGCGAAGGATAGTGGAAAATAATGAAACTTTGTTGAATTGTAACAAACTCTGCTAAAATTTATTGAAAATATGCAATCCAATCGAATGAGATTGAATGTTGACATTGATTTTTATATTTTTTTAACTCTGACGAGCTGAAATTTTACTCTATCTACCGATGTTTGTATGTTTTTTTGTCGATTTTGATAAAACTTTTGCTAACCTAATTTTTACTTGAACCATTTAATTATCTGAACTTTTATTCCAAGTGAGGTTTTTATTTATATCCTTCATGTTGAATAAAATATTGTTCATATTTTGTCGCTATTTGACTGAAATTTCGAAACCAATTCGCAAATCAAGTTTTGATGGACATTTTAAATTTTAGATGTAGATTATGCTCTAAACCCAAAACCTCCAAACGAATGTTTCAATCGCAGTACTTCTAACTAACTCGAGCAGCACTGCACTTATCAAATCATGACCTGCAAACCCTACAATCAACGGGTAAATTTCGAAGCCATCTGTGCAGCAAACCGATATGAAACCGAACCATCCACTCAAAATTCTATCCTTACATCCCGTGAAGGAACAAAAACTATCCATAGTCTACAAATTGGGTTTAGATATGATAGATTCTCAAGGGGAGTTGGCGACTTCATATAAAAACTTTAGATTCAATATGATATGAAATAAGAACGAAACGCGTCGTGACACAGCAAAAGGAGTTTATAAAGAAATAAATCTGTACCATAATTATCCTCGAGAAGGGGAATGATGAGAAAGCTCAATAGAGGCAATTCGTTCAATGAAAGTTGATAAACGCTCATCTTATTTCCTAACAAGAATAAGACATCTATTGAGTGTTTTGGTCGAAAAATTATTCAAGATTACCTTAGCATGGGTTCCCTCTCATTGCTCGATTCCGGGGAATGAGAAAGCGGACTCGCTAGCTAAGGTGGGCGCTTCAGAAGGCACACTTCTTGAAAGGCAAATTGCCTATAATGAATTTTTTCACATTCCTCGTCAGGACACACTCGTTTGTTGGCAGCGCATGTGGAGTGAAGATGAGTTCGGTCGCTGGTTACACACGATTATTCCTAAGGTTTCGACGAAAGCTTGGTTTAAGGGATTGAATGTAGGTCGTGATTTCATTCGCGTGATATCTCGGCTTATGTCCAATCACTACAACCTAAACGCGCAACTCTATCGCATTGGGCTCGCAGCAAACAATCTTTGTGATTGTGGCGATGGCTACCACGACATCGAGCATGTTGTCTGGTCATGTATCCGGTTCCATGCTGCTCGCTCTCAGCTCTCTAGAGTACTGAGAGCACAAGGCAGACAATCGGATATTCCCGTCCAGGATATCTTAGGTAGCCGGGATCCTGATCTTCTGCTTCATCTATACCTGTTCCTCAGAAACGCCGATGTCAACGTTTAATGATGTTTCCTTCGTTGTGTCCCTGTTTCATATCCCTCCTATCCGATCGATAAACTTTTACTTAGTCGCGCCAATACATACACACACTCTTTACAGATACACGGGCCAAAGGTTGTGCAGTCCACTGATCATTCAACAAGAGCCAAAGGTTGTACCGCTCATGACAACTCTACACGAGCTGATGTTTGCGCCGGCTAGTGACCATTCTATCCTGGATTCCTCGAGTCGAGAAGACGCACCACGCTAGATATGGGGTACAGACTAGGGGGCGTTGCTGATTAATGGTCAGCTGCATCCCAAAAGGAAGTATCCCGTGTCGGGCACAGGTACAGAGCATTGGAGACAGCAACATCCGAATTACGAAAACACTTGTAATACTAACCTCGAGCCAACCGCGAGTAATCGGTTACATATTACTAACATAGTTATAAGGCAAACATTGTCGAAATATTGAACTCCCGGCCCCGTCAGGTTGACGCCATATGAGCCTTAATAAAAATATATATTTTGGATAAAAAAAAGGGGAATGATAGCGGTATGTGGACGTAGAAAATATGCATATTCCTAAGGGTGACTTCTTCTCCACCGGTTCCGCTATCTCGTTCCACGCAAATAAAACTGCTCGTGTAAGCACTTCGACACTTCCATATTGCTTGTGTCTATATATATATATATATATATATATATATATATATATATATATATATATATATATATATATTATATATATATATATATATATATATATATATATATATATATATTTACATATATATATATATATATATATATATATATATATATATATATATATATATATATATATATATATATTATATATATATATATATATATATATATACTTTTCGTACGATCAATACCAGAACTTATGGAATTGGGATTTGATCCCCTGTACGATTACGATACGATTACGATTATCCTGTTAAAGTACCCAAATATAATGATATTTCGGTGTACTGATTCTGCACTACTCGAAGTGCGTCCGACTGTTTTTTCGTGTTGATGGAAAATTAATCTACTGAAGTCTATTTTGAGATATTCCTTCCCAAGCCATCGAACTCCCACCTTTAGAGTTGACAGTGTAATTCGCGCTATTGATGAACATCAAGAACATGATCACAACACCAAAATGGATGGATTGAATCGATAATGTTGCAATGAGGTTGCGAAAGCTGAAACAATCAACGGATTCAAGAAGGAGAGCGAAATAAAAATATTGTGCTCTAGAGCATTATTGAAATTCGACGAGTCATTGAAGATGATGTACTATTTCAGCCAAATAACAGCCACGACGAGAATGTCCGGCTCGTGGAAATTTTTTTGGAAAATGAAAATTTCTCCATTATAAAAGTACTCGCTGCTAACTAATATCCGGAAGAAGATGCTTTGTGGGCTTTACATAAAATACTAGAATAAAATAAAAGTAGAGTATGTGGTGGTAGTGTACGAGATTAAAATGGATTTATAACATAATTTCTAGACAGAATAATCGTGTTGATTCACCCAAAATTAATTTTTAGCAGCACATGTTTTGGCATCCCTATTTATTACATTATTTTTCTTCAAAAACGTGTATTAACCAGACTCAATTACTTATCATCTAACGTTTACAGAATCAAATTTCACCTTAAAAAAAAAAGATTTTTTTCTATTTAATTAAAACCAACAATTTAATAATAATTAAATCTAACAGTAGATTGATTGAACAGGATTCGGATTTAGGACTAATTTATTACATTAAATGAACTTAAAAATAACAGAAAATATACTACTCTCCCATACTGGTGGAGCATTTGATAATATAAATGCTAAAGCAATATAAGAACAAGCGAAACAAGAGACACATTGCAAATAACCACGCATGGAATACTTTGCCACATGCACGACCCAGACCGTAAAGGATATAGATTCACGTTTATGCTCTTCTTTTTTACTCTTTACTTAGAAAATACTTTCCAACTTCATTTTATAATGATATATTATATTATCACGTATTTTGGCAACTGCACCTGTGGCTATGTGGATAGCGTGGTCGTGTAAAACTGCCATGCATTCCAGCTGGCCTTAGTTTCGATCCCCGTTGACATCGTTTGGACTTTTTTTTTGGTACAATCCTAAGCTGACGTTCAGTCTGAGATATCTGAGATGTCTGCTCCCATACATACAAACATTTTAATGATTTTGAAAAAGGTGCTTTTATTTCTTCATTTTACCCTTCAGCACAAGAAAAAGCATTTTTCCTGCCAAATGTTTTGAAATATTGAAACGTTTTCTGCCAACGCTAGTTTGGATGTATGTAAGAAAGCAGCAGATAAAAGCCTGAACTCGGTAAGGCCCACCACATTTCCTAAACTGGCTTTAAGGGGGTAGTACACTATGGAAACTTGAAAAAAAAAATTTAAAAAAATTCTGGCTTAAAACGTTCTTAACTACTTCACTGTAGTTCTTATCCCAGGTTTGTCTGATGCTCCGTTCCAAAGTTACAAGCCAATTAGTGGACCTAAGTCTTTGCGTAAGAAGTACGGATCCAAAATTTAAAACGCATTTTTCTCGAAACCATATTTTACGAACTGGTCGGAATTCTACCTCCGGAACGGTCCATCCGATTTCGATGAGATAGTTTTTCCCAGATTCTCCACTAAATTTCCTGTAATCGTACGTAGGATTTTTTTGATATTTTGAAAAATAAAGTTTTGGTGAATGATTTTGTCTCGATTTTTGAGGCTAAAACGCATTTTTTTTACAAAAAATGTTGCCATTCCGTCAAAAATCAATATTTTGAAAAAATCCTACGTACGATGACAGGAAATATATCCAAGACCACGTGAAAAAAGAATTGGTTGAAATCGGTCCACTAGAAAAACTTGTAGGAGTCCCACCAGTTTACAAGGTTTTGGCTGCAAGGGTTCAACAAACCGGTTCCAGCTATTCAGGGGACAGTCCAATTGACACCAATATTTTTTTTGTTTGTTAAGTAATATATTCCTAATAAAACTGTGATATCAGATCAATTATAGTAATTTATTATTCCGTTGAAAAAAATTGCGAAAATTACATACTTTTTATGATGTTCATAGTTCACTACCCCCTTAATTTAAAAAGTACGCTGCATAAGACGATTCTGTTGTTTACATTTTGAAAGTAAGTGGTGTTATTAGAAATTTAGTACTACGAACATTTCATTTCACAACACACACAGAAAACTTAAAAGTCAATAAAAGAAAACTTTTAGAAATATATCGGTATTATATTTTAGTATAAAACTCCTGTGCTTGAGGGATATCCTAGTGTAGAGGCACGAATTACGGACGTTTTTTCCGAGCTCCGAACAAATGAAACAAACAACATTTTACTATTCATTATTTCATTATTTGTTCAATTCCTGTTGTATTGTTGATAGGTAAAGAAAGAGAAAAAATATTCAAAATTAGAATAGTTACAGACCGGTGAAGTGAGAGAGTTAAAAAAAATTGTGCTATGGCTTATATTATTCTAGCCCTTCTGGTTATCAGAAACAAAAACAAAAAAGGAACAGATTCTAACACAGTAAAGATGCCGTATAGTATGAACCTTGGACAAGTCGAAAAAAGAATCGATTTTTAACACGCTTTTATGACGATTTAATTTTTTTTTAAATTGTTAAATTAAAAAAATATGTATTTTTTATTTGTTTATGCGATAGAGAGATGTATAAAGGTTTATTCACAACCAATTTGGAATAAATCGGTTTAGTAGAACTTGAAATATCATAATAATCGAGACTTTTCGTCCTCGTTGAAGCTTCATTTGAAATGGCAACAAAATAAAACGGTGCATATCTAGTGCGGTGCAAATTGGACAATCCGAAACGTCTTAAACAAAAACTTCACGCAAAAATAATGGATTTCTTTTTCCCCGACCTAATATTTTCCCTCAGCACCATTATTCCATATTTCTTACCCTTTTCAGCACAATAAACAACAACAATGTGTGCGTGTGGAATAAAAACACTTCAATCGAACAAAATTGCACCGCTGCGGGCGATGTTTTCCATTCATAAGATCGACACTCCCAACTGATTTTGCTCTTAGACTTTGTATCGAGCAAAATGGCTGTGTGAGGTATCAGCATTAAAAAGACTCGCTAACTGGAGCGAGACTGTGTATTTGAAATCGGATTACGACTTATTAACACCAAATAAGTTTAGAAAAGACGGATCATGAATTGTAGTATTCCCTCTCTCCATAATATCCGTTAAGAGAATTTTTTTTTTTAATTCGCAGAGGCACGTAAGAGCAGAACCTTGCTGCTACATTAATTGCTTGTTGTCAGCCAAATGTGATGTGTAGTCTAGTCGCATATGAATATTGGAATTGGAATTAAAGTGACGAACTAGCCAAATGTGTTGAAAGTCACTCTAATAATGAAAGAAAAGAAAAAGTTAACTTTGAAAAATCCCAACTCAAAAACGGAAAAATACATCTCTGATTTTTGGATACGTTATGTAAACAGTCCCAAGCTTTCAAGAAAAAATGAGAAAAAAATATAGTGTTCTCTGACTCTAAACCATGTAAACCATTTAAAAACAAATACAATAAATAATTATGAAAACAAAATCCAATTTGCATGTTAATATTTTTTTTAAATAAGACTAGCTAAGTTTCTTTAATTTGATATGTCGAACATCTGAATCGGTCCAGTGGTTATGAGTTTAGGAAGTAAAAAAAAACATTTTTGGAAAAAGGGGAAAAGTTGAGCACCCAAATGAAAAAACTGAAAAATACGGGCTAGTATTCATTTAGTTTTTTTTTTTGAGATCATAAATGGTTCACCACCTATGGTGAAAAACGTATTTAGCTATTTTGATTCCTCTTTCCAGAATTTTCAGACCCCGGACTGCTTCAGCTTATATTCAAATTGTTTCGCACGTGTTATTTTTTTTTTTTAAATGTATGAGTTTTTTTCAGAATTCTTCTTTTTGTACAAAAAATCTTCCCATTTTTTACCGTCTGCAATTTTGTTATTTTCCCAAAATTTATGATTTCAATGTATTCATGGATTTAAAAGTATCCCTAAAACCCTAAAAGTTTCTAGTTAAGATGGAAATTAGTACAGAGGAGTACAGTAGAGTAGATCGTGGTTAAGGACGTGGTTGCAATAGATAGAAAAAATGATATTGAAAATTAAGAAACATAGAAGTTTAGTGTCAAAGAACAAATTGTAGAGCGGTTAGAGAGCTTTAATTTGGTTAATAGAAATAATCAAGTTTATTATGCATTTTTTGGGATAAAATTCACAATAACACCATAGAATCCGGGGGTCTTCGTAGCCTAATTGGTTGCGTGTCCGCTACTAAGCGAACGATCATGAGCTCATAACTCAGGGCCCGTCAACTGACCATCTTTGTGTGTTATTCTAGCCTCTATGTCCACGCAGCAATCATCATGTGACGGTAATCCCAGTCCTCTTCCGCTCACATTTTCGGTAATTGACACTATTAATATAAATATCGCAATAAAGGAAGTCTCATATCAACAGTCCCGCTGTGAACAGCCCAACTGTGAACATACGAACAATAGCAATATTCTTACGCCGAAAAAGGCGACATGTGTTGTGCATCGATAGAATAGGAATTCTCTTTCGCCTAAACGGCTTCTGTGTTATAGATATAACAAATGTTTATCGATAGATAGCGATACTCTTACGCCTCAAAATGGTAACAGTGTAATATACAACAAAAGTTATCCTTAGATAAAAAAAATGTGCACGAATGAAATCGGCTCTGTTGCAGCTGAATTGCTAAATGAGCCTAATAAAATAAACTGTTGGGATGAAAAAAAACCATAGAATCCACTTCCTTTTTCATTTTTTTTTTCACTTCCAAAGTGTTATTAAAATTCTCTAATTCAGATGTTTCACAACTATATCCTGTTCTAAATTTTCTCATATTTCGTATATAAGTAACAGAATCGTCCTACGTAGCGTACTTATGAAGTAGAGCCAGTTAGAGGCTAACAGAACCCGAAACAGAGAAGAAGTTTAATAACTCGGTCATTGTTGAAATACGAAAATGTGCGTTAAAGGACTTTTTTCATCAAATATGATCCTCTACCACATTGTGAACCATACCGGATATATGTATTTTTTTTTATTTGAGAAAGATGTTTTCTGACTTTAAGAGGATAAATCAAAAATTAAATTCTTCTTTTATATTTGAAAAACAAAAAAAATATCTGTATATAAAACAGTTTGAAAAAATTGGTTGCCTCGATTATATACGGTGAAAAAAATTAGAAACCGTTTATAAACGAGTCCGCCCTGTACAATATTGTTCATGGTGATAGTGTTCTGGTTTAGAGGCATTTTTTTTCTTCCTTATCCAGGATTGCCCTGCATTATTAAATAATCGATTAACCACGTTATTTTATTTTATTTTTTTATTTCAAGGTACTTACATATTTCCGCGAAGTTGTGCTGGACTTCAACCCGAAGAATTTCTACATTAAGCTGAATCTTTACAACATCACGAATTTGCGACTTCAGAGAACAGTCTACGGTTATCGATCAAACTCCGTGAAAAGGAGAAATGTGCTCTAGACCGATCTACCTGAAATAAGGCTAAGGAAAAATATAAGTTTAAGTAAGACTAATAAGGTAGTTTATTCAGTAGCAAACAAGATCCCTATTTGAACAATGTTTCAGACTAATGAAGCCAAAAATGTTGAACATTTAACTTGTTTTTCGTTATTTATATGACATGAACTATATCAGTTCAGAACGCCGCGTGCACAAATTTAAAAACTCCTAGACATAAGCATCGTAATTATGCACGAACGAACCTTGAAGCGAATATGACAAAACATACCTCACACAATCCACCTATTTGCAATCGCCAATAAAAGATAATTGATACAACCAATATCCATAATTGAAAATATGACAACAAACATGTGACTACGAGTAATCACTTAAACCGTGACAATTCCCAGTCACAATCGATGTTATGAAGAATCAAGGTGTAGTATATACCGAGTTTGTCAGTCATACGCTAATGACAAACGACAAGTTGACTTTCTTCCATTGAACAATAAGTGAATACGTCGCGAGCATTGGATAGGGATACCGACCCGAGGTGCAAGTCGAATATGAGCAATGAAACCGAAACCACATACCATTTTCGCCGCATTTTTTCGCGTGTTTTAGTTTTAAGCATTTCTGTCTGTCGCCAGATTATTATATAATGTAAGCAAACTTGGATACTGTTATTGTTGTTAGTGCAATAAGACATAAATAAATTTCATTCCGAATGATTTACACGTAGCAATATCACTTGACCCTGAACGATCAATACAGAAGTTGCGCGCCAAACGATGAATCGGTTAGACTCGACCATCAACAACTTTGATAAAACTTTGCACACGCAAGGTATGAAATGTACACGGACAGTTTTAATCTGTTAGATAATAATCATCAATATCTACCAATTCTGGGAGAAAATATAATTCATAAACTTATAACAAAATAGGAAACACGGAGCGGGGGTATAGTCCACAATTTTTCGTAAAATTCTACAAAGTGAAGAAGTCACATCTAGCAGTGCGCCCAATAAAGCTTCACTGTATGCTCAAAAAGTCATCATAACACCATCACCCTTCGCGGAAACCATCACTGAATAAGCGTCCTCAGAATCGCGTAGTGTACCAAACGCAAACACACTTCGTCTGCAATGATTTATTTTTCAATTGCTATTTTCACAGCACTTATCACTCCTTAATGTTTACCCGATTTGCGCTGATGCATGTTTTCACAACCGAACCCATTTTCCCTAACCGTGAATGGCGCCGTCACGCTTCGGTGAAAAACTGCCGCTGACGCTTTCGCTCTTCAGACTCGGCAAACGGATGCTCCTGGCAGGGGATTTTTCCTATCTCAGTTGTACAAGTGCGACTCAAAATCCCGGAACAAGTGATCCCATCAGAGAACGGCTTATAATTTGCTCGCATCCCTCGGCCTCGGCTCGGCTCCGGTAATCAAATCCATTCAAATCGATATTGAATGTGCTAAAATCTCGTTGGAGGGAATTAATGAAGAAAAAAACAACAATGACGACACTGCTTCTAATGGTATGCATAATCTACCATCCGGAATGATAACAAAACAGCGCGTGGGATGTCGTTCGGATCTCTCAACCCATTGCATTGATCAGAAATAGGGAAGCATATTTTTTTTTCAGCGTTCCCGCACATTGGTCGGATTTTCATCCCTTTCTAGAGCGTAAGCAAACATTATCATACAATCACTCGTCGGATGGAAGAGAAGTCTCTTTCGTATGCTAAATTGTGTATAAAAAAGTTGAGCGATTGAATATTGTCATACCCATTGGGTGAGACCAATGGAGTTTCTGTATGCAAATAATGTAGGAAAATGTAATTTAAATTTTAGGCCTTCGTTCAGCTCCCTTCTTGCTGCTAATGTTTGTTAAAATACGCAGAAGTAGAATTTTGCGAAGTTTTTTAAACAGAGAAGAATCAGGTCATCTATTTCCATTTTTTATACAGGGTTTAATTCTTTCTTACAAGTGGTGTTACGAGCGGAATGTCGAAACTGGGTGACACTCGTTAATGCTCGGTCGAACCTTGCTAAAGGATCGTATCCAATTGAAACAAACTAACCGGGCAATCAGTGGAACACAGGTTTGCGTGCGAGAGACCGTTGCTTCAGACGGCGGGTCGGCGGTCGACTCAGATCGCGTCAGCTGAATCATCTGCAATGAGCAGACCTCTCCCCTATTACATTGACCTAAGGATAATATTCAAAAAACGAAAACAAAAATTAGTTTATTATAGAAATAACGCTTTTTTCTGTGATACATTCATACACATGATGTTCCTTGATTTGAGGGGCTCAAAATGAAAAAGATGTAAGTGACATCATGGATTTCTCTACATCGACTCTCTCATTTGGTCATAACATAGCTGCAAACACATTCCCAGCTGTATTTGACAGTGTGGAAGATAGGTCAGAACCTCATCTATCGGATTCTAAAGCAAACTCAAGTTGGAACATTTTTGCAGTTGAGTTATTACCTAAAGAAAAAGTTGACAAAGAGAAATCGATCGAGTCACTTACACCCCTTTCCTTCTGAGCCCCTCATTTCTAGCCTAATTGTGACATTACAATGGAGCGTTTTTTCCGGTCACGTGATTATACATAAAAAAACACAAGCTAAAGAACACACAATAGACAGACATTAATAATTATTTTTGAAAGCCAAATTATAAAACTTCCTGTTAAACACACGATTCATTAATTCAGCCATTACATGCCAAACCGATGTAATGATTCTCAGATTCTTGTGAAAATTTGTGGTTTTGTTCCTCTTCGCAAAATATTAGACCCATATTTTTGACGTAAGACTACGATTTTTATTTCTGTACCGGGTGTAAGTTCAAAATTTTGAGAACAAGAGCGAGACACTTGGAGTGCCGAACGGAATGGTAGGAACAAAACTACCAATTTTAACGAAAATTAGAGAACCACTATATCGGTTCGTCATGGAATGGCTGAATTACTAGATAAGAGACAGAAAATGAATAAAACTATCTGAATTATACAAAAATTAAAATATAATTGATTCAATACTTACAGCTTAAAAACATGTTTGCTCTTGAGATTTTCCATAATCTCCCGCGGAAATTCTGTGTGTTTCAACAAACTTCAAGATTTTCACCCTTTCTGGATAAATCTACGAATTGCTTCGAATAAGAAAAGAAAGCCCGGAAGGAAGAATGTGGAGAACGTGAGCGGAGGTGTCACCTATCCTGCACTGATGTCAACGAGTCGTTAGAAGAGCGTAGTTTTGCTTGTGAGGCGTCGTGCACAAATTACGTAACGCTAAAAATCCGGATTTTTCGGATTATTAGCCGAGCTGCGGCGACTTGAGGACGAGGAGAAGCTGCATGAAAATTTGATCAATACGCGGCTTCAAAAGAACAAGGACATTCAACAGAAGGGAAACCAGCAGGAGAGGAGACGTTCTGAGAAGGAATTAAAAGAGAAGGAACGATTGGAGAAAGAATACTCGACAAAGTGGTATGAAGTGATGTGAAGTATGGCTTAATGTCCAAATTTGACTGACTGCGACTTTCTACGGTTTCTGACAAAATGCTCATGTAACTCATTAGATTTGAAACGGTTGACCTTTCCTTCACAAAACCGTGTTGGGCATCAATTATGGGCGGTCGAACATCATTGGACAGATTCCCGTAGACGAGATCTTCAAAAACTTTGGCGATGAAACATAGTACCGAGATTCCTCGGTAGTTGCTAATGGCGTGAACACTACCAGAATTGTGGATTGGATTGATCGACGCCATCTTCCAATCCTCTGGAAACCTTTGCTCGCGCAGGAAGCGGTTGAAGATAGGGCTGATCGGAGTTTTAAACGTATCAGCACATTTCTTGAGAAATGCTGGAGGTAGACAATCTGTTAATTGTGGAAGGTTTATGTCAAACGATGGAGTATTTCGACCAGCTGCTGAAAAACTGGGAGAGTCACTATTATGCACGCTGCTGAAAAAATCCGCCATTATACTCCATTATACATCATTCCTAGAGGAATTCGATTAGTATTTTTAAGGTTTCTAATGTAGGATCAGAAAGATGACGGATCACGTTTCAAATTCGAACTTCGAAACGCGTTTTCTTGACATTCGCTGTAAAGTGCTTCAAAGTGTTTTAATCTTTCCCTGTTGCACCAAGATCATTCGCGGAAAAAACGTTTACACGCTTTCCGAACGATATTCCGAAGGTGTCGTAGTTCTGGTGTTCACCAAGGGAGTTTTGAGTGAACTGCGGAACTCCTGTTTTTATGTGGTACATGATCGTGGAGTATGCTGAAAAGCTTCTCGTAGAACAGTGCAGTTGTCTGGTCCGTGGAAGCGTCACCGAGTGTAGCATCCCATTCAACCGCCGCAAGCAGGTCATTAAGCGCTACGAAATCACATCGTTTAAAGTCCAAGTCATCCACGTTACTTACGCCAATAGGATTTTGATTTCCAGTCAAGATTTCAAGCCGGAAAACAAACGGGTTCTGGTGATGGTCAATTTTTAAAAGCGAAGATGGTAGATTCACTCACAAACGCCAAGTAAAGAAAATGTCCGTTTGCGTTACGAACTGAGTTAATTTGGTGAAGTCCGGATGAGAGCAAGGATTCTGCAAACGCAATTTCTGATTCGGTAGAGGCATTGCCTGGCAGGTAACTGTTGCAGTCTTCGTCAACACACCATGACTGATGTGGGAGATTGTAGTCGCCAAGTGCAACAATGACGTCGAATACTGAGGACAGGTCGCAAATCTCTTCAACAGCAGCTGCGTGCGATTCATAAACATCAGGATGAGAGTTCGGACGTATGTAAGTTCCGCAGACGTAAATATTTGTCCCGGGAAGGCGGATAGAAACGGCCATTTGTTCGAGATGAGTACAGCTTGTTAAAGTAACTGCACTACAACGAAGATCGGATTGAACAGCGACCGACTTCGGAAGTGATATCAATGGGAAGTCAAAACACAACTATTATTTCGTCGAATACGAAACCGTTGCAGTCTCTCGTAGGAAAGAGTCGGCCAATTCCAGAGCCCAATACAACGCAAATGACGCCATCGGAGCAAATACAAATGCTGCCTGTGTGCCTCCTAAAACCAAGGAATCACCCAACACGCTCTGTGACACTATGTCGCTCTGACTTAAGCCGCAGCCTGTAAGAGGACGGCACAACCGAGTGCGCGAACCCGAAGATTGTAACGCACCAAGTGTGTACATACAAGGTGGGTTATTTCAATAGAGGATAACAGGCGTTATCGACAAGGTTATCGTTATAAACTAGTAGCAGCACACACTGCCTAGGAGAGCATCGTTAAATCAACGATTCGCAAAACCGCTGATTGCGTCATCAACTCCGATTCAGCAGCAAATAGGGAACCAGCAGCACAGAGACAACAGATCGAGTTTCATCACATCACACAAGCACATCCCCCGTCCCACGCACGTTTTCAGGAGATACCCTGCGTCAGACCAGGTGAAGTAAGACTGACTGCGGCAGGTTCCCAACCGTTGCATGATGTTGCACTTCAGAATAAAGGAAAACTTCCGACTTCTATCCTTTGAGAACACACTTCGGTGTGGTAATTAGTCCAGTACAACACGACAACGACAGGTATATGGTTCCAAATCATGATCATGCGCCTACTGCTACTGTTGCTTATTACCAGACCCCTATTGGAGACCCATCCAATTTACCCATATTCGTATCAAGCTACAATAACGCTACCCAAATGTGTGGCTCTCCGGTCTCCGAAAACCTCATGCGCCTTCAACACTGATGTCAAGGTAAAACTCGGGATGCTGTGAAAAGATTCCTCTTCCATCCATCGGCGCTTCCTCAAGTATTATCTACCCTATACATGCTATATGACAGGCCGAATTTCATGGCCAACACTCTGCTGACTAAAGCATGATCAACTCCTGCACCAAAAGCGGATAAGCTCGATAGTTTGATAGGGTTCGGTCTTGTTGTGCAAAACTTATGGGCTCATTTCCAAAATCCGAAAATCACCAGAAGAATCCCACTCTTCTCCAAGAACTTATAGAGAAACTTCCTTCCAATTTATGTTTGGAGTCGGTGTTATACCAACAGAACATCTACGGGGCGTTTCGAGACAGGACTTTTATGGCGCTCCGATTATATCGAGTTTCCTGACAGTTTTCATATGGCGACACGACGGCTCTTGTGCTTGGACCGGCGTTTGACGGCTAAACCAAAAGCCCACGAAAACATGAGACAACTAAAGGACTACCATCTCAAATTGTGGATCAGAGAATTCTTCCCCAGGTGTTAATTTGTGACACTGATCGACACTCACAAAGATTTTTCTGGAGAGACGATCCTACGCAACCTGTTGACACTTACGTAATGGACGTTGATACATGCCTGCTCGTTAGGCATGTATCGTTTTCGAATTTCGGATTTTGAAAGACATGCACTAGTTGATGTCTGATGTTGTTCACAATACGTCAAGAACTTAAATGCAAAGGAGCACGAGAAGACGTACAGTGAGAACATTCACTCTGGATAAGGGTAATGAATGCGAGCGCGTGTTTGGTATATCCTGGATTTCCGACAAAGTTGTCTTCAGGTTTTCATCGGTACTGTGCAATGAATTACAGGGCACACTCGAAGAGAAGATAGTTCCAACGAAACGTCAAATAATCCGAGGATATGAGCGTGTTCGACCCTCAGAGGTTGATAACGATACAGGTGATCTACGGAAAAATAATTGTTCAAAAAGTCCGAAAAAATGGTACTGGATGCTTAGTATCAGCCAAAAAAAGTAACTGTTCCGCGTTACTACTTCCCTAATAGCTTCGAAACCATGGAGCTCCATATATTTGTGGACACCAGTGAGTAAGCCATCGATTGTGTTGGGTATTTTCGGGTAATTGATCGTGAACAAGTGCGGTGTTCCCTGGTTTCGTCGAAGAATAAAATTGCTCCAATGAAGGCTCTACCGTTTTCTTAACATGTTCTGCAAGCGATGAGTGTTCTGAACGGACTTCACTACCGTTTTATCGTGGATACTCTAAGATTACCGTCGTTACAAGCCTCACGTGGCATTCAGAATAAGTGAAATCTTCAGTGAATCCCCCGTTGCTCAATGTAGGTGCGTTCCTACAGGAAAGAATGTTGTGAACGAAGCGACATAATGGGAGAAGGAGGCAGCATACGACGAAGCTTCACACTGGTTCACAGCCCCAGAGTTCCTGTACGAGGGAGAAGATCGTTGGCCGCAGTAGAGGCTACAGGAAATATAGCCTTGCGAGGAACCAAAACTGAGATTGATTCATCGCCATCATGGGACTGTGGTTTCGCCTCTGGTTGAAATTGAACGGTAATCAAAATTTGAACGACTTGTAATATCTGTGGCATATTTTTATTTGTTCGGTGACCGCAGCCGGCGAAGAAAAGATTCGAAGTAGTTAACTCGTGAGTATCTATTGAAAAAGATACTAAACACCGAAAATGTCTCTGCTACCGTCAGCAAGATTGTCGCCGCATGTGCGTGCTTCCACGATCGTTGACATCGATTATTGGGGCCCATTCCTGGTCAAGATCAACCGATCGAGTGTTAAGCGATGGTCCGTGCTTTTCTGCTGCCTAACAGTCAGAGATGTCCATTTGGAAGTTATGCACACTCTGACAACAGATTCGTGCAAACTGGTTATTCCACGATTTATTTCCTATCCAGTTTCCCCACAGGAAATATACAGCGACCAAGGAAGTAAAGTTTTGGGGACAAGGAGAGAATTGGTCGAAACGTTACGAAACGTGAACAAAGAATTGTCAGTGGCATTTACCAACACTCGTACCCAATGACACCTGAATCTACGTTGAGAGTTGTGTTGAGAGGAAAGTGAGTAGAAGACGTTGAAAACGCGAACAGAAGTAAATTAGATAAACAATCAGACATAAAAAACACAAGGTAAAGAACACACAATAGACAGACGTGAACAAACTATATTGAATGATCAAAAAATAAAATTGATTTAATACAATTTTATAACTTATTTTTACAAATAACAATTTACAGCTTGAAGCTGCACACATGAAACACGTGTTAACTCTTGAGATTGTCCATAATCTCCCGTGGAAACTCCCTCTCTTTCTGGTCCCTCGCGTGTAATACTGTCATTTCCTGACTACGCACTCCATCCGATTCGACGCGCAATTGATTAGAACAACTCCCAACTCCGGGATACTCATCGAATAAAATCTTGTGGTATCAATAGACGATCGAAGTGAGAAAACACAATCACATCCTTCACAAATCAAATATCAATCAACATTGTATGAAAGGAGCATCATCGGTGAGGACTGTGCTGAACACCACTGCTCCCTGACATTCTGTATTTAGCTGTCATACAATCATGAAGATTCAATTCCACTCCGCAATCTTTGGGACAACACATTCAGATTTCATTTCTGAATCAACAATCATTGAGAGAGCGTAATTAATTTTGGCCCCATTCATTTATTTCCAGAAGGGTCAGAAGCTTCTGTCGGCATAAATAAAATACTATCTCCTAAATCGAATATAAGCTAGGCTGATTGCCTGTCACCGATATCACAGAGGGGATGTCGAAATTGATCTTGATAGGGGAGTGTACGTTTTGTGCGTTGCTATCATTCTTGTATCCTGTCTGATTGTGAAAAACAGGAAGTGGGTTATATCTATGGTATAACCGCAATGGTGACGTAGGACTATCGTTGATTCAGTGATCATTTGTTTGAAGTTGAATCTGAATCCATTCTGAATGAATGACTAAATGAATATTTGAGGCACTTCGAAAACGAGAGCTCTTTCGCTTGCATGTTATTTTGGCTTGCATGTTTTTATATCTGCCAAGAGGAACTGGCAGATTATTTTGCAGCAGCGATATCTTTCCGGATTCTTCTCGAAGTCCATCACCAGTGGTTAATGCTAACTCGATAACCACCTGCACTTGATTGAAAACCCACAAAATCAATTGTATTTGGTCGCAGTATTATATGGATAGAAAACGTTAAAATAAACTCTTTCGAATGTAATTTGCAATTCCAAGGGGAACTGACAGATTATTTTTCAGCAACGGTCACTTCTTTCAGCAAATGTAAAGAGTTGCGCGCGTGTATGTGTATGTGTGTGTGTGTGTGACGGTTGCTCCGATGTCTCAAGCGGAACCAATTTTCGATGCTGGTATTCTCTCGGTCGCTTCCTCTTCTCTTAATGATAATGAATCCCTTGATCCCTTGCCGTCCAGCTCGTCCAGCTCGTTCAACTCGTTCAGTAATGATGTTGTCTTGTCGATGTCCTCACGAAAAATGAATGCGTTTCACCACCACAATATCGCTTAAGTATGCTTTTTGTCCGTGACTGAATCGAAAGAAGGTGTGGTTTACGATGGTAATTTGGAAGGCAAACTAGAGGCGAATGAACTCTTTGAGTTTGAAACTTTCGGCGACTGAGCAATAATTGAAAATTATATGATTTTCGCGATGTGAAACATTTTCAGCAACGATTGAATCTTTCCGGAATTTTCTCGATGCTGAATAGCATCCAAACGAAAAAAAATCCGTGCGTGTATGTGTGTGTGTGGCGGCTGCTTCGATGTCTTCCCGGGGAACCGTTTATCGATGCTGATACTCTCTTGGTCACCTTCTCTTATCCTCCTCCTGCCTCGTGGCTTTTCTGCCCTACCTCATAGTTCCAAACAAACTGCATGTCTTTCAGGTTAGGTCAGGCTAGGTAATGAATCGCTCGATCCCTTGATTCCTCGCCGAAAAAGAATAACTTTCAGAAGCTTTCCTATTAATTGCGATCGATTGAAAAATCACAAAACCAAATGTATTTGGTTGCATTGTTATATGAATAGAAAACATTAAAATAAACTCTTTCTCATCAATGTATTTTTCAATTCCCAGGGGAACTGACAGAGTATTTTTCAGCAACGATTAGTTCTTTCCCGATTTTCCTCGATACTCGAAGCCCACCAGTGGTTAATGCTAACTCGATAACCACCTGTTAATAGCACTTAATTGAAAAATATTTGGTCACAGTGTTACATGGATAGAAAACATTAAAATGAACTCTTTCGCATGAATATATTTTTCAGTTTTCAGGGGAACTGGCAGATTATTTTTCAACAACGATTGAATCTTTCCGGAAATTTCTCGATGCTGAATAGCACCCAAACGAAAATAGTTCCGCGCGTGTATGTGTGTGTGTGTTGGCTGCTCGCATGTTTCAAACGGAACCGTTTGTGGCATCACTCTCCTCCTGATGGATTCCCTTTCGGCCTAAGGTGCACAAACAGGCTCTTGGTGACACCGTTCATCAGCGCTTTCATGATAAATAAAGAGCTTCACCGCAACAGCGACAACATGCTCCAATCGCTGTTCAATTAGAACTGAGTGGATTTCCGAGCGGCGCTCGCTTATATACCGATTGGTGATTTCAATAGCCTGTTTTGAAAGCAATTTTAAGACTATTGAAACAAGTTTTTGGATCAAAAAGTAACAGGTATATAAAGCGTAGACATTTTATCTTTCGAATGAAGTGTTAATCATACCATTTCGTTCAGCTGTTTAGGAGCTATTAACGCTCAAAATCTCGGTCTCCGGCGTAACGCTTTCGTTTTCGAAACTTTGATTTTACACCCCGGTATAGAAATGAAAGACGTAGTCCTACGTCAAAAGGAATTGTTCCGTTGAAATACGGGGACTGGATGCGGAAAGACTATTTGGTTAGCACCTTGTACAATTCGGATGATTCATTCATCTCAAGACATGTTTATTTTAGCAGGGGAACGTAGTGCTTATTCGGATACATACCTAACCTGAATTTTTACGTATATCATCGAAACAGCTCGGGAAAACAGGTGATCGAATCGCTAATTTAGAAACAAAAAATCAAAACAATTCATCCTGCCTTCGAAACAATTGATATTCTCCCCACGTACAACTTCGAATAAAAACTAGATCTAAAGTCGTTCGGCAAATTCAATAATGAATTTTGGTGAAGCGTGACACGAACAAATATTAACTCTTCCCCGGAAATACCTTCCCAGTTCTCTGTTAATTAAAACCCATCTCAATGTCTAGCAACTCCCAAAAATTTGTCGAGTGAACGATGAAAAGTTTTCGGGTGACTCCACAGAAAAAAGAGACTCCAAAGTGCCTACCCCCCAACAGCAAAATATCACTCATAAAACAGAATCACTTCCGAGACAGAACGGAACAGCATCTTCCCATTGCCAAGTAACCGGAACGCGAAACACTTGTCTGTTTATCAACGAGTTTATTGACACGGACGATGGGCAAATCGTCCTTTTCGGGCGGAAATTCCCGCTCGATAATAACTCGGCGTCGCCATCGTCCTTGTCCATCGCCACAAAGCCCAAGAGGAAAACTTTCTGACTGCGTAGAGGAATGCTTCGGACAAAGTTCACCACGACGATTTTGGAATTTGGAAATATAGTTCAGTGCTGTTGTGACGCGTTTATTTTTTGTTGATTTGGTCTCTGAGAAAATAGATTGCTGACCAACCCTGATCGATAATAAACTCTGATAGAACTGTACTAAATATGCAAATCACCCACTCCATGAGACACAAACCAAATTTGGAATCAAGTTTTAGAGGAAATGTACAAAATCTTTTTTTTTAAATCAACACCAAACTTTGAAGGAAGGCTTAAATTTTCGCTGTCTTTTTTTATTTAATTTTTTGTTTTTATTTTATGAGATTGTTTAACCGAATTCCAATAACTATTTACCTTTGAAGCAAGAGAGGAATACTTGATTGTAATTTATGAAAAATATGCGTTTCAAAACAAAAAACAACAAATGTTTGTTTATTCATATGATCGGAATAGATCATCAGAAAATGCCGGCGCGGAACAAATAGTAATCTGAGGGAGCAGTGCCTGGAGAATATGGCGGTTCAGGTAGAACCTCCCAATGCACTCTTTCTAATTTCTAATTTTTTTGGATAATTCTTCACAGATCCATGAACATGAGTTCTTGCGTAGCCATTCTGTTAAACTTTCTTTTCATGTCTAAACGTATTTGATTCGTCTGGAATAGGTTGAAGGGGTAAAAATTGCCTGGAAAACCCGTCTTCCAAAATAAGAAAACGATAATTTTTTCTTCAACTAATTTTATCTATATTCTATATCTATTTATTATTATTTTATCTATATTTATCTTTTAGCGTCTAACATTCCTGCAGCATGACCGAGTTCGATTCCCGATCTGGTCAGAGGATTTTTCGTCAAATATATATGACCCATTCGCGACAAGTATGACGTGACGAGACAACGGTTTGATCCACTAAAAACAGGTTTTCTCTTTTTCATGTATAAATCACACGATTTCCAAATGGTAATCGATTTTTAAGTGGAATTGAGGAAATTTCCTACAAGAATCTTCAGTTGGAGAATATTTTGCAGTTGAATTCGTTTGTTGCCAGTCCAATAAGTTTATGACGTGACAACACCTGTCTTTTTGCGGATTCAGTTCCGTTTCAAAACATACAAATAAACTTTGTTCTATGATTTGTCAATGAAAGATGAACGTAGATTCCGTAGATTCAAAAAACACGCGAGAACATGCATTTTGTGACGTGACAACGCGCTCTGTGCGAATAAACAGTCTCCACGAAGCGTTGTCACGTCACACAATCAATAAGTTGTATTAAATAAGAATTTCACCGTATTGTAGCAAGCTGTATACTATTTTTATGTTTTTTATTACTCTGAATACTTCTAACTTTACTATGTGGTGAGACCCTTCCCCTTCCAAAAGTCCATCCTATAGGGGAAGGTGGTCCTAACGCACCCGGTGGTCCTTAATCTCAGGAACGGTGCTTCCTACTGGATTTTCAACAGTGTCAAATGAAAGGTGTCATAACTCTGACAATTTGATAATATGGTGACTTTTTCCTGGCTTTTAGCGCCATTTTACGTTTTCATCCCTTCAAAAACAGAGAAGAAACATATTCGACATGTGTACAAAATGAGTTCTATGTTTTTTTAGATTGTGAAACATTGCGAAACAAGGCAATTTTAACTATTTATGGTATGTTCATCAAAATAAGCTATATAAATTGAATCTACCTGTTACCTGTAATACACGGTATGTCTTTATTTGGGAAAAGTGGGGGTGGTCATAAACCGACCTACAGTTTTTATATCGTGATTGTTTAACACGTTCACTCTGGTGTTTGCCATCAATGGCTTCCCGATCTTTCAAATCCGTTTTTAACAAATTGGAAGTCACCATCCTCGATTCCAAAATGGCATCGGAATACGATATTCGACTTTCGCTGGTAAGCCCATATTGTATGGGTTTTCCATATTTTTTAAGCATACAATACTATCACCAGTAAACCGCAAACAAAATAAGATTATATCTTATATTATGGAATCTACGTTCATATATTGTTGATAAACTATAGGAGAAAGATCATTTGTATGTTTTGAAACGAAACTGTAATTAATTAAAATAATCATTAGTGTTCAACAGTCCGGAACAGCAAAAAGTCAGGTGTTACCACGTCACAAAAGTATTTGACTGACAACAAGCTAATCTAACTATAAAATATACTCCAACTGATGATTCTTGTTGAAAATTTTCTTAATTTTTCTATAACATCGTTTAACTTTGTGTGCTTTAATCATGAAAACACAAAAAAGGTGTTTGTAGTGAGTCAAAATGTTGTTACGTCACACTGGAATGGATCGTATACTTTTCGTGACGTGACAACAACTGTAGTTTATGGACCCGATACTGTAACGATTCGCACAGCACAGCGTTGGTTCTATCGATTTCGTTCTGGTGTAGTGGCTGTCGAAGATACACCCCGTACTGGTAGGCCAATCGTCGTGGAAACCGATAAAATTGTTGAAATCATCCAAGTAGACCGGCATGTGAGCACACGCTCGATTGGCCAGGAACTGGGTATAGACCATAAAACCGTTTGGAACCATTTGCAGAAGATTGGATTCCAAAAAAAGCTGGATGTGTGGGTGCCACACGAGTTGGCGTAAAAAAATCTTTGAGACCGAATCAACGCCTGCGATGCACTGCTGAAACGGAACGAACTTGACCAATTTTTGAAAAAGCTGGTGACTGGTGATGAAAAGTGAATCACGTACGACAACCTAAAGCGAAAAAAAATCGTGGTCGAAGTGCGGTGAGCCGACCCAAACCATCGCCAAGCCCGGATTGACGGCCAGGAAGGTTTTGCTGTGTGTTTGGTGGTATTGGAAGGGAATCATCCACTATGAGCTGCTCAACTATGGCCAGATCCTCAACTCGGTTCTCTACTGTGGGCAGCTTGACCGTTTGAAGCAGGCGATTGACCAGAAGCGGCCAGAAATGATCAATAGGAATGTTGTTGTTTTCCACCAGGACAACGCTCGGCCTCACACATCTTTGATGACCCGACAGAAACTACGGGAGCTCGGATAGGATGTTCTATTGCATCCACCATTTAGTCCGGACCTGGCTCCAAGTGATTATCATCTCTTCCGGTCCATGCAAAACGCTCTTGGTGAAACTTAGTTGGCATCAAAAGAGGCTTGCGAAAACTGACTGTTTGAGTTTCTTGCAAATAAGGAGGGGGGTTTTATAAGGGGGGATAATGAAGTTGCCTTCTAAATGGCAACAAGTTTGCGAACAAAACGGCGCATATTTGACTTAAATTGGATGATTTTAAGTATGTTAAATAAAGCGTCAAATTTCGATCAGAAATACGACATTTCTTTTTCTCCAACCCAATATATTTCCCATATCAAGTTCCCGAAGTAGGTTCTTCTGTAGCTGACAACTAGCAAGAAGGGAATGTCCAAGCCGCTGTTCGGGGCTTGCGGTGAACAGGAAAATTCACTGTACGAAGAACCTGTCGAAAGTAGCCGTCTTCATCAACAAGCATCTTGCGAAGAAATATATGGTCTTTTAGCCGGACCCGACCTCCGCTCTTTATGCCGAGATATTAATTGAAAAGATGAACCAACTATAGATAAACGTTGCACCGAGACCAAAAAACCCTCACGACGTCCTCCAGTTTTAACCGATAGAATTTTTTTTCTGAACTTCAAACGGAGGATCCACTCCAATAATTTCGTGGCCAAAACAGAGTAGCAGCTAATCACCAAGGCCGCGAAAGGGCTGAAGAACATGCCGACATCCATCTTTTCATCTGCAACGACTAAGGCTCCGGCCAACTGCAGTAAGGCTGCCCGACAGAGCGTCTAAGCATGTAGAAGACTTAATTAACGTAGAATTTAAGAAAACTTTGGTTCAATGAATTATCTTTTGTTGTCTTTTTCTTCAACGCCATCTGAAATCAGTTAATTTTGATCGTCCGGTTTATGCTGTCTGTTTTGTTGTGTTCATTTTCACCCAAGCAACGTTTATACGTCGAGAAAACTTAGGAAAGTGATATCCCATATGCTCTACATATCGTATTAGGTGATGTTAGTCCAATTAAAAATAGCTTTGAAATCGGTTTGAAGTGAAAATGGAAATGGGTTGAATAAACACTCAGAAAGTAAAAATTGTAAAAGAAAATTACCTTTTCCATTTCATATATGTTTTCTCCATAATACAGTTACATGTTTTTACTGATGAGAAAAATTGATAATTGTGTTCGATATTGGAAATTATCTTATATTACATTGATGATTTTCAGGGCCATTAAATCATTATCAAAGAGTTTAACGAAGTAATCCTTCAAACATATCCAAAATCAGCATGCAACAGATAGCCTAACGGAATCCTACGTCAACTATGTGGTCGTGTCTCGAAGATAGCTCTCTTGTGACTTTTTGTTTTTTTTTCAATACATTCGTTATTCTAAAGTTTTGCCACTAAGAATGCATTCATGGTGTATTATGTCAACTGTTAATATTTTAGGCATAACTGTCCCACCATGTATGTTTTGTAGATTCATAATGAATTAATCGGTTCAATTACAAGAATCTTATGTGCATTATTGATGTGATCATATAAACTTCTAGAACTGCTATTGAAAGAAAAAGTGTCATCCATCATGTACATTTCCAGGAAAAGAGAATATTTAGTCGAAGTATACAATTTGTAAAGAAAAAAAACCAGAAAATGAAATTTCGGGAAAGACGGACAGGATGGGAATAATGGACACCTATGTATGATTGATAAATTACATGTTTATTTTAAATTCTCATGATATACAAACTGACAAAACAGTGTATCAATACCTTTGATACTTACTGTTTACGCCTTCTGTTAAAATTGTGAAAACAAAAATAGTAATTTTTTGGGGTATTTTTCGTTACGTGAGTGTTTTACCATCACTTTTCTTCCAAGTTATAGAATTAGCGGTGAGTTTTCATATTTTACTCAAAAAAAAATGATGAAAAAAAGAATACTAATCAAGTCGGGTGAAGCGCGATTCACATACAACATCCACGTCACGTTCACGTTCCGTCATGTCATGTTGCGTCAATTATTCTACCATGAAATTCCTTTTGGAGCATTCACATATACCAGCAACGGCAAGTCGAAGTTGTCGTTGCCGGTGTATGTGAATGTTTGCATAAGAACTGCTTGGAAGAATACTTGACGCAACGTGACGGGACGGAACGTGAACGTGACGTGGATGTTGTATGTGAATCGCACTTAAGACGGACATTAAGTATTACAAGTGTTCTCGTAATTGGGATGTTGCTGTCTCCAATGCTCTGTACGTGTGCCCGACACGGGATACTTCCTGTTGGGATGCAGCTGACCATTAATCAGCAACGCCCCCTAGCCTGTACCCCGTATCTAGCGTGGTGCGTCTTCTCGACTCGAGTAATCCAGGATAGAATGGTCACTAGCCGGCGCAATCATCAGCTCGTGTAGAGTTGTCATGAGCGGTACAACCTTTGGCTCTTGTTGAATCAGCAGTGGATTGCACAACCTTTGGCCCGTGTATCTGTAAAGAGTATGTGTATGTATTGCCGCGACAAAGTAAAAGTTTATAGATTGGATAGGAGGGATATGAAACAGGGACACAACGAAGGAAACATCATTAAACGTTGACATCGGCGTTTCTGAGGAACAGGTATAGATGAAGCAGAAGATCAGGATCACGGCTACCTAAGATATCCCGGACGGGGATATCCGATTGTCTGCCTTGTGCTCTCAGTGCTCTAGAGAGCTGAGAGCGCAGCATGGAACCGGATACACGACCAGACAACATGCTCGATGTCGTGGTAGCCATCGCCACAATCACAAAGATTGTTTGCTGCGAGCCCAATGCGATAGAGATGCGCGTTTAGGTTGTAGTGATTGGACATGAGCTGAGATATCACGCGAATTGAATCACGACCTACATTCAATCCCTTAAACCAAGCACTCGTCGAGACCTTAGGGATAATCGTGTGTAACCAACGACCGAACTCATCTACGAACGAACATAATACGAACATTTTGTTTTGAAAACAAATTGATTATCTCCTCCTTCTTTATCTTAACAGTTGCCCACTAACTGCGTTTGCAAGAGCAACCGGAAGTTGTGGACGAACTATCAGATGGAAGAGGCTGTAAAATCTGTTAAAAAAGGGTCCTCCGTGAACACAGCTGCGTTGAATTCCAACATTCCAAGAACATCACTCATACGGCACCTCCAAAAATTCAAAAAAAAATTCTCCACAGCTGGGAACACTTTCCACAGTTTTCAGTCAGCAGTAGAAGCAAGAGCTAGTGCAACATCTCCTCCACCTAGATTCTATGGGAAGTCCATGACGAAAATCAGAAAATTAGCTTTCAAACTGGCGAAGAAAACGGACTGAAGCATTCGTTCAATAAACCAACTCAGATGGCTCAGATGTCTGGAATAAACCAACTCAGATGGCTGGATATGCGGTTTTTAGGCGAAGCGAATTTCAAAATTCAGTAAAATCTGTTCTTGTGCGGTTTTTTTTGTGCGATTTTTTTTGTGCGGTGTATGAAAAGAAGCATATTTGTCGAAGTTATCGTCCATTTAGTTTTTTTAGATGGTTTATATGCATTTCAGTGCGGAAGAAGCATATTTGCGTCTCAATTATCCACTTCTGAAATCATACCCCTCCTCTCATCAAATGCTCTAAGTTTTTCTAAGTTTTTGCATGACATGATTTCTAACAGCAACACGTTTCGACATGCAGCTTAAAGCACAAAACAGCCACGCGCAACCGAAAAGGCAAAATGTCCCATCGCGAGGCAGGGAAACAAAAGGAAATTGAACGGTGAATGGCGTGGATTTGAGTTATTTTCTTGGGGGAAACTTTTTTTATGCGGTCCCTATCTAACGCACTGAACATGATTTTTTAAAGCTGCTGGTGAAGTTTTGCACGGATTTTTTTTCATGCGACTCTTTTGTGCGGTCCCTATCCCTCGTACAAAAAAAAAGGTTCGCCTGTATAACTTTTCAGTTAGTGTTCATCATTCCCTCCAAATTTCCGTCTTTCCCTACTCATTCTTATTTTTTCAAAGATGTCGGACGCATTCATTTTGCAAAATTTCAACCTTAAAACAATATTTTATAAATAAACTTAGACTATCAATTTGTGTGCTATATATTTATTGTGAATTTCACGAAAAAAAACAATTTTTACTTAAGGTGTCCGTCTTTGCCACCCTTCCTCTATGTATATTAAAACAAAATGCATCCGTTTGGCTTGGATTGTATCCGAATAAACAACATTAATGTTCAGAAGTCGAAAATCGCAAAAAGTCAGAAGTTATCAAAGAAGTTCAATTTTAAAATACCATTCAATAGATGGTTCTTGTAGGAAGTTTTCTCCATTTTACAATGATTCCGTTTAGTTTTTGGAAACCGTTCGATTTATACACGAAAACATTCAAATACGTTAGGGAAATGAATCGAAACGTTGTCAAGTCACGCTGAATCGTATCAAATGATTTCTGGAATTTAAAAAAATGGACTCTCATGCAGCATTTGATCTGTTCGCTTCTGTGGCCTACACACAATCAATTTCGACCGCATAAAATAAAGGTATCGCAATAGAGTAATTCATTTTTGGTGCTTCATTTTCCTCATCATTTCTGGAAACGACACCGGTTTCCAACTCCATTAAATCTACGGATCAAAACATAAAACTGAAGAAATGATACAGCGCCAGGTTCGGTTATACCTGTGTATGCGCGAAGGCAGAAGCAAGGAATCTCAAAGCATACACGAGAAGAGGTGATTGTGCTGCTGTTGTCGCCGGGTTTCATTCTTGAGAGTCACTTAAATCACTCGGAAAGGGGTTCAGCTCTTCAGTTATTGCGCCAAATCGTTGTGTAAAACCAAACGAGAACATTTCAAAATAACGTCAAACGAAAGCGTGTAACTTGATGTGCGTGAAAATTGTGGTATTGTGGAAAAAAATGTGCACTGGTTCCCATTTTTCATGATTTTCTCCGACCAAAATTTTATCTTCCATGAGCTGGAGATCATTAGTTTTGTTGCTTTTTATCCCGAATGGTGTTGGTGAGGAGAGTTGGTTACCTCTGCCACCAACATTACCTAATGATCAGTGCGATATCTGTGGTAGTGGCAAGAAAGCACATGTTGTTTATGTTCCGTTATCGGTTTGCGTGTTTTGCGTAAGCCCAAATCAAAACATTGAAACGTGACTCTCGCTCTCCAGAGGCAGTTGTTTGTTTACTATTTTAGAAGATCTCGTGAATGAACATCAAAGAGCGTCGAGCTTTTGTTTTGCACCCGTTCGCAGCTGTTGCAGATAAATTTGAGTTTCCGGCGATTTTCTTTTTCCGAAGGCACTCGAAGCAAAGTGGTTTGAATGAAATACGAAATAAGCTATCACAGTGACTCCGAGACGATGGGAAGCCGTGCGCAGTCTGTGATCTGTGACAAGGTGCTGGCTGGATTGCCGCAACTGCTGGATGACCTGCAGAAACTGTCCGAGGATCAGGACACGGCAGATGTCGTTTTCATACTAGGTGCGGGCGAAGAACGGATATACGCTCATCGGATTATTTTAATGGCGAGGTGAGAGATCATAAAGATAATGTTGATAATTTGTGTATTTTGAAGATCTGTTCAGAGAAGTGATTTTTGTAGTACCTATTTAATTATTTTGTTATTATTTATATAAGGTTTACGTTTTTGAGAAAAAAAAATCATTTATTCTATTCTTAATTGAAGGTACAACAAATCATTGCTCATTTCGAAACTCAGTTCGTTGGAAGTTAATGGTGACCGCCATGGGGCCTTGATCACCGACTTTTTGTACCATAATTTCAGAAGGTGAATTTAGGGTAAAACAAACACCCTAAGTATTTCCACACTTATTTTTAAAAAACCCCCCCCCCACGCCCCCTGTTTCTTTGACTTCAGATCGTTACAGAACCTCTTTTAAGCACAAAGCAAAAAATTTACGGAAAATAGCTAATCTGGAAAAATCAGAGAGTGTTGACTTTTCCCTGATTTCTCCTACGCTTAAGGATAGATACATATACATTAAATAAATCACGAAAAGAATGTGATCGCATAATATGACATATGATTCAACATTCTAGATGCAAATCATTTCAAATGGCGAAACGAGGTGAAATCTGTCGAATACCAGGCTGTTCAGTCCTTCCATCCGCTCCGGGAACGCCAACACCGGTGCGACTACCCCACATTGAACCAGAAATTTTTCGCCAATTCATACTCTACGTTTACACAGCAAAGGTAAGATATCAATGCTTCAACGGAGTTAAGAACATAATGAAAGAAATGGCATCAATCATTCTAGATAATGCTGCAGGATTCTAAGGTATTTGAGATGATGACTTTGGCCCAAGATCTGGGTGTGGAAGAACTGAAAATCGCATGTGAAGAACATATCAAAACTACAATGTCAGTCGCCAATGCTTGCACATTCCTCGCGGCAGTAATGGAAATACAGGAGAAAGCCTCAGGTTAGTTATATTTATAAAATCTCATAATATATGATTGTGACTTAACCGTCGGTTGGTATTATATGACAATACGCAGATTTTAACTGACGTGTTTTAATTTTTTTTCTGTGTGATGTCGACAACTAGTTATTGTTTTCAAAACAGCAAATGATAAACAGTACAACTAAGGCGTCGTGCACAAATTACGTAACGCTAAAAATCCGGATTTTTGACACCTCCCCCCCCCCTACGTAACGCAATTTCCTATCTCTAATACACAGAAAGTAACGCAACCTCGACCCCCCTCCCCCGCCCCCTTATCGCGTTACGTAATTTGTGCATGACGCCTAATAGAGCTTCCATGCCTCAACGTTTCAATGGTGAACCATATTTTTTTATTAGAATACATTTTTACTTATTTTCCCCCTGCGCAATTTTGAAAATCTATGTGTCCAGCAGAAAAATATTCGAAATCTCGAAAGAAATATTGCCACTAATTTTTTTTTCAAATTCACAATGAAGCTATTTTACACACTTTCTTACTTACTTCACAATTTTAACTTCATCAGATCACTCTCAGATTGGGTGTTTACAAAATTGCAATGTTTCTGTATATTGAATCCATCACCTACAAGTTGCTAGTCATTCATAGATGTCGCAGCTAGAGCGGGGCAGAATATGTTCATATAAGAATGAATCATAAAACGTTGCAAAGGTTCACAACGGTGACCATATAAAATTTGAGTATAAACAAGGGAATAACCCTATAATGGATTACCTAAATTTATTTTAAATAATTTCAATTTGTATTCAGTATATCCGGAAGAATAACGCTGTTTTCCAGTAACAGATTATTTCCTTGTATGGCTGTGAATATCATTCAACTGTATTTGTATAGTACAAATCCGAAAGATGGATTTTGAGGAACATGTTGATATAATCTTAGCCAATACACACGATATGTAGTCATTAATATAACTGCCATAAAAGGAGTTGCCAGGTTGGCGAATTAATCTGTAAAACATTTTATGCTTTATTCATAATTTCATAATTTATCGATTAACACTTCTATACTCACGCGAAAAATCGTAATTTGTATTCTCTGGACTGCGCGCGCCTCTGTGATATAGCTATTGTATATTTATAGGCGTTGCGCTGGTTTTGCCACCAGTCAGTAAAAAGACAACGCGGTATAATTTTATCCAGCATGCTAATCATACTGCCCCCTGGCCCGACTGGCTTAGTACTTTTTATTTCATCTTATGTTTACAATTACAATTTCTTATTTACTAACTGAATTTTGGATCGTGCTAGAATCTTACGCACGCGTTTTCGTGGTTCTGACTCTGCGCGAACCCCTGTTGTATAATCAAACCGCTATGTTGAACTTTCCCTTCGGAAATTTGGCGAATAAACAAAAACTAAAGTGGGGCTGGTTCGACATAAGCGGAACTAATAAGGGCGCTTCATCTCCCCCTACTCAATGAGTTTTAGGGGAAACTAGAAGAGTTTCCCTAAAATTGGTTCATACAGCTAGTTATAACTGATATATTATTTAAATTTTTTTAATGTTATAAATTGTATAACGCAATTTTTTTATATATAAATGGTTATAATTGTATTAAAATGTGTTCTTGAGTGGCTTCAATTTCTGAATATATATCCTAATATTTCATTGTGTAATGTTTTTGGAAAATTGATAGAATTATATGTATGTGTATATCTGTATATGTTCGATTTTTATATTGTATGTCAACTGTTGGCGATTCTACAAATCAGTAATCTACCATCAAAAAAGTTGTTGCTGCCTGATAACCAAAGCTAAATAATGTATAGCTTTGCACTTCCTGCAAATGAGCTCGACTTGAAATATTATTTTAAGTACTGTTCCTAATTTCCGGTTGTAATCAAAACAAAATTAATTCCTTCAATTCTGTAATTTCGCAATTCCAAATGAAAAACAAAATGATCATGTCTCCAAAAATTTCCCAAAACGCCTTATCGATCAACATTGTTGAGCTTTTACAGCCAAATCAAAATTATTTTTCTTTTTTTTTTAATTTCTTCGTATAATACGTTTCTGTCTTCCTCCTTTGACCAACGGATAATTTACCACATTCGATCCGATGTAGATAGACATCTCGGGACCACAGTCCAGCGAAAATATCGAGCGTGAATCAAACTTCTCAGCAGACAACGATGGCTCAACCAAATGAGCTTCTCCAACCGACTCCGTGCGGGAATCATTTTCCTTCAACATGCTTTCCACTTTGCTGTATATGCTCGACAGCATATCCTTATTGTTCGATCGATCCGAAACAAACGATCCATTACCAGAATTTGCTTCTTTGGAGATCACTACTACAGGCGGATGGTTTTACTTGGCTCAACTATACTAATAGTTTCCCACATTTTTTCACTACGATATGTTCATTTTCGAACGTCACTTCTTGTACCGCATTATGCTGATTCATATTTTTTCGATTTTTACTACAATCTCTGTCCTCGCACATTTTCTCAACTAGGGATTCTTTTCGATTCCCAGATTATCTTCAAGGAAATCAACACTTTGTAGACACCACGATGGGTGGGCTGCTGTCCCCACTTGGACAGCGTCAGTCTCTAGGTGTCGACGTTGAGCTTTTTGGTAGGAAAGCGCTGACTGACTGAGACTCACAGTTCCAAAATAAGAAAAAAATATACTGGGTCTGTTTTCGGACGTTTTACAAAGTTTGACTACTTTCTAATCGATTTTCTGACTATTACACAATAAATAATTTTGGGAACTGGGACCGACTAGTGTGTGAGGGCCAAGAATGATGACCGTGGCTAAGGGACCCGGTCGATTATACGACATTCTAGTGTGTGACGGCCTAGAGTAATAATCGTGGCTAGGGGTCCCGGTTTATAATCGACATTCCAGTGTGTGAGGGCCTAGAATGATTAACCGTGGCAAGGGGGCCCGGTGTAAAATTTAAATTCTAGTGTGCAAGGGTCTAGAATGATAACCATGGCTAGGGTGCCTGGTGTGATGAGAATTTAGTGGAACAGAGCCTTATGTGAATTCAGTGGGATATTGGCACCGTGGCTGGAAGACCGGTGAATCCTTAAGTGTCCAGTTAGTGTGTGTGTGTGTGTGTGTGTTAGGGTCTAAAATGTTACTTAGAATCTTGAAAATTGGCTTGGAAGTCGATCATATTGCTGAAGACGGAAAAGTCAAAATAAGACCCTTTTCGAAGATTTCGAACGTTCAAGTTCACATCAAGATGAACTCAGAAATGGCACCGATCGAAGCAGCCAGTACGTAGAATTCCTATTGCTCTTGAAATTGCAGTTTACGAATAACTAGATGAATTATTCGCTAGGGTTCACAGGCTTCGTGTTTCTCTACCTTGGTGATCGCCAATAAAGCAAATGAAAAGATCCGCATTTGCGGGGATCTCATATTTGTGGATCGTGGAACGTTTTCAAATTTACCTGTTCGGTAGAGAATTTAATCTGATTACCGACTGTAAAGCATTGACGTTTCTGTCACCATCGCGACCATGCATTGCATAGAGAGATTGGTGCTGCGATTATAAAGCTTCCCCTACACCCAAAATTGATATTTAGCTCATGCTTTGTCATCCCGGTTTATTACATTAAATGAGCCTAAACATAACGGAAAATGTCATGACTCTCAAATACTGTAAAGTATTTGTATAATATATATGGTACAGCAATATAAGATTAATACGAGCGAGCGAAACAAAAGACAAATAAGCGTGTAAAACAGCCATGAATTACAGCCGGCCTTGGTTCAATCCCCGTTGACGTCGTTTGGACTTTTTTTTATGCAATCCCAAAAAAGATGAAAAAAGGAAAAAGAAAGAGATGTCTGCCGCCATACATACAAACATTTTAAAGCGTTGGGGAACAGATGATTTTATTTGCCCATTTGCCCCAGGCACGAAATGGCATGGTTTCTGCCGAAAATGAAACGCTTTCTGACAACGCTAGTTTGGGTGTACAATGTTGCCAGACTCGTCGAATATTGCTGATGTGTTGTTACGTTTACCTAGGGCTTTTGATGCTTAAGGACTGCAACGTCCACAGTCGCCCTGAAGTGACAGGATATTCAGGACGTTAGCAGAACAGATGCTGATGACTCGAATTACAGAAGCCTTGGAGTTAGAGAAGAAGTGCCAATATCGTAAAGGATTATGTTCGCTGAGTTATGTCTTGTGGATGGAGTTTTGTTGCGAGTAGATCGGATTGCGGTGCCACAAAACCTCCAGCAAAGAGTGCGGGCGCTTCCTCATGAGGGTCATCCAGGATCTCGTATCATGGAAGAACACTTGCGCGTGAATGTCTAGTGGCCTAAGATGGATTCCCCGGTGGAACAATATGTGAAACCAGTCGCGGATGCTCGTTGGTTTCGACGCTCACCCATGGTAACAATTAGCAATCGACTTTTTGGGACCTCTTCCTGAGGGTGAAAATCTGCTAGAATGCTTCGACTATTACAGTCGATACAAAGAGGTCGTCGAAATGAAAACAACGGTCCGCAGCTATCGCCTGAGAAATTCCGAACATTTTGTGAGTAATACGACATTCAATTGAATATGCAATACCTTACTGGCCACAAATGAATGGCGATGTAGATCGGCAATACTGATTTATAATGAAGCGGCTATGGACAGTGCAGGGTCTCGGCCAGGATTGGCGGAAGGAGCTTCGAACTACAGGTAGAGCACCATCAGAATTAATGTTTGGTCACCATAGTCAAAGTTGCCTTCTGTGTGGAAGAGAAAAGAGGAAGAATTATGCCGATAACCGGCGACGAGCAAGATCCAGCAGCATAGAGGTCGGATATATAGTTTTAGCAAAGCGGATGTGAAAGAAGAACAAGCTTAGTTCAGAGTTTTCGCCAGAGGAGTTCATCGTTGTTAAGATGTTGATGTAACCATTCACTCAAGTTTATCTGGAAAGGTATACAACAGAAGTGCTGCGCATTTGAAGGTTTTTTCTGATCCAGAGGAACTCGGTGAAAAAAGTGAGAATGAAAAAGTATCAGTGCCGGAGTCAAGCTTAAATAAGGAACCGTGAATGATTGTAGTGAAAAGAATAACGTAACAACAGGATTGAAAAGAAATAGAGTTGATCCATGTCGTGGAATGACATCTGGAGAGAAGATTGAACATTCGTGATTAGGAGAACGGAGACAACGAGTAGATTAAAGGAGCAGTAGGACACAGTCGAGACCGAGACGAACGGATATCTAGAGTAGGCAGACAGAATACTTACAGCCTCTTTGATTTCCAGAAAAATAGAACATTTTCCAAAATTTTCAATGTATAAATACGCTGCGAAAAAAACAATGGCATTGAGGGTTGAGAGGTTATTATACAGTCAAATAATGACAATGAATAATCAATCATCAATCAGGTTTTCTTCATCGATTAGATCGCCCACCTGATCCGGCTGAAGAATATTCACATCAGCAATCTCATTAGAATCATCGTTCCACGTACTGATGATTTCCTCCAACTCCCCTACACACGAAATACTACGGACTACCATCGCCTATGGTTATTACGGAGAGAAATGTAACTTTTCAATAATATTTGCTTAATTAATTGATACTAACAAACATTCACAAGTGAAAATGTTGAAATAAACTGAAAAAAGACGGATGGGTAATGTCGGGGACATAACCGGAGTGACGTAGGACTATACAAAGGGGACAGCTTTTGTTAAATATATATTTTAAATATATTGTTTTATTTTCTTCTCCTACGTGAATACCTACCTATCTACCTGAAAAATGGATTAGTTTACTGTTTACTCTTTATGAATATGATGATGGTTCTGAAAAGAACCTTTGGTGTTGTGTTTTTGTTATCACTCGATATTCCTGTTTAGCTACTCGCCACAGCTTCCTGTACGTTTGCCACTCGCCACAGCTTTCACAGTTGGAAAATTTCTTCCCATCCAGCTTGTGACATGTTGTTCAGTAAATTACATTTAATGTGACGTGCCGGAGAAACACTTTGCCACTCACTGAAACTATTTGTTGCCTTGATGAGCGCCGAACCGAAGCTGCTCTGTTCTTGATGCGGGTTTTCTGATTGTCGTGAGCAGCTTTGCAAGCCAACTCGAGCACTCCGACGGCCGAAACTCTATAATCGCTGTTAGGTATACTGGTGCTCCGGCACCAATCCGTTCGGCCTAGTTACCCTTGCGGAGCAATCAGTGAATGCGACCAACAGGGAACTGGAGACCTGCACGGTTCGAGTGAGACTTTGCCTTTCCCTTAACTTGTCCTCCTTTATTACGTCCACGATGCCGATGCCGTACAACCACACGGGTTTACGGTTTGAAAGAAAATAAGATCTTTTTTTGGGGTCCGCGTGTTTTATACTCTAGCGGTACACACTCACAGGATAGAGACAAATCGGCAGACTCAGCCAGAGGGGCGAGTCCAACGAGACGAACGAATGAGCGTTAAAAGGGAGCGATGGCAAAAAAATACATTCATTACGATTTGTTCGCTCGTTGGATTCACATGCAGGCTAAAAAGGGTCCTTTTCAGGATCACAAAATTATCTTCAATCTAAAGAGTTTATTGTTTTGTTATCACTTGATATTCCCATTTTGTTCGGCTAAACCTTCCTGTTTAGCGATTTGTTGCCACTCGCTTTCACAGTTGGAAAATTTCTTCCCATCCAGCTTTGTGACATGTTGTACAGTAAATTACATTCAATGCGACGTGCCGAAGCGCCACTCAATGTCGCATTGGAGGCGATTTTAACCTGTAATTAAACATTTGCGATGACAGTGGTACAGTGTCGACTTTCAATGTGGGGTCATAATTTGGATCTCTATGTTTACAAAAATGTCCAACTAAATAAGTCGCATTACATGTCCGTCCAATTAGCTAAATGTCGAACTAATTGTAAATTACTGTACTTTCAATCTGGAAACAATTTAAGAATTGGTGAGAATTGAATAATCAGGAAAGTCCCCAACTATCAATAAGCTCAGAACAACTGCCAAATTCACATACTCATCAGATCCTGGCAAACAAATGATGAAAAAATCAATTTATGTTTTATTATTATTTTGGATAATGTTTTAGAAAGCATTGAACTGTATTTCCTAAACTCTTTTTGGAAGGTTTAATGGCCCTGAAAAGCGCCTTGTTTTATGGAATGGTTCCAACTTAGAAAACTTAGTACTCGTGGTTTTGAAAAAACCCATTTCGAACGCCCTCGATGCCGCCTTGTTCTGGATTGGCCACCAAAGCAGTTTGTATAAAGAACAAACTTTTTTCTTCTGCTACCTGATGCCGTTTTGCGATTGCGTTTGCCACTCGCCACTCGCTGCAACTGCCTGTTGTCTTGATGTCCACCGAACCGAATGTGTTCTGTTCCGAATGCGGGTTTTCTTATCGTCGCGAGCAGCTTTGCCAGCTAACTTGATCACTTCGGCGGCCGAAACTATATAACGCCGGCTAGGTGGACTGGTGCACTGGTACTAACGCGCTCGGCCTAGCTACCCTTGCGGGGAACTCCAGATCAACACGGTTCGAGCGGGATTTTGCCTTTCCCTTCACTTTTCCTCCTTTACCATGTCCAAACATGGCTGCTTGGGTTGGTTTGTTGATGTGTTGTGATGCGAACCGATGTGGTGTACGGTTTGAATGAGAATGATCGTTACGGCAGCGGAGCGGGGATTTTTAAGCTGACTGGCTGGCTCGAGAATTACGCATGTGTGAGACTGCGACCAATGTTTCGTTCATTTTTTTCTTTTTCCTTTCCAATCGTGCTTCATTCTATTTCGCTGCTGCTCTGGTTGCCCGTTTTGGTTGGTACGATTTGAGGAGCACAAAATGGACCAATCAAAAATGGGCACATAGTGCATTTTGACAATGCTTGATATTTCACAATTATTCAATTATTTATCTCAAGAAAAATGAAATGTTATCCGTTATGATAGATGCGTAGATATATTTCCTATCAATTGATGCAAAAACCTTTGCGATCTATTGAGAAATGCTCGAGTTATAAGCGTTCCAAATCTTGCATTTTTTCCTACTTGTTCAGTGCCTAGATTTCCATTTCACCACCTATATCTTCCGGTTAGACGTAGTCCTACGTCAAAACCTTTCGTCTCCCAAAGTAAACAAACTGTAATGCACTGTGGAGATCAGCAGAAAACAATGTGCAATATGAGCAACGTTTGATTTTTCGAACACTCAATTTCCCCTCCTGTTATTTTTCTGTAGGGGGCTCAATCAAATGATTTCTTCCCTTCATCACAATGTGTGTTCTTTTAATTACGTAGTACAGTAGAAAAGTTCACATATTTTTGTATTTTATTGGTTTTGACGTAGGACTACATCTTTCATTTCTATACCGGGGTGTAAAATCAAAGTTTCGAAAACGAAAGCGTTACGCCGGAGACCGAGATTTTGAGCGTTAATAGCTCCTAAACAACTGAACGAAATGGTATGATAAACACTTCATTCGAAAGATAAAATGTCTACGCGTTATACACTTGTTACTGTTTGATCCAAAAACTTGTTTCAATAGTCTTAAAATTGCTTTCAAAACAGGCTATTGAAATCATCAATCGGTATAAAAGCGAGCGGCGCTCGGAAATCCACTCAGTTCTAATTGAACAGCGATTGGAGCATGTTGTCGCTGTTGCGGTGAAGCTCTTTATTTATCATGAAAGCGCGGATGAACGGTGTCACCAAGAGCCTGTTTGTGCACCCTAGGCCAGAAGGGAATCTATCAGGACGAGAGTGATGCCACAAACGGTTCCCTGGGAAGACATCGCTACACACACATACACGCGCGGCTATTAACAGGTGGTTATCGAGTTGGCATTAACCACTGGTGGGCTTCCAGTATCGAGGAAAATGTGGAAATATCTAATCGTTACTGTAAATAATCTGCCAGTTCCTCTGGGAATTTTCAAAATATATTCATGTGAAAGAGTTTAATTGAATGTTTTCTATCCATGTAACACTGTGACCAAATATATTTCAATCAAGTGCTATTAACAGGTGGTTATCGAGTTAGCAGATTATTCTTCCCCATCAGTAGGATATTTCCGTATCCAATATTGTATGCGCCCGCAATCGATTATTGCTCAGTCGCCGAAAGTTCCGAGCTCAGAGAGTTCATTCCCCTCTAGTTTGCCTTCCAAATTGCCATCGTAAACCACACCTTCTCTCGATTCAATCACACACGAAAAGCATACTTAAGCGATATTCTGGTGGTGAGACACATTCATTTTTCGTGAGGACATCGACAAGACAACATCGTTGCCTAACGTGCTGGAGGAGGTGGACGGCGAAGGATCGACACATACACGCGCAGAACTCTTTCCGTTAGGATGCCATTCAGCATCGAGAAAGTTCCGGAAAGATCTAATCATTGCTGGAAAATAATCTGCCAGTTCCTAACTGTTAACACTGTGATCAAATATATATCAATCAAGTGCTATTAACAGGTGGTTATCGAGTTAGCAGATTATTCTTCCCCATCAGTAGGATATTTCCGTATCCAATATTGTATGCGCCCGCAATCGATTATTGCTCAGTCGCCGAAAGTTCATCGAGAAAGTTCCGGAAAGATCTAATCATTGCTGGAAAATAATCTGCCAGTTCCTTTGGGAATTTTCAAAATATATTCATGTGAAAGAGTTTAATTGAATGTTTTCTATCCATGTTACACTGTGACCAAATATGTTTCAATCAAGTGCTATTAACAGGTGGTTATCGAGTTGGCATTAACCACTGGTGGGCTTCCAGTATCGAGGAAAATGTGGAAATATCTAATCGTTACTGAAAATAATCTGCCAGTTCCTTTGGGAATTTTCAAAATATATTCATGTGAAAGAGTTTAATTGAATGTTTTCTATCCATGGAACACTGTGACCAAATATATTTCAATCAAGTGCTATTAACAGGTGGTTATCGAGTTAGCAGATTATTCTTCCCCATCAGTAGGATATTTCCGTATCCAATATTGTATGCGCCCGCAATCGATTATTGCTCAGTCGCCGAAAGTTCCGAGCTCAGAGAGTTCATTCCCCTCTAGTTTGCCTTCCAAATTGCCATCGTAAACCACACCTTCTCTCGATTCAATCACACACAAAAAGCATACTTAGGCGATATTCTGGTGGTGAGACACATTCATTTTTCGTGAGGACATCGACAAGACAACATCGTTGCCTAACGTGCTGGAGGAGGTGGACGGCGAAGGATCGACACATACACGCGCAGAACTCTTTCCGTTAGGATGCCATTCAGCATCGAGAAAGTTCCGGAAAGATCTAATCATTGCTGGAAAATAATCTGCCAGTTCCTTTGGGAATTCAAAAATACATTCATGTAAAAGAGTTTATTTGAATGTTTTCTATCCGTGTAACACTGTGACCAAATATTTTTCAATCAAGTACTATTAACAGGTGGTTATCGAGTTAGTATTAACCACTGGTGGGCTTCCAGTATCGAGGAAAATGTGGAAATATCTAATCGTTGGTGGAAAATAATCTGCCAGTTCCCCTTGGAATTGAAAATTACATTCAAGCGAAAGAGTTTATTTTAATGTTTTCTATCCATAAAATATCCATATAATACATTTGGGTTTGTGATTTGTCAATCAAGTACAGTTAGCAGGTTAGCTTCTGAAGATTATTCTTCAGAACAAGGTTTTTCGTATCATATATTGGATGCATAAAACCTTGTGCCTCCAACGTAACGCTCTCGTTTTCGAAGTCCCCCAAATATTCATTTATTCATTCATTCAGAATGGATTTAGATTCAACTTCGAACAAATTATCTCTAAATCAACGATAGTCCTACGTCACCCTTGCGGTTATACCATAGATATAACCCACTTCCTGTTTTTTTTTATTGAAATCAAATTGAAAACCCCTTCCAGACATACTGGCTTTAAATCGAATTCACTGCCCAAAAAGTTATTGAAAATTGAATAAAATTGATAGTATTTGGTAGCTAATAAATTAAACGCTCTTGGTTGCCTTCTGAAGACATGAAACATTATGAAATATCAAAAACTTTTTAATTTTTTGAACGCTTGGCGTGAAATGGGTATCGCATTTTCTTTGTATTTTTTTATTCGAATGTTCACCCCTCGTGAACGAAACAACAAACTTGAATTTCTTTCAGTGTATTGAGTAATGAGAAATTTGGCATCCCTGCCGCCCTTGAAAAGTGTACTGTCAAAATTAGCTTGTTTGTGTTTCGATTCCGCGTCGGGTTGAGTTTGCGAAACGTTTCTATTTTTCTTCCACAAATTTGCTCGGAATACCTACTAAAATGTCCTTCAAAGGCTCGAAAGTGCAAAAGGTGATGGTTCAACCCATCAACCTTATTTTCCGCTACCTCCAGAATCGATCTCGAGTTCAGGTTTGGTTGTACGAGAACACCCATCTCCGGATAGAAGGACACATCGGTTAGTATTGTGATTTGCTGAGCATTTGCGGCATTATTTTCTAACCTCAATCAGCGGAAGTCTAATTTGCGAATTTGTTTTTTTTTCAATTGTTTTAGTTGGTTTTGACGAGTACATGAATTTGGTTCTGGACGAAGCTGAGGAATTCAACACGAAGAAACAAAACCGTCGTCAATTGGGCCGTGTAATGTTGAAGGGAGACAATATAACACTCATCCAAAATGTTGCAAATTGAGAAACTTAGAATTGAGACCTGCGAAAACATTAATTCTAATTATGAGTGAACTTTATTCAACTATTTTCGTGAGAGTGTGAGAAATACGAATATACTGTAAAGTATTGTAAATTAAGAATAAAACGAAGTGAATTGATCTAGGAACGTGTTTTGATTATTCTCTCTGTGTTTACTTCCAATTATATATCGACCAGTGAATGATCGCAACCTTACGTTCTATTTTAGGCGCGAAATTAGCTGCTCCATTTCTGACGAAATGCATTACATACATCGCCGAGAATGCTTCTGAATGTGTGAAGACCAATGCGTTCTTGAATCTAACCAAAGAAGGTTTGATTCAAGTAATATCATTCGATAATGTAAGTATAACAATTGAGAATGTTTCGGTCACTTTTCCACCATACACTTTCCAGCTGGGACTAGAGGAAGAGGATGTCTGGCGTTGTGTACTAGCTTGGGCCAAAAATCAAGCTGGTGTTACCCAACCGACAGCCCACTGGACAGAGGAGGAACGTCAACGCGTGTGCCAACATCTCGCCCCGGTCATTTCCCACGTTCGACTGTTTCTCATAGACAGCCAAGTGTTTGCGGAAGAAGTTGAGCCAACCGGAGCCGTGCCTATCGAGCTATCCCTGGAACGCTATCGACGGGCCGCTCTTCATTCGAATAAAGTTCCGGCCGCGGCAGTGCCCATTCCCGCTGGACCGTTGGCCGAGAATGACAAACGACTTCAACCGCGGCTTATGCTCAACTTGTTTCACGGTTCGAGCATTTTGAAAAATGATAAGATCCACATGCAAGGAATTTTAAACGGATGGTATGGAGCACCAAAACAGATCTGGAGGTTGGTCTATCGAGCATCGACCAATGGGTTTTCAGCGTCTGCCTTCCATCGGTACTGCGATGGAGTTGCACCACTTTTTATAGTTGCATTGGTATCTTTGTTCAATATTTAAAAAAATATAGTTGTTCTTTGAATGAAATTTCTTCCGACAGGGTTCTCAAGGCGCCATAAGCGGAGGATTCACAGATGTAGCATTCGCGAAGACAAACCGGAAGGGTGGATACCTTCACTCAGAGAAAGCTTTCCTTTTCGCACTCAATTATAATAACGAACCTCCGACTAAATTTGATATTATTAAGAAACCTTATGCTATTTGTTATCACCCTGAGTGAGTTGTTCTGCATAGTTTTCAGTGAATCAGAAACACTTTTTTTCTAATTTTTTTTACAGCTGTGGTCCTATTTTCGGAGCCGGTGCGGATTTGTTGATTTCGAACAATTGTAATGTGAACATGGAGTCATATTCAAACTTTCCGCATTCCTATGATGGCCTGAATGCAACTTTTGGTAATTTGTTTGGAGAGTACAACTTTTTGATATCTGATTACGAGGCGTTCACCTTGGCCCCGTCGACCGCAGCTTCCGTTATCAAGATGAAACATGATCGGTATAATTGAAGAATATAAGAATAAAAAAACTAGAGTATCTGCAAAAACTTTTTTTTTTGCAAAAACATTAATAAATGTAAAGAATTCAGAATAGCATTTTTATAGCATATCAATTCTATCAATAAAAATATTCTTGAAAAATATTTATATTTCAGTGGTTATAGTGAGAGTTACTTTTTTTCATCGGAACATAGACAGAGGTATGTGGGGTTTGCGGTATTGCAGCTATAACTGCTTTAACACGTTCGTCGCCCAACGCAACGTTCCTGAGTTCCTTGCGGGGCCCAACTTACGGATAAACTATTGAATGAAGATCAAACTTAGTTTACATGATCTAACAATATTTTTTTTAAATTTGAAGACGATTTGATAACAATAACACATGCTAAAGTCATAGTATATGGGTTTCGCAAAATACTGCAGTACAAACCATCCGTACTATAAATTGATAAAAAGTATAGTATAAACATTATAATAATATGCTTATAATTTTATTATTTTCCTACATATCATATAGTTACACTTAGGTGCCTTCTATCAAATTCATTTAAAAAATCCTATTCAATTTGAACGAGGAAAGTGTCACCCATATCTGGCTGACGGGGCGACAAGCGTGTTAATGTTCTCAGGGAATCGGATGGGCTGAGGGATTTCAGTTTTTTTACATTGTTTATTGGAGGTTTATCTGACTGTACTTTCCCATTTTATATATTTTTCTCGGTCAGGGAAAGGTGGCTAAACTCCGCCTGCGAATGACGGATCTCAATAATAGCATGTCCGAATAAGAACCTGAAATTATTGAGAAACCAGAGCAGTGGGTCCAAAGCCCCAGAAAAGGAGGATGGTTGTAATAGCTGTTATCCATGGTTATTATGGAAAGGAAGTAATGGATAAACCCCCTAAACCAAGGTGTGAAGCGACCCGTGCCGTGGGATGAATGGTAGGGGGTGTGAGGTGCGTGAAAGACACAACGTCCTATCCCTCGCAGTTGACAGTATAACAGTGATGTTGATATTATATACTGGCAACACTAGTTAGCCACACATTGGGCATCATTTCCTCTCACAACAGACAACTGTCGACCCGGTAACCCAGTCTACTTTGTTGTGTCAGGTTGGTCCCAACAAATGGTGTCGACAACGATACTGATATCGTGCCATTTTGCAATGATTTTGTCGACCTATCTTTCGTATTTGGCAACCAGTTACGGGCCAACACTGTGCCAATCTGGCACCGCGTCGACCGACCGAAAAACTACTCGACTCTATTATGGTTTTATTTTGTTTTTCATGATAATGAGAATAAAAAGTGATGACAAAAAATAGACCGTTGATGGGAATTATTTATTTCTTTATAAATATAAACAAATATATTACACATTACATTTAATTGTATATGATATTGTATGTATATGATTTTCTATGATCTTTTTTAGCATATTGCATATTGCATACTGCTTCACTGAAACAAAACATTAATTGATTAAATTATATCTGTTTCAATTCATATTTTACCGCACTATATACTTGCTATCGTGACGGTATTTCTCGTCGTATCACGATGATTGCGTATAATTTTACGGATGTGCTCAGATATTGTTTTTTTACAGCGTGGCGAGGGGCAGGAGTGGGTGGCCACCAACTGCTGGATGCTGCTGTTACTTACTGCACGGCAATGGATTCTGCATCGTGTGGGTAGTCCACTCTGGTGAAACCATTTGTATGCGGAAGCATGTGTCCCATCCGAAGACCACGAAACGTTCGAGTGTGAACCAACAACTACTTAATTGAAGTACTGTGGCCTCACTGAAATGAAAATTGTATTCACAGCAAATATCGAAGAAAACTATATACATTGAAATATTCCTAACCCCTGAAGGTGATAGGTGATAGCATAACCATCCCAGATACTCCAGCTCCATCAGGATTCCAAATCGGAGGAGGTATGTATACCGACCAATTGCTTGGTGTTGCTGTCTTATTTGCTGCACGGCAAATGAATTCTGCATCATGTAGGCGGCCCAATCTGGTGAAACCATGTGAACAAACTGAAAAAATATAATATAAAACAATAAATCGTAACCTAATTGAAAAACTTCTCGTACTTACGACATCTGATTCTCGATACATTTTCTGTTTTGTTTTAAATGAAAGTTCGGAGAGAAAGAGAAAAAACAATACTTGCAGTGATGCCGTTTCGCTCAGTTGATGTATCGAGTTCATTTATAGCTGAAACTATAGGCAGTGCTGCTTGCGGGGGGCAAAGCGGGATTAGATTCCGGCACTTTTGTAGCACTTTATGGCGCTCGGTCGACATCGGACCGATAACCGCTCGAAAACAGTTTAGAGCGGGAAGTCATACTCAATATTTATTCCCTGTGTCGGGAGATTTCACTGTAGGTTTATACCGACTACATTGAGGAACTTGTACAGTAAATATATGAATGCTTCACATTGGCGATCCTGCCGGATATTTAAATATGCAGTGAAATCACCCGACATAGAGAAAAGAAATTCTAAAAATATGGCGTGTTGGGACAACCGTCTGTGAAAATAAATGGCGCGTCGGGACAACCACCAGAAGTACTGCGTGTTGGAATTACCGCTTGAAAAATAGGCGTGTTGGGACAACCGCTTGGAAAAATGGCGCGTCGGGACAACCGCCTGAAAACTGCGTGTTGGTAAACCGCTTGGAAGTGGCGTGTCGGGACAACCGTCTAAGAAAGCTGCGTGTTGGGACAACCGCTTCAGCAAAAGAATGGTGGCGGAGCAACCACCCAATGTCGGCGAGTTGGAATGGCTGCAGAAGTGATAATGCGAGTTGGGTTGATAGCATATTAGCTTCCAACTCAATCATCAGGGTTTCCAAAGGTTTTCGCCCCTTTTAGACCGTGGAGGAGCATATAGTCACTGTAATGGTCGAGTGACAGTCTGAAACTAGGGGAAGTTCCGGATTTGACACCGAACGTTACATTGTGGAGAGCATTGTACACCGTTTCATTAATGATAATCAGCTGGATAACCTAAAGTAGAGGCTTTAGCGAGCAGTATATATATTTTTAAATCATGTATCCACAACTGACATGCCTGCACCAAGAAAGGTTTCAATTCTGTTTCCATTTCTTATTAAGATAGTTGGAATGTATATATCTTCTCCCGTTAATAACGTGGATATTTGTTCCGGTGTGCAGCGTATGGAGAAACTACGGATATTTTTCGTTGCCATTTCCTGGTAGGTTTTTCTGTATGTGAGTATTTATAATTTGACTCTGTGGAAATTTAGATGATACAGGAACAAGAAAAGAATAAAAAAACACAAGCAATGAACAATTTTGACAGTTGCGTGTTATTGAGTGCGTACAGTACTTGCTTATATCTATTGAGTGCGTGCAGTACTTACTTAGATCTAGCCCATGATTATATATACAAGTGAAGCAACATCATTACTTCAATAGGAAGAGGATTACGGTTTGTCGAGTGGGGGTTGTTTGTTTTGTTATTGCTAGGGTATGCCATTTTCGCATTTTCACATGCGAGAGCGAGATACGAGAGATGAACTGTGTGAGAATGAAATTCTACAAAATCCTTCTTTCTCTTTCACATAAATTCGAGAATGCCAAATGATTGCTTCATCTGGTATATATAGGCACTAGCTAAAGTATACAAAACAAGGCAGTCCATTCCCGCAAGTAGACATCCAATTTGGATGTAAACATATTACGTCAGCATTATCGAACTGCATTTATGGATATCACCCAGAAGATTTGCCGCCATTTTTCGTTCCTTTAAAAAATCATGCTAGTTACAAAACACCTTTCTGAATTATAAACCGTTTTACAAGTGTTACGCAAATGGTAAGAATAGGTAGAGTATGCAGATCAGTATAGACCGTTGGGATTGTAATCAGATAAAATGCACGCAGCAGTACATTTTTCTAATCCGTTTACACTATTTCAAGTATTCTATAGCGTTGATTGAAGAAATTAAAATAAATTGAAATGACAAATCATGGCACAAAAAAGTAAAATAACATAAAAAGAATAAGGGAGAAGGAGAATGTGAGTGATGTTGATATTATATACTGGCAACACTAGTTAGCCACACATTGGGCATCATTTCCTCTCACAACAGACAACTGTCGAGCCGGTAAGTCATACTCAATATTTATTCCCTGTGTCGGGAGATTTCACTGTAGGTTTATACCGACTACATTGAGGAACTTGTACAGTAAATATATGAATGCTTCACAGGGGGGGGTTTAAACTTTGCCGTTAACGGAGACTGTGGAGCACCAGGGCACCCTCCACAGTATCGTCTGCCCTTGCTGCATTAAGCCGGTCACTGATGCAGTGGACCTTCTTTACCGCGAGACTCGTGGGACTTCTATGAATAATCCACATCCAAATGAACAAAACGAGCGGTCGAAAATAACGCAGAACACTAAGGTTCTGTAAATAAATCTCCATCACGCTAAAGCAGCGTCTAGCGTGCTGTCTAGGAGGTTTATTGAAGACGCTATGGATTTAGCTTTAATTCAAGAGCCTTGGGTCCACAAAGGAAGAATACTTGGTATTCATACTGGTTCATGCAAGTTATTCTACGACGACAAGCATGACTCCCCAAGAACTGCTGTTCTAGTAAAAGCAAATATTAAATGCTTTCCTATAACAGAGTTCATTCAAAAGGACATCGTCGCGACCAGAATTGAGATAACAACCGCCAAGGGAAGATCCGACATAATAATTGCGTCGGCTTATTTCCCTGGTGACGTACCTGAGGCACCTCCCCAAGAGGTTGCGGCGCTCGTAAATTATTGCAGAGAAATAAAAAAAGACTTCATCATCGGCTGTGATGCCAACGCTCATCACACTTTGTGGGGTAGTACTGACATAAACAGTCGAGGTGACTGTCTTTTAGAATTTCTCTCTTCAAACAACATTGACATTGCCAATATAGGCAATGAACCAACGCTTATAAACGCTATCAGACAAGAAGTCCTGGACCTAACACTGTGCAGTCCGGTAATTTCTTCGAAAATACACAACTGGCACGTTTCGGAAGAGGCGTCTTTGTCTAATCACAGACACATTATCTTCGAATGGGATGGTAGCTTGACAGTACAGAGAGAATATCGTGATCCAAGAAAAACCAACTGGGAACGATATTCACTTGAACTCGAGTCAGAAACTCTTAACACAAGAATAAGGTCGATTCAACAGCTCGAATCAACTTCAAAAGAATTAAATGATACGATAGTTTCTGTCTACAACAGTAATTGTCCACTTAAGAGAGTTTCTTCGACAAGAAACGTTCCATGGTGGAACAAAAGGCTCGAGCGGCTACGTAAAACAGCGCGGAAGCTGTTCAACAGAGCTAAAAAAAAATTAATTCGGATTGGTCTCAATATAAGAGCGCCCTAACCGAATATAACAGAGAACTAAGACGATCCAAACGAAAATCTTGGGTAAATAACTGCGGAAGCATTGAAAGTACCCCAATCGTTGCAAGACTAAGCAAGACTCTTGCAAAAGACCACTCGAACGGGCTAGGTTCCCTCAAAAAGGACGACGGTTCGTTCACAAAATCTCCCTCAGAAGTATTAGACTTACTGATGAAAACTCACTTCCCGGGATCTACATCGGTTCATTCTGATACCAGTCCTAGCTACAACCGCGACATGAAATGCTCTCGAAGGTATTCTCAAAGTGCAAAGGATGTCGCAAAGATATTTGCTGGAATGGTTTTCACGAGGCCAGAGTAGAAAGCGCGGTGAGATCCTTTCAACCATACAAATCCGCAGGTGCAGATGGAATGTTTCCAGCCCTGATTCAAAAAGGAGAATCTTAGCTGATTCCATCTCTAATCGAGATTTTTAAGGCAAGTCTGATACTAGAGCACATTCCTTCCACATGGAGACTCGTTAAAGTGGTCTTCATTCCAAAAGCTGGGAAACGTGATAAATCGCTCCCAAAATCATTCAGACCAATTAGTTTATCATCAATACTGCTGAAAACTATGGAAAAAGTATTATATGAATACATAAAGTCTGTATTCATGTCCAAATGCCCTTTATCTAAATACCAGTTTGCCTATCAATCAGGCAAATCCACAGTCACAGCGTTACACACGCTTGTGACTAAAATTGAAAAATCTCTTTCGTCAAAAGAAACTGCATTATGTGCGTTTCTTGATATCGGAGGGGCTTTCGACAATGCTTCTTATGTATCAATGGCACAGGCTATGAGAAGAAGACATTTCGATGACTGCATAGTCGAATGGATCAAAGGCATGCTCACAAATAGACAAATCACCTCGGAGCTGGGTGGGTCGTCGACATCTGTGATTGCAACGAAAGGTGGCCCACAAGGAGGGGTTCTATCACCTCTACTTTGGTCACTGGTGGTTGACGACCTTCTGATTAGTTTGGAGGCGAATGGTTTCGAAATCGTGGGTTTTGTTGATGATTTAGTCATAATGGTACGTGGCAAATTCAACGATGTGATATCGAGCAGGATGCAGATGGCCTTAAACCTTACACAATCATGGTGTATCAAAGAAGGTCTGAGCATAAATCCCTCAAAAACAACAATTGTTCCTTTCACCAAAAAGAAGAAACTGCATCTGCAGACTCTAAATCTTGGAGGAGAGGAAATAAAATTCAGCGTTTCAGTGAAATAATCCTAGACGCTAAACTAAACTGGAACGCACACTTAGATGCAATTATCAGTAAGGCCAACATTGCCCTATGGGCATGTTCTAAAATGATAGGCAGAACATGGGGCCTTAAACCAAAAATGGTTAAGTGGGATATACAGCAATTGTGCGGCCTAGGATAACCTATGCCACATTAGTATGGTGGTCAAAGACTAAGGAGACTGTAGCTACAAAAAAGCTAAACAAACTCCAACGACTGGCATGCGTTGCTGTAACAGGAGCAATGCGAAGCACACCCTCAAAGGCATTGGAGGCTATCCTTCACTTGTTACCTTTGGGTCAACATGTTCAGCTGGAGGCTAATAGAAGCGCTCCAAAACTAAAAAGATATAAAAAAATATTAGACGGGGACAAAACTGGTCACTTGAGCATCCTGAATCTCTTACCCGTTGCACCAACCTCAGAGATGAACAGCGATTGGATGGAACCAAGGACCAATTATGACATTCCATACAGAGTGATCGAACTTTCTCGTTCAGTATGGGATGAGGGTGGTCCCGATGTTCGTAATGGTTCAATCCTGTTCTATACCGATGGGTCGAAAATGGGTAACAGAACAGGTGCTGGAGTGTATGGTCCCAGAATAAAAATTTCTGTAGCTATGGGGAACTGGCCAACAGTTTTCCAGGCAGAAGTAGCTGCAATAATAGAATGTATAAATGTCTGCCTTAAAAGAAATTATAGACATGCTAACATTTGCATCTTCTCAGACAGTCAAGCAGCACTTAAAGCCCTCAATGCTTTCAAGTGCTATTCAAAAATTGTCTGGGAATGCATTTGCCTTTTACGACAACTGTGTCAGAGAAGTTCGGTGCAACTGTACTGGATTCCTGGCCATTGCGGTATGGAGGGAAATGAACAAGCAGATGAACTCGCAAGACGCGGCTCAAGCTCACCCTTCACTGGTCCAGAACCATTCTGTGGAATTTCTGAATGTGTGTTGAAGAGTGAGCTGAAGAAATGGGAAGACTGGGAAGTAATGGCCAACTGGATGGCTGTACAACTCAACCAGTCAAAAAAATTTATCACGCCGAGTATTAAAATTACTCAACAATTGCTGAGTCTTAATAAGAAAGACTTAGGCACAATCACAGGCCTTTTAACAGGACACTGTCCGAGTAAATACCATCTCAAAAACATAGGTTTAGTGCAAGATGATATTTGTCGCTTTTGTAATGCCGAAAGCAAAACCTCGGAACATTTGCTCTGCAAATGCGGAGCACTAACAAGACGCAGACTTCAACACCTTGATAAGGCTATTCTGGAGCCCAAGGAAGTTTGGTCTGTGTCGCCGATCAGGACTATAAATTGAATCAAACAGATTATTCCTGATTGGAACCTATCTCGCTATAGCTTTCAGTCTACTTCTTCATCAATAAGCAGTAGATAGGCTTGAAGCGTAGTACAAAAAATGGGGCATACCACAATAGTTCAAACAAATGGACGCAGTGGTTCACACCCAACAAGGAAAAAAAAGGTGGCTAAAAAGGTCAACATTGAACATTGATGTCTGGAGTGATTCTGGGTAAAGATCACAGAACATCAGTTAGTGAAGTAGAGCTTGAGATTGTATACAGTAAGTGTCAAAGGTATCCATAAGAATCAGACTGACAGACAGAAATCCATTCATATATATATATATATATATATATATATATATATATATATATATATATATATATATATATATATATATATATATATATATACATATATCATATATAACATTGAAATCCATTTCCACTTTCAAAAGAAGATCAATTTAGCGCAAGCATTAATTGGACTATAACGCTTGTCAATATGTAATTGTAGAACATATGCGAATTGAATTTTGAAGGGGGGGGGAGGAGTGTCTATCCCCCATAGCCTAACCTTCACATGCTAACTTTGGTTCTGTTTGCTTGATTAGTTCTTGAGTTATGCTGATATTTATGCTTCATTAGTTTGGCTGCCCCCTTCGAGAGGGGGAGGAGTGTCTAACCACCATAGAAATATTTATTGCACCCTAAAACCTTCACATGACGGATTTGGTTTCGTTTGCTCAATTAATTCCCGAGTAATGCAGAAATTTGTGTTTCATTTGTATGGCAGCCACCCCTTAGAGAGAGGCGAGGAGTGTCTATTCACCATAGAAACATTTCGTGCTCCCTAAAACGAAACATTTCGGGAGAGGTCTCGAATTATCATAAGAACCTTCCCCGAACCCAAAAATCCCTACATGCCAATTTTCATGTCGATCGGTTCAGTAGTTTCCGAGTCCATAAGAATCAGGTAGACAGAAAGACAGACAAACATCAATTATTTTTATATATATAGATGCTATAAAGGTCCTCGCGTCAGTATTAGTAAATCTAGCACACACACACTGTACGCTATTTGAAAGTAATTTTCGTAATTTTCGTGTACGATACAAAAAAATTCTAGCTCACCTGTAGCGTATGTCTGATTATACTCAATTGACTATGACTATGTCGAGCCCTGATCAAGAGTTCCACCCCGATGCTTGGATTGTGATTTGCGGGCAGTCGCGAGAGTTACGTCTTAGTCATCTGTCTTACAGTACTTTTAGGATAATTTTGCAGTTTCGCCAGCTCCTGAGATGACATTGACGGATTTTGTATTATTTAACAATTATTTTTCTTTTATTCTCATGCATTATTATCTCGGAACCACGTTAGTTTGCATTTAGGGGAGCCGCGAGTAATATGAACAGGTGGTTGATTTGTATAGTTACATATTGAATTTCCGATTTCTGTTAATGAGAACACCTTCTACATGTTATTCTATTATATTTAAGCTACCCTATGACAATTAATACTGATCAAAAGTGGAAAAGGGAAACAAAAACCGAAGAATTATACATGAGGATGTAATTTTAGCTGCTTCGATATTAAGCATTTTGAGTGGTTTAATATCAAAATTCAATTCGCTGATGGTTATATTTCGGTTTGTTAATTAACAGAGAAGCGATATACGGAAAAGTAAATTCATTTTTAAGTGGAAAAATTTAATTATTGAAATAATTGTACTAGTGGGGTAAAACGGACAGTTGCTAGTGGGAGTGAGATGAACTATGAAAAGTCTGCTTAACCGTTTGAATGCGGAGCAAATTTTGTGAGCATATGCCAAAAATGCGGATGAGTTTGGATATATTTGAAAAAATACTAAAGAACGCAGATAACTGATAAGATCACAAAAGTTGTATTAATGAAAAAAAAAAAACACACATAATAAAGGGTTTTATAAAATTTATCAACATTAACTTCCTTATTTGTATTTATATAATTTTTTTAAAATAATGAGAATATTATATTTACACAATTTCATTCACAATTATCGTTTGATGCACAAAGCGCGTGTAGTCCTCTTTTACAAATATCCCCGAAAGACGAAATTCTACGTTAAGAGGTGCCAAGTCAAACATATTAACATCAAACAAGAAGAGCGCTATCGCGCTATTTCAAAGGGTTAATCTAATCCTAAGGAATGCCCTGCGTCTATAAATGGAAATCAAATCGCCAAATGTGGAATGTTTAGAAGCAGACTGGAACCAAAAGCAAAATAATTGAGGGTCTGTCCGTAAATACTGCTGAAAAGCACGATATCAATTCTAGGTGGATTAATTCCATTTTTTTTTTATCATTTAACCGACATTCGTTATGCGTTCAGATCTTGGTTGAATAAAATTATTCCTCTCGCGATCGATAAACCTCTACGCTTCATATATTAAAGGGCGAACACGAAATTATTGCGACACCGAAAATGTCATGCCAATTTTCTTATAATGTATAGAATCAAACCAAAATTTTAGGGTAGTTTTATACATATATTTACTTCAAAAATCAAAAGAAAAAACAAATTTCACACTCAAGGACCCTTGAGTGTAAAATTGAACACATTTTCGCTTGATGCCCACCATCAAAGTCTTTACAGTGCCATCCGGTACCAGTTTCTCAGTTTTTTTTTCCATTTGCTTAACATGTCCTTCTCGTCTTTGACTGTCTTATTGCTCTTCCGAAGTTCCCGCTTCATTATTGCCCAGTACTCCACCGGGCGCAGCTCCGGACAGTTTGGCGGGTTCATGTCCTTTGGAACAAAATTGACAGCATTTGCCTCATACCACTTCAGGACACTTTTAGAATAATGGCATAATGCCAAATCTGGCCAAAATAGCGGAGCTTCGTCGTGCTGCTGCGAGAACAGCAAAAGGCGCTTCTCGAGGCACTCAGATTTGTAGATCTCGCCATTTACTGTGCCCTTTGTCACGAAAGGCTCACTCCTCAGTCCGCAAGAGCAGATGGCCTGCCAAACGAGATATTTGGAGGTGAACTTCGACATTTTCTTCTTCTTAAATTTGTCGTCCACATCGAACTTGCTCTTGCCGGTGAAAAACTCCAACCCCGGAATTTGCTTAAAATCGGCTTTTATATACGTTTCGTCGTCCATCACACAGCAGCCATATTTTGCCAGCATCTTCTTCTTCTCGTAGAGCTTCCGTGCCCGAGTTTTAGCCGTCGATTGTTGCCGCTCATCGCGGTTTGGGAAGTTCTGTACCTTGTATGTATGTAATCCAGCTCTCTTCTTTGCATTCTGGACGTAGCTCTGCAACATGTCGATCTTTTTCGCCAAATTGAGACGTTGAGACGTTGGGATTTGCTTTAACCGCTTCACCTATCCCTCCGTCTTTTTGTTCTCCGGTCCCGGTTTTCTTCCAGCTCCTTTGCCGTGGTCCAACGTCAACCGCTCCTGGAACCGCTTCAACACTCTGGAGACGGTTGAATGGTGAATGTTCAACATTTTTCCCAACTGCCGGTGCGACAGGTCAGGAAATTCCAGGTGTTTGAAAAGAATTTGTTTTCTCGACTTGCGTCGGTTCACCTCGATTTTCGTTGAATCGAAAAACACGACTTCGAGTTTGACAGCATGTAGACAATACACATCAATGAGAAAGTGTGCAAAATTTGGTTGATTTTTTCCCAATGGTAAAAAAGTTATGCCCTGTTGAATGTGTCGCAATAATTTCGTGTTCGCCCTTTACAAAACTGCCCATATTACCCCCACTACATGTCCATTATACCCGCATCGAAAAAAATGTTGTACTATTTTAGTAAAAAAAAAACATTGAAAAACACTTTTTTGTAAAATATTTGGCCAATTAGGTAGAAAACCAGTATATTGAATTGCAAGAAACTGCATCAATGTTTTGGGAAACATGAGTTTCCAAGAATATAATTGAAGTTCTTCTTAACATGTCCGTTTTACCCCCACCTTCCCTAATTGTGTTTGCTTATGGTTAGATGGTTAGTTTTGTAGAATTTATAATTTTCATCATTGTAATAAATTATTATGGAGTGCCCAAATCGATCAATATTTAATCAAATCTCTATGGGTTCTGAAGAATTATTCTCACCATATAGATTGATTCACATGGATATTTATTCGATTCTTGTTTCTAGCAGGAAAAGATGTTTGATTTCTACTTTCTATTCAACACTTACAACATAGTATCATGTGTATTATTTATATTGTTTTCAGTTTTGTGCCTGCATTGAGTTGAGTGTCAATAGCATACGATGTGTCTTGTGTATCATCTTCTGAATCATCTTCATCTACTGAAACGAATAGGTCGTGTTATAGAACATTCCAGCTTGATTGCAGGTATTTGAAGCTAGACTTGATCGATGGACGATCTGCAAGAAGAACGGAACATATAACTCAAACGTCCCTTTCAACAGAACAACTGCTACTGGTGAGCTTCAGCCAACTGTCTCGCCGTACCTTATCAATGCGAAAGCCTTCTATCATCTCAATAGATCAAAGTCAATCACAGCATCTCCCAAAGAAGTCTAAATACCATTAAATTAATATTCTCACAATGGGATACGCACAGATTACGAAGCTACTGTCGGACAAAAGCCATATAAACTCCACAGGCATGACGGTCTCAGAAGCTGCAGCAGCAGTAGCAGCAGCATCGGCAGCAACCGCTGCAATAAGTGAACCTCCGAGCCGAGAGATGACTTTCCATATTTCAAGTGTCAGTCCGGCTGACAGTTGACTCCCATATATGCCGTCTGAGCGAAAGAAAAGATGACGGGTGGCGTGCACTATGCGGTCCAAACTGTTTCGCAGTTTGTGTTCCACCGAGTTTCCCTGCATCGGCACTATATGAGCGATAATCTGCAAGTCCCAGGATTAATATCAGGTCGTCGGTTATCCATCAAAAGCCCATGCAGTCGCTCGGCTTTTCGATAGGCGGCGATTTTTTATTTCTGCTCTCTTCGCCCCGGCGATAGCGCGAACACTTGGCTCAGAACCAACTATGCGACCGTGATCGGATACAATTGTCGACAGAAATATTTCAAGCGCGTTTCGATTTCACATCCCTGTGCTCTGGCCAGCACAGATTTGCATACCATAAATCATTAGATAGATCTCGCCAGGCTGGCAATTTCTCCGCAGTTGTGATCATAAAGAAAATCTGTTTAGGCTCCTGAATGCGCTCGCTTGCAAACGCTGCTAAGCCTCTGATGGGTGCCTATAGCTATTGCCGGGTTGGGAATTCGAATGATCGATACTAATAGAATTAAGATCTTGTCATTATCCGGGCGATATTAACTTGGTGGTAGAAAACCTTGCATCTGCGTGTAACATTGGCTGCCGGCGCGAGTGCATAGCAACCCAGCAGGACATTTTTAGAACTCGCCCATTGCATCGGTCAGCCAGCGGGAACTCTTGGGATAATTGAATGCAAATCTATGAAAAAGGCTGATGAGGCCATTTTACTCTGATTGCATAGCAATCACCGTATGTTTAGGACGGAGCTAGGGCTGGCCATGGATGGAGGGCAATCGAGTTCACTTCATTCCAAGTACCTTGGAATACTTGATAGCCTCAAATTGATGCTTTATGCTAATTATTTATACCACTCATATTGGATTGTTGTAGCGAACAATAACTTGTATTCAGATTGGCTTTGGACAGAGAACATTAAAAAACATACGAAACTTAGTTCAATTTGAATTCAGCGGTTCACAGAAATTTCAATCGATGAAGTTCATTCTAAACTGTAGATTGTCGATATGTATCCCCACAACGAGTGAAGGATACACTACGTGTCATACCGTTAGAACCACTCGATTTTTTTTGAGTTCTCAGAGATTTGTCAGAGCTCGATTGAAATAATGTTAATGTTTTAAACTGGTAAGAAAGCAGGGTAGTCAAGAATCCGAAGACCTAGATTAATAAACCATGTAAAGGACTTCCAACTTTTATGAATTGATGTGTTATCCTGTTGGAATACCCAATCATCACGATAGATTCGATGCGAAATGGGCAGTAAATTATTTAGGAGTTCTTCCTTGAACTCCTGTCTGTTCATTCGTATTAGTGGAAAAGCCATCTGAAAATTGTTGGCATCGGATCAGTCCAACACGAGCGTAATGACGGGACGCTCGATCGGAGCAAAACAAAATTGATTTTCCGGATTGATGTATTCAGCTAGCGCTCAAATTCTGCCAAATATTACCTGATTTATTGGGCTACTAGCTGACCCGGCAAACTTCGTCCCGCTCAAAATTTGTTTTTTGTTATTAATACCTTCAAACATTCACGTTTTCTTACTATGAGCAAGCTCATGGGTCCAATCGCAGAACTGTTCATTGAATAATCTTCTAATCGACCCCGTTGAATTTACCTTTTACTATAAAAATCCTAGTATTTCTACCAAAACTCATCATTATAATATCAGATTATTTTCAGACACAATTTTCGTTCATGATTTTAAACCACTTGCAAATAACATGTTTCTCCGTTACATGGAATAAATGTTTTATACAGAAAATATGATAGAATGAAGACAGCCCTAAATCGGACAATTTCTTCCTCGAGTTCTGCTCTTATCAACACATTCGGCGATACTTTAGATCTAGGAGTGCGTTTCATCAATTTAAAATCCATTTCCATTTTCGAACAAAGATCAATTTCGCTAGCGCAAACATCAAATGGATTAACAGCACTTGTCACTATGTAATTGTAGAACATATGGGAATTAAATTTTACGAATTTTCCCTTTTGGTTTGAATGGAATATTTTTGGTTGAAATATGTGTAATACAGGGTTTTCCATTTCGGGCTTCCGAAAGTATACAGCTCTGCGCTGACAACCGTTTGACATAGCTGTCAACCAAAGCGTCATATCGTTAGTTTAATGTCTGCCATTTTACAATATGGATCGTTTTGGCATCGCACAACGTGTTAATTTTGTTAAATTATACTATAAAAATGATGAAAAACCGACAAATGTTTTTCGAGCATTACGGACGGATTTTGGTCGTCATGGACGGCCTACAGAGCACACAATCGCTAATGTAGTGCGTAAATTCGAACAAACTGGATCCGTAGCGGATATTGTGAAACCTGTGCATCATCGTAATGTGCGTTCGGCCGAAAATATTGCTGCTGTTGCTGCCAGTGTGGAGGATGACCCGAATGTTTCGATTCCACGGCGTGCTCAGCAATTGGGCTTGTCAAACACATCATTGTGGCGAATTTTGCATTTGGACTTGCACCTACATCCATATCAAGGCGCCTAGAAGTATATCCTAAGGTGGGCCAACTTGCTAAAACCACTCTTCAGCCATCTTGGAAGTCTACTGTGCTTTGTTTGTAAACAAAACACAATACGCTAGTGCCGAAGCTCGCTCGTGATCAGTCTGTCTCTTTCACGCTACAAGCAAATAATTCCCCTTCTACTTTCTTCCGTACTGTTTTCATATACCGCTCCCCTAACCAACTTAGTGACGAAACGGCCTCACCTAGTACCATAGACCCGTCTTGATCCATATAAAGTCCAACTGGTACAAAAATTAGAGCGTGGTGACCATGGAATGCGTCGGGCATACGTCGATTGGGTGAACGAACAACAGCAGCAAAATGCTGAATTTCCGCATCAAATTTTCTTCAGCGAAGAGGCACATTTCGAGCTCGGTGGCTATGTGAACACCCGAAATTTCCGTATATGGGGCTCAGAAAATCCACACGTGATTGTTGAGAGGCCATTGCATCCGCCAAAAGTCACTGTTTGGTGCGCATTATGGTCTGGTGGAGTCATCGGGCCGTATTTCTTTGAAAATGAGGACGGCGAGACGGTAACTGTGAATGGTGAGCGCTATGGCCGCATTTTAACCGATTTTTTTTTTGCCACAAATTGGAGATATGGATACGGATGACATGTGGTTTCAGCAGGACGGCGCCACGTGCCACACAACACGACCGAACATGGCCATATTGCGAACGAAATTTGAGGGACGCATAATTTCGCGTTTTGGTGATGCCAATTGGCCGTCCAGATCATGCGATTTGAACTCGCTAGACTTTTTTGTGGGGTTATGCGAAAGACCGTGTCTATGCCAACTCTCCGCAAACTTTTGAACATTTGAAAGACAACATTCGTGAAGTTATGACCGAGATACCGCCCCATATGTGCCGAAAAGTCATCGAAAATTACCTGTTCCGGATCAAGGTGTGCGAGGAAGCCCTAGGTGGGCATTTGAATGATGTTGTATTTCACATATAATGGCATAAACCAAACTTTAATTTGAAATAAAAGTTTCATCGAAATTCGAATTCTAAGTGTGTTTTATTTCAATTTACTTTCGGAATTTAATGTTGGAAAACCCTGTATATATATATTCATATTGAAGAACGTGTGCTGTTGACGATTAGTGGACACGTGTTGTATTATTGTGTGTTCCTACTTACTTAGTAAGTAAGTCCTTTCGGTCCCAACAGGGTTTGAGGCGAAACGCTGCTCGACCTTAAGAGTTCTCTTCCATTAATAGTCGGGGGGATTACAAGTATTATGGAGGGGTGACACCCTAATAATTCGCCCCGGGTGTCACCCGGTCACGCTACGCCACTGCCCCTCCCCCTCACCGTGGACAAGCGTGGACATTTTCGTAACCCCTACCACCCCTAAACTTGTTCAGGTGGTATGTGGGCAGCCCCTAAGTTCCTCTATACAAGTGCGGACTGGAGAACTTTTTTTATGTAGGATATTATAACAGTTTTCATTTCCAACCAGCAAAACAAACTTATTCTGATGAAGTGAAAAGTACAATAATCAGGGAAATCAGGATTAACGGGTGTTAAATAAAAAATGAGAATTTTTTCAATCACATATAAAATTTTTTTTCATTTTTCATCGATTTCAGTGTTTTTTTTATTAATAACATAATGTATTTTTTTCAAAAAAATGTCAGTGAATGTTTGAGTAAGGGCCGTGGTCTACTGTTCGACGCAACTTTGTCGCGATGCTCTCACAAGAACGTTGTACGGTTCTACGAAACGCATTTCCAGCAAAGAAAAAAGTTCACGGTGGCACATTTTAAGGAAGAAAATGTACCTGTCAGTACGGTATATCGTATCCTGGGTTCCCTGAACGTAGAGCGGAAGGTCGGAAGTGGTCGTCCGGTGACGATAATGACGAAGCAGAGGAAGACATCGTTAAAGAAGCTGTTTGACAACATGGACGCAACCAGCCTGCGTGACGCCGGTCGGAAATATGGCTGCTCCCACGTATTGATCCATCGGACCCTCAAGATGGAAGGAATCGTCTGCAGGAAGAAGACGAGGTCGCCGGAGTACACAGAGGAGCAGATTGAGACGGTTAAATCACAGTGTCGGTGAATGGCCAAAAAATACCGCGGGACGTCTTTCGTTCTGGACGACGAAAGCTATTTTCCGCTGTCCGAAACGCATATTCCAGGAAATGATAAGTACTACTCCAGCGACAAGTCATCCACACCGCCTGAAGTGAAATACAAGTTCAAGCACAAGTTTGAAAAAAAGGTTATGTTGTAAATCGCTATTTCCGACCGGGGCATTTCAAAGCCTTGGTTTAAGCCGAGCGGTCTGGCAATCAACCAACAAATCTATCGAAAAGAGTGCCTCGATAAAATCCTACTGCCGTTCCTGAACGAGCATCACGCGGATGGGAAGTACGACTTCTGGCCGGACTTCCCATTATGCCAAGAAGACGCTGCCGTATCTTGAGGAGAAAAAGATACCGTTCGTGCCGAAAGATCGTAACCCAACAAACTTGCCCCAGTGCCGCCTAATAGAGGATTTCTTTGGCTCACTCAGTGCCCTAGTGTATAAAAACAATTGGAGGGCCAAGGACACGAAGCAACTGACTATAAGAATCCGGAATTGTATCCGGAAAATGGACGTAAATGCCGTTCAACGATCTTGTGAGAGCATCGCGACAAAGTTGCGTCGAACAGCAGACCACGGCCCTTACTCAAACATTCACTGACATTTTTTTGAAGAAAATACATTATGTTATCAATAAAAAATATTGAAATCGATGGAAAAAAAAATAATTTTATATGTGATTGAAAAAATTCTCATTTTTTATTTAACACCCGTTAATGCAGTAAAATCATGCAAAATTGAGAGTGTATCAGCATATCAAGAAGTGAGTCGAAAAGTCTGTTATCCTGAAAAATCAGGAAGGTTGACATCTCTGGTGGTACCAATACATCGTAATGATTTCACTCGACCAAATTTCCGATTCGGTCATCATCAGTAGCGACATGGACTGTCCGGGCAACCATCCTGGACAAATTGTCTCAAATTGCTATCCTGTTCAAATTGTCCTATCCTGTTCAAATTGTCTCAAATTGCATAATTCTCCTCATTATTGCGCTTCGGCACCTGAAATCGACTGGAACGAATCTCGTAGAAATAAATCTTCGACAGCTAGACAAAATCCTAACGACAAAGATAAATATTGGCGAGCAGCTAAATATGTGATCATTGTTGTAGAGCCGTGGGAAACCTAAAATCTGATACCGTTGCGGTTACGAAGATCAGACAGGCATACAGTAGCGAACACCGGCGACGGAATAGGTGCTATAATAAAACTTCCAGCTTTTCACAGATTCGACCGGTATTGATCGGCTGGAGTCGACCCGAGAGGCGTACCACACACTTGAGTTAGTCTGATTTTAATTATACATTTTTATGACAAACATCATCAGCGTACAATGCGGGCACCGCACAGTTGATGGGCCTCACTAAACCACCCACCCATAAATCTTACTTTTATGGTATACCCATTCCGAATCAATCGCGTTCGATTGGGAAGTGATGCTGTTTAATTTTCTTTTAATACAACAAAATATCTCCAATCCCATCCGACAGCTACGAGACATAATGTGCTGCAATTAAAAATCGGCTCGCGTCGTCGTCGTTGTCGTGGAAAGAATGGTCTAAATCTGATGATTTATCACGCGATCTGCATTTTATTTGTGGATGGTGATCGAAAATTTACTCGAAAATCGGCCCATTAATACTGATTTTCAGGGAGGATTACTGCGATGGGTTGTTTTTTTGGCGATCGTTAAACATAAATAATATTTTGATTTTCGTTCCATCAATATACGCGCACGCTCATCAACAAACTGTTCGAAAAAATAATCCTAAAATCATTTCAACAGGTGAGTGCCGCAGCCTTCCGTCGTTTTGTGGAAGATTTATTGCCCAGAAGGGCATGAATCAAAACTAGATTGGTCATTTCGTTTGGCTTTTCGGGCATAAAGAGGTGAAGATGAGCCGTTTTAAGAAATGCTTCGGCGCGGTTTATGTTGGCCAACTGAGAGGCAGCAGCTCGCCTTCGGCTATTCCCACTCCTTAAAATGTTGCCTTGCACAGAAAAAAAAAAAAACGGTGAGACGCGGCTCGGGTTTGAACTGCCCGTGAAGACGCGCTGGAATGCTTGTGAAATAATTTATAAATTGGCAATCAATAGGAAAATTATATATTCCTCGGGAAATAGCACAATTCACACAGGTTTCAATTGCTATTGATCGGGGAGATAAGGGAAGAAAAATGCCTATCCTCCGCGCAAGTAGTGGTCAGAAGATAGAGACGCAAATGGAGGCAGCATCTTTCAGCGCCGGAGATACACGTTGCAATCCGCCAGAACTCGCCGGATGGGAAGTCACTCATGTGTGCTTGAAAAATTTTGTGATATTGCGCGGCACAATGGCCCAAAGAGGTTCCGTTCGTTGGTGATCCCCCTATCAGTGAAGAGAATAGGTTCGCTAGGTAGTTGATACCCATTAGGGTGCTAATGAATGTATGGGACAAAATCGACCATAAAATTTCAAAAAGTTTCCCCATACAAAATGTTCTTCGAAAAAACACCCTATGCAAAATTTCAACTCAATCGGACTCGAGGGAGAGTAGCGGAAAGCGGTTAAAGTTTGAGTTTTTTGAAAATCGAAAAATCAACCAAGATGGAGTAAGAGAAATTGGGGGTTTGAAAAAAAAAATTGCATGAAATGCTATTTGAGCTAATTGAGCTAATATTTTGCATTGGGTATTTTATCGTGTAAACCAACATTTCGCAGCAAGTTCCGAATGAAAAATCGAGATAAATATTTTTATGAATATGCATTTCGAGTGAGCAATTCACACTACTCTAATTTGCAGTGGTACATACAAATTATGCCTCCTCACTACATTAGTTGCTCGTTATTGACAGCACAGTCAGGTAAGCATGGAAATATACAGAACAAATGCATAGGAACATTGAAATACTGAAACAAAAACTTCTGCATAACTCGAGAACTAATCAAGCAAATGGAGCCAAATTTGGGATGTAAGAGTTTTTGGGTACGAGAAATGTTTCTATGATGGTATGACACTCCTCCATCCTCTGGAATGGAGAGGAGGTTCCATGAAAATAATACACATATTCCAACCAAACAATTTTTCGGAAAACTCTGAAGCAGTGTTGCCACATTGTAATCTGTACCAGAAGGGTAGAGAAATCATGAAATATGAAAAAATACTCATTTGTTCACTAGAAAATATGACATTTGCTTGCTTACTTTGTATCTAGATTTACTTACTACAAATACTACAATACTGGTCGGTGGCTGTCATACAAATGAAACACAAATTTCTGCATTACTCGAGAGTCGTTCAAGCAAATGAAACCAAATTTGGCATGTGAAGGTTTTAGGGTGCAATAAATGTTTTTTATAGTGGTTAGACTCTCCACCCCTCTCTCTAAGGGGGAGCTGCCATACAAATGAAAGACAAATTTCAGCATAATTCGAAAACCAGTCAAGCAAATGGAGCCAAATTTGTAATGTGAATGTTTTAGGGGACACGAAACGTTTCCATGGTCAATAGACACTCCTCCCCTCTCTCTGAGGGGACTGCCATACATATGAAACATAAATTTCTGCATAATTCAAGAACTATTCAAGCAACTGAACCAAATTTGGCATGTGGAGGTTTTAGGGGGGGGGAAACCATTTCTAAAGTGGTTCAACACTCCTCCCACCTTTGTGAGTAGGAGGGAGACTGCCATAAAAATGAAACACAAATTTCTGCATTACTCGAGAACTAATCAAGCAAATGGAACCAAATTAGGCATATGGAGATTTCAGGGTACACTAAATGTTTCTATGGTGGTTAAACACTCCACCCCCCTCTCTAAGGGGGGGCTGCCATACTAATGAAACTCAAATTACAGGAGGTGTCTTGATTCTGTCATATTTTCTATATAAAACATTAATTCCATGTAACGGAGAAACACGTTATTTGCAAGTGGTTGAAAAATCTTGAACGAGAATTGTGTGAGTTTGATTTGATGATGAGTTTTGTTAGAAATACTAAGAATTTTATAGTAAAAGGTAAATTCAACGGGGTTGATTAGAAGATCAATCAATGAACAGTTCTGCGATTAGACCCATGAACTTGCTCATAGTAAGAAAACGTGAATGTTTGAAGGTATTGATAACAAAAAACAAATTTTGGGCGGGACGAAGTTTGCCAAGTCAGCTAGTGTAACTATTTATACAAATTAACCACCTGTCCATATTACCCGCGGCTCCCCTACATTTACATTTGCTAGCCTCGAAACACTCGTGTGTTTGATGATGCTTATACGCAGTCTTTCTCAATTTAGATTGCGTACTACCATTCAATAAAATTTTCGAGAGAAATTTCACACGCGGAAAAAATCTGTACCAATCTTTACTTAAATCTGTGATCTGTACCGTACAGAATCTGTACCGAAAATAACGAAAAAATCTGTACCTTTCCAGGTAAATCTGTTCGTGTGGCAACACTGCTCTGAAGGAAAATGAGAAAATTCGGAAAATTCAATTTGCATATGTTCTACAGTTACATAGTGACAAGCGTTGTTCTTCTTCTTGAATGGCGTTAACGTTCCCTTGTGGAACTTTTGCCGTCTCAACGTATGCATTAACTAGCGTCATTTATTAATACTTGGTCGAGATTTCTTAAGCCAAATTAACACGCCTTGAATGTATTCCGAGGGGCAAGCTCTTGAATACGCATGACCACAGTGCAAGTCGAAGGAAATTTCTTTGACGAAAAATCCCCCGGCCAGAACGGGAATCGAACCCGAACACCCGGCATGATAATGTGAGACGCTAACCACTCGGCCACGGGTGCACAAGCGTTGTTAGTACATTTGATGTTTTCGGTAACGAAATTGATCTTTGTTTGAAACTGGAAATAGATTTTCAGGTGATAAAACGCACTCTTATATCTTCTTCTATCTATATAAATAAAAATCACCGAATATGTGAATTGTCCGATTTAGGGCTGTTATTATTCTATCATATTTTCTGTATCAAACATTCATTCCATGTAACGGAGAAACATGTTATTTGCAAGTGGTTGAAAAATCTTGAACGAGAATTGTGTCTTAAAATATTTCGATACTACAGGGTTTTCCATTTCGGAACACAAAGTATACAGCCCTGCGCTGACAACCGTTTGACATAGCTGTCAACCAAAGCGTCATATCGTTAGTTGAATGTCTGCCATTTTACAATATGGATCGTTTTGACATCGCACAACGTGTTAATTTTGTTAAATTATACTATAAAAATGATGAAAAACCGACAAATGTTTTTCGAGCATTACGGACGGATTTTGGTCGTCATGGACGGCCTACAGAGCCTACAATCGCTAATGTAGTGCGTAAATTCGAACAAACTGGATCCGTAGCGGATATTGTGAAACCTGTGCATCATCGTAATGTGCGTTCGGCCGAAAATATTGCTGCTGTTACTGCCAGTGTGGAAGATGACCCGAATGTTTCGATTCCAATGCTCAGCAATTGGGCTTGTCAAACACATCATTGTGGCGAATTTTACATTTGGACTTGCACCTACATCCATATAAAGTCCAACTGGTACAAACATTAGAGCGTGGTGACCATGGAACGCGTCGGGCATACGTCGATTGGGTGAACGAACAACAGCAGCAAAATGCTGAATTTTCGCATCAAATTTTCTTCAGCGATGAGGCACATTTCGAGCTCGATGGCTATGTGAACACCCAAAATTTCCGTATATGGGGCTCAGAAAATCCACACGTGATTGTTGAGAGGCCATTGCATCCGCCAAAAGTCACTGTTTGGTGCGCATTATGGTCTGGTGGAGTCATCGGGCCGTATTTCTTTGAAAATGAGGACGGCGAGACGGTAACTGTGAATGGTGAGCGCTATGGCCGCATGTTAACCGATTTTTTTTTGACGCAAATTGAAGATATGGATACGGATGACATGTGGTTTCAGCAGGACGGCGCAACGTGCCACACAACACGACCGAACATGGCCATATTGCGAACGAAATTTGAGGGACGCATAATTTCTCGTTTTGGTGATGCCAATTGGCCGTCCAGATCATGCGATTTGAACCCGCTAGACTTTTTTTTGTGGGGTTATGCGAAAGACCGTGTCTATGCCAACTCTCCGCAAACTCTTAAACATTTGAAAAACAACATTCGTGAAGTTATGACCGAGATACCGCCCCATATGTGCCGAAAAGTCATCGAAAATTACCTGTTCCGGATCAAGGTGTGCGAGGAAGCCCTAGGTGGGCATTTGAAAGATGTTGTATTTCACACATAATGGCATAAACCAAACTTTAATTTGAAAAAAAAAGTTTCATCGAAATTCTAAGTGTGTTTTATTTCAATTTACTTTCGGAATTTAATGTTGGAAAACCCTGTATAATGACGAGTTTTGATACTAGGGATTTTATAGTAAAAGGTAATTTTGAAGGGTGGATTAGAAGATCAATCAATGAACAGTTCTGCGATTGGACCCATGAACGTGCGCTTAATAAGAAAACGTTAATGTGATAACGAAAAATAAATGTTAGGTAGGAGGAACTTTGCCGGGTCAGCTAGTCATTTATAAAAAACATCGAGCTGCCGCCACGATGTCTGATCAAATCCTTTGATCTCAAAATAGCTTTCATCGTATCGTAGTTAAGCCGATTTCGAAGCTTATTCTTGTTCTGATTATATTGAGAAAAAAATCGCTCGACAGTTGTTGAGAAGTGAGGCGTAGTGAGAACGTCAGAACAAGACATCGAAACATCGAATGCGAGCGAATCGATCATTTTTTTTATGTATCCAATTTTTGTCCACCAATTCTGCACATGTTCGTTTTCTGAAACTGAACATAATCTTACAATCTATGTATCACCGCTTTCTCAAATAAAAATAATTCCGGCCAGTACGACACTCCTGCCCAAAATTTAATACTGTTGGATCTTCTCTAATTTTTTTTTCGCGTGCTATGCAGTACAATTCCCTAGTCCGATAATTCTTTAAATAGACGAAAATTTGAAGCTCTCCAATATTTCCATATACACTGACGGGCGCAAAAAAAATCCAAATTGAAATCAAAGTTTTCCAACAATCAAAGATTTTTCAAACTTTTCGGTATTCTAGTCAATACTACGTAAAAGCAGGTAATTAGTAGACCATTTTTCCATTTCCGTATTGTGATTTATTTTTTCAGAAAAACAAAAAAATTATTTTAGTCCTGAATGGGTACTATCAAAAATTACTGAAACCTTACGGAGTAATTTTATATTTAGGGTACGGAATTCATTCTCCAGATCTTGACATTCCAATCGTAGAACCATAGAAACGCCTCAACCTAAAAATTTTTGCCGCTTTTGATCTTCAATTTTTATAGCATTGGACATTGAAACAACGTAAGATTCCTCGCAGATATTAGTGAGGATGATCAAATAAAAATCTTCCAGCTCTTCATGTAGCATCGTGAATTTAGGTTGTTCAGCCTGGAACAAACGATTCAATCTGTTGATCTGGGGCAAAATATACTACAAAAAAGCAACAGAGGTTCTGTCATTAAATTTTTGGGGCAGTCAATATCCTGCAAGCAGTTTGATTTTTGTCACATTCATACTAAATGGTGAAAAACAACTCTGAAAATCGTGAAATGCATCTCTTCACGACCGCCAACGGATGGCCGAAAGGGTGTAGGATTTTAGCGGCTTGAGTTCTAAAATGTTCTGTATTACCTCGAATTCGTTAGCTCTTTTTGGGCTATTGGATATATAGGTACACTGTATTCGTTTTTTACGCGACTGATGCGTGCGCACAAAAAATAAAATCGCTTGAAAAAAACGCGTAATTTCGAGCAAATCGCGTAAATAAAAATCGCATAATTTCGAGAGAATCATGTAAGAAAAGATTGCCCCAGCACCGTCTCGCGCTTGTCACAACCACACTCGCGAACGCTATTGCGCAAAATAAAATAACGAAAAAAAATCACGTTCAAAGAAACCAGAGAATATATTAGGCTGTCAAAAAAGTCCTGCGGTATTTTTTTTGAATTTTCATTTGTTCATAAAATTAGGTACAATCATCTGTTTTAAGTCAAATATGCGCCGTTTTGTTCGATGACTTGTTCTTGTTGTTGTAGAAGCTCGCTTCCTTATTGCCAAAAAACTCGGATAGCCAATTTTCACAGGCCTCTTTTGTGGCTAACTTCTGACTACCTAGCTCGTTCGCCATGGACAAAAACAGGTGGTAGTCACTTGGTGCAAGGTCCGGACTATACGGCGGATGCAAAAGAACCTTCCATCCGAGCTCCCGGAGCTTCTGGCGCGTCACCAAAGAAGTGTGTGGCCTGGCGTTGTCCTGATGGAAGACAATGCGGCCTCTGTTTATCAAAGATGGCCTCTTCTTCATGAGTGCTACCTTCAAGCGGTCCAGTTGTTGGCAGTACAGGTCCGAATTGAGCGTTTGGCCATAGGGAAGCAGCTCATAATAGATTATTCCTTGACAATCCCACCAAACACACAGCAGAACCTTCCTGGTCGTTAATGAGGGCTTGGCCACCGTCTGAGCCGCTTCAGCGGGCTTCGACCACGACCGTTTGCGCTTCACGTTGTAGTAAGTGACCCACTTTTCATCGCCAGTCAACATCCGCTTCAGAAACGGGTCGATTTTGTTGCGATTCAGCAGCGATTCACATGCGTCGATACGGTCAAAGATGTTTTTTTGCGTCAACGTGTGTGGTACCCATACATCGAGCTTCTTTGTGAATCCAAGCTTCTTCAAATGGTTAATAACGGTTTGATGACTTATCCCCAGCTCTTGGCCGATGCTACGGCTGCTACTATGCCGGTCTTTCTCGGCTAATTCAGCGATTTTGTCTCAATTTTCGACGACAGGCCTTCCGGAGCGTGGCGCATCTTCGACGACCTCTACACCAGAACGAAAACGTTGAAACCATCGTTGTGCGGTGGAAATGGAAACTGTATCGGGTCCATAAACTGCACAAATTTTATTGGCAGCTTGAGATGCATTTTTGCCTTTGTCATAGTAGTACTGTAAAATATGTCGGATTTTCTCTTTATTTTGCTCCATATTTGTGACACTGTAACTCACGAACGACTTAACCAAATAGAACACTGTCAAGGACTATATTATAGCGCGCAAAAATACCTTTCCAACAAGCTATAGTATGACTTGATACAATGAATACAACTAGAACTACGCGCTTACAACGACACCTCGCGGAAATACCGCAGGACTTTTTTGACAGCCTAATATGTTTCACAATAAATATTCAAGGTAGTCAGAGATACCTACACCCAAACTAGCGTTGGCAGAAAACATGCCATCTTTGGCAGAAAAGATGCCATTTCCTGGTCATGAGAGTCAAATGCGCAAATAATGAGCTATTTTGAAGCTTAAAAATGGTTTGTATGTATGCGAGCAGGCATCTCTTTCTGTTTTCTTTTCTCTTTTCATTTGGGATTGTGCAAAAAAAAAAGTTCATACGACGTCGTCAATGGGGATCGAACCGGCTAGAATGCGAAGGTACTTTACACGTCCAAGCTATCCATATCCAGCTGCCAGCGCTATTATAAAGGAGCGTGCTAATATTACACCTCATCATAAAATGAAGTTGGAAGGTGTTTTCTAAGCCGATAAAGAAGAACACGAACGAAAATATATCTTCATCTAAATTCTCTATCTGGGCCGTGTATTTGGCAAACTATACGAAAAGCTTTCATTTAAATGTGTCTCCCTATTCGCTCACTCATATTGGCTCTAGCATATATATTATACAAATGATATACATGTATTGGGGAGTAGAACATTTTATGTTGTCTTTCAGCTCATTTAATGTAATAAATCGGGATGCCGGAAAATGTGCTAAAACTTAACTTTGGATGTAGCACACAAAGCCGGCAAATGACATTTTCACTACTAGATCTGGGCAATCGGTTTTTATCAAGCGCAGATACCTTCAAACGATCTTTGTAATTAATTCCGTCGTAATGAGCTGATCAATTATTGCATTATAAATGCTTTTATGATCAGCAGCACCAAGCGATACTGCGGCGTCAAAGTCATCATGTACCTCAATATAGCTTTGTTCAAATGTAAGAACGCGGGAAAAAATCTGTACCAACCTGTACTTCTTGACAAAAATCTGTACCCTGTACCGTACAGGATCTGTACCAAAAATAACGAAAAAATCTGTACCTTTCCAGATAAATCTGTGATTGTAGGCACCATTCAGGATCGGGATTGCACTGCAGTTCCCGCAATCCAGCTTGTCGCCATTTTTATAGATGGGACAGATTACCCAATCTTTCCACTGGCCTGGTAGCAGCAAAATAGTTTTGCTTCTTTGTAACGTCAGTTTGTCCACCACCTGTTGTCCGAAATCTCCGAAATGCTCAATCGGGTTCATGTCGGGGGTTTGGAGGTGTAGTTAATCTCCATCACAATTTTCATCATGGATTCTTCCAGATTCTCTCACAAAATGTCGATGTAAACATCGGCAGTCCTAATACCGTTGACCTGCGCTAAGTGTCCCACCCTGACTCACGAGAAACAGCTCCAAACCATGATGCTTCCACGACCGTGCTTCATAGTCAGTTGTAGATGTCGGTCCTGGGGGCCCTCGTCACTCTTCCACCACACTCGGAGTTGCCTCTTGTTAAACAGCTCGAACTTGGACTCGTCCGTTCAAATAACTCTCTTCCAAAACTTCAGCGGATTGTTGACATGGTCCAAACTGAAACTGAAGTCGTTTTTTTGTTGGTGTTGTTGATCATCGGTTGATCAACTTGCTCTTCAGGTCCCGTTCCACCAAGCGTCGTCGAATGATGCGATGAGAAAGGTCCAGATCCTGTCTTTCTTTAGTCTCCCGAATGGTCGTCTGTGTGTTTTTCTTTACATTCCGGATAATTAACGTGTCCGTTCTTGCGTTTCGGTCCTCTTCCCGGTCGATCGGCCCCGCTACCGAGCATCTGATCCTTCCGAATGACCAGTTGGATCGCACCATGGCTTATCCCATATTCAACATTGTTTCGTTGATTCCCCCATTCGCTGGAAGTCACGTGCAATCAAATATCGGATCTGTGTTGAAATTTGCTTTCCAACCATTTTCCGAAAGCGTCCCTAGCGTCAAAACACTTTACTACGCACGAAAAGTTGACTAAACAGTGTCAGATATAAACAGCTAGCTGTCCAAACCGAGGGGTGCATCGATGAATGAAACATGATAAAACAAATTTACGCAAGTGGTTTTGACGTAGGACTACGTCTAACCGGAAGATATAGGGGGTGAAATGGAAATCTAGGCACTGAACAAGTAGGAAAAAATGCAAGATTGAAAAAAAAAAAGAAATGCTCGAGTTATAAGCGTTCCATTATAACTCGAGCATTTCTCAATAGATCGCAAAGTTTTTGCACCAATTGATAGGAAATATATCTACGCATCTATCATAACGAATAACATTTCATTTTTCTTGAGATAAATAATTGAATAATTGTGAAATATCAAGCATTGTCCAAATGCACTATGTGCCCATATTTGATTAGTCCATTTTGTGCTCCTCAAATCGTACCGACCAAAACGAGCAATCAGAGCAGCAGCGAAATAGAATGAAGCACGATTGGAAAGGAAAAAGAAAAAAAATGAGGGAAACATTGGTCGCAGTCTGACACATGCGTAATTCTCGAGCCAGCCAGTCAGCTTAAAATTCCCCGCTCCGCTGCCGTAACGATCATTCTCATCCAAACCGTACACCACATCGGTTCGCATCACAACACATCAACAAACCAACCCAAGCAGCCATGTCTGGACATGGTAAAGGAGGAAAAGTGAAGGGAAAGGCAAAATCCCGCTCGAACCGTGTTGATCTGGAGTTCCCCGCAAGGGTAGCTAGGCCGAGCGCGTTAGTACCAGTGCACCAGTCCACCTAGCCGGCGTTATATAGTTTCGGCCGCCGAAGTGATCGAGTTAGCTGGCAAAGCTGCTCGCGACGATAAGAAAACCCGCATTCGGAACAGAACACATTCGGTTCGGTGGACATCAAGACAACAGGCAGTTGCAGCGAGTGGCGAGTGGCAAACGGAATCGCAAAACGGCATCAGGTAGCAGAAGAAAAAAGTTTGTTCTTTATACAAACTGCTTTGGTGGCAAATCCAGAACAAGGCGGCATCGAGGGCGTTCGAAATGGTTTTTTTCAAAACCACGAGTACTAAGTTTTCTAAATTGGAACCATTCCATAAAACAAGGCGCTTTTCAGGGCCATTAAACCTTCCAAAAAAGAGTTTAGGAAATACAGTTCAATGCTTTCTAAAACATTATCCAAAATAATAATAAAACACAAATTGATTTTTTCATAATTTGTTTGCCAGGATATGATGAGTATGTGAATTTGGCAGTTTTTCTGAGCTTATTGATAGTTGGGGACTTTCCTGATTATTCAATTTTCACCAATTCTTAAATTGTTTCCAGATTGAAAGTACAGTAATTTACAATTAGTTCGACATTTAGCTAATTGGACGGACATGTAATGCGACTTATTTAGTTGGATATTTTTGTAAACATAGAGATCCAAATTATGACCCCACATTGAAAGTCGACACTGTACCACTGTCATCGCAAATGTTCAATTACAGGTTAAAATTACCTCCAATCCGACACTGAGTGGTGGTAATGCGACGTACAATTGAATGTAATTTACTGTAAAATATGTCACAAGCTGGATGGGAAGAAATTTTCCAACTGTGAAAGCTGTGGCGAGTGGCAAATGCAATCGCTAAACAGAAAGGTTTAGCCGAACAAGATGGGGATATCGAGTGATAACAAAACAATAAACTCTTTAGATTGAAGATAATTTTGTGATCCTGAAAAGGACCCTTTTTAGCCTGCATGTGAATCCAACGAGCGAAAAAATCGTAATGAATGTATTTTTTTGCCATCGCTCCCTTTTAACGCTCATTCGTTCGTCTCGTTGGACTCGCCCCTTTGGCTGAGTCTGCCGATTTGTCTCTATCCTGTGAGTGTGTACCGCTAGAGTACAAAACGCGCGTTGATGACCACCTATGCATTCCCTATCACAGCCATCATTTTGATTGTACGATATGTGCATACGCCAAAAGTTGCCCGGCGTTGATAAGTACAAATGTTTCAGAAAAGATCAAAAATCAACTAACAGATAGTGAAAAAAAAATAAAACAATATATTTAAAATATATATTTAACAAAAGCTGTCCCTTTTGTATACTCCTACGTCACTCCGGTTATGTCCCCGACATTACCCACCCGTCTTTTTTTTATGTCATATCTTAATAGTACCCATTTAGGAATGATTTTTTTTTTGTTTTTCTGAAAAAATAAATCAACGATACTGAAATGACAAAATGGTCTACTAATTACCGGCTTTTACGTAGTATTGACTGGAATACCGGACAGTTTGAGAAATCTTTTAATATTGGAACACATTGATTTCGATTTGGATTTTTTCTGCGCCCATCAGTGTATATGTAATAATATGAAAGCTTCCAATTTTCGTCTATTTAAAGAATTAACGGGCTAGGGAATTGTATTGCATAGCACCAGAAAAAAATATTTTGAAGAGGATCCCGCAGTAGTAAATTTTGAGCAGGGGTGTCGTACTGGTCGGAATTATTTTTACTTGAAAAAGCAGTGATACATAAATTGTATGTGTCGCAAACATAACAAGTTTCGTGTCCTCCGTCTTCTACCTTCCTTTTCGGACATACAGCACAATCATTAACCCTCCTGTACTCGCACGAAAAATCGCAACTCTTGTATTTATAGACTGTGTGCGTCTCTGTAAAATTGCTATGGTGTGTTTTTAGGCGTTATTGGTATTTATTTAAAAAAAAGTTAAAATTGAATGACAAAACTCCAGAAAACATTTTGACGTAGTACTACATCTTTGATTTCTATATAGGGGGGTCACTCTACGAAAAATGAAACGTTTATTAAGAGTTTTCCAATGCATATTACGCAGAATCGTTCTTACGATATATGTGTTAATATATATCATTAGATGGTAAATTTATCCAGCATTTTTTTTTGCCTGAGACATCAACAGCAGAAATAATAAAACAAGTGAGCAATTTAACAAATAAAAGAGGTATGTTTTGCCAGCGGATGCGAAGGAAAATCATGTACTATGCATTCTTTCTTCCAACTTCGTTTCCATGAATGTTGTATGTAACACAAAATTGCGTGCATTAATTCGTTCTATCTAACAAATTAGCAAGATGTTAAAGTAATCAGATGCAAGATTTCATGCATCACTAAAACTTCATGCAAGATTTCAGCAAAGCAATGAGGAAATTGTCACCCATACAGTGATGGTTCATTAATAAGGAGGAAGCAACGATTATCGTGCGAAGAATTATTGAGATCGGCATTACATCGCATCACAAAAATGAAACGAAATGAAATATTAATATTCTTCATCACTCATATTCATAATTCTCAATGACTCATTTTTTTTCTATGCTAGATTGAGCAGTAGAACCAATACGACTTGATTGTGATAGTCTGCAAACGAACATTATTTCATTTCAGTTACTGCTCCCGATGCCTTAGAATAAGGCACAACGTTTTATGCATCCAATATTGGATAGGAAAATATCCTACTGATGGGGAAGAATAATCTTCAGAATTTTGGTCGCAGTGTTATATGGTTAGAAAACATTAAAATAAACTCTTTCGCTTGCATGTTACTGGCTGATTATTTTGCAGCAAAGACACCTTACCGGATTCTCCTCGATTCTTCTCGAAATCCACCAGTGGTTAATGCTAACTCGATAACCACCTAAGTGCTATTAATCACTTGATTGAAAAATATTTGGTCGCTGTGTTATATGGATGGAAAACGTTAAAATAAACTCTTTCGCATGAATGTATTTTTCAATTCCCAGGGAAACTGGAGGTTTATTTTTCAGCAGCGATTAGATCTTTCCGGAATTTTCTCGATGCTGAATGGCATCCAAACGAAAAAATATTCCGCGCGTGTATATGTGTGTGTGTGGCGACTGCTTCGATGTCTTCCCGAGGAACAGTTTTTCGATGCTGATACTCTCTTGGTCACCTTGTCTTCTCCTTCTGATGGCTCGGCTTTTCTGCCCTCCCTCAAAGTTCCAAACAAACTGCATGTCTTTCAGGTCAGGTCAGGCTAGGTAATGAATTCCTTTATCCGTCGATCCCTCGCCGTCCAGCTCGTCCAGCATGTTCAGCTCGTTCAATTACGATGTTGCCTTGTCGATGTCTTCACGAAAAATGAATGCGTTTCACCACCAGAATATCGCTTAAGTATGCTTTTGTGCGTGATTGAATCGAGAGAAGGTGTGGTTTACGATGGCAATTTGGAAGGCAAACTAGAGGGGACTGAACTCTCTGAGTTTGAAACATTCGGCGACTGAGCAATAATCGATTGAAAATTATATAATTTTCGCGATGCGAAACATTTTCCGTTGCGCGCGCATACAATATTGGATACGAAAATTTTTTACTGATGGGGAAGAATAATTTTCAGAAGCTTTCCTGTTAATAGCGATTTATTGAAAAATCGCAAAACCAAATGTATTTGATTGCAGTATTATATGGATAGAAAACATTAGAATAAACTCTTTCGCATCAATGTATTTTTCAATTCCCAGGGGAACTGACAGAGTATTTTTCAGCAACGATTAATTCTTTCCAGATTTTCCTTGATACTCGAAGCCCACCAGTGGTTAATGCTAACTCGATAACCACCTGTTAATAGCACTTGATTGAAAAATATTTGGTCGTTGTGTTATATGGTTAGAAAACATTAGAATAAACTTTTTCGCATGAATGTATTTTTCAGTTCCCAGGGGAGCTGGCAGATTATTTTTCAGCAACGATTAGATCTTTCCGGAATTTTCTCGATGCTGAATGGCATCCAAACGAAGAGTTTCGCGCGTGTATGTGTGTGGCGGCTGCTCCGATCTCTTCCCGGGGAACCGTTTGTGGCATCACTCTCCTCCTGATGGATTCCCTTCTGCCCTAAGGTGCACAAACAGGCTCTTGGTGACACCGTTCACAGCGCTTTCATGATGAACGAAGAGCTTCACCACAACAGCGAAAATATGCACCAATCGCTGTTCAATTATAACTTAGTGGATTTCCGAGCGGCGCTCGCTTATATACCGATTGGTGATTTCAATCGACTGTTTTGAAAGCAATTTTAAGACTATTGAAACACTATTGACTATTGAAAAATCTCGGTCTCCGGCGTAACGCTTTCGTTTTCGAAACTTTGATTTTACACCCCGGTATACAAAATGAAAGACGTAGTCCTACGACAAAATCGAATATTTTCGAACTATGTTATTGATACATTAAAGCAGGGTTTTTAGGGATTTTGTTTTGCAAATGCTATCACTTGAAACCCCACTTTGGACATATGATTCTTTAAGGTGTCCATAAACTATTATATAAACAGGCGATCATATACCGTCAAAGTTTCGTATAATAATTATTCAGTATTGCAGGTGCTCCGTCAAAAATTTTGATTTTAATAAGGGCTCCGCAGAATTCATTAAAGAATCGGTCAAAAATCAGGGAACCCCAAATTTCGGTACATTTTTTCACGTACGCTTTTCTCAAAGGATTCTTTTTTTTTGTATCCTTGTTATTCTATTATGTTTAGCATTGAAGGTTCCAGTCGAATGAGAAAACTTTTTTGAATATTGTCATATCAAAAACACTGTCTGTGCATTTGTTGTTCAATGGTTCAATGTTTACTATTCCATCGCAATACTTTTCCTCACGGAAAAACTAACGACCGGCCGCAGTCGGATCAGTTAAGCCCGACGACCTCGGCCCAGTGCCTATTAATTCGTCGCGGGGATCCTCTTCCCGTGCGCCCATTACTGTTATTGTTATTGCAAGGTTCGTTTCACAAATTAAACTGTATTTTTGTATTGCACAATTTGACGGGCCCCTCTTGTTGTCGAACCCCGCAGGCCGCAATTTTTCCGCCCGGCCCCAAACTTTGTTCAATCGCATTGAAATTGTTCGATGGGGCAGGCTTCATATCGATATCATTATCTGATGTTTCAGTGTTTTATTATCCAATTCATTTCTCTTCCTAGTTGAGGCATTTTCTCATCCCCAGCTCGAGTGTGTGTGCTGGAAGACGTCCAGGACCTCGGGAGGTATTTGTGCGCGGAAACATTCTGGAAGAGCTTGTTGTTGTTGTTGTTCGAACGATGATGGCATGTTTTGAATACAATGTGTTGTCTACCGAAGCCATCGGAATCGGCCGCAAGCGCGCGCGGCATCAATGCCGCTGGGTTCGGGTCGGTTTGAATGAAAAATCGCAAAAGCCATATCTTTCATCCTCGGCGCATCCGTCTGTCCACGCGAGTCTCAACACTCTGAGAGCTGACGAATGCATCGGCAAGTGCATCATTGTTTGGGTCAGAGTTAGTGTTTCTTCTGAGTAAAGTATGATTCACAAAGGAGAAGCACACGTTCGGATGCTTGGCGAGTGCCCAAAAGTGGGTCATTAGGGAGCGGTTTCTGACGCATCTCGGAAACGTGGGAACAGGTTCTCGAGTATCCCATTTTTTTTCAATGTCAATGTTGTTGTCGTGTTCTGTCACTAGTGAAAACTAGGTGATCATCCATATGCATGACTTGCATTAGCAAATTCGAGCCAGTCTTTTTCATCGTTTGGTGGTTGTGTTGGAGTGGTCAAACATCAAACCAAACCGCTAGCTGGACCTCCCGCTGAGAACATAGCTGCAAATCCTTTAATCAGCTTCTGTCGGATAGCACATAAATTAGTAAACAGTTTTCTATGCTCTATAAAACGTTTCTACTTCGACTAACATTTCGGAGCTTATTGATTTGCTTGACGCCGCCGTGATCCATCACCGGAGGCTGGTCGTCGGATCGGTAAAACACACCGTACGGAACGACACTATGCATTCAATAAATTACCACGTTTTACGGTCCTCCGGAAAGACGTTGACGGTTTGTTTTATCGTGGGCATAAATTAATTAGCAATGCGGGCAGAATATGCCGAAAAGGACACAACATCAATGGAAAATTAGGCAACCTGAGATTTGATGTCGTTCCGTCCCATGTGTGCAAGTTGAGTGGATGCCACACACGCCGAATTTGCATGGTGCATTGCTAGAGGGGGATTCGAGGAATAATCGGGACGTTTCGCTTGATAATGTCAAGTTGTTCTGGTACATATTGCCTTTGGAGGATTGGGAGTGATTGTCCTCGTTACAAGCCCAAAAATTGAATTTACAGAATGGTCAAAATTAATGCATAATTCTTTAGCTTCCCAGTTCAGCCTTGATAACTATGAAATGTATCCCTCTCCCGATTATGCTCGTATCACCACCCGCGGGGCTGGACTGGATTTTATCGATCAAGTGGATGATGGCGCTGTTGCCATTGCTTCCCACAAACGAATAGAACGGGCGGTGATGGGTGACTTTATTTATAGATCTGATCATATGATCGTAAATCCATAGTCTGTTCAGAGGGAGAATTCCTATCAGTTCGGAAAATTAAACCCCTGTTTGATGGATTGGCGATACGATGATCATCATCGGATGATGATACAGTCAAGCTCTGGAATAATAAATTATGTAGCTTCAATAAATTGCTGGAAGGCCTAGGTGCTGATAAAAATCAGCCATTAGTATGAAATTTGAATTGATAAATTCCATTTGATGGTTGTGACGAATACGTGAAACATCGAGAGATGCGCTCGTTTTGATTTCATCGTTGGTCTGTTTTTCATTTCAGTTATGATACTTTTTGCATGGTTTTGAATTTGTAAACAAAGCTATAAATTGTCTCAGCCGTCGTTAAACCAGTTGAATCAATTAGATGTAAAATATTGGGTTAAGCTTCGATCGGGGTCGGGTTTTATGATTTTTTTCCTTCATGTTCTCCTTTAATTTTTCTTTAAAGCTGCAAAGAAAAAAAACAACATCGTGAATCATAAAATTTATTAAACTTTAAAAAGTTTCCAGAAATAACGACCAAAACAGCGGAACGCAATTTGAATAAGTCAATATTCTACAAAAAAACGTAGCTGTCCATCGTGCTTTTCATTCTCAGTACAGTGGAAGCATCAAGAGAAGCGAAGCATTGCATCGTAAGTCCTACCCCTTTGTGATTCCAAACCAGCGAAACCAAACAAATTTCGCAGTTACTTTCCGGTACGATAATTCATTTTCAAACTGCAAAACATCGAGCATACACTAAGTGGCTAAGTGGTTCAAGCAGGAGCAGCAATATCATCACCATCATTAGCAGTAGCATCACAAATTTTTGTCAGCAACGGGTAGCGGTAGTCAAAGCCAATGAGTTTTAATTTTCCTGCCATCCAGCGGACAACCGTCATCCATCGCTTTCGGGTAACCGATCCAGCACACAGTGGTGTATTGGTGGTGATGGTGAAGATGTTCTCGTTAGAACAAGAATGAATCCACTGGTGCTTTTCAGGGCCACCAAATTTTTCACTGATGTCAGTACAATACAATTCAATGCAACAGTTCGATGTGCTCTAATGTAATATCTGGAATATTGATAAAGCAAATTGATTTTTTATCATATGTTTCCCACGGAAGAGCTTGTCTGAATTTAGTAGGGTTTTTGGGCTTATGGGTGGTTGGTGACTGTCCGATCGGTCATTCAATTTTCATGAATTTCTGGAGTTAAGAGAGGGGAAGAAAATGAGAAATGGAAGGAAAAAAACTTCCAGAAACGAAAGCTATGTTCATCGATTGACAACTGAGGGTAAAAAATCGTTTCAGATTCTTATTGCCGCTGTGAAAGATGCTGAATAGTACAAGTTGTGGATTATTTGCTTGGAAATTATGTTTTTGGGAGTATTGAAGATGTAATTTTGCTAGTAGGTACAAGAAAACTAATCGGATATTCAATAAATTATTCAAATTGCCAGCACTTGGTGTATACTACGTCTGTCCGATTTTGTCCTCGGCAATATCCACCCTTCTTTTTTGGAAAGAGGTGGGAGTCTTCAAAAGATATCACAGTCGCCATATTGAATGAAGAGTATGAGACTTCTACTCACTAAACGCATCCCCTTGTACGACTTGCATGGCTTGCACGGCTATGAGTCGGAGTGTGCTGTTCAGTGTGGTATTCTAGATTTAGAGTGTAATTGGTATGACAGCACGAGTGTGTTGATTATTACACTTAGAAAGAAAGTAACGTCGGTTTTTGAACAATTGATAGTGTTGTGTGTTGTTGATCGTTGGAATATCACATTCAGCTTCCTCCGAATCCGGTAAGATTTCAGGTCTGGTTTCCTAGTTTCGGAAGCAGCACCAGCTTTTAAACTTTTCGCATTTTGAATTCCGTTGGGAAGTGACCGTCGTTCAGAAATTTCTGGACCACCATTTCAAATATGTCGAGGAAAAATCCGGGGGATCGCCACGTTGGATCGCTACGTTGGAAATTTTGTCGGGACCGTTTCGTTACCTTCAAACCTTTTGCAATCGCGATAAGTTCTACGTTGTTGACTTGTGAATGTCCAGCTTCCTCCTTGACATACGTTGTAGGTGGCCACGTCGGTGGATCGTGCTGCGGAAAAAGTCCTTCCCCAATGACCTCGAGCCTTTCCAGACATAATTCCATTTGTGTCGTTGAACCTTGGATTTTCGTCATCACGATTCACGATGCACTGCCACAAGGGTTTGTATCAACATCCCACAACTTCCCCCCATAACAGTTTGATTTCCTCATACGTATCTCTCGTTTCAAGGCGGCTTTGATCGCTCGAAACTGCTTCTGCTTCGGTTCGTGCCCTGTGAACTCTTATTCTGGCTCTTAGACAAATAGCGCGGAGGACGCTAAGGGTCTCGTTTCGCCCAGCGTTCGGACTAGTAGACTGGGCGTCGTTTGTTCATTGGGGTTAGGCTTGTCGGCATCGCTGTGTCGCCTTTCCTCTCCAATGCTCCTATCAGTTCGCCAGCCTTCGGACTAAGACTTCTCTTATTTATGCTTAGTGCTTAGAGGAAACGGTTCTTGTCAAAAATCTTTGTCTTCCACTCTCGCTCACAGGTTCTTGTTATTTGTACCACCACAGTATTCCCTTGGTCGGCGCTATACAGAATTGAGTGATGGTCGCTGTGAGTGTATCCCTCAGACATCATCCTGGCCTTGGCGATCAATTCTTCCTCCTTTTGACCCGAAATTATTGGAGTAGATCCTCTGCCAGAAAATGTCTCTCAGTAAGGAGGAAGTTGGTAGGATTGGCGGTCTTAGGTACAACGTTTATCTTCAGTCGGTCCATCTCTTCCAGTAATTTCCAGGCATGGTGGGCCGAGGCTAGGACCGGCCAAAAGACCACATCCTCCTTCGTTTGATACTGTTTGATGAAGTCGCAACTTTCGACAGGCACTTCGTGCTGTATTCCTCACCGTATCCCCGTTCACCGCAAGTACCGAGGGAGAGAACAGCGACTTGAACATTCCATTTTTGTTGATCGCCAGCCACAGAAGGACCTTCCTCGGGAACTTAGTAAGGAAGACATATTTGACGTCATTGGGGAGCGGGGACGTAAGGTATCAGGTCCACTGTCGGTTGTTGTCGTCCAGCGTCAAATAGGCCTATTAGCGACTAGAACCAGGTTTCCGTTTCGGAATGCCATTTGAAATGAATACCGAATCTTGAACTCGGGTTTATCGTATTTTATGTTTTGATGACTACAATAAATTGAACAAATGTCATGTGAGAAGACAAGGCTTCTAACAATCTAAGCAATCAAGCAATTTGTTACGGTAGACACAAGGTTCTCTTATATCATGAGTGCGATAATATCATGTACATTTCGACGAAACACCGACGGTTAAACAAGTTTTGCACTGTATTTTTTGATAAAATTGTTCCCTTTTTTATTAATCGCGATTACCCTAATTATTATTCGGTGTATTCATATTTAGATTTTTCATTATTTGATATAAAATTACTCGATTAAAATTTCAGATAATCGATTATTTGAATTAATCGAACAATTAACCGACGTCTCTAACTGCAAAACGCGGGAAAAATCACCGACTGACACCGAGATTCGATTTATTCTCTTCAGCTGAAACATATAATAAGATAGAGTATATCACAAACCTAACTTTAACCGTAAAAGACTTACCTTTCAACTTTTCAATGCTCTTATTGCCACCAAAACAATTCCACACACAAGAAGCAAAAAAACACATTGCAAAATATTGCAGATTGTTTACATATAAAATTCAAGATGGCTGAAAGGCCTTTCTCATAAGTTGCGGTACCGTATTGTATCTATCGTGGGGTGACTCGAAACGAAATAAATGACAAGTATGTACAATGGGAAAATTTTCAAAATTTTGCTTCTAACTGATAAAATCAGGGGGTGTCGGTTTTTCCCTGATTTCCTCTACATAATTGATCCGCAAAGAAGTTGTGAGATAACTGGTAGTCTGTGCCCTTGGTAAACATTCTAAGAGTTCTCATGAAGATGACAGTTAAGTTATTAAAACAATAACAAATGTTAGTTTGAGAACTTGTAACTGAAACAATATGATGTCGTTGTGAATTATAACATAGGATCGAGACTTTGGTGCGTTTCTAAACCGATTGTGCACCGGTTATTAATTAGCTGCTAAAACATGTGTAAGTGAACACGACTCATCGTAAACTTGCGATACAACATTCCGTTATGTGTAGTAAAGCTCATCTATTAGCCTCTAAACGGCTCATTTATTCACCGATTATAACACTTGCATGGCCGATTCCAGATCACTGCGGTGGAACTGCAACTGAACTTCTCCCGGCAAACCAGAAACGATCTAAATTTCTCAGTCGGACTAGCCAATCCGGGCGGCCCTGGTTTCACTGTAACCTCTCGCCGCAAATAATCGTATTTCAACGATTTGCGAACAAAAATATGAATATTAGTCCTAATTAGCATTATCGTAATCGTAAAATATAACATCTATTAGCTTGGAATCGATTTTATTGCCCCGGTATTTAACACAAATATCAAACAGAGCGAAACAGCTATGGGAGTGAGAAAATATCTGCACTCGTTTGTACTCTTATGCTGCAATCGTTTCGGCATTGTGAGAACATTATTGACAACTGTGCTGAATTGTTCATTTCTCGCTATAAAAAAATCATTATTTATTTAGGATTACAAAATTTACTTACATTTGGAACCTTGACTAGCTTGAAAGATGATTTGCTTTTGAACCGCCGCCTCACCCACTGTTCGATTATTAGCGAAAATGTGTAATTGTAAGTTGGTTCTCATAGGGATCCTCCCCATGGTATATATGAGCTCGCGGAGAGTATCATCCTGTAAGCTTTACCCCGGTTGCCAGGTGGGAGAACGCGGGGCTTGCTCGTGCGCATATTCCGGCGCATAAAAAAGGCGATCAGTGCACGAGAAATGTCCCAAAGTGGTGCATCCCGGGCAAAGTCTCCGCGTGGCGTCTTGAGGCGCGACCGATCGGAAAGCAATTACACAACTCCAAATGGACGACAAAAACAGCACCCATCTTGGCCAGTGAAGATACGGATTCCCGAAGAGATGACAATATGTGGTACGGCAGATGGCAACAGGAAAACGCGCGAATGAGGGAAAAATGAAGCACAAAAACAGGATCACATAATTTTTCATCTTAACGACCTTTTTTCGATTCCGTTGTCAATGCGCTCGCAGACGGCTTACAGTGCTAATAATGCTATCGAGTGTAAAGCACTTTTATGTCGGTAAGTTTCGATAAATAAAAGCTCTTATAGACAGTCGTTACAGATTAAGAGTAGCTTCCAGCGGAGTCGTACAAACTGGTTGAAAACATTTGTAAGCGTCTAGATGATATTTATAGTCTATACATACGCATATAGTTGCGCACCTAACTACCAGGTTGAAATTGTTGAAATTGTTCTGTTTTTACGATGAAGAAAACATAACATTTTCAGGAGAACCTCAAATTATTTTTAATCCAAGTATTCCCCGTTTGATTAGACACATTTCGTCAATCTTTCAGAAAAAAATATGAATTCCTTTCCAAACATTCGTTTTGTTTCGATGAAAACCATTCGCCAATCCATTTTTCGACATCTTTATAATCGGCAAAGTGTTGCTCTGCAAGTGTAAAAGGTAATAATCTGACGGGGCCAGGTCTGGGGAATATGGCGGGTGCAACAACGTTTCCCAGTTAAGGGGGACTCTACTCTGTAAGGTCGAAAAATAACAGATTTCCGTGTTTTTCTTTGGACGATGGAATTAATGTTGAGTATTAGGACATATTGAAGATTGGTAAGGGTATATTTGAAGAAGTTTTTTTGTGTTGTTTTATCAACAATACAGCGATTATTTTGCTGTTGGCAGCTGGGCGCGTGAATGCTTTTTCTAAAACAATTCCGTGCTGGTGATTCGTGTTTCAGTACAAATAAATTATTTAAACTGTTACGTAGAGGTCAATTTCAACCCAGTACAAATAAATTATTTAAACTGTTACGTAGAGGACAATTTCAACCCACCTACCCGGTAAAGTCTCTTCGAAGAGATAGATGGCTCCAGCAATAATTGCTGATCAATTTAGACACATCCAAAACATCATAAACCAAGCTCAGACATACACTCTGTCCAACTTTTATAAGACCACCCTTATTCTATTTCGTTGCAACACAAACAGTTACAATTCCAACAAGATACATTCATACATTGTTGAATGCTTATATATTTTTTCATCAATGTCGTTCAAAAGAGATGTTTATTTATTGTGCTTAAATATGACAATTTCAGCTGTCCACTTCAAAATTCAGGATTATCAGTGAAAAATTCAAAACGATCGGCTGATTTACATGTCAATAATTGGAAACCTTGCCATTTCGACCAATAATCTGGAAAATCTGTGTTGGAATACTATTTACCAAATGCTGCTGAACGATATTTTCTCGATATTTTTCCATGTTTCCGAAATTGCGACCTTGAGCTCTTCAATCGTGGTGTACCGTTTTCCCTCAGTGTATATTCTGCGTACAAGAGTCCCCCTAAGATTTTTAACATGATACAAATCTGGAGAGCGAGCCGACCAATCTAAAAAAATATGTTTTTGGTCCTTAATCCATTGCTTAGTTTCCTTGCTGATATAAATAGTAACATCGTTTTGCTGGAATGTGAATTTTTTGTGACGATATCCACGCAAAAACGGTAGGAGAGAGGATTCCAGAACATGTATGTAATCCTTGAATGATGTGAAAGCTATCTTGAGCTTTCCGGTTGCACAGAATCCCGCCCAAACCATGCACGGGCCTCCACCAAAATTCCTGGTTGAAAAATACTGTTCCTTTTTCCGTAAATCACGCCAGTACCCGTTGAAACCATCAGGACCATCCTAATTGAACTTATTTTTGTCAGTGAAGATAACCCATACATTGAAGAACTTTTCATTATGGTATATAGCAAAATGTATTCTTTTGGAAACATTCTTTGTCACAAAATACCATTTCCCACTGTTGGTTCATGTGAGCTTTGGCAAAACTCAGACGTCTTCCGATGTGAGATGGTGTAAGATAAGGAGCTTTAACCTTTTAAACCCTCTTTATGTGAGGATTTTCCACCAAAACATGACGAATTGTCACTCGAGTAACATTTAAATTGAAATAAATATTGCTTTATTTGCATAAGCGATTTTGGGGTATTCGAATCTGTTCTAGCTATTTGCCGCTTATCCCGGTCAGAGAGCTTAGATGGAGCTCTCTTCTTCTTACTGTATTCTTTAGAATTCGTCAAATAATTGAGCACTACTTGATGAGATCGTTCAATCCGACGAGAAATTTCTCTGATACCAACATTTTCTTGGTGAATTGCATCGAGTTGTCTTTCTTTTGTCTTCTTGAGCACTTTTTTCTTCGGCTTTTTCCAGATTTATTGATCAAAACAACTAAAACAGCGGAAAAATGTAACTGGTCTTATAGAAACTTGACACTTGAAAAATACGTAATCTTTGATTTACGTTCAGCGCTTGCACACACACATATGAAAATCATACAGTGTATGGTAGTCACTTATACCAACGCACTAGAATATAAGTTGAAGCATTGTTTATTTATAGTGGCACAAAGCAGCAAGACCAGGGTTATAGAAGTTGGACAGAGTGTATGATAAAAACTTCTATGTTAAAGTGGTGATTTTGTGTTCGGCGTTTAGTTTTGTGAAAATGTTTGATATTTTGTCATTTCCGAGATGCGTTTATTTGCTTCATTCATCTCAAGAAAACGGCGGTTGAAGGCGCATCGTGAGCTACAAAAAGTTTACGGAGATACCGCTCTAAGTGAAATAACGTGCCGCGAGAAACTTAGGCACCTACAGCATACCCAAACGAACTCATGGGGACTGCTCGAAGATCAGACTTGACGGACATATCACTAATTGTTCTTATCGATGTACACGTAGCAAAAAATACTAGAAGAGCAAGTTGGTTTCGAAACGTCAAGTTGCAACGCTCCACATCGGGAGCGTAGAACCTTCTTCAATAACTTATATCCTCGACGATTTGCTCTAACCTTTACACGTGTTCAGGTCAAATCTTTGTCTGATCTGAGCATCCAGATTTTAATACAGTAACTGGTCTGGTATAAGCACAATGTCTTTCTTAATCTCGCAAAGGAAGCTCTTGTTTTCTCGATCTATGCGCATATGTCGTTAATAGTCCCATTATCTGACGCTATTTAGCTAACAAGATATTGAAAACTTTCAACTTTACCCACAGCATGATCTCGACGATGACAATGACGAATATTGCTCACATCAGCCGTGACCTGGATTGAGTCGGACGAGGCTATAGACTCTGCTCGTAAAAACCTTATGCTGTTCTTAACATATGAATTAAAAAAATGAACTGATTTTAAAGATTGTTCATGCGATTATTCTGTCACCTATGTATCACCAATTGTAACAACCCAGTCAGGCACTTCGAGCCCCCGGATATAGCCAATTTGGCAATTACTAAAATCTCTCCCTTCTGGAGGAATGCGAGAGAGTCGAATGGAAGCCTGGTACCGGCCGCCCGGCATTGCTGCGTGGCCACAAAGTGAAGCAGAAGCTTAAGCAGAAAACCGAGAGAAAGGTAGTCTGCGATGTCGTAGTCTTAATGGACGACGATACCTACTACCTACTGGACGCGCACGACTGTCTGGGGACCGGATACTTTATGTTCTCCACCAAGCTATGAATTCAAATACCTTACCAAGCTCCCATGAAAGGCCCTACTATGGCTGACAATCAGCGAGATGAGAACGTCCAAGCCGCTGTTCGTTATTTCCGGGATTATGATGAACGGGGAGATTTATTATTTATTTATTATTTATTATTTATTCATCTGACTTTTTGTAGTCTTAATGAATTAAGATGGGGAAAAACCAAATAGAGGAGGCCAAAACCCCATATCTTTTCATTCACATGCAAAACATATATAAGTATAAAAAAAAAAAGTAGCACATTTTGAACACAACAAATATAAAAAAGTAAATAATAATAGGCGTCAACTGTGGTCAAATCACAAAAAAAATAACAAAAAACTAATTGGGAACTGGGCCCTTGTCCATAGTTAATGTCGTTGTCAGTGGTTCATCCTATTCAGTTCTGTGAGTCTGTGTTTGAATGCGGACGCAGTAGAGCCAAAATCAAAGTGAGCGAAAACTTCATTGAAACTTGCCGACATGAATCGCACAGGGTCATGGAGGCCATACAAAGTATTTCGGGGCTCAAGAAGCAGAAAGTTTCGTTGGCGAAGCAGTCGTTCAGGAGCGTAGATGTTAAGCTGTCCTAATAATTCCGGTGCGTCAGCTTCTCCGTTGAAAATTTTTGCAACAAACACAGCTTGGTCAATACTCCTTCTCTGTTCCAATGTCTGCAGTCCCAGCAATCTGCATCGATCTTCGTATCGGGGAAGGTTCAATGCATCTCGCCACGGAAGACGTCGGAGGGCATATCTAACGAATTTCCTCTGTATTGCTTCGACTCTTGCGGTCCATGTTGACTGGTATGGGCACCAAACTACAGAGTTAAATTCCAGAATCGATCGCACCAGAGTGCAGTATAGAGACCGGAGGCAAAGTGGGTCGTTAAACTCTTGGGATATTTTAAACATGAATCCCAGCTGGCGGTTAGCTCTAGAAATAATGTCGTTGTAGTGTGATCGGAAGGTGAATGCTGAGTCTAGGATGATCCCGAGATCATGAACTTGATATACACGATCGAGAGACTGTCCGTCAATTGCGTAATCGTACTCTGTCGGATTGAGCTTGCGGTGGAACGTGATAACGTTGCATTTATGAATGCTTAGCGTAAGCATGTTCCGTGTACACCATTCAGTGAAACGATTCAGCAGCCGTTGTAAAGCGTAACAGTCCTCAATACTCCTCATGACCATGTAGATTTTGACGTCGTCAGCGTAAAGCAGTCGATAGCCGGGTGGTAGTATGACAGATAGCTCATTAATAAATATTGAAAATAGCAAGGGGCCCAGATTGCTCCCTTGTGGCACGCCAGATAAATTCGAGAAATGTTCCGAAGTTACCGACCCAATGCTAACAGTGAGCCTACGATTTAAGAGGTATGATTTGAACCAGCTGATAATATCCGCGGAGATACCGATTCTCCCTAATCGTTCCAACAGTATTCCATGATCAACTCTATCGAAGGCAGATTTCAAGTCTGTGTAGACGGTGTCGACTTGGGCACCAGCATCAATGTTTTTTATACAAAAAGATGCGAACTGAACTAGGTTCGTGGTAGTTGACCTTTTCGGATAAAACCCGTGCTGATCCATGGCAATGTAATTCTTGCAAGAGTCGAAAAGTAGGTCGTTCATAAGAATTTCGAAAACCTTGGAACAGGCGCAAAGCGAAGTTATTCCTCTGTAGTTCTCAACATTCTGCCGATTCCCTTTTTTAAACACAGGAAACATGATAGACGTCTTCCAGCTTGTGGGAAAACAGCGTTGCCTTAATGACAGATTAAAGATGGACGTGAGTGGAGAAACCAACTCGTCACAACATTTTTTAAGGATGTAGGTAGGTATTCCATCAGGACTGGATATTGAACATCTCAATTTGTTTATGGCGAATTTCACTTGATTCGGTGTGATGTCGAGGTTTCCCAGATGGCACACGTCTCTTGGAGTATCTCTACAAGCGTCCAAGATTCTTGACGAAATCGTGTCGTTGAATGCGCTTTTGAAGTGAGTTGCAAACAATCTACATTTTTCTGCAGTTGAATGAACAACCTCGTTGCCCAGAAACATTTCCGCGGGCAACCCATTGTTATCCTTCCGTTTTGACTTCACGAATTTCCAAAAATGTGCAGGGTGTCTACGTAAATCTTCTTGAGTCCGTATGCTGTAGCGTTTGTATAAATAGCGGTTATATATTCGGTAACTGTCACTAGCCCGCGCGAAATGTTGCTTGGTATATAAGCACCGGGATCGGCAATAAACTCGAAGCGCCTTCGATCTTAGACATTTTAGATGTCTTAGGTGTGCATTTCCCCAGGGTGGCTTAGGAGACGGTCTGCGCAGTGGGATGAAATCAACCAAATGACTTTTAAGCAAGCTTGTAAAGCAATCAACTGCAACGTTTATATCGTCAGCGGATTCTAAGAAATGCCAATCAGTTTGGCGAAGGGCTTCTAGTAAGCCTTCAGTATTGGTTCGATGAAAGTCAAGTCCAGGTTCATCCGGAATGTTTTCAAGTACGATGGACTGTGATAGACTAACTGTCAACTCCAAAGCAGGATGGTTGAAGTCAAGAACGGAGAGCGGTTCGGCTGCTTCTTCGAGAAGGCATCGTGAGAGCGTAGCTTCATTTACCAGGACAAAATCCAAAATTCGTGCATTCTGATTGGTAATATGATTGATTTGAGATAAACCGTGCAAACTGAAACCGTCTAGTAACGAAGCACAAGCGACAGAAATGCTAGATTGCAAGGCATCAACGGAAGGACGATCGTTTCTTGGAGTGTTCCAGACAAGTCCCGACTGATTGTAGTCACCAAGCAAAATGGCAAGATCATTATCCCCAAGGCGGGAATAGACCGCTGCAATTGACTCAATATGATCACTAACGCTTGCTAAATCATTTTTGCGGTCAGGTGGTAGATAAATAGCACCGATACTCATTGAGCAATATTGCAGCTTCACCTTGACCCAAACCTGTTCGAGTGTAACATTTACAGATGTGGGATCGATGTATCCGTTGAGGTTACTTGAAATAGCAATCAACACTCCACCGCCAGTTGATTTACGACTGTTGACTTTGCTGCGATCTGTTCTAAGAACTGTGTACGAATCTCCAAAAACTTGTGATGAAAAAATTTTATCGTCGAGCCAAGTTTCCGTCAGCACAATTACATCATAATGGCAGGATGAGATGGCCAAGAAAACGTCGTCAATTTTTGTCCGCATTCCCCGAACATTCTGGTAATAAACCGTTAATTCCCCAGAAACAATCAGCGGAGACGGTGATGAAAGATGTTCTGTTTCGATGATTGGTGACCGACAAGCAGCAAAATCGACGGATGCTTCAGGGTTCGTGTCACTGTTAATGGGACCAATTTCAGGAAGCGAAGAAGCGAAATTACAGACGTACTTGCCTGAGGTAGCAAGTTGGAAGACTCCCTCGCCAGCTCCAGACACAGGAACGGAATGTCTTGGATGGCAGGAACAGTCGGCGGAGAGACGACACCGGCACTCGACTATGTCGGGCGACTTGGGAGCTTCCATCATGCTGTTTTGTGTGCATTCCGTTGGGAGTAACCATGGGCGACCGGATGAATGGTAATTATGCGACGTTGTCATACTTGGTAACCAGATGTGACTGGAATCGTAACGAGTATCAGGTACGAAATTGAAGTATAAGGAATTGTACTCGCCTGCACTAAAGGGCTGGAAGACCCCTTTTCCATGCCAAAACACAGGTCCGGGACGACTGTTGACCGTTGACGAGAAGGACACGACTGTGATGGAGGGATAAGGGCCTTCCAAATGGCTTATATTGTTGCGTCCCGGGCTGGAGGAATCAAACTCGTTATAGGCGTGATCGGAGGTTGTGTAGTTTCTGGTGGCAGCGACAGTGTTGTTGGCTTCTTGTGCTTCGGTGGAAATAGAAATTTTTGGGAGCCGTAATCTTCGAACTCCCGAAACAGCAAACCTTCGGGCCATGTTGATGGATCCAGTGCTTTTTCTCTGGTCGAATGGTCGAGGCCAATTTTAAAGGATAGGAAAGTAAGAGATTCTAACTCTCTACCCTTCGGGATGAGCTTCGCCACGGAAATATTATCTTCAATCCCGAGATTGGCTTTGACCATAGCCGATACCGCTTCCACAGAGACGTCGGGACGAATTTTGGATAAATATAACCAGAATTTCCGATCAGCATCATTGTTACAAATAGGCACTGAAACAACATTTTCCATCGGCTTTTTGCTTCCTATTTGGCAATTCTCGGGAGCTCGCGTAGTGTAATCGGTCTCGCGGGGACGTTTCAAAGCTCTGCGCTGTTCAAGTGCTGGCCAGCCTATGCTTGTAGCGGGTGAGAACTCAGCAACGGGCTTAGAGTGCAGATGTTTTATTTCGCAGCGCAACTCAGTAATCGCAGTCGTGAGCGTGCATAGAGGAGATTGTTCGTCTGCCTGGCGCGTGATAGCACGAAAATGCGAATTTTCGAAAAGCTCAGCGCATTGGTCACACATCCAAAAAAGGTTGTTTCTGTTGGATGCGAAGTATGACTGCAGCGCACGAGTTACACCAGAACAGGCATTCATGTGAAAAACTGCACCACAGTAGCCGCGGCAGATAACGAAATCGATGCCCGTGATTGCATTAGAGCACTTAGCGCAGTTTTTAACCATGATGACGCGCCTTTAGGTAGGCTATATAGTACGCGTGCAAATCAGTTGGATGCAAGGGGAGCGTGCAATCGAACGAGCTTTTTATGGTTTCTGTTTTATTCCAGCAGATGTCGCTTCAAAAGAAAAAATCGACGTGGAGAATAGTACGACTTTGTTGTTTTTAGACACCAACGAATGCACAAACTCGCGACGTAAAATTTTATCACAACGGTAAAAATAATCAATATACAAACGAGCAGAATCAACGATGAAGTACTGACAGACAGTGATGACTCGAAAACAAGATTAAAGGACGTAAAAAAAACACAATAATCGACGGTGATAATCACGACAGGAAAATTTAACTTGTACACATAAGGCAGTGTTCCCAAGTTCCAGTAAGTAAGAGGTGGCAAATTCCGACCGCCTTCATCAAGAAGTACCACTCGAAGGAGATGTGGCCGGATCAAACCTCGACCCAGAAAGAGCTCAAGAACAATCCGGCATCCATTTTTTTCATCGACAATGGATAAGGTTCCGGTCAACTGCCGTAAAACCGCCCGGAAGGGCGTCGAGGCATTTTTGTAGAAGGCTCAAAACATAGGATTTAATGAAAATATACACAGATGCATGATGCCTTGGCAATTGTCGCTCACTGTCAGATCGCCTTTAGTGCATAATCCGGAATGATTATAAAAATATATATAGGAGGTTATGTCAATCACCCGACCGCATTTTTGACGTAGGACTTATTCAAATCGATTGTTTATCATTCCTGATATTATTTTAGAATGTCTTGAATTTTCAGTAGAATGTTTTGGGGACTCTGAAAAGGGCTGACGATTTGTGTGGTTTCGTAGAACCAGTGGAGGATGTTTGATGCATAATTCATTCTTGTTTTGCGAGAACGATACACTAGCTGTCCATACTTCGCAATCGTGTCAAAGCGTTATTAATCGTTATCTTCTTTTTTGTACTAAAGCTATAACAACTACTGTGGCTATCTTTTTCTCGGTTGACACATGCTCGATCACATGCGATAATACATTTTTTCACCACCACCACATTATTCAACATTTCTCGTGTAACTTTTGAAAAGTTCCTAAGTTACAAATGTAAACAAATCGAGTGAATGGATGCACACTATTAGTTCTCAATCATTAAATGCATTGCGAAAACAACCGTTCAAGTACTTATCCTTTTCATCTTTTTATCACCGATACAAAAAATTGTCCAATGTACAGATTCGAATTCTAAGCACTCGACTGTTACTTCGGACGCCACTTTTCATTGACGCTCGGTACGTCCGAAGTAACAAAGCAATCAAAACAACACGAAGTCGCACTTCGGACATTTTGAGTTTTTGTTATTTTCGGGTGTAGATACCGTTTTTAACAGTTCGGCTGAAAAGTTTATAAGGTAACACAGTAACACAATTTTTTTCAAATTCAATTTTATATTCAACATAATTGCCTTCGAGGGCGATACAGCGATTATAGCGATCTTGCAACTTTTCGATACCATTTTTATAGTATGTACTCTTTCGGAGTTTCCTCGAAATAGGCCTCAGTTTCGATAATCACTTCATCATCGGTCTCAAATTTCTTGTCAGCGAGCATTCTCTTCAGGTCTGCGAACAGAAAATAGTAGCTGGGGGCCAGATCTTGAGAATACAGTGGATGTGGAAGCAGTCCGGAGCCAAATTCATGCAATTACACGCGAAATACCGATTTTTCCATTTTTTTCACAATAACAAAAGTTGCTTCACTCTTAATGCTGTAACTAACGAAACAATCGATCGATTGCTGTCAAATTTTGATACGTATCCATTGAAAGATGGTGCTTTGTGATAGTCAAGTAGATTTTTGCAGGAGCCGCCATCATCATCCTTATGAACTTTTCAGCCGAACTATTAGTGCAACTCAACGAGTGAAAACAATAACGATCTGCTTCAAGCACGAAGTACAAGCATTTGAATCGTTGTTCAGTAGTTATTTTAAAATTTTTATCGTGCAACGTAATATGTCCAATGTACAAAGCGGTCAGTCGAAACGTCCAATGTAGCATTTTTCGCTAGGATGCTTCAATTTCAAACTAAAATCAAATAATAACAATTACGATTGGTTTTTCCAGAGTTATTATTGACTTCTATTGGCAAAAATAGTGAGAAAGATCGATTCCTTTTGAAACAATTCGCGGAACAATGTTCCGGTCTTCAACTTCGTTTTCATCGAGGTGATGTGAATATTATATAGGACCTTTTCGAAAGTTACGTGAGATTTCTAATAAAAAAACCTTGCAATTTACATTTAGCAACACATAAAACCAACAACAATGTGTGCGTGTGATGTAAAAGCACACACAAGATGTCATTCAACGCGACCTTTTGTATCATTTCATCGAGTTCCGCCCTGGATTAGAAGGTGAAAACAAAATCTAATTGCTGGTTTATTCTCAATGTTGATCGTACAACGCACAGAACTCAATCAACATAATTTGTTGGTGTTGTTGTCGTGTTGAATTATACACCGTGTCCAATAATATATACCCATACACTTCTTACCTCGTGGTAGTGAGGAAACAACAGCGCATACTAGTGTCTGTGAATTGTTGTAATATTGCGCTATGTTTACCCAACCATTGACGATTCTGTTCGGTTTATTTTCTTTCAGAGTCTATTTTCAACGAAGAAAGAGCTTCGTCCTGTGGTGATCAATCTGTCGAATGAAAATTTATTTGTCTTGCAACAGTCTCACTATGCCTGGTATTTCTGATATTTCTATAGCTCGATGAATATTCCAGATAGTGACAGTAAATTCCACGGTTCCAAAGCGCCAACACAGTTTTTGGAATAGGTGGACAAATTCGAAAAAAAGCGGAAGAATCGATTTTTCTTTTTTTTCACCATTGTAAACAAAATTAGCAATGAAAATTACGATATACAGTAACAGTTTCAGTGAGTAACATTTTTAATTTTCCTGTTTGTGATAATTCATTTTAACACCATAGTTTTGTTCTTCATTTCGTATCATTCTAAATAATCCTGACTTTACTTTATAAATGTCTACATAATAAAAATCCTCGCAATAAAGTTTATCCCGGATCTTCCTTTTCGATCGCGAATATTCGGAAGAATTTGTAAAAGGGGACACATGACATATGCTTCTTTTCTACGTCAATAGCTGGATCAAGTATCGTCAATTTGATGATCAGAGGAAATTAAAACGTTTTAAAACTTGATTGAGTGGAACGGAGTAGGATTCTTACAACTGGTAGAAAAGAATATAATTTTGGGGAATAAAAAACTTAAAAATGATAGTGGATAAGACTGCGAAAATAAATAAAAATAGGAGATTTTTCGCCTTTAGTTGTTTCGCTGGCATGCTTAAAAAAACTGAAAATATGCAGGAAAATCGGGAAGGTTGGAAACTCTGTTGGTAGGTAAACACACAAATGCACAAAAAAGTTTGTGGGAAGATGGGAAAGCTTCCAACTTTCATCAATTTAAAACCATTTACGGATGCGGGAATTGTTATGTGCAGACCGGACGCGATTATATACAGACTCGATTATATGTGATTCGATTATAAACAATTTTGGGCTCGATTATATACAGTTTGAAAAAAAAATGCAACAGAGTCCGAAACAAAAAAAAAATCTATAGCTTTGTCGTTGTCGTTTCCATCAAATATGATCATCTATTACCTCCTGAGAGAATCTGGAAAAAAAAATTTCATTTGGGAAAGGTGTTTTATGACTTTAAGGGGATGAATCAAAAATTATTTTTTTTTTATTTTCAATAAAAGAAAAACATATGCATAAAAACAAATGAAACAATTTTTTTGACTCGATTATCCCACATGTATATTTGTAGTTTTTCTTTCATGTAGACCATGTTAAGTCCGATGAATGTATATATAAATAAAAAAAATAAAAAAAAATATGAAAGGTTCAAATTCATATCGATCTTCATTTTTAAGTTTTCAGTTTAAGTTGTCAACAATATCCAATTCAAAATACTAGAAGTCTCATGTAGCCACGAGCTACGATCCGTGGACATAATTTTTTTTTCTATAAACTAAAAATATACGCTTTCGATTCGTATAGAATGTTCGTGGTTATTTCTATGTTAGGAACGAGGAACGTGGGAAACCACCGAATGTGTTGAAGACGCCAAATTGCAATCTTTATTGCACGGAGACGATGACCACAATGTTAATAGTCAACGTTACCGGGAACAATTGATCGAACTGAACCGTGCTTTGCTCTAAAAACGGTCGGAATCATCAGAAAATGCAACAAAACGTGATTTTTTCATGATAATGTCTCGTCACACCGAGTAAAACCAGTCAAGGAAAGGGTTGAGCTGCTCAATAAGAAATTGTCACACGCGGTTTATTCACTAGTCTTAGACGAACACTCGCTGAACAGTACTTCAATTCTTATGAAAATGTGCGAAAAATGGCTCGATGACTGGTTTGGCTCAATAAACAAAGAATTTATTCGACGAAACTCCGAAATGGTTGTGAATTGGAGTTGTGCGAGGAAATTGAAACCGTTTATATACCGTAAGGCATTACAGAGAAACATTTGTCCATCAGAAAGCTCTATTTCACATTCACCCAAGTCATCAACCAAAAGATCATGGACAGGTCCATAAGCAACATTAAAATCCCTGCCAGCTCTCTGATGTTTAATTTGCAGTTATTGATAAACCTTTTTTCATTTTGTCGATGTTTTTATAGGTATTGATGTAGACGACCTGATACATATATCTTGAAGGAGGCTCTCCCGAAATAATTCTTTTTTTCTTTTTTGGCTTCAACAGACTTCAAACTTCGCAGTTCACTCGCCTCTAACCCGAAAATATTCCTGTTCCCTAATTCATCTGGGTGGTATAATCACCCGAAAACTTTTTTCCGGAAAAACTGTCTCCTCGTAACATTCATTGCTCTCGATTCACAATCACCTATACCTGGAAGGAAAAGCAATCATGTAGACTTCCATGTCAGCTGAGAACATCAGCCCAAATAAATAACCATAACACCAACCTTAATCGCATCTCGCTAGCACATGGAAATGGGAAATTGCACACGCGTGTGCTTTCATCCTCCCACTAGTGCGCAGCCATCCCTTGCACCGACACCGTCGGATCCCATAAAAAATCCTTCCTATATCTGACCGACTTGATGCATAGAAAATGCGCACAATGAGTTTTGCCGTTGCACTTCGCACATGGCCAAAGCGCATGCGAATAAATATTTATGAAGATGATGAGCTCTTCGTTCTTCGAGGTGTTTATAAATATGGGCACACACAAGTTCGAGGTCATTCCAATAGTGACCTTTATTCAGTTCCCGTCCGCTCTTCCTTCCGACCGCCGCACGGCGATGCCTCCCATTATAGGAATTTGAACTGTGTGTTCCGCGCGCAACCGATCCCGGCAATGGCTATTTGCAGAGCCCAACACATTATTAGGTACCCTTTTACACTTGCGCATGTATAATTGGTGTGGCCTTCGTAGCATCTACTTCTATTTTTTACGTGGTCTAATCCGAGCGGCCGTGCTCTATGGGAGCGCCGTGAGAAAAGCGATGCGATGGCACAATTTTCGCATTCCATCCGGGAAACGATAATGGCCAACGATCGTTCGCAACGAGCCCGAGCCCGCTTGCTCTCCCGGACTTATTGGGGTTGATAAAAAATATTCAAATTGCATCGAATCCAATAAACGCGCAGATTGAGTCGGGCACTGGCCGGAGAAAATCTCCCGATATAAATCGGCATGGTGAACCTGTTGTGAATTATTTATGACCCTTTCTGGGATAGAATTTTCTCGCAGCGATAATAAAACGTGAATGTGCGGTTCGAATTTGTTAGCCTCATGGTTAACCATTTTTGTAACAAATTGTAATCAGCTGCATTAATTTAGGTATTGTAAGAGATATCCTTGGAAACTTCAATTTCCTCAAACGTCGATCAGTCTAGCTGTTGAACAATAGCTTCAGCTAAAGTCCCGCGGTTGTGAATTGAATTTCCTAAGTCGGAGAACCATTTATATTGTTTTGAGCAATGCACTTCCACTGGAGCCTTCGGCGGCTAACACATTTAGCGTGAGACAATGGATCGTGAACGAATTGTGAGGAGCTGTTCATATCCCCCTAATTCGATATATGATAGAAACATTTCTATTTCATCTCTCCGATAGAGATTTGATGGCTCAATGCATCGTTATGGTTGATATCTGTGAAACTGCTTGGAGGGAATATGTTTGCTGGACGAAGTTATGCTGCAGTCACGGAATTAAGAGCGAAACATGCCATAGCATTTGTAGATTGGAACCACTTGATCTTATGTTTTTAAGCACTGATGGAATTATTGCTTCAACGGAATCATCCATGTAAAATATGAGATTTCTGATCAGTATTCTATGTCAACACGTATCAAAAATTTCACTAAAATTATTGTCCCTCGCTAGCCTTGTACTGTGTTCCATATACCGTTCTGAATCATATTTCGGACGCTTAAGGCATATGATGCAGAAAACAGGTCCAAACTTTATGCATAGGTATTATTTGGTTGATATTTTTAATAAATTAGTTCAATATGCTTTTAAGCTTTCTACTTTGGTATCTATTTGATTGAAAACATTAAAAAATCATCGAACAAAATGCTTTTCAAATGAAGCGAATAAAAATCGAACTTCGGACACTAAATCGAGTTTCGGACAGATTGAATTCAAATTTCGGACACTTTATTTTGTAATTTTTGAACGAAAATTACATTACACCTGGTAATATTTTATAGTCAACTGCGAAACACTTACCAAGCAATCACAGTAAACTGTTAATGATGATGAGAACTGATGATACACGGGAGAAATTTTAATACTGATGAACGGGTAAATTCTACGTGCTCACTCTAAGCTAACGTCAAACACAAACGATAGTGAGTAGTGTTGATAGATTTTTGCCGATTATGTTATAATTCAAATGTGGTTCTCATATGAAATAATAGAGAAACCAAGGGATTACTGTAAAGAAGCAATTGTGATATTGATTTTGTAGTTGTATCATTAGTGCATTATGAATTTCAAGATATTAGAACAAAGTGTTCGAAATATGATTCAGAGCGGTATCTGTTAGCGTTCGAGTTCTTCGTCCGAAAAACGGCTATTCATGTCTTTTCTGTTCATTCTAAACGACGTAGTGCACAAATCACATAATACTAAAAAATTGGAATCCGGGCCCCCTTCTCTTCCTTACGTAACGCAAATCCTATCTCCAACACACAGAAAATAACGCAACCTCGACACCCCCCCCCCCTTCCTAAACACAACTAGTGTTACGTACTTTGTACACGGTGCTTTTTGACAGATTTCTGACACTTCTTGTCATAGACTTAAGACCCATTTTCACGCTGCTAGTAGCTGACCTGACAGTGAGCAGCCACTGGGCCGGTAAACTCGCACAGTGTGAGCTGCTTACGAGAAACTAGGTACTACAGCATTGGCTTACCAGGGATGCCAGATGATTTTCAAATATCTATCCAATAGCCAGAAACAGCAATCAGGTCCGAATTTGACAGATGATTGATCCGAAATCGACTTCTCTATTGGCAGTTTTCGTCTCAGGCTTTCAGTTGCATTTGTCATTACACAATTTTATCGCGAAATACATCGCCGTGAAAAAAAATAATTTGTGCTGAATTTATTCGAACTGAAGGTAGGGGAGATGGGGGTAAGACGGACATGTTAAGAAAAACTTCAATTGTATCTTTGGAAACTCATGTTTTCAAAATTTTAAAAGCAGTTTCTTACAGTTCAATATACTGGTTTTCGAAATAACTGGCCAATTGTTTTATAAAAATGTGTTTTTCCATGTTTTTTACTGAAATTAAAACAATCCGAAAAGTACAACATTTTTATCAGTGCGGGTATAATGGACATGTACACTGACCCAAAAAATTGGTATATATAACGAATTTTTTGGTAAATATTACCAATGATTAGTAAATTTTTGCATTACGAATTATTCGTACATATTACACAATAACAATGGTAAACAAATGTCAAACCGGCCAGTATGACCCACTATAAGCGGTTGGTTCAACGTTGGTTTAACATATATCCTAAATACATATGTAATTTGTTCAACACGGGGTCATTTGTCAGTCCAAAGTCGGTTCAATGGTATTTTGATCAGGATTCTATACCTGTAGTAATATTTTCTTTTCAATTGTAATGAAAACAAACTTTTTTTTATCTATTGTAATCAATAAAAATAATGAATATTTATTTCTATACAAATAAAATTGAAACTCGAAAAAAGAATCAGTCGATTTGATCCGTTAGGTCAGCACCAATTGCTCGTATCAACGCTATCCCCCGATTTTCAGCAGCCAGTGTTCCATTTCTACTATTCCTACCGGCATTATTATACACCCCAATCAAGGGCGCTCGTGTCACAGGTGCCGTGGATGTGATCGCAGGCCTTTTGAAGTAGCCTATGCTGCTGGTAAAACAGTGGATAAACCGGGTATTTGTTGTTGCTGCTGCTGGTGCTGTAACACAGCCGTACTTCGGCAGATTTTCCGTGGTGGTACCGCAGGAGCAGACAGAAATTCTGGTAGTTTTTCGTTCCAGTTCAGCTTGTAGAGCAACAGTTCCATTATTCGCAGGTTTTCCGTGTTATACACAATTTGACTGGAAAAAATAAACAAACGCATTAACATGTCACAGTCAGACAAGACTGGCAGCACGGCAGTGGAACTTCATACAAATCGCTCGTCGAAAAGTGTCTCCTTTTTCACCGCTTGTTTACATCGACGAATATATTTTTTTCCACTATGTTTCGTAGGAGAGTGTACGCATACTGACAGATTTCTACTACGAGGTGTTTAATGAAGGATGAAGTTTAATGAAGGTGGGAATCTTTATGTTTATATATGATTTATCGTACGATTTAATTGAATGCATAAAAGATGTCAACAAAACTGGAGTAAAGCACCTATTTAAATTGGAACAAATATTGGTACGAGATACCCAGCAATTCTTGATGTTTATTGCGTGATTTGGTTACTGTATAAGTTGTTTGAAACGAAGGTTTAGTGTAATGATTTTATTTTGAGGATTATATTCACATACAAACATATATTAATACAAATTGCATGTATATGATGCGCCTAGCCGCCCGTACATGCAAACGTGGAGGCGATATACATACATCCTAGAAAAAAAATCATATAATTATCGTTTATATTACATCATATACCCCATATACATGTATACGGTCTCCAATTTCATATGCATATGCCAGTTATACACATCATACAAGTAATGTGTCTTGGATGTATGTATATCGCCTCCAATTTTAAATTTTTGACGTAGGACAACGTCTCACATTATCAGATCAGAAAACAGGTCACGTTTTTATGGAATAAAGTTAACGTTAATAACTATTTTTGCTACGAACGGATTCAAACGATTTGCATACAAATCGAATTGAAATTTTTCTAAGATTTTTTTTGTTTGATATACTATACATTACAATCCCATAGCCATATGGTTTAAATTGATGAAAATTGGAAGTATTCCCATTTTTCCATACATTTGTTCTGTCCATTTGTGTGCTTTTCCGAACAGAGCTGTCAATAACGGGTAACTTATGCAGCCGGTAGAACAGAAACAGAAACAGGGCGATAGCGAAAAGAGAAAATTTGCGAAGTAAACCCCACCCTTGCATAGTAAGTGATATCGCTAGCGTATAAGTATTGCATCTCCTCTGAGGAAACTACTAAGAATCTTTCTGTGCCCGAAACAACAAAGGTCGCTTATTCTGCTCGTTTTGTGTTCAATGTTCTCCTTGAGCTGTGAACGCTAGCGAATATTTCACTTGAAGTGCATCTGGCATTGCAATTAACACAACCATCCGAGTCATGGCAAAGCAGGCGAAAAAAGAGAAGAGTGCAAATGATTATAGGTCGCTTCTAAACATCGATATTTGGTTTTTTGTGTGTTGCTTGTTTTCGTTGCGCGAAACTTAGAACTTAGAAACTTTGTTGACGGTTTTGATCGAGAGTCGAGAAACGATTTTTCATAAACGGTCTTTCTCGCGATGTTCCATTTTTAGCACTGCAACTGTGTGCATCTTGTTTGCGGCCGACTCGACCGCTCCGGCATGACGTCATCGATGCACATTGAGCGCATGTGCGGCGTAGTTTTTATACATCACCGACAGCACCTTGCACCAACGAGCCATCGCTAGTGTCATGCACATAAAAAAGGATGCCATTCGCGGATTGAAGTTATTCTGTTTTCACACGCTATATGTGCAACATCTTTCGAATAAAACCTAGTAGTAAAAAGTAACAAGTGTTTGACTTTCCAAGTGCACTCTTGCCTTCCAGGAGAAACCTTCGCACCATCGATATCTGGCTAGTAGACTGCTGTGGGAACCAATACCTGCCTTTCTCAAGGCGGAAGAAGGAGTTTATTTCCACACAGTTGAAACGTTCTTTCCGCTTTACAGTCCACTGCCTTGGCGCTTAGGAACGCGCCAACACATCTGTTAGACGCGTTTTTGATGCTTGTTGAATGACGATCCACTTCTTCTTCTTCTTTTGAATTATAGACACTTGAAACTCAGAGAGTTCATTCGTCTTTGATGGCGATGCACGGAAGATGCCTCTCGTTAATATTCAGTGCAATGCGTGCATTGATATAAAGAAACAAATTGCGACATATGACCAATTAGTGTATTGTTCTCGCAAAGGCAAAAATGACCGTTGCATCTCGAAATGATTCTACAAAACTACGTACGCCATTAAACCTTTTCAGGGTCCCCGGAACTTTTTACTAAAGAGTTATTTACTAAATTTCAACGTATTCTCAAATAATATTCGAAATGATAAAACATCAAAGTTAAAAAAAATAAATTGCGTAGTCCTACGCTCTAAGGGGTCGTGTCTCGGATACAATCCCTCGATCTTTTTTACGATTTAATGTTTGCTGAGCAGGCCCGATGGCAGTTTTAAATGGTTAAAATATTAATGAAATTTTTTACTTCATGTTATTTGATTACTTGAAACATGTGGTACTAAACTTTATTGAACCATTTCTATATAAATTTTGCGATATTTCCACTAAAGCACAATAAACAATCAGGAATGACGTATCCGATTACAACTTTTTCGTATCATATGTAAGAGCTTTAATTGCCCTAAAATCATATTTCAGATAGCCGTACGAGATAGCTGCGGCTTGATAATCCAAACAACCGGAGTTCAAATCCCATCAGATCAATTTTATAACCGTCGCCACCACTCATATCAAACATTTATATCCCTAAAAGTCAATTGATTAATTCCTATTTGTACAAACATAAATGTTTGTAAAGGTTCTATATACATACAAAAATGGTGATTCCCCGGGCCGAACATTTTACTTTAATATTTTCGGCCATTTGTTTCATGGCAGTGATGAATCGTATATTCGTATGACAACAGAATTACTATGTTATTAGGTATTGCCTAATAACCTTGCATGTACAGTAAGTTACCTCTAATTCGACATTTAGTTAATTGGACAGACCTGTAATGGGACACAAATAATTGGACATTTTCATCTCTAATTGGACATTTTGTAAACATCGAGTTTGGTACCAAAAATAAGGCCACCAGACTTCGACATTGTACCACTATCATCGTGTCCAATTACAGGCCAATCACCTATATGCCTCGGTATGTCGAGGATTAGAGGTAACTTACTGTATACGCATCATATACCACAAAAATATCAGATATTCGATGCTCTATATACGATAGTTAAACGATTTAATGTTTGCAGGGTTGGCACACTTGGCAGCTTGGTTTGTCAAGTTCATAATCTCATGTTTACAGTTTTGAGTGCAATTGAATGACTAAGTTGAACTAATTTATTTTTATCACTATGTTTATCAGAACGTAAAAGACTGGCAAACAGATAATCTTTCGTTCTCAAAAGTTAAAAATAAAAAATAAATCAACTTTAACTTTCACTTTTCTTGAAATCGGAAATATTCGGACTTGAAAATATTTTTTAACAAAATATTCCAAACATACATGTATTTACAAAAATCTATAATAATTATTATAATTATCAAGAACGTTTTCCGCCATTCGTTTTTTGGTTGTCTGTAGTAAATCGTATATACGCATGACAATAGTCAATAGTGCATGTATAAGTCGTATATTCATCCATCCAATCATTGTGAATACTGTTGCAAGTAGAAAATAAATGTGTGTTCGTTGCCTATGATGCGAACATAAATAAAAATATAATACAGTAATTTAAATTTAATACGACATGCCGAGGCACCACTCAGTGTCGCTTTGGAGGCGATTTTGGTCTGTGATTGAACATTGACGATGTGAGTGGTACAGTGTCTACGTCTGGTGGCAACTTTAATGTGGCGCCATAATTTGGGCCCCGAACTCGATGTTTACAAAAATGTCCAATTAAACGTGTCACATTACAGGTCTGTCCAATGATTCAAACGTCGCATTAGATGTAACTTACTGTATATGAACAATATTTATTCCCAGCTGTTTTGAGGCATCTCGCACAAATTGACAATATCATTCAGTTGTCAGTGCAAGTCGGTGCAATTTTTAGAGTGTAAAAAAAGTTCACTGTTTACATAAAAGCAATCTCGAATCGGTCCCACTTTTTTGCTTGAAGTTACTATCCCCTGCTGGCAGGCATACTTACACAATTTTCTCCCTAGGAGGACGCATTAGAATATGACACCACACTTGTATCAGTATTGTCGGTTCCTCTTTCAGTTCCCGTTGGTACTGCATTTGGTATATTCGTATCAGATGGATCACAATATATGTAATTGAGCGTCATGTTGTGGTAAATTGGCAGATCCAGGGGATGCAATCGGATTGCTACGCATCACTGGTAATTACTGTATTTTTTTTTTATCCAAAATATATATTTTTATTAAGGCTCATATGGCGTCAGCCTAACGGGGCCGGGAGTTCAATTTTGCATGCCATTCAATGAAGTTCAATTTTGCATGCCATTTTCTGTTACGTTATGTCTCATTTAATGTCAATTACTGGTAATTACTGTAATTACATGGATAGTTAGTAAAAAGTTATATAACACAAGTATCGTATATCCTTCTTGAGGCTTACGACGAATTTGTTGTAAAATATAACCGGAATGATCGGATCGGGCAGCTCCCGTAAGAACTTCGTTAGCACCGTGGCTACACACTACGGTGAGTAGCTGCTCAGATCGGTGTTGATTAGATTTTCGTTGAGTGAGCCACGCAGTTTGTTAAAGTCGTCGTAGTTCGGTGACGTCGTCCGATACAGCTTGTACAGATCTAGGTTCAAGTTACACATCGCTTTCTGTTCGAGCTCCGTTGCAAAGTATTATGGAAAAGGGCGGCGCCGGCAGCTCGGCCACGTGAAACTGCTAGCAAAGACCAAGCCAAAAGACCTGCTGATTACGGCTGGTCAACGTTACCGTCCGACTGACAGTATCCGCAGCATTGCTTGCATAGCAATCCCTGATGTATCAGCTCCCGCAAGTATTGCTGACACTTATCACATTTAACCAGCTTAGAAAAAAAAGAATGGTCCACCAATTCATGCGGGTGTTTATCGGCCGAGTTATCACCAGTAACTGAAATAGAACAAAAAGAGAAAGCAATATAAAAAAGAGTTCAATATTCTTCTCTTCACTTTCCATCATGCATTGGATGTCATTATGGATGTGACTTTCCATTTCACCCCCCAGTGCAATTGTTTCAATAATTCAAATTTACCACTTACGAATGAATTTACTTTTCCGTACATACCTGATATCGCTTCTCTGTCAACTCACAAACCGAAATAAAACCATCAGCGAATTCATTTTTGCAATTTAACCACTCAAAATGCTTAATATCGAAGCCGCAAAAGTTACATCCACATGCGGAATCATGTTCGATTTTCGGTTTTTGTTTCTCTATTCCACTTTTGATCAGTATTCATTGTCATAGGATGGTTTAAATTTCATAGAAAAGCACGTAGAAGGGTTTCCCATCAACAGAAATTTGAAATTCATAATGCAACTATACGAATCAACCACTTGTCCATCATACCCCCACTGTTCGTCTTACCCGCGGCTCCCCTACACCCAAACTAGCGTTGGCAGAAAACATGTCATCTTTGGAAGAAATGATACCATTTAGAGCCCTCGCACACTACAGACTTTTTTTCAGCCGACAGTTTGGTTGGATCGGCCTACTGGTGCAAAAACCGATCCAACTGAATCGGTGTAATGTGCGCACATGCATACCTCTCCGTACTGATTAAGAAGCCGACCGAACTATCGGTTGACAAGTCAGTCTGCAGTCTGCGGGGACTCTTAGTGTACTGGAGAGTCAAATGCGCAAATAATGAGCTGTTTTAAAAGCTTAAAAATGATTTGTATGTATGCGTGCAGACATCTCTTTCTGTTTTCTTCTCTCATTTCATTTGGGATTGTGCCAAAAAAAAGTCCATACGACTTCAATGGGGATCGAACCAAGGCCGGCTGGAATACAAAACTATTTTACACGACCACGCTATCCACATGGCTAATGTTGCTTCAGCAGTTCTTCAGCAAATACGTGATAATATTGCACCTGATTATAAAATGAAGTTGGGAAGTGTTTTCTAAGAGTAAATAAGGAGCGCATGAAGGAAAACAATATCTATCTCGGTCTGGGTCGTGTATGTGGCAAAGTATGCGGAAAGCTTATTTGTCTTTTGTTTCGTTCACTCGTATCATGTATATTATACAAATGCTTACCAGTATTTGTGAGCCATGCCATTTTCTGTTACGTTATGTCTCATTTAATGTCATAAATCGGGATGACAAAACATGGGCTAAGAATCAATTTTGCGTGTACTATCCGAAAAAGCAGAAAGGCAAGAGGATTTGGACCAGGAATTGGATGCAATGGAAAGGAGCAACAAATACAATAATGAAGGAACTCTACGATGATGATCCTCTAGAGTACAGAGAAGTGTTGAGAAAAACACCTGAATAAGTGGAAAAACTGTTGGATTTCATTGGTCCTAAAATACAACGCCAAGATACACTCATGAGGGATGCTATACCTGCAAGAGTGAAATTAAAAAACGACATTGATGTCCCTTTCATCTGGAATATCGTTGGCGATATTTTTTAGAATATCGAAAGCATCAATAGCTAAAATAATTTCGGAAGTATGTGATGCTATAAATCGCAGTCTAAAAGATTTTTTTAAATTTTATTTATTTCGCCTTGCCAGCAGCTCCGTGTACCAATTTGTGAAATGAAAATGATATAAGGGTAACACGGGGTGATTTGGTCATATGGGGTGATTTGGTCATATGGGGTGATTTGGACCACCCCTTTATCTTAAAAATTACGGCTCAACTTGGATTTTCTATAATGTCATTTCCTTCTATTGTTGAACCGTATGTACCTTAAGTAAAAAAAACTTTGGTAAAACTTCACAAGTAGAGGGAATCGGTAGCATAAATACATCAATTACTTTGAGCGTCAAAAAATGTGAGTTCTCCTATCGTGGTTTTAAGGTTTTCCCCTCCATTTAAACAAACTTTTCGTGTATTGTGCAGTAAAGTTCTGTTCGCCTACAGAAAAGGAACAATTTGATGTAGCGAAACTGTAAGTTTGATAACAATAAATGAAATTAATTGCATTTTAATTTTTGCGTGTTGTGTGGGGTGACATGGACACGTTTCTGTGGGGTGAATTGGTCCTACAGGTTTGAGACTTTTATTTGGTCTAATTGATTCCAGATGCCGCTGAATTACAAGAAGAGGATGGACAGACAACGTTGGAAGAAGGAGGAGCTTGAAAGAGCAACGCAGGCCATCAAGAACGGATTTTTTTTGACCAAGCATCAAAAGTGTTTGAAAATGCTCGACCAACAGTGAATAGATTCATGCAGAATTCGAGATGGTGTCAATCCAACTTTTCTGGTATGGAATCTGGCCAAGACACCTGGTATCGATCCCAAAACATTGTTACTGATTGTAACATTATCCCAAAATACTTTACATAAACATAAGTATGTTTTTTTTCGATGAAACACACACTGGACCAAATCACCCCACAGACGGTCCAAATCACCCCGCATCAAATTTTAATGTCCAAAAATCATCTCTTTTATTTTATGATATATTTGGTAGATTGAAGCTTTATATAATGATTAAACATTATTTATTGAGAGAAAACAAGTGTAGCTCAGTATACAATGTGACATTTTTTATTTAGACCATATCGGTTTGGAAATATTAGGCGATTTGCTTAGGTGGTCCAAATTCCCCCCTTTTCCCCCACATCTACAGGTGGAATAAATACGCATCAAAATAAAGTAATGAATGAAAATGTACTTTTTTAAATCGAATATGTATTCTGTTTCTTAAAACAATACTTTTTTGCAAGTTGTGAGTGAATTTTGAATGAAAATTGTGTCCCTGATTCGAACGCTAGATTTTGTTTTTGACGTATTGAGGGATGCGAGTGCTAGTAAAATTTAAAAAAAAAAACTTTGAAGTAGCTCGCACGCCGGATCTCGCATGACATTAACTGGCATGATGTGTTCACACGGTGTGAGTAGCTGCACTGCAGTAACTGACTAGACCGACTCGTATGCTTACTCGCACCGTCTGAACCCGGCTTTAGGCTAGCCAGAAACACTGACTAGGCTCTTCGGAGCGTACGTATCTGTTCATTCAAAATTGTTTTCTAGCTCATGTTTTGTCATCCCGATTTATGACATTAAATGAGACATAACATAACAGAAAATGTCATGACTCTCAAAATACTGGTAAGCATTTGTATAATATACATGGTACAGCAATATATATTACGAGCGATATTAATATGAGCGACCGAGACAAAAGACAAATAAGCTTTCCGCATACTTTGTCGCATGCACGGCCCAGACCGGGATAGATATTGCTCTCCTTCATGCGCTCCATTTTTACTCTTAGAAAACACTTCCAACTTCATTTTATAATCAGGTGCAATATTATCATGCATTTGCCGAGCAGCATCATATAGCATGGTCATGTAAAACAGTCTTGCGTCCTAGCCGGCCTTGGTTCGATCCCCAATACCGTCGTTTGGACTTTTTTTGAGTGCAATCCCAAAAAAGATGAAAAAAGAAAAAAAGAAAGAGATGTCTGCAGATGACATTCTTTGCCTATTTGACGCTTCAAGGCAGGAAATGGCATGTTTTCTGTCGAAAATGAAATGCTTTCTGACAACGCTAGTTTGGGTGTATGCTTGCTTTTTTAGGTCTGACCTAGGAATTTTGGGACAATCACGCAGGTGCCACGATCGTCTATTGTATGCCAGCCAATTTTTTCCCCATGCTCAACACCTTCAGCGCGAGCACTGTTGTTGCAGCGCTTGGTATGGGTTATATTGTCTAATACGAGGCAGTCTTGCTGATGACACATCCGGAATAGGTCTCCAACGTCCTGATGTCAAGCGTACCACCTACTATTTCTTGTTGATCCTGTTTTGGATGGTTATCACTTTGCTTTTCTATTACGACGTGTGGTCGTCCAGGGTGATGGGGATCTTCCTCTTCCAAGCTGCGATCTTCTCCACTATCTGTAGATTAGGATTGGGCGATCTTGGATCGATATTTTCCTGCTGTAACATTAGTTGTACAATAAGCGCATACCACACAGTCGTGTTCAGTAAAGACTACAAAATTTATCTCTCTGCTCCACCTTGATGTTGGATTAGCGATTTCTGATAAGTCTTTGTAGCATAAGGAACATCTTGAAGCTTCCTTCTGTCCTGATCGCAATCTCTTGCGATGCAGCGGGTTCCGAAGTCCTAAGAAGAACAGCTCTCTTCCCCATGTCAGGGGTGGCTGATCACTGTCCTCGTGCTAGCATGGGACTCGAAATGTAGCTGTGCACGATGGTCCTTCGGCGAGACTGAGAGATTGCGCAGATACTGTAAAGGCATCTGCCAAAAATGGAACGCGCAGGAAAATTCAAATTCGAAACAGAGCAATCAGACTACGCAAAGAACACGGACTAGAGATTGGAAGCTGGGGACATGGAACCACAAGTATATGTAACTTTCTTGCCTAATTTTTTTCGGAAATATTGAGAGTCCGTATTTTCAACTGCAGGAGGTGTGCTGGTTCGATGGTGTGATTGTTTCAAGGCGGTTATACCATCTACCAGAGTTGCGGCAACACACACGAGCAAGCAATAGCTTTCCTCGTGATGGGAGAATTGTTGAAACGGGTGATTGACTGGTGGCCAATCAACTAAAGAATGCGCAGACTGAGAATGCGAGGTCACTTCTTCACCATCAGCATTATCAACGTCCACAGACCCCATCTAGCTAGCCCCGATGACGATAAAGAAGAATTCTACGCACAGCTAGAGCGTGAATACGATGCCTGTCCAAAACACGACATCAAAATCGACATCGGTAATTTAAACGCTCAGGTCGGCCAAGAGGAGCAGGTCAGACTGGTAATTGGTAAATTTAGCGCCCATCCGCGAACCAACGAAAACGGCCTAAGACTTATCGACTTCGCTGTCTCATGGATATACGTAGTACCTTCTTCCAGCACAGCCTCTGATACCGTTACACCTAGAGATCGCCTGAGCAAACGGAAACACAAATTGATCACGTTTTAGTCGACGGTTCTGCGCTTCTCGGATATCATCGACATCAGAAGCTATTGCGCAGCAATGCTGCAACGAGCGACTCGAAAAACGTGCAACAATACAAACTGAAGGCTTTGTGCCGCGGACCGAATTGTGCAAGAACAAGGAAGCAGACATCTTGACGAACGAACACGAGTTGATCGAAAGGTGGAGATAGCAGTACCATGAACACCTGAACAACGCGCAGACAGAAGACCAAGGAGTTGATGAGGACTACACCGATGCGATGAATAACGACGACGTACCATTTTCGACGATGGGTGAAGTTAATGAGACCATTAATCAGCTAAAGAACCACAAAGCAACTGGTAAGGATGGCCTCGCGGAGGAATTCTTCAAGGGAGTACAGGAAAACTTGTAGAGTGTATGCACTGGTTGTTAGTCAGGATCTGTGACACAGATAAACTACCGGAGGAGCGGAAGGATGGGGTAATCTGCTCACAAGCTGACAAGCTGGATTGTGGAAACTACTGTGCAATCACGATTCTGAACGGTGCTTGCAAAATTCTGTCTCATATCCTTTTTCGCCGTCTATCGCCAATAATAAACAAATAATTTCCCACGAATTTGTCGGTCGGATTCATGTCATCGACTCCTCTCATCTCGTTTGTGTGGCTCCGTCGCCAGGAACCTCTGGGTCGGTCTCTGCTGCGATGTCCTTGCGGGTTCCAGTCTAGTGCTTGTCTGCAAATTTCAGTACCACTCTTCCGTAATATGTGGCTGACCCACCGCCACTTACGCTCCAGGAACTCGACATGGCAAGATTATTATTTTGAAGTATTGATACGACTTTAACGACGCATAAATAAGAAAAATAAGTTCAAAATTAAAATAAACCTTTCTTTTCTTTTTTCGTTAGTTTTTTTGTGCTAAACATGCAGATACAAAGATTTTTTCAGAAAATTTTAGAGATTTAAATATGGTAACTCTGATCAGAAGGAACAGGGCTGCATCCAAGACCAGAGCCCTTAGACGTCGTTGTGTTGTTAGACGTCGAAAGGGCATTTGACAATGTCTGTCACGGAGGATTTGCGTACGAGCTTTGTTCTTCCAATTTTCCATTGCATCTCATAAATTTTTTTATCCTTGAATGGTGGCCTCTTTCTGGTTGACACATGTTCCATCTTTGCAGGAGTCAGGCAGGGCTAGGCCCTTTGCTATATAGGATTTTCACCTCAGGCATTGCAATTGTCGTCAAGGGGGGAACGCTTCGAAAAATAGCAAAGCTAGGTAATTAATAAAATACAGATTCAATTAAAATTAATCAGATTTTTTTTACTAAAAAACTATGAAATCAATCCAAGTTCCAATTGAACAGCTAAAAAAATCCTGTTCCCTTTGGAACGCAACTTTTACTTATTTCAATGAGTCCATTTAACCGTCCAGATTTCTGTGTTGATAGAAAAAAAAACATTTCTTCGTTCACTTTCTAATCGGAGGGGCTAATCGAATTCATTTCCGAACCGCATACGCGTTCACGTCTGATTCGGTGGTGAACTTTTCAATAAATATAATTTTTACCACATTATCCACACCGGGAGCATCAGGATGCGATTAGACTTTTGATATAATCCATTAGTATCTAATAAGCCACCGGTGAAAGCAAAATGATTAGTCAAATCAATCTGTGCGACCGGAATCTCTTCCAGTCCGTTCGCGCTCGAAAGGATGTCTTCTATTATCTAAACGAATCGCAGCGAAAATTTTCTGGCGATCGTGAGCGAATTCAGAAAACGAAGCTTGGCGCGATAGGAAATTTCCCATCAAGTCTCAGATTGATCGCCAGATTCAGTCCATCCCTTCCGTGCGTTATGGACCAGAAAAGAGACGTGAAGTCGCTCGTAAAATTAGCATTATTGTTCGCTAAATAACACCCCCCAAATCATCCACTAATTGTCCATAATGTGCGAGTGGCAGAAAGCGCGGGACACGACCTAAACCTGAGCAGGGCCCAAATCTGTGCGATCGAGAAGCGGAATAAATTATGCTTGATGATGACGGGTCCGGAGCCCCGGGTAATTAAGTTTTATGTGGAACGTCCAGGCTGAATAATTTAATACAAATTACAAGTTAACGAGGCCCCAGAGCCTGGGTGGTTCGGTGTGGAATCGCGAGCACCGCTTATAAATCGATTGGTGAGTTCCTCTGTTTGTTTAACAGCGGGAAAATACTGTCCAGCGCGCGTGTTTCCAAAATCAGCTTTTAAAATTCCACTACGCGCTTCACGACTCATTTTCATTATTAAATTACTGCTATTTAAGATTAAATTACGCCCGCGCCTTGTTGCTTCAGTTCTTGTTTTTCGGGGCTCTCTTTATTGATGTTTGTTTGTTTAACGCGTAGCAGCTTGGGTTAGGCGATATCACCGGGCAAGCATCCGCCAAAGATGCCACAAAGCAGTGTTGCCAGAGTTTGTTTTTATGATTTTTTGATTTGAATCCCTTAGATGTAGGAATAAGGTCTTAACAATGTTTTGTTAAACAATTGGATAAAACCGAGGAACGGCAGATTCATATTCGAAACAATAAGGCAATCTAGCAACTGTGTTAGCCTCCGCTGAATCATTGCGATGCTATCTGCCAATCAGCATCCAAATGGGTGCGATAACCGAGCGCTGCTATCCGATCCTATTTGTCTTGTGCCCCTTCAGCGGTGTCTCCGGATGGATAATCCAAGATGTGACGGACTCGCGTGATGGAATTTTATGGAAATATTGACGATAATCGATTTTCGAGCGATATGAGGTCGAATAAAAGGTGCCCGGCTATCGATACCTGCTCACACCTTCCCAGGCTGCCCGAGATGATGATGCAGAGCTGAAAGGTGGCATAACAAAACGACAACAACGATGTCTTGCTGCCGGTGGCTCAGATTCGGGAATTGGACCCGGGAGCGAGGAGATACAAATGGGGCACACGGCCGTAGAACTGCTCCGGTCTTCACGCGGATACGATTTCGATTTAAATTTATGAATATATTTACCGTATATTTACAAAAGTGATATCGGTGTTATAGTTTCAATATTTTTTATAACTTTGCTAGAGTCCCAACCGGAGTGACATTGTGTGAGTTTGATGACTCGCTGTTTGTTTGTCCGGTTGTCGTCGGTACGATGGGTGTCGTTCCTCAGGGCGCGCTTATCGGAGAGGCGGAACGCGAGGATTTCGAACCGTCATAATTTGGATATCGTAAACGTCACAATATTGATGGAGAAAACGAAACCTAATACCAGCGGCGATAATTTTTCCTGCTTGATTCGGCTCCATTGGCGGGTGAATTTTGACTCGTGTTTCTTTTTTTGTATCGTGGTTAAACGCCGTGCTCTATTAAAACTAGTTTGGGACGAGATGCATTCAAACTAAATAAAACTTATGATAATTTTATTGAGCTCGTAAGGAACGAACCATTATGGCAGGGATAAAATCAACGGTTGGCAGAATGCTTAGAGGAAATATTTGTTGGAAAGAAGAGGCCAATAAAGAAAAGGAACATATTTGCTGTTGGTTTTGGAAGCCTGTGATTGGTGCTGTGTTGTGAAATAAATATTGGTAAATGTTTTGGACATAAACTTTTCCAATATCCACTGAGGCTCTCCGAATAGAGAGAGATATTTTGAGTGAACTCTGAATCCGGAACAGGTAATTTTCGATGACTTTTCGGCACATATGGGGCGGTATCTCGGTCATAACTTCACGAATGTTGTCTTTCAAATGTTCAAGAGTTTGCGGAGAGTTGGCATAGACACGGTCTTTCGCATAACCCCACAAAAAAAAAAGTCTAGCGGGTTCAAATCGCATGATCTGGACGGCCAATTGGCATCACCAAAACGCGAAATTATGCGTCCCTCAAATTTCGTTCGCAATATGGCCATGTTCGGTCGTGTTGTGTGGCACGTGGCGCCGTCCTGCTGAAACCACATGTCATCCGTATCCATATCTTCAATTTGTGGCAAAAAAAATCGGTTAACGTGCGGCCATAGCGCTCACCATTCACAGTTACCGTCTCGCCGTCCTCATTTTCAAAGAAATACGGCCCGATGACTCCACCAGACCATAATGCGCACCAAACAGTGACTTTTGGCGGATGCAATGGCCTCTCAACAATCACGTGTGGATTTTCTGAGCCCCATATACGGAAATTTTGGGTGTTCACATAGCCACCGAGCTCGAAATGTGCCTCATCGCTGAAGAAAATTTAATGCGAAAATTCAGCATTTTGCTGCTGTTGTTCGTTCACCCAATCGACGTATGCCCGACGCATTCCATGGTCACCACGCTCTAATTTTTGTGCCAGTTGGACTTTATATGGATGTAGGTGCAAGTCCAAATGCAAAATTCGCCACAATGATGTGTTTGACAAGCCCAATTGCTGAGCACGCCGTGGAATCGAAAAATTCGGGTCATCCTCCACACTGGCAGTAACAGCAGCAATATTTTCGGCCGAACGCACATTACGATGATGCATAGGTTTCACAATATCCGCTACGGATCCAGTTTGTTCGAATTTACGCACTACATTAGCGATTGTGTGCTCTGTAGGCCGTCCATGACGACCAAAATCCGTCCGTAATGCTCGAAAAACATTTGCCGGTTTTGCATCATTTTTATAGTATAATTTAACAAAATTAACACGTTGTGCGATGCTAAAACTATCCATATTGTGAAATGGCAGACATTCAACTAACGATATGACGCTTTGGTTGACAACTATGTCAAACGGTTGTCAGTGCAGGGCTGTATACTTTCGGAAGCCCGAAATGGAAAACCCTGTACAAGAAAATGATGGCTCTGTTTGGAACAAATGCATGAGTAATTAATATGTTTCTAATTTCCGTATATGTGAACTATTCACGACCTGGGATGTGTGATGCAATTATACACGATCACTCTACACCAGACGATGTGACAAACGACGTCTGGTGTCCATCTCGGATTTGGGAAAATACATTGCGTAACAACAAAACGATATTGTATGAAAGAGGGTTCGAGGAAGGTTCAACCAAGGCGTTGAAGTGGTATAGTGGACCAGAAACTACGCCGGAACGTCATGGAGGATTTCAAAGCGAATCCAAGACTTTCGGCCGTGAAAGTGGCTAACAAACTCGGTTCTGTTCGCAATACAGTTCGAAATATACGCGTTGGTGAGGATTTGGTTTTCTATGTCTATGTCTATGTCTATGAGGAAACCAAGCAGGACCGTAAAGCAAAACGTTACGGCAAAAACGCTGGCCTGAAAGCTGACCTGACCAGGTGATAGCCAAATTCAATGGATACATTCTTATGGACGATGAAACATATGTAAAATTGGACTTCAAACAACTTATGGAACAGTAGTCCTAAGAAATTTAAATTTGTTTTAGAGGACAAGTTTGCCGGTATTGATGATCTGGCAATGAATCTGCAGCTGTGGCCGGAATACTTCGATTACCATCATAGCCAACAATACTAACGGACAGTTTTACATTAAGGAATGCCTGGAAAATGTATATTGCTGTTTATTACTTTCCACAGGGGTCCTGTCATGTTTGGTCGGATTTGGCGATTTGACACTACAGTAAAAATGTGCAGCAATGATACTGCGATAATGGAGTAGACATCATTGGGAAACAGATGAACCCCCAAAAGCTGCCTGAAATTCCGCTCAATCAAAATATATTGGGGTACCATCAAATCTAAAGTGAATGAGAGTGTAAAAATTGCTAAGAATGCTACTTTTATGGTCGATACTGGAACAAAGCGGTCGATGAGGTTGACCAGCATCTCATGCAGAAGTAGATGGCATCAAGCTCAAAGTTACAAAGCCCGAAGAACTTTCATTCGAGATTAATCAAAATTGCAAAAATCGAGAAAAAATATATAAAAAAAATTCATCAAAAAATTAAGTACTAAAAATACTCTTATTCATATTTCAACCTACGGCTTTTCTAGACATGTGTGATTTTTTTCATTGTTGCGTGGTACAAAAAATATTTTTTTATATTTCCAAAGGGTCTGGCTGGGTAAGGGAGTAAAAATGCCTTCAAACCAAATCAACAGCTGTATGGAAAATATTGTCTAGGGTACTAAAAATAAAATTTTGACAGTAGTACCATGTATTTGAGTACTTATATGGTACAACATAGGATCTATGGTGAAAAATTCACCTTTTCATCTTTTTTGAGATAAAATACTGAAAGAACATCTTACTAAGGTGTATCGAAAAATATCTTCAAATATTTTTTTCATCAAAAAATCTAATAATGAAAAAAAATTATATATTTTCTGGCATTTAGAAATTAAAAAAAATATATAACTTTTAGACCCACTTCTGCTCTAATATTTATTTAAACGCGTTTGTATGTGTCTTTTTTTTCTACATGTGGAGTAATTTTTCCTAAATTTTTAAGAGCATTGCGAGACACAAAAATGACAGTAAATAAAAATAATTTGGATTCTTATAAGTGTTTTTCTCATTCGTCTTCGTGAAGTCGAGGCCGCCGGATGTATTTTCTCCCGTCTGGTGATACCGTTATCTTGTGATACTGTTGTGATACCGTTACTTTCGCTGCTGGTGAAATAATTGTTTCACCCAAACGGGATTTTTGGACAGCAATAGTGTGAAGCAAACAAAGCGGAAGGAAGAAGACCTGCATCGCGGGCGCTGTGTGCTGGTATGTTTATCGCCATATCATCGTCATCGAAATCATCATCGCACTGTGGAGCCATACACCGTTGCAGCTGTGCTGTACGATCGACACGCGGTTCGCTGGGAACCGTTAACCGTAATTCAACCGCACGGGTGTGCGATATAAGTATATTTTTTATTAGATTAAGGTTTTTAGTTTAAGAAATAATCAGAAAAAAAGAATGAGAAATCACTGAAAAACTGTACATCTGCCACTTTATATGGCAGAATGCGGAGAACCCGTTGACATGGAGATTGAATCCACTGTCTATCCCTCCACATCTACGGGAGGTGGGAAGTCGCTTAAACGCGTTCCCCCTTCAGAAGAAGTCTTTTCGGGGGAGAAATTAACCCACCTAAACAAGCCCCCCTCAAGAAAATTTGCAAACCTCTCCTCTTCACCCCCTCAGTCTCCTGCTACCGTTCCTCCTCTCGCTCCCGTTCTCGCTCTCCTTCTCGCTCCCACTCCCGTTCTCGCTCCCCCTTACGCTCCCGCTCCCACTGAACTCCCGATCACGCCACCCAACCCTGCTGTTTCCGCTTCCGCTCAACAATCGACCCCACTTTCCTCTCCTGTTGTGTCTCCACCCCGTGTCAAGGTTTATCCAGAAAATGCAACTGGAACTGGCCCATGGGTTGTTTTCTTCCGACCTAAACCTAAAGGAAAATCTCTGAAATCTCATTCAGATCATGAAAGATTTGACAAAAAATTATTCCTCCGTGGTCGAAATTTCCAAGGTTCGCCCGAACAAACTGCGTGTTGTCGTGGCTGATCGGAAGCAAGCTAACGAGATTGTTGTCGACAAGCGGTTCATTTTAGAATATCGCGCATATGTGCCCTGCCATAACGTAGAAATTGCGGGAGTGATTACAGAAACGGGTCTGACGTGTGAATTTATTAAAAAAGGAAATGGAAAGTTCAAGAAGCTCCCCTCGATGGAAGTCGAGATCTTGGACTGTCGCCAATTAGGCAAAGTCTCCCAGGAAGGGGGAGAAACTAAATTCACGCCGTCCGACTCGTTTCGAGTAACTTTTGCTGGTTCCGCTCTCCCTGACTACGTTATGGTGGACAAATTGAGACTGCCGGTGCGACTCTTTGTGCCAAAGCCAAATGCAACAAATGCAAGTCAGTTGGTCACACTTCAGATTATTGTGCCAACAAGGAGCGCTGTGCAACTTGCGGAGAGCAACATGTGGGGGAATCCTGCAGTGCGACTGAGCATAAATGTCCATATTGCGGGGGAACTCCACACGCGCTCTCAGCTTGTGAAACTTATAAGAGTCGCTGGGAGAAACAGAAGCGCTCTTTAAAGGAACGCTCGAAGCGCACATTTGCGGAAATTTTAAAGGGCGCTTCTCCACTGACTCAACAACAACAACAACCAATCTCAACACAAAATACTTTTTCCTCGTTGTCAGTTGATGAAATGGAAGCGGACACAGCTAGCGGGGACACACCGTTTATTTCCAAAGGGAATCCCCGGCGCAAGAATATGACTCCCAAAGTTCAAGAACAAGTCCCCCCGGTGATACCCCCTGTTAGCTTGCCTAAAAAATCGAGTGCCGCGGACAAGCAAAATCAGGTTCCTCCTGGCTTCCGTGGGAATAGTTCACCTTCGAATGACCCAGCACTCGAGGGAACATCAAAAACCCCAACTGTCCCTATTTTTTCGTCCAGTTCAACTTCCCAATCGGGATTTATAAAGTTGTCTGACCTTCTGGATCAAATCTTCAAGTGTTTTAATGTTTCCGACTCCATCAGAACCATTGTCATCTCAATGCTTCCAATATTAAAGACAATTTTGCAACAATTGATGCAAACATGGCCCCTCCTTGCAATGATTATCTCTCTTGATGTCTAATTTAAATAGAGAGGTCGGAGATATCACTGTTTTACAGTGGAATTGTCGTAGTCTCATCCCTAAATTGGATACATTCAAATTTTTAATTCATAAATTCAATTGTGATGTTTTTGCTCTGTCCGAAACTTGGCTTTCTTCGCGAGATGATCTCTCTTTCCATGATTTCAATATTATACGCTTGGACCGTGATGACAGATACGGAGGGGTGCTATTGGGGATCAATAAGTGCCACTCATTTTTTCGAATTGACCTTCCACCTATTGGAGGGATTGAAGCTGTTGCTTGTCATGCAAACATCAGAGGAAAAGACCTCTGTATTGTCAGCTTGTATTGGCCTCCGAGAGCTGCGGTTAGCCGCAAGCAACTTGTTGACATGTGCTCACTTCTTCCTGAGCCACGATTGATCTTGGGAGACTTCAACTCTCACGGAACTGCCTGGGGGGAACAGTACGACGACTATCGTTCATCGTTGATATATGACCTTTGTAACAGCTTCAATATGACCGTTTTGAATACTGGGGAAACAACACGTGTTCCTAAACCTCCTGCTAACCCAAGTGCTCTTGACCTCTCGCTTTGCTCGAATTCACTATCGTTAGATTGCAAGTGGAATGTAATCCAGGACCCCAACGGTAGTGATCACTTGCCAATCAAAATTTCCATCACCATTGGGTCGAATTCTTCTGAATCTATAAACATGGCATATGACCTCACAAGACACATTGACTGGAAAAAATATGCGGACGCGATTGCTCTAGCCATCAATTCCAGAGATGGTTTACCTCCATTGGAGGAGTATAACTTCCTTTCTCGTTTGATCTATGACAGCGCAGTTCGCGCTCAAACGAAACTCATTCCAGGTTCCACCATTTCCCGAAGGCCTCCCAATCTATGGTGGGATAGCCAATGTTCCAAGCTTTATATAGAAAAATCGAATGCATTTAAAGCTTTTCGGAAACGTGGAACTCCTGAAAATTTTCAAACGTATTTAGCCCTTGAGAATCAGTTCAAAAATTTGATCAAAGGGAAAAAACGTGCTTATTGGCGAAATTTCGTGGGAGGTTTGTCACGAGAAACGTCAATGAAAAAATTATGGAAAGTGGCTCGAAACATGAGAAATCGCTCTTCAACGAATGAAAGCGAAGAATATTCACATCGATGGATTTTTAATTTTGCACGAAAGGTTTGTCCCGATTCCGCTCCCGTGCAAAAAATTGTTCGAAATATACCACAAGATAGGTGCGATCTTGATAATGAGTTTTCGATGGTAGAATTCTCTCTTGCTCTCCTTTCATGTAACAATTCTGCTCCGGGATCGGATCGAATTAAGTTCAACTTGTTGAAAAACCTCCCTGATGTGGCGAAACATCGCTTGTTGAATTTATTTAATCGGTTTCTGGAACATAATATTGTTCCAGATGATTGGAGACAAGTACGAGTTATAGCTATTCAAAAGCCCGGAAAACCCGCGTCCGACTTCAATTCGTACCGCCCAATAGCAATGCTGTCTTGTATACGGAAATTGTTGGAGAAAATGATCTTGTTTCGCCTTGATCGATGGGTTGAAACGAATGGCCTACTCTCAGATACACAATATGGGTTCCGCAGGGGCAAGGGGACGAATGATTGTCTTGCGTTGCTTTCTTCAGAAATTCAAATGGCTTACGCCGAAAAAAAACAAATGGCTTCAGTATTCTTGGACATAAAGGGGGCCTTTGATTCTGTTTCAATAGAGGTTTTGTCAGACAAATTACACTCTCGGGGACTGCCGCCTCTATTGAATAATATGTTATATAACTTGCTTTGTGAGAAACATTTGAATTTTTCTCACGGGGATTCGACAGTAAGTCGGGTCTCCTACATGGGACTCCCCCAGGGCTCATGTTTAAGCCCCCTTTTGTACAACATCTATGTAAGCGACATCGACAATTGCCTTACACAAAATTGCAGCCTAAGACAACTTGCAGATGATGGAGTGGTGTCTGTCGTAGGATCAAACGAATCCGACCTGCAAGGACCCTTACAAGATACTTTGAACAATTTTTCAACCTGGGCCATTGGGCTAGGGATCGAATTCTCCACGGAGAAAACAGAGATGGTGGTTTTTTCTAGGAAGCATAGACCAGCAAAACCAAAGCTTCAACTTTTGGGTAAACCGATCACTCATGCTATGTCATTCAAGTATCTTGGGGTCTGGTTCGACTCCAAATGTACTTGGGGGGCCCATATTAGGTATCTGAGTAAAAAATGCCAACAAAGAATAAACTTTCTCCGTACAATTACCGGCACCTGGTGGGGAGCCCACCCCGAAGATCTTATAATGTTGTATCGAACAACTATTCTCTCAGTGATGGAGTTTGGCAGTTTCTGTTTTCAATCAGCTGCCAAAACACACCTCATTAAACTCGAGCGAATTCAGTATCTTTGTCTCCGTATTGCGTTGGGATGTATGCCCTCAACGCATACCATGAGCCTCGAGGTTTTGGCAGGCCTGCTCCCACTAAAAGATCGCTTCAATTTATTATCTCTTCGGTTCCTCATCCGGTGTAAGGTTATGAACCCATTGGTGATCGGAAATTTTGAGCAGCTGATCGAGCTAAATTTTCATTCAGGATTCATGAGCTCATATCATGAATTCATCTCCATACAGGTTGATCCTTCTTCGTATATTCCCAACCGTGTTTGTTTTCCTGACTACATCAATTCCTCTGTACATTTTGATCTGTCCATGAAGCAAGATATCCATGAATATTCAGATTATCAACGATCGAGGATCGCTCCAACGATCTTCGATGCAAAGTATGGGCGTGTCAATTGTGATAATATGTACTTTACTGATGGGTCCTCTATGAATGAGTCCACAGGATTTTGAGTGTTCAACAATTTTTTTAGCACCTCACACAGTCTTCAGTATCCTTGCTCAGTGTATATTGCTGAATTGGCAGCAATACACTGGGCGCTGGACAGCGTCGCCTCACGACCTGTTGAACACTATTACATTGTAACGGATAGTCTGAGCTCTGTCGAAGCTATCCGTTCAGTGAGGCCGGAAAAGCACTCGCCGTACTTCCTCGAGAGAATACGAGAAATTTTGAGTGCTTTATCCAGACGCTGTTATGTCATTACCTTTGTCTGGGTCCCTTCACATTGCTCAATTCCGGGTAATGAGAGGGCTGACTCATTAGCAAAGGTAGGTGCAATTGAAGGCGAAATTTATCAGCGTCAAATCGCCTTCAATGAATTTTATTCTTTAGTTCGTAAAAATACCATCGTTAACTGGCAACGCAAATGGAACGAAGATGAATTGGGCCGGTGGCTCCACTCAATTATCCCTAAGGTTAGCCTCAATCCGTGGTTCAAAAGTCTGGACTTGAGTCGGGACTTTATTCGCACCTTCTCCCGACTCATGTCCAATCACTGTTCGTTAGACGCGCTGCTTTTTCGTTTTAATCTTGCCGACAGCAATCTCTGCGGTTGTGGCCATGGTTACCACGACATCGAACACGTTGTTTGGTCGTGCGAGTTGTATCTTGTCGCCAGATCGAATTTAGAAAACTCCCTTCGGGCTGGAGGAAAGCAGTCCAATGTGCCGGTGAGAGATGTGTTGGCTCGGTTAGACCTTGATTACATGTCCCAAATATATGTTTTCCTTAAAGCTATCGATCTTCGAGTGTGATTGTTCATACATCCTTTTCCCCTCCTTTTCGTCCTTCGCGAGCTATCGGTTCCCTTCCTACTAACATTAGAATAAGTTAAATTGTAAACACATATTAAATGTAAGGATAGTTTTAAGAATTGAGTGTGAAGTGTCAGTGTGAATGAGAATGTGAATGTGAATGTGAATGTGAATGTGAGTGCGAGTGTAAACACACATCTCCTTACATCCCATCCTTTTCCTAATGAAAATGTGTCACCCTTCTAAACTCGAGTCGACCGCGAGTAATCGGTTTCCTATTTCATTAACCATAGAATTAAGGAAACAACATGTTGATATATGCTAGTTGAAATATAGTTAAGAGTTTGGCTCCATTAAACTTATGTAACTGAGCCTGTAAAAATAATCGGATTAATAAAAAAAAAGTGTTCTTCTCATTAATCCGAATGATCTTCCCACAAGGACTTTTTTTCTCACAGAATTCTATCGTACAGTTAACTGCTATGAATTTGGTAAACCATCTAAATCCAATGTAAAGATAATCTCATATATTTTAATGGGTACTGGGTCTCTAAATTCAAAATAAATTGAAGATGACCAAAGACCAAAAAAAAAAAATTTTAAAATTCAAGAAAAATTACGCTACATGTGGAAAAACCAACACATACGAACGCATTTAAATAAAAATTAGAGTAAAATTGGATCTCAAAGTAATGTTTTTTTTTCAAAATTTCGAAATGCCTGTAAATATATATAATTGTTTTTTGTACCGCGAAAAACACTCTAATTCTGAAAAAATTATAGGAGGTTGTGTCCAAGATACGACCGCATTGTTGACGTAGAACTACGCTGTTATTTTATAGAAGTCGTTTATTTATACCTTCGGATATTTTGCTTTAATGCTGTGATATTTTAGAAACAATTGCTTAGTATAATAATCTCTGAAATGGTTTTTTCATTGTAGAATCAGTTGACGATAATTGATTGATGATTCATTCTTGCCCTCGCAAAACAATACACTAGCTGATCGTATGTCTCAATTTATTTCATGTCAATGCATTGCAAATTTACCTCGAACGGTATTCCGGCTACAGTCGATTATATACATGTTGCACCAGCACCATTCTTCCACATCTCATAACTACATCAATATATCTTTGGCACCGCATGAAAACAACACTTGCTAGTATCAACTATCATTCTGCATGTTATTTAGTATTGCCTCAAAGGAATCGCACCTCAATGCATCGTTCGTACAACGTAAACCAAGCGTCAAACAAGCGTTCGCTATAGCATGCATACATAGCCATACATTGGTGGTTTGAAACTACTAGGAATTTAAAGACTTCTCATCAGTTTGCGCTATTCTCAAAAGAAACGCTTCTGTTAATATTACTGGCCTCAAAAAAAGTTGCATTACTTTCTCATGCTAGAGAGAAGCACAGCTGTCACCCTGAGTGGAGGAAGGTTGCTACTGGCAAGCGAAACCTAATCACATACAAAATTCCAGAACGAAATTTATTTTCTTGGTGACTGAACAAGCGAAATAAACTCTTTTTGTTAATAACAACCTCGAAAACAGTAGCAATGCTTCATTATGATCAATATCAATATTATGAATAACATTCCAGTAAGACATTCAAGATACTTGGTATTCCCCAAATAATTTTTTGGCGCACAACCTTAACGCCTGCTTCACCATTACGTCAGTTTAATGCATTAATGCATTCTCAAAGGCACCAACGAAGCCCTTATGATGACGGAAAACAAACAATGTTAACTGATTGGAAAAGACTGAATTATGCCACATAGCTTGTACTCTGCTGTAACACCCATCGATGCGAATTCGCTGATGAGTTTGTCAAGAGTGACCGCCTTCACCACCAGCGGAGGGAGCTTGATTTTGGTTGCTGCCTGGGTAACGGCGTTTACATTTTCGATCGACGTGCCGAAATCGCCTACTTCGCTGTCGTTCGATTCGGTGTCACATTCGCGAAAGCTCGGTTCAGTGCGAGCGCTTTTCACTACACCAACATCGCGTGCATCATTAGATGACGCTTGCCTCGAAATTTTATTGCCCCTGGCAATGCGTTTGTTTTTTGCAGGGCTCGAGCCTGCCATCCTCTTCTTCTTGCTCATCACACACTACGCGAAGCGTTCAATTTATGACGCGGAAAGAAAAAACACAACATACGAATAACGCGAAAAACGAACAGAAAAACCAAACGACGATATCCAAGTTGGATTACCACTGGTGGGGTCCAATCTTAGATCGAAGCGCAGCGAAAGCAAAGTGATCTGGATTGCTCAACAGTCCAATGTCGAATGAAAGTTTGCCTTTTTTGACGTAGGACTACGTCTAACCGGAAGGTATAGGGGGTGAAATGGAAATCTAGGCACTGAACAAGTAGGAAAAAATGCAAGATTTGGAACGCTTATAACTCGAGCATTTCTCAATAGATCGCAAAGGTTTTTGCATCAATTGATAGGAAATATATCTACGCATCTATCATAACGAATAACATTTCATTTTTCTTGAGATAAATAATTGAATAATTGTGAAATATCAAGCATTGTCAAAATGCACTATGTGCCCATTTTTGATTGGTCCATTTTGTGCTCCTCAAATCGTACCGACCAAAACGGGCAACCAGAGCAGCAGCGAAATAGAATGAAGCACGATTGGAAAGGAAAAAGAAAAAAATGAACGAAACATTGGTCGCAGTCTCACACATGCGTAATTCTCGAGCCAGCCAGTCAGCTTAAAAATCCCCGCTCCGCTGCCGTAACGATCATTCTCATTCAAACCGTACACCACATCGGTTCGCATCACAACACATCAACAAACCAACCCAAGCAGCCATGTCTGGACATGGTAAACGAGGAAAAGTGAAGGGAATGGCAAAATCCCGCTCGAACCGTGTTGATCTGGAGTTCCCCGCAAGGGTAGCTAGGCCGAGCGCGTTAGTACCAGTGCACCAGTCCACCTAGCCGGCGTTATATAGTTTCGGCCGCCGAAGTGATCGAGTTAGCTGGCAAAGCTGCTCGCGACGATAAGAAAACCCGCATTCGGAACAGAACACATTCGGTTCGGTGGACATCAAGACAACAGGCAGTTGCAGCGAGTGGCGAGTGGCAAACGCAATCGCAAAACGGCATCAGGTAGCAGAAGAAAAAAGTTTGTACTTTATACAAACTGCTTTGGTGGCAAATCCAGAACAAGGCAGCATCGAGGGCGTTCGAAATGGTTTTTTTCAAAACCACGAGTACTAAGTTTTCTAAATTGGAACCATTCCATAAAACAAGGCGCTTTTCAGGGCCATTAAACCTTTCAAAAAAGAGTTTACGAAATACAGTTCAATGCTTTCTAAAACATTATCCAAAATAATAATAAAACACAAATTGATTTTTTCATAATTTGTTTGCCAGGATCTGATGAGTATGTGAATTTGGCAGTTGTTCTGAGCTTATTAATAGTTGGGGACTGTCCAGATTACTCAATTTTCACCAATTCTTAAATTGTTTCCAGATTGAAAGTACAGTAATTTACAATTAGTTCGACATTTAGCTAATTGGATGGACATGTAATGCGACTTATTTAGTTGGACATTTTTGTAAACATAGAGATCCAAATTATGACCCCACATTGAAAGTCGACACTGTACCACTGTCATCACAAATGTTCAATTACAGGTTAAAATCGCCTCCAATGCGACACTGAGTGGCGCTTCGGCACGTCGCATTGAATGTAATTTACTGTACAACATGTCACAAAGCTGGATGGGAAGAAATTTTCCAATTGTGAAAGCTGTGGCGAGTGGCAACAAATCGCTAAACAGGAAGGTTTAGCCGAACAAGATGGGGATATCGAGTGACAAGAAAACAATAAACTCTTTAGATTGAAGATAATTTTGTGATCCTGAAAAGGACCCTTTTTAGCCTGCATGTGAATCCAACGAGCGAAAAAATCGTAATGAATGTATTTTTTTGCCATCGCTCCCTTTTAACGCTCATTCGTTCGTCTCGTTGGACTCGCCCCTCTGGCTGAGTATGCCGATTTATCTCTATCCTGTGAGTGTGTACCGCTAGAGTATAAAACACGCGGACCCCAAAAAAATATCTTATTTTCTTTCAAACCGTAAACCCGTGTGGTTGTACGGCATCGGCATCGTGGACGTAACAAAGGAGGACAAGTTAAGGGAAAGGCTCTCACTCGAACCGTGCAGGTCTCCAGTTCCCTGTTGGTCGCATTCACTGATTGCTCCGCAAGGGTAACTAGACCGAACGGATTGGTGCCGGAGCACCAGTATACCTAACAGCGATTATAGAGTTTCGGCCGTCGGAGTGCTCGAGTTGGCTTGCAAAGCTGCTCACGACAATCAGAAAACCCGCATCAAGAACAGAGCAGCTTCGGTTCGGCGCTCATCAAGGCAACAATTAGTTTCAGTGAGTGGCAAAGTATTTCTCCGGCACGTCACATTAAATGTAATTTACTGAACAATATGTCACAAGCTGGATGGGAAGAAATTTTCCAACTGTGAAAGCTGTGGCGAGTGGCAAACGCAATAGCTAAACAGGAAGGTTTAACCGAACAAGATGGGAATATCGAGTGATAACAAAAACACAACACCAAAGGTTCTTTTCAGAACCATCAACATATTCATAAAGAGTAAACAGTAAACTAATCCATTTTTCAGGTAGATAGGTAGGTATTCACGTAGGAGAAGAAAATAAAACAATATATTTAAAATATATATTTAACAAAAGCTGTCCCCTTTGTATAGTCCTACGTCACTCCGGTTATGTCCCCGACATTACCCATCCGTCTTTTTTCACTTAAATTCTTTTTATTTCTTAATTTGGTTTACATTATAATATAATACTACATTTCAAGTGATCAACCTAGGGTTTTACATCTTTAAGTTGCAATGTCAAGTTCTGTAATGATTTTCATCATACACATTATCCGATTGTTTCGAATTCCTATTGTAAAATCATGCCTAAACTATTCTAGTTTTTTTGTTACCTCTTTTTTTATACCTAAATCTAACTTATAAGATACCCTATAAGATTCGTTTAGTATGTAAATCGCCAAAATCCGTTCGCGACAAAAATAGTTATTAACGTTAACTTTATTTCATAAAAACGTGACCTGTTTTCTGATTTGGCACCCTTAATGAAAGACGTAGTTCTACGTCAAAATCACATATACCTAAACTAGGGTGGTACTGAATCACAAAATCAACAAAAATTAAAATTTAATTTAAAATTAAATTTAAAACTAATTTTATTTTTTTAGTATTTGATTTTTTGATGAAAACCTTGTTTGAAAAAATTGATCAATACACCTTAGTACTTTATTTTTTTTCATATTTTTGTCTTGCCAAAAGGTGCCATTTTCCAACATAGATCATATGGTGTACCATATAAGGACTCAAATATATGGTACTACTGCCAAAATGTTTTATTTAGTACCCTGTACAATATTTTCCATACAGCTGGTGATTTGGTTTGGGGGACTTTTTACTCCCTTACCCACCCAGCCAGCCAGAAAATATATTTTTTTGAACCGCGCAACACTGATAAAAATCAGAAAAAAATCACACATATCTAGAAAAGCCGTAGGAACCCATTTAAATAAGAATTAGAGTAGTACTGAATCTCAAAATCCCATTTTTTTTTCAAAATTTCAATATATTTTTTAGTACTTAAATTTTTGATAAAAAAAATTGTTTCGATAATTTTTCTTGATACACCGTAGTAAGATGCACATTCAGTATTTTTTTCAAATGTACTGAATGTGAATCTCGAAGCTTTCGAGGATGGCGTGAAATAAACGGAAAAGTACGTTTTTTACTATAGGTCCTATGTTAAACCACACAAGGCTTCCAAAAACCGCCAAAATTTCTTATTTAATATCCTATACAATATTTGATTTAGTATGGGAGCACTTTTCACACCCTTACCCGGCCAGGCACTTCGGCTCCATTTGCTTGAGTAGTTTTCGAGTTATGCTTTTTTTTTCTATCTGTATTATAGTGACTTTCAACTCATTTGGCTGGTTCGTCACTTTAACTTCCATTTTTGGAAGAATGTCGGGAGTGAGAATTGAACTCGTGACCTTTAGCGTGAGAGGCATGGATGTTACCACTACGCCAGATCGCCTCCACCGAGTTATGCTGAAATTTGCGTTTCATTTGTATTCATTAGACACTCTTAGAGAGGGGAAGGAGTGTCTAACGACCATAGAAAATTTATTGCACCCTAAAACCACTACATGCCGAATTGGGTTTGTTTGCTTGATTAGCTATCGAGTTATACAGACATTTGTGTTTCAATTGTATGACAGCCCCCTCTAAGAGTGGGGGAGGAGAGTCTATTCATCATAGAAACATTTCTCGTACCCAAAAACCTTCACATTCCAAATTTGGCTCTTTTTGCTTGATTAGTTCTCGAGTTATGCAGAAATTTGTGTTTCATTTGTAGGGCAGAGGAGGGTGGAGTGTCTAATCACCATAGAAACATTTTTTGTACCCCAAAACACACACATGCCAAATTTGGTTTCGTTTGCTTGATTATTTCTCGAATAATGCAGAAATAGGTGTTTTGCATGATAGAACAACCCCCCGCACCCTTAGAGAGACGGGAGGGGTCTCAAACTATTATAAGAACCTTTCCCAAAACCCCCTACATACCAATTTTAATATCGATCGGTTAAGTAGTTTCCGAGTCCATAAGTATCAGCCAGACAGACAGAAATCCATTTATATATGTACAGATTTTAGGGCGGGCTTTTATTTTTGTCATCGCATATTTGCACACCTTGAAGAAGTCATGTAAGGAAGTAAACAAAATCTAACAAAAATGGCAAAACTTGTTAATTGCTTGAAAGGATAATAGTTAATATACAATTATTAGAAATTACGGCAATAGTTTTTGATGAAATAGTCCCGAAATTGAGAAATGTTTTTAAATATGCAAGGTGGACTTCTTATGCCTTTTACTGTACATAAAGATGAGCGTAAATTAGAACATGCATTTTTCCCTGATTGTAGATTTTATGAGTATTCTGTATTTCCGTAAGTTGAAAATAGTTTCGCAGCAATTTTATCAAACGCAATATTTAGGCATGAAACAGTGGTATTTTTGTGTGACTGGAACAAAACTAGTTCATTTTAGTTTAGTTCGCAGACGAAGAAACTGTTTTTGAATAGAGTGGTAGTTAACAACACAAACACACATTACAAGCCATAAAATTTTGGGAAAATTATTGTTCAACTAACATATTTTGCTTCACCGGATATACGTGAAAATTGAAGGATTAAGAGGTTCATTCAATATTTTCACATTTGGATGGTAGGGTAACACGGGGTGAGTTGGACATACGGGGTGATTTGGACAACCCCATAATCTCAAAAAGTACGGCTCAACTTGGATTTTTTATAATGTCATCTTCTTTCATTAATGAATTGTATGTAACTAACGTAACAAAACTTTGGTAAAATTCGACAGGTGGAAGGAAATGGTAGCATGAACACAGCAAGCACTTTGATTGTCAAAAAATGTGAATTTTCCAATCGTGGTTTTAAGGTTCATCCCGCTGATTAAACAATCTTTTCGTGTATTATGCAGTAAAGTTCTGTTCACCTACAGAGAAGGAACAATTTGATGCAGCGAAACTGTATGTTTGATAACAATAAATGAAATTAATTGCATTTCAATTTTGGCATGTTGTGTGGGGTGACATGGACACGTTTTTGTGGGGTGAATTGGTCCTACAGATTTGAGGGTTTTCTTTGGTCTAATTAATTCCAGATGCCGCTGAATTACAAAAAAAGGATGGGCAGACAACGTTGGAAGAAGGAGGAGATTGAAAGAGCAATGCATGCCATCAAGAACGGATTTTCTTTGACCAAGCATCGAAAGTGTTTGAAAATGTTCGAACAACAGTGAAAATATCCATGCAGAATTCGGGATGGTCTCAATCCAATTTTTCTGGTCTGGAATATGGCCAAGATACCTGGTATCGATCCCAGAACACTGTTACTGATTGTAACATAATTCCAAAAATACTTTACATAAACATAAGTATGTTTTTTTCGATGAAACACACACTGGACCAAATCACCCCACAGATAATCCAAATCACCCCGCATCAAATTTTAATACCCAAAAATCATCTCTTTTATTTTATGATATATTTGGTAATTTAACACTCCTATACTCGCGCGTTGGTCTGTCAGATCGAGAAATCAATAATTCATTCATTTCTCAGAAAATATCAACACTACGACTTTGCGATTCTCTCTAGCTTCGTTATTCGTCGTTCGTCAGCGTATCGCATCTGTTGATACAAAAGAGACGTGTACCACTTTTTGACGTAGAACTACGTCTTCCATTAAGGGTCACGTCACGGGTCACAGGTCACGTTTTTATGAAACAAAGTTAACGTTAATAACTATTTTTGCCGCGAACGGATTTTGGCGATTTACATACTGAACGAATCGGAAATTCCGTAAGATTTGTCAAATATGCTATACATTAGAATCCCCTGGTTTGTAAATGGTTAAAATTCATGAAAACTTTAAATGTTTCCCATTTCCCATACATTTGTTCTGTCCATTTGTGTGCTTTCCCGAACAGAGCTGACAATAACGAGCAACTTATCGACGACCAACGGAGGGGAAATCGTAGGATTTAAAGTCTCCGTGAACAAAGGAAAAGTAGAAGAATGAAGGGAAATACTTGCCTAGAGTATAAACAGTAGATCTAGCTGAGGCAAACTTTCATTCGGCATCGGACTGTTGAGCAATCCAGATCACTTTGCTTTCGCTGCGCTTCGATCAAAGATTGGACCCCACCAGTGGTAATCCAACTTGGATATCGTCGTTTGGTTTTTCTGTTCGTTTTTCGCGTTATTCGTATCGTGTGTTTTTCTTTCCGCGTCATAAATTGGACGCTTCGCGTAGTGTGTGATGAGCAAGAAGAAGAGGATGGCAGGCTCGAGCCCTGCAAAAAACGAACGCATTGCCAGGGGCAATAAAATTTCGAGGCAAGCGTCATCTAATGATGCACGCGATGTTGGTGTAGTGAAAAGCGCTCGCACTGAACCGAGCTTTCGCGAATGTGACACCGAATCGAACAACAGCGAAGTAGGCGATTTCGGCACGTCGGTCGAAAATGTAAACGCCGTTACCCAGGCAGCAACCAAAATCAAGCCGCTGGTGGTGAAGGCGGTCACTTTTGACAAACTCATCAGCGAATTCGCATCGATGGGTGTTACAGCAGAGTACAAGCTGTGTGGCATAATTCAGTATTTTCCAATCAGTTAACATTGTTTGTTTTCCGTCATCATAAGGGCTTCGTTGGTGCCTTTGAGAATGCATTAATGCATTAAACTGACGTTATGGTGAAGCAGGCGTTAAGGTTGTGGGCCAAAAAAATATTTGGGGAATACCAAGTATTTTGAATGTCTTACTGGAATGTTATAAGTTATTAGGCTGTCAAAAAAGTCCTGCGGTATTTCCGCGAGGTGTCGTTGTAAGTGCGTAGTTCCACTTGTATTCATTGTATCGAGTCATACTATAGCTTGTTGGAAAGATATTTTTGCGCGCTATAATATAGTCCTTGACAGTGTTTTGTTTGGTTTAGTCGTTCGTGAGTTATAGTGTCGCAAATATGGGGCAAAATAAAGAGAAAATCCGACATATTTTACAGTACTACTATGACAAAGGCAAAAATGCATCTCAAGCTGCCAATAAAATTTGTGCAGTTTATGGACCCGATACAGTTTCCATTTCCACCGCACAACGATGGTTTCAACGTTTTCGTTCTGGTGTAGAGGTCGTCGAAGATGCGCCACGCTCCGGAAGGCCTGTCGTCGAAAATTGCGACAAAATCGCTGAATTAGCCGAGAAAGACCGGCATAGTAGCAGCCGTAGCATCGGCCAAGAGCTGGGGATAAGTCATCAAACCGTTATTAACCTGTTGAAGAAGCTTGGATTCACAAAGAAGCTCGATGTATGGGTGCCACACACGTTGACGCATAAAATCATCTTTGACCGTATCGACGCATGTGAATCGCTGCCGAATCGCAACAAAATCGACCCGTTTCTGCAGCGGATGGTGACTGGCGATGAAAAGTGGGTCACATACGACAACGTGAAGCGCAAACGGTCGTGGTCGAAGCCCGCTGAAGCGGCTCAGACGGTGGCCAAGCCCTCATTAACGGCCAGGAAGGTTCTGCTGTGTGTTTGGTGGGATTGTCAAGGAATAATCTATTATGAGCTGCTTCCCTATGGCCAAACGCTCAATTCGGACCTGTACTGCCAACAACTGGACCGCTTGAAGGTAGCACTCATGAAGAAGAGGCCATCTTTGATAAACAGAGGCCGCATTGTCTTCCATCAGGACAACGCCAGGCCACACACTTCTTCACCTTTCAGTGACGCGCCAGAAGCTCCGGGAGCTCGGATGGGAGGTTCTTTTGCATCCGCTGTATAGTCCGGACCTTGCACCAAGTGACTACCACCTGTTTTTGTCCATGTCGTACAAGCTAGGTAGTCAGAAGTTAGCCACAAAAGAGGCCTGTGAAAATTGGCTATCCGAGTTTTTTGCCAATAAGGAAGCGTGCTTCTATAACAGGGGTATTATGAAGTTGACATCTCGTTGGGAACAAGTCATCGAACAAAACGGCGCATATTTGACTTAAAACAGATGATTGTAACTAATTTTATGAACAAATGAAAATTCAAAAAAAATACCGCAGGACTTTTTTGACAGCCTAATATTTGGGTTCGCGTGCCAGTCGCAAAACTGCCTTCAACTAGTATAGCATTTGCGCTAATATTGATCATAATGAAGCATTGCTCCTGTTCTCGAGGTTGTTGATTTTAACAAAAAGAGTTTATTTCGCTTGTTTAGTCACCTAGAAAGTAAATGTCGTTCTGGAATTTTGTATGTGATATGGTTTCGCTTGCCAGTAGCAAAACTTCCTCCACTAAGGATGACAGCTGCGTTTCTCTCAAGCGTGAGAAAGTAATGCAACTTTTTTCGAGGCCAGTAATATTGACAGAAGCGTTTCTTTTGAAAATAGCGCAAAGTGATGAGAAGTGTTTGTATTCCTAGTAGTTTCAAGCCGCCAATGTATGGCTCTGTATGAATGCTATGGCGAATGCTTGTTTGGCGCTTGGTTTACGTTGTACGAACAATGCCTAGAGGTACGATTCCTTTGAGGCAATACTAAATAACATGTAGCATGATATTTGATACTTGCAAGTGCTGTCATTGTTGTTGTTTCCATGCGGTGCCAAAGATATATTGAAGAAGTTATGAGATGTGGAATAAGGGTGCTGGTGCAACATGTATATAATCGACTGTAGCCGGAATAGCGTTCGAGGTAAATTTGCAATGCATTGACATGAAATAAATTGCGACATACGATCAGCTAGTGTATTGTTTTGCGAGGGCAAGAATGAATCATCATTTAATTATCGTCAACTGATGAAACTGACAATGAAAAAATCATTTCAGAGATTATTCTACTAAGCAATTGTTTCTAAAATATCACAGCATTAAAGCAAAATATCCGAAGGTATAAATAAACGACTTATATAAAATAACAGCGTAGTTCTACGTCAACAATGCGGTCGTATCTTGGTCACAACCTCCTATAATTTTTTAACGCTTTCGGTCTGACACACCGACGCGAGTATAGGTGTAACTTTTTTGGACAACAACATTTTTCTTATTATAAAATATTCAATGAAATGTATAAATTAATGTTAGTGACGTGGACTATTTATTGAATATAATGCATAAGATCATTACCGGACCATTCTCATTTGATTTCAGTCCCTTTTGTAACTGGATTGAACGGATCCATATATTAACTATTCGTCGTTAGATTCATACGTTCAAAAGCAAAATATAAATGTTTGACTTTCGTATAGTTATTCGCTAAATATAATGGTCATACATATACACACTTGTGAAAGAATTGTAAACAGTAAATTATAAACTACAGTGGCTTATGGTAATTTATAACAGTTGCAGTTTCGGGGATATTTTTTTATAATGGACAATTTCGGCAAGAAAACAAGAAAAAGAAAATGAAGTTCCTAGAAATATTTAATATCATCTTTTCAAGCCCCATCTAAAAAAGGCATTACTTGTTAGTTTACAAAGAATATAGAAACAAAGAATATTAGAAATGTGCAAACTTAATATTCCAGAACCTTTATCAACTGGTAGTTATCTAGAAGTCCGTTATACATTCTTCTCTTTGATAAAAGACTCGAAAAATACGCAACAACTGCATGAAATGTAAAAAAATATGTTTGTTTCGAGCATGCAGTTATGCTATGTTCTGATTCTTACTCCAATGAAACCACAATCGATTAATACGGTTTTATGTTGTTTTATAGCTCTTTATACTTCCATAAGTTATATTCAGTTGCTTACTTTTAATTAATAACAGTGAAAAATTCGAACTTCGTTATTTGTGTTGGAGTATCAAAAATTACTCTGTTTTGAGGATGCCGAATTACATGACTATTAAAACATAATTAAAATGAAGAAAGCATATTTTTTGGAGTTTTTTATTCAATCATGCCCTTCAAATAAATGCCAATAAAGCCTGAAAAATACACAGTGCCATTATTACAGAGAAGTTCAATTTTCGGTCTGTGACACCGTGCGCGAGTATACGTGTTATGATTTTGCACGCGAGTACAGGAGGGTTAAAGTTTGATAAAATGATTAAACATTATTGAATGAGAGAAAACAAGTGTAGCTTAGTATACAATGTGACATTTTGTATTTAGACCGTATTGGTTTGGAAATATTAGGCGATTTGCTTAGGTGGTCCAAATTCCCCCCATTTCCCCTACCTAAAACTCGTACTTAAGTGCTTGGTTAAAATAATCAAATATCGAATATCGATAGTGCGTCTCCATCACGCAGCTCCTAACCCTACAGACTGACATAACTTTCGCTGAACCTCTCGCTGCGTATTCATCAGTGGCCATATTCCAGAGAATCCCTGCCCCATCATCAATGGTGGCACCGGGCCGTGCTTATCCACTCTGTAAATTAATCGACACTTTCCGCTTGTCGTGACTTGATTGGAATTCATTTATTGTCGGTCCGCAGCTTATCGGTGCCACATTTATTTTCTTCTCAGCTTCTCCACGCCTGCAACGGACAGAGTACAACGCAACCGGGTATTCAGCGATATGTCACCGGGAACCAGGCGCAGGAAAAAATGAGGATAGACAGACAGGCTACAATTAAGCAGCAACCGCACCAGTGCTCTTCGGCCAGGAAAGCCGGGAACGCACACGACCTGCGGTATCGGTTGACAAGAAACAAACACTACACTTAGCAGCTTAAGATTAATTTGAACGCAAGTTTGTGCCGGGTTTGCGACGACGTGTAACGCGAGCCCGATCTGCTTTGGGTGGCAAGCTTATCTCGTATTTCAACGTCGCGCGCTGGCAGCCGAATGCTGCTGAGAGCGCACGCGGCTCTTTCACACCTTTCAGAACGTGATGTCTTCCATTGGTTTACTAATCGTTGGGTATTGGTAGGCAGAAATTCGTTACGAGGATTTTCATCAACCATTTGGAGGGGATACTGAAGCATGGATTATATCTAAACAATAATTAGCAATAATGGATGATTTGCGCCGGCAATTACCAATCGGGACCGAGAAATCCAAATTGCTTATTACAATGTCGTCGCCGAATTTATTTACCCCGTAAGCATAACTCACCGCGGGTGTTCCGGTCCTGTGTCCCGTGGCCCGTGGGATAAAAGAGAGAAGTTCATCCGTGACGTGTTCCGGCCGACCGTCGGCCGCACTCCGCGTTGTGCTAACTCGCTAACGATGGTTTCGACTCGATTATCTGTTTCCCCTATTGTGCGCGATTTACAGCAGCTTGTGTGCATTCCTACGTGTTTGGCCCGCGCTGCCATCGGACTGTCTATTACAGTATTCAGTGAGAAAAGTATTTTCCGATCATAAAACTCATAAATAATTTCCCGCCACCATCGCGAGCCATCCGCCATCGCAAGTGGGTGTAAGTGTGAGCGAGAAGCGCAGGTGCGCCGCCTGAGTGCGAAGGAGCAGCGCTTAAGACTTGGCCTCGTGGGTGAGTGCCGTTTTATTTTAGCACTAATCGGTCACTTAGCATCCGCCCGGGAAGTCTGTCATGGGGAGCACGTGTGGGGTGCCTCACGGTATCCGAAAGATTTAGTTTGCAAACAGTGCTTTGTACCCTTATTGGGGGAAGCTGTGGAACAGCTCTACGCTGTGTTTGTTGAGAGAAATTTTAGAAATGAATAAATATAAAATATCTTGTGGAGGCAGCCTCTCTGATAAATTTTAGTGTTTTTATTTATTTATTCATCATTATCGGTACATTTGATCAACCCGAAGGCATTGCAAAGCACATTGATAAATTTTTCGTCGCGGAACCTAGAAGAAAAAGGATGCTTTTGATACTTTCCTGAAAAATGTTTAGGTTATCCTCCGATCTGATGAACAGATGATTTTCTCAGATTCTGATAAAACAGATTAAAGTTGCACCAAGTGACGGCATCCCGCTAATAAGATGTGAACGAAAAAATAACCAGAGCGCTAAGGTGTGAACTACATGCTGGCATATGCAACTCACCGCCAGCCCGAAGGCACGCATTACCACACTCCGAAAATGGTCGCAAACCTATTCGCGAACCGCATTACTCATTCCCGTAGGTAGTCAACCGTAGTGTTCTCGAGGCGCACTTCTGCTTCCAATTAGCATTTGAAAAATGTACACAAAGGTTAGCACAAATCAGTTTAAGGTCAGACAATTTTTGTTCCGGGCCCGGGTCGCATATCGGCGTCTGCGAAACCGGGTAAACCGTTTCTCAGGCAATCGATGGCACTTTTAGTGCCCTCTGAATCATTTGATCCGATCCGTTTTGTTCGCACAAACAGTTTGACTCGCGGCGGATAAACGCGATTCCCTCGTGGCCGGCGATTGACCTAATCAGCGTCAATCCGACCAATGATAATGATCATCTGCTGCGGCTAAAAGATGTAAGTTATAGCGATCGTAAAAGTTTATTACGAGTTCAGAGTGCTCATCAGGGTCGATATGTATGCTCATGTATGCCCACGAATGGGCGAGCGAATCGATGATTTTATTCGTTTCCTGGCCTTCATATTCCCATGCCTTCGGAAGAAAGAGGACCCGCTGTTCCTATTATGTCCAGGGTGATCTGCAATCGTTAAAATTGAAATAGTGCAGATTAGAGTTCGAACCAAATTGGCCCGATAAACGCGGCGTCCGAACGATAACTAATTTTTATCTTCCTCTAGAGGTCAATTAGGTTGGATGTTCGGAACCATAAATTTCCCTGTTCCATCTAATTTTTCTCAAGCGATGACGAATTTCCCACAGCCCGAATGGGGTTGTTTCGAATGACTAGGAATATACACATCCGTCACCATGTATATAACAGAATATTTCAAATTTGTTATCGAAGACGGAACGATGGTGTTGAGATGATTAATCGCTGTCATATCTAAAACATGACCCCTCGAAGCGTTATATGGATACACCTTGCTATAAAACGCTTCAACGCATTCGATTCTTCATACTTTATTCACAGGCAGCATACAATATCGATAAATCATGACATGGGGAAGCGCGGATGAACAGGAATCAAGCAGGACAAAACATTAATCTGTGCATGAAACACAATTATGCATTCGCTTCGAGCAAAAGGTGTCATATTACCGAGCTACATTGAACTGCGATTATATTTGGGATGATTAAAGGATGACTATCTTTCTTTTTGCGGGGATGTTTATTTATTTATTTATTTATTTATTTAAATCTGATTCATCTGACATCTGTGGTCTTAATGAATAAATATATAATAATATAGTACAATTATTTATACAATCGACGAACTAGTTAATCTGTTTTTAAAGCGGCTGGATGTCTCGCCGAAATCAAATAGATCCTCCACCAATGTGAAAGTTCGAATCATCGACGACAACGGTTCGTTGTATCCGAATAAAGTACGATGAAATCTGTTCTGTAGCAAAGATCACTGTCGGAGAGGTCGTTGAGCAGCACGAAGGTCCAGTAATGAAAGTAGCCGAGGAGAATAAACTTCCCCATTGAACAGCTTTGATACGAAAATTGCCTGTTGTATTCTGCGTCTTCTCTCAAGAGTGTCCAGGCTTAAAAGTCTGCATCGATCCGGGTAAGCAGGAAGATTCAATGGATCGCGCCAAGGTAGATGACGCAAGGCCAACCGGATGAATCTTCGCTGTACACGCTCAATCCTCAAATTCCAGAAAATCACATTTGGAGTCCAAACAACGGCTGCAGTTTCGAGAATAGATCGTACTAAAGCGCAATATAAGGACTTCAAGCAGTATGGGTCAGTGAAATCCTTCGCAATCTTCGAAATAAATCCGAGCTGTCGGTTTGCCTTTGCAATGATTGAGGTGTAATGAGCGTTGAAGTTCAATTTCTGATCCAGCACTACTCCGAGGTCAGCAACTTTTTCAACTCTTTCAAGCAAAGCACCGTCGATGCAGTAATCAAACTGTAACGGACTTTTGGAACGATGGAACGTCATGACGGAGCACTTCGGTACGCTGATAATCAGTTTGTTTAGATGGCACCAGTCAACAAACACATTCAGCAAATGTTGCAAGCGTTGGCAGTCTTCAGCTGAACGGATCATGCAGAATATTTTCAAATCATCAGCATAAATTAATTTGCAGTTCAACCCTAATTTCGCAGCAATGTCATTAAAAAATAATATGAACAACAAAGGGCCTAAGTTGCTTCCTTGAGGGACTCCAGAAGAATTGCTGAAGCACGAGGAAACGCAGCCATGAATTTTAACGCGCAGTTTTCTTTCCGTCAGGTATGATCTCATCCACGACACGAGTTTTGCAGATGATCCGAGACGTGATAGTTTAGCCAATAGTATGTTGTGGTCGATCCTATCGAAAGCCGCCTTCAGATCGGTATAGATGACATCGACTTGAGCCTTGCCCTCCATAGCAGTAATGCAGGTGTTGGTGAAGTTCAACAGATTCGTGGTGACCGACCTGCCGGGCATGAAGCCGTGCTGATCGGTAGAGATGTAACGCTTGAATTGAGTAAGAATAACTTCACTGACGATGATCTCAAATAGCTTGGACGCAGCCGACAAACTTGTTATTCCACGATAGTTCCTGATGTTGATACATACGATGGAACACTACGTCTAACCTAATTTATCTTTGATAACCCGATTTATTTTCTCGAGTTTGGTTTGGAATCTCACCCTTAACGGGTGCCATATAACAAAAAATTCGACTCTTTGGCCAGCATGAAAAAGCACCATGACCAGTTTTTCGGCTAGAAACCAAACAAATTCTGAGAGGCTGGAACTATCAACGAAAAGTGCGAAATGGTGAAAGATTTTGGAACAAAACGGCTCATATGTAATTGTATTCCTATGAAAAATGCTTTCGATTTTTCCTTAATTTCGATACGAACTTCCCGGGCATCCCAATACATAGACTTTCCCAACAAACAAAATAATTTATTCTTCATTTGCTTTCAGAGATCGGTATTATTTTTAATTATTGATTTGACAAAAAATTGTAATGTTTCTATTACGAAACCATTTTTTCTACACAGAAAAAAAGTAAATTAGAAGTGGATCCCAAAAGCTATTTGTTTATAGTTTCTGTTCAAAGATTCTTATTTCATCGAATTTCATTCGTTAATATTCGAGAGTCAACTGATTTTGGCAGAGAAGTTTTATTTCACTGTGAAAAAGGTATAAATACAATTTTCATGGTTTAATTAAACCAAAAAACAAAATGGCTGAAATATTCTATTAATTGGAATACCAGTTTTGTTATTCTCCAGGTGAGCGAATGTACATGATCATGTCAATTTACATCACAGACGTTTAATTGATGATTGAAAAAACAAAAACAAATCTTTCCATAAATGTTTGTACACATAAATGCAAAAATGAAAAATTACATAGCTTCCACATATAATGTTTTATTTGCATTTGTTCGAGGTTTTCCAATCATTAAATTTTTGCGTGAAATCTGACAATGAGTTAGTTAACTCGAAAAATTAATTTTTCCTAAAAATATATCATTGTTTGGGGGTCTGGTAAATGGGAAGGATGTTTTGCGGATCGATGTCTCGGGACTGACATTAAGATTTTTGTTAAGAAGAGCGTTGCTCTCTGGAACTGACAGTTACAAAATAAGAATATTAAAGAATATGTTTTTTTTTCAAATGTGTTACAAACTGTGCCTGCTTTCTAGTCGAACTTCTAACATTTTTGTTTTTATAAAATAAATACCTTCGGGAGCTGGGACCGACACTGATGATGTGCAGCGCTCTTGATGCTCACTGAATGGAAAGCGCAGCGAGTTGTGGTTGTGAATAGACATTGAAACTCTTTGTTGCTGTCACTGCTACCACTGCCGATGATGCTGTTGTTGCTGCTGAATTTGTTTCTGTTGATATTGATCGCTTTCGTGGTGAAGTAGCGAATTATATCCATATTCGCGATGACAGTGTCGACGTCTGGTGGGGATTTCCAATTGAGCGTCATAATTTGGGTCCCAAACTCGTTAGTGTAATCTCTATCAGATTAGAAGACACGAAACAAGTTTTCAAATGTTAAAACTTGAATGAAATTGTTAACATCATGTTATTTAATTACTTGAAACACGCATTTCTGACTTTTATTTCACTAGCTGACCCGGCAAACTTCGTCCAGCTCAAAATTTATTTTTCGTTATCACATCCACGATTTCTTAGGCCATCTACACACTAGGCAGCTTAGGTTGGAAACCAACTTAATGAATGTCGCAAAAAAACTGAGAGCATGTGTAATCAAATGGGAGCATGCACACTAGGCAACTGGCAACATAGGTCGGACCAACTTCTTCGATTCAACCTAGCATGTCGAATCGCGCGCGATGTGTGTCCTGTGTGGCATTTTCATTCAATTGCTGTTGACATTTCAATTTCTGTGTTCGTTGAGTTTTAATCATGGATGCCAGTGGATTTTTTCAGATGTTTTCACATGGTACGAAAAAAATGTCTTCACAGCCATATTGAAAGAAACTAAAATTCATAACTTAATTTTGAACAATGCTTGATAGATTATTGAAGATTTATGATAATTGTTGTATATAGAGCATTCATTTAATTTACCTTGAGGTTTTGAAGTTCATTTCAATAAATGTGAAAAATATATATTTTGTGCCACCACGAACTAAATTTTATGATTTTAGAAATAAAGTAATAAATGTTCTATGAGGGTGGACTAGATAGATTCAAATGGCAAAAAATATAATGGATAACTCTTATTTGTCAATTTTTCTATAAATAACTCAATTTGTTTATTTCAGCTTTGAAGTTTTGGTTAATTATTGTGAAACGATACGTAACCGGAAAACCTTCGATTGTGAAGTGGTCGTGAAAAACAAGCGAGTGAATGACACCGAGATAAAAGTCTCGATTGATTACTAAGGACAAAAGTAACAAATTGACACTGATAAAATGATAAATTGACACTGATAAAAAATAAAGCGGATGATACTGAGACAATTTTTTTTTGGGCCAATTTCATGAAACATATATCTCCGAAAAATTTACTTCCACTATCATACTGAAATGTCTTCACATACTTTATAATATCTTCAAAATGTCTTCACAAAATCAAATGTCCTCGCAGTAAGTTAAATGTCTTCAAAATAAAAACGTGTCTTTAAACCTGGCATCTCGGGCTGTAGCACTTTCGGAGAAAGTACGTCCAGGAATGCCATACAAACAGATTTTTCTATATGGTGCAAATTGTATTTCAAAGGTTCCGTTTTGATTCCATTGTAGAATTTTAAAAAGTTGTGCACACATTCAATTTAATGCCATTTGCAAAAATTAAATAATTTTGTTTTCTAATTTCGCTCATGTTACAACAAATCTCATGTAAAGTTGTAATTCATTTAAAAACATTTTTCATAAAATGTGCTACTCATATGATTTCATTCAGTAGTTAAAGAAACGGCATCACTGCCAGAGTATGATGACGAATGAAAACTTAACGATTTCATCACGTTTGAGTTGCCTTAATGTGCAGAGCTGAGTTGGAGATGCGATTGACATTGTCAACACAGATCGGGTTGCGGTTACCCAATGTGTAGAAAGACTTACTAAGCGCACGTTCATGGGTCCAATCGCAGAACTGTTCGTTGATTGATCTTCTAATCTACTCTTTAATTTTTTTTACTATACAATTTTAGTACTTCTACCAAAACTCGACATTATAATATCAGATTATTTTCAGACACAATTCTCGTGTAAGATTTTTCATCTACTTGCAAATAACATGTTTCTTCGTTACATGGAATAAATGTTTGATACAGAAAATATAATAGAATAAAGAGAGCCCTCAATCGGACAATTCCTTTCTCGAGTTTGCTCTTATCAACACATTCGGTGATCCATTTTTATTCATATAGATAGAAGAAGATATAGGAGTGCGTTTTATCACATTAAAATCTATTTCCTCTTTCGAACGAAGATCAATTTCGCTACCGCAAACACCAAATGGACTAACAACGCTTGTCAATATGTAATTGTAGAACACAAATGAATTGAAAACTTCGGGGTCTAGGGGGTCTTCGTAGCCTAATTGGTTGCGTGTCCGCTACTAAGCGAACGATCATGAGCTAATAACTCAGGGCCCCTCAACTGACCATCTTTGTGTGTTATTCTAGCTACTACGTCCACGCAACAATCATCATGTGTCGGTAATCCCAGTCCCTTACCGCTCACATTACGATCTGCTGCATCGGTAATTGGTGCTAATTCTAACTAAGCAATGGAAGCCTCATATCAGCACTCCCGTTGTGAACAGTCCAACTGTGAACATTCGAACAATAGGAATATTCTAACGCCGAAAAAGGCGGCATGTGTTGTGTATCGATAGAAATGGAATACTCGGCATGTGTTGTGTATCGATAGAATTGGAATATTCTTAGGCCTAAACAGCTACTGTGTTATACATAAAAAAAAACAAATGTTTATCGATGGATAGGAATCTTAAGCCTAAATAATATACAACAATAGTTATCTTAACATAAAAATGTATACGAATAAATTCGGCTCTGTGACAGCTGAATTGCTAAATGAGCCTAATAAACGGATGGGATAAAAAAAATGAATTGAATTTTCCGAATTTTCCCATTTTTCTTCAGAGTTTTCCGAAATTTTTCAATTGCCATGTTTGGTTGAAATATGCGCATTATTTTTATGAGGCCCCCTCTCTTTTCCAGAGAAACAAGGGGTGTTATATCATCAAAGAAACATTTCTCATACCCAAAAACCCTCACATCTCAAATTTGGCTCCATTTGCTTGATTAGTTATCGAGTTATGCATAGGGTACTAAATAAGAAATTTTGACAATTTTTTCGAACCACTATGAGGTTCAACAAAGAATCTATGGCATAAAACTTACTTTTCAATTTTTTGCACGCCATTCTCAATAGCTTCGAAATAAAAATTTGAAAAAATTACTGAAAGTGCATCTTAGTATGGTGTATCGAGAAGTATTATCAAAAAAAAAAATTAATCAAAAATTTAAGTACTAAAGAAATTCTTGAACTATTGAAATTTTTTTTGGGGGATTTAGAGATCCACTCTAATTGGTATTTAAATTTGATGCTGCACCTTTTCTAGATATGTATGATTTTCTTGAGAATTTTAGCAGTGTTGCGCGGTAAAAAAAATATATTTCTAAATTTTGATTTTTTTTCAGAGTTTTGAGACGCATAAGATATAATTTATGTTTAAATATATATATATATTTATTTGGTTGCATATTTATTATATGTGTTTATATTGGAGATCTTTTTTCAGAATATTTCGGGAACTGCGATTTACGTAAATATCTAATGAATTTTTAATACTTTTTTTATTTTTTTTTTTTGTGATTTTCTAGCATTTTTAAAATTTTTCTAAAATCCATTATTGTATTGTGTTCGTGTTTTTGTAGGCCCAAATCGTATCACCAGGCGCTATGAAAAGTATTGTTGCAAATTAGAAAATTAGATTATTTTTCTGAATTCCCACATGGTTCACTATAAGAGCTATGGTTAAAAACGAATGTTCACAGTTGGGCTATTCACAGCGGGACTGTTGATATGAGGCCTCCTTTGTTGCGTTATTAATAGTGCCAATTACCGATACAGCAGACCGAAAATGTGAGCGGTAAGGAACTGGGATTACCGACTCATGATGATTGTTGCGTGGACATAGTAGCTAGAATAACACACTGAAGATGGTCAGTTGAGGGGCCCTGAGTTACGAGCTCATGATCATTCGCTTAGTAGCGGACACGCAACCAATTAGGCTACGAAGACCCCCTTCTACCCATAGTTGGAAATTTTCACTTTTCTTCATAAAAATGTATTCATGTATTTTTATCTGTATTATAGTGATTTTCAACTCATTTGGCTGGTTCGTCACTTTTTACTTCCATTTTTGGAAGAATGTCGGGAGTGAGAATTGAACTCGTGACCTTTAGCGTGAGAGGCATGGATGTTACCACTACGCCAGATCGCCTCCTACCGAAAAACATATTGTTTGTTCCCAGCTTTTAAGAAAACAACATCAAGCTCAATTGTCCCATTTGATATTCTGGACATAACTGTCCCTGGGTCTGATCGTTTGATAATGTGGCGCAAACGCGAAAAGCAGCAGAAGCTGGAGAGGGAGACCGATAGCAAAATAACCTCATCGTCCCGCATTTAGGGAGATCGGAGCAATCCGCCAAGCTATGAACAAGTACACTTCAGCAGGAGTCAGTTTTTTTTCGCTCAACTGCCCAACACCGCCACAGGACGGGTTACGGTTTTTACCGAAAACCTGTAAGTTTTTGTTACCACAACAACAAAACTTGATGACGAACGTAAAATACTAATCAAAATAAACGTACCAAACAATTTTTCCATCAATGAAATGTTCAGAAAGTGTGTTTGTTTTTTGTTTGGAGTGCGCGAACGAAATCGAAATATTTTTTTTTTTTTTTTTAGGCTTAATAAATGCATCCAAGGAAAATTTGGTCCATTGTGTGTAACTCGCAATTGTCTCTGGAAATCACCTATTGCGCCTGGAACACGAATGTGCATCATTCCTGGTTGGCTGTTTGACTGATGAGAACTGCGATTGGGAGAGTTGGTTGGGCCCGAGACGACATATAATCTAGGGTGGTATACGACAGTGTCGCCTTGCCTCACATACATTTTAGTATCATGGCGGATGAAACACTTTATTTTGTCACCCTTTTTGTAAATGGGGAAGGCGACTCACTCCATCCATTCTTTCGGTAGCTTGTTTTTCAGACTTTTCAATAGATATAGCAAGTGATCATTTTCCACATTTGTAGAGTTCGCCCGGCAGTCCGTTCCTGCTGGCAGCTTTGTTGTTCTTCAGTTTTCCAATCTGTCTCATGGTCTCATAGTTTCGGTCTCATGGAGGACGAGCTCGGTACCCGGTGCTCGGCGCTGCTTGCGCATCTAGGTCAGTTCCTTTTCCGCTTCTTGAGGCTTGAGGCACATAGCCACTGTGGAATTGGTTAATCCTTTTGTAGAACTTTTGCGTATCAATGGCACGAGACAGCTCATTCATTTCTACATGATCGCGGTTGGTGCTTTCGTCTCAGAATCATGGTCATATTGTTTCGTGTAAGCAAGTTCAAGGGCAAATTCTCTCAAATCCCTGAACATAGGGTTGCTCGGTAACGGGTTTTCCGCAATTAATGCATGACATTCCTCGTCGTAGTAGTTGTTTCTACCGATCGGTTTGTATACTCCATGGTGTCCCGGATTCCCTGGTGGCTGAACGGATGGCTTAAGCTGGACCAGTAGACTACTGGCGTCACCCGATAAATTTACTGTTTCAACTGCCGAGCTTCCAGTTGTCGTCTAGATTGTTTCCATTCGTCACGATCCGTATTTCGTATAAGTGACTAAAGCGGCTCTCTTAGGTGTAGCTGGCGAAATACCACATTCCACTGTTCCTCTGAAGAGACGACACTGTTTGGGCCGATCCGTCTGGAGTACGGACGCATCGAAGATTTTGGGCAAAGCTGTTTTACTAGTTAGGAACAGTTTGAAGGATCTTATTCAGTTCACCACACAATTCTCTGGCCAAACTAGCTCGAATTCTCCATATCTAGAGATGGTCCGTTATCCGCAACCTGCAACCAGCTCGATTCCTCGTAGCTAGGCTGTGAACGCTGTTGACTCGCACTAATGAATGTGAAAGTCATGTTGAACTATACAGGGTGTTCAATAAATTCGAATACACTTTAAAAATGTGCTAAAAATGAAAATACACGAAATTTTTTTCTGCGTCAATTTTTGTTGTTTATTATTCATTGGGAACCTTTACGAAGTATTAGCTGGGAGCACCCCCGCTTTGTTTCTCAAAAATATCGCACGCGGCAGGCACCGGGTTCATCGGCATCTTGTCCCAGATCTTGGAAATGAGCTTCTTAAATTGGAAGATAGTGCTCACTTTATGTACGCTCTGCTTGGCCAGCTTGTACGACCATACATAAAAGTCCAGGAGTTTGAGATCCGGGGAGTTGCAAGGGTACAAAGTCGAAAAAATCAGTCAAATTCTCCCGACACCACGGACACCATTCACCCGACACCACGGACGATATTCGCCGTGCGCCGTCCTGTTGAAAGACTAAATTATTCTTCCTGTAGAGGTCCCGAAGTGCCGGGGCCACTATCTTGTTCAGAACTCCGATCTTATAGTATGCGACATTGATTTTCACGTTTTCTCGATAAACACTAGTGGGAACTTCCCATGCCTTCCCATGTTTATGTGGGACAGGGGGATGCTGACCAACGTCGGCACCCACAGCCGATTGTGCGGCTGTTGCAAGACAAAGAGTTTCTCATCAGAAAACACGAACTTCTGATCTGCGTGCCGCGAAAGTATCAGTTTGGCTCTGTTCAATCTCTTCTTCGTTGTATCCTTCGTTGTCCCGTGAACCTTGCGTTTCTTGTACGGCTTGTATCCCAAGTCCTTCGTCATGAGGCCGCCTGGATCTCGCACGGTCCTTGGCCGAGTCCGTCTCCCGGTATCGACGGATGGTGGTATAGATGAAATTCCGCTTCATCCCGTAGGATTTCAACCGCCGGAATATTTCGCCGGGTGGCTCACCTCTCGCAAACAACTTTATCACAACGTCGCGGTTCTTCTTCACCGTGCGCGGTAAATGAACAACAAATGACAGCAAATCGAAACTGTGCGCGTCGGTTAACCTATAGACCGTTCCAGAAAGTATGGGCACACTTGGAAATGACTCTAACATGCATATTTTACGTTTTATGAAGAAACTTTATTCAGCAAATATGTTCTCTATTATCTCTAGATACAAAAAATAATAACAAAACCTTCATTTGATTAATCATATCCAAGATGGCGAACTTTTCCTTGTACGTGCGCCATAAGCTTTTGCACAGATGAGTTTCCGACGCTTGCGGCTGCTTTCTTCCAGTCTTTTTGAAACTGAGTCACTGTAGTCGATGGCTTAACATGTTTCCTGAGGTACGCCTTCACTAGAGCCCAAAAAGTTTCAATTGGGCGTATTTCCGGGCAATTTGGAGGATTCATGTGCTTCGGAACAACATTGACCTCATTATCTTCAAACTTCCGGGCAATTTGGAGGATTCATGTGCTTCGGAACAACATTGACCTCATTATCTTCAAACCACTGCAGCTTAGCTTTGGCGTAGTGGCAGGATGCCAAATCTGGCCAAAAAACTACTGGATCTTTGTGTTGACGGATCAGAGGCAGCAAACTTTTTTGCAAACACTCTTCGATGTATATTTGTGTATTCAAAGTAGCAGTTGTGACGAAAGGTTGGGAAAATTTACCACACTGACATATTGCTTGCCACACCATGGCTTTTTTACCGAATTTTTCCGCCCAGTTTTCGGCAGATCCAGAAAGGAATTCTCCTCACCATACTTACGGATCGCAGTTCGAACAGCTTTAACGCTTACGCCTTCCTGTTTCGCCAGTTTTTTCAGGGACAATCCAAGAACTGTAATCCATTTGTGCACAATTTTTTTAC